>NC_089541.1:3715323-4334544 GCF_040115645.1 Euwallacea fornicatus | reverse complement strand
GATAATAGTCATACAATACCAATTAAAGTGATGATTATCCCTAAAGCCGGGTGTCCTGGCTATTTCTAAAAAAAGTTTGGCTATAGTCATCGACCACATGTTAACTTATTAAACTAGTGCCAAAAGTGATTTACATTTAAGTTCCCAGAAATAATTGTTTTTTCCTATGAACGACACGACAGAAATGGCTAATAAATAGATGGTTTCAGGTCGGAAGTGCGATTAATGGAGAGAACGTTTCAGTTTTTAATTAATATTCATTAGGTGTAACTTCCATGTAAAACGATATAATACACAGTTGTTGCCATCAGAGGTCATGAAACTCCACTAAGGTTATATGGGTAACAGTACTAATTTCATGTTAATATTTATTACTATTTTGAGACTATTTTATTACTTCTGTCTTCGCACCTTAATTTCCATGATAAGTCTATTTCAATGCGCTACGGAAAATATCATAATTTGGAAAAAATTCATAACATTCTTAATATAGTATTGAGTTTTTTTAATTATATTTGGACTAACAGTCTTAAATTGATCTCCCTGTCTGCGACGAAAAGCCGTTTAACCTTGTCTATTATTTGCATTGACAATTTTAACTGTGATTCTCGTATTTCGGTCTGAGAAACTCCAGATTAAATATAACTTCACTGCTCGATAAGGGAATACATCAACTTCGACTTAAATTTTTTAAGTTGGTGCAGATTAAGGTAACCAGCAGCATTGATGCTGATTTGTATGTGTTTAAAAGTTATTTACCAAATTCGTCCATAACAAAAGCCTCGGAATTATTAACTGAACACACTTTGTTATCTGTTTGTAACTAAGCTTCATCTCCTCAAACGTTCACGTTTATTCTGGTTCGGTTTGTTCTCTCTGGACAAGATTTTTCTCATCGAGCGTTAGTTCATTAAGACTATGACTGAAAATTTTAAAGCTCTATAAAATTAAGAAATACAAAGCGAATACCGCCAAATGGAAAAACTTCAGCGATAACACTCCAACTAAAGAGCCAATTAAGATTCCATAGACGGCGAATGTAATGGCCTAAGGAGCGGACAAAGTCGTTGTACCCAATACATTTCGTCACCAGTTGGGAAAGGTAATGAAATAATCTTACAAAACCGTGATTTCTTTTGTGCGATAATCGAGCATTCAAATTCACACCTTTGCGAAATTTCTCCTCTGGCGCCTGTAGCAGAAAGGGAATCGAATCACGTGAAACAAACAATTCAAACACGCATAAAAACGTCAAAAACAGACAAATTAAAACACGAATCCCACTAAATTTTCTCCTGTGTAATCTGTGCACGCATTCGTTATGTCGCCCTGTCTCGGTTTCTTGGCAAACACTTAAAGTCACAGATCGAAATTTATAATTATTGCCTTAACATTTATACCTGGTGCTTAATAATCTGTTACGGCCCTGGACGATTTACTTTATACGTTTTAGTAATTTATCTCCTTGACTCTGATGTTGGACGAACTTGATGGTATCTCACCATCTGCAAACTTGATTAACTCGTTAAGAATCAAATCATCTTATGGTAATGCTCACTCTCTTCGACGTGCCATTCATCAAATACCCATAACCGAATATTTGTTCCTTACCAGTGCATCCACCTAAATTCAATTTGTAGCTCTTGATAATTGTTCCTTATTTAGGCACATGTCTTTAAATCATACAGGATGTTTCTGAACGAACAGTGTAAAATTTAATGGACGAATCCCAAGTCAAACTTAAGCCGAAAATTTTATATAAAGATATATATCCAAAAATGCATTGACTTCGATCTACAAGGTATTAAAAAATACTTTTGTGTTTTTACAAACACTGCCAAGAAACCATTGTTTTTTTTGACAGTTTTAGAAAAGTAACTACCAATAGTTGTCAAACCTGACAGCAAACAAATGCAGCAAGAAATAATGCCCAACTTCACTAAGTATTACTCTACACTTTATTGCTTAAACTGATTGATGTAAATACCCTTGACTATTATCGTGAATATTACCGAAACCGTCGATTTAAACGAAATTTTGCAATAGACTGAAAAATTAGAAAATTCAGCGCGGATTTTAAAAATTTTGTCTAAAAGATTCAAAATATTAACTGACAAAAAAATGCGATAAATGAGAGCTCAAGCTCCATCAATCCGCGTCATCCCGTATATGAAATCAAAGTCCGCAAATTTTGCGTTTGCAGAAATCACTCGGCGTATGATATGCACAAATTTTTAGCAAGTTTGTACGTATCATCAGCAAATAAGTCGATAAAAAACGCCCTGTAGATCGAAGCCAAAGCAATTTTTGACATGTCTTTATATGAACTTTTCGTCTGAACTTTGGCTCAGGATTCACCTGTTCAATTTTTTATCATCTATTTAGAAACATCCTGTATAAGATTATTTTTAGTGAGTGTACACATCGGAAAAGCATAAGAATATTTTTATAAATAGATTGAAGTTCTTCTCAAATCAATTAGGAAATAAAGTTATGCATTTATAATGTTTGGAAATGTTTAATATGCAACAAAGCTAAACTTTTATTAATGCATTTCTAAATTATATTGATTTGTTCATAAGTTTTAAATATAACTATAAACGCCCTTCTTTTGTCTTAACAAAACATTCTCAGCAACCAAAGAAGATGAAGTCTAATACAAAGTATGGTGTCCATGGTTATTAATTGCAGCCCCAATTCTATAGTTCATCCTCAAAATGAGATTGTTGATTTCCGCTCGTGGTATTCTTCTCCATTTTTTTGACAGTAAGTCCTGGAATTGAAAGACATCGTGAACGTTGGCCTTACATGGCGAAACTCTTCTTTGAAGCATATCCCACAGATGCTCAATATGGATTCAGAGTTGGCGATTGTTCTGACCATGGCAATACGACGGTTCCATCGTTGGTCAACCAGTTTGTCACGACACCGGCGACATGTGGATGAACATTACCATGCATGAGACGAAAGTTTCGGCCAACAGCGCCAGCAAATGGTCGGACTGTAGGGTCAACAATGGTACCGATGTACTGTCGAGCAGTTGTGAATCGATTTGGAGAAACTAGTTCGCTTGTGCCGTCAATAATTTTTCCGGCCTATATCGGTATTATGCCACCTCGATATGAATAGACTTCCTAGACATATCGTAAACGTGCAACATTTCCGAACCATCCACACACTTTTATTCAATGAAAATCTGGGCGAAATCCAAATCTGGATTCGTCAGTGAATAAAACTGTAACTCAATCAATCCCACTGCCTCTGGAAAGAGGTGGACATCTCAGTGGTCTTTGACCATGAAGGTTGGCTTCATGTAGACGATTTCTAACAGTATCTCGGCCTATAGACACGCTGTGCGCTCCTTGTAAATCTGCAACCAATTCAAGTGCCGTAATTGTAGGTTGCCTTCTAGCTGTTAAAACTAAAAATCGATCTTGAGCTGCAGTTATAATGCGTCCATGTCCTGGTTGTTGATCAGCCTGAGTTCCAATTTCCCTAAAGCGCCGCCAAAATCGACTGATTTGGTACTTTTGGGGAACACCCATGCGCTCAGCTATTTAAATTTTTCTCAAACCGGCGTGAAGAAAGTCTACCGCTCGATTCATGTCATCCATAGGTAAATGTTCCCGTTCCATGGTAAAACATGGTATTTTCAAAGTACCTGCCAAGCATCAACTGGTATCGAAAGAATGATACTGAATCAACCTAATAATTTAGCAGAGTGCAAAATTCAAACTTTCGCACATCGGCAAAAATATTGTTTAATTACTTAAAACATTTTTTTCAATCAATTATAGTATGCATACAGACTTGCACTAATATAGTAGAGTATAAATTTCAACTGAAATTACTTATTATGAGTTTTACGATTTTTTAAAAACATCCTTAGACTTTTTCGATGTGTGTAATTCATATTGCAGGTATAGGGAATTTCGTCCCCTTATTAGTTAATGGGCGCATTCGGTGAAAACCAGCGCTGGAGAATGTGAATTGTGAATCTTGTATTTTCACAAGTTAAAACTACCGGCAGCTCGTCAAATCACACTGTTAGAAGAAGACAACAAGCGGTTTCAATTTCAAAGCGCTGCAGCTTTCGACTGTTGCAAATTTCCTGGATGCTCCCAATGTCGTGAATGTAAAAGATTATAAAAGCCAGCAAAGACGTCCAGAGTCGATGTAAGATCCAAACTGGTCGGAAAACAACACTTCAAAAATTCTGAAAAACATATTCCTGAAGATTTCCAAAAGGGTAGAGGTACATGCGTCCATTTCGGCACTTTATAACTTGAGAGCGCCCAATCCATGGAGCGATTGCGGTACAAAAAAAGCTCAAACTAACAATCTCTATGGATCCCAAACACCTGCATCGAAGGAATTGTAATCGCTCTTTTAGTTCCTGAGATATAGTGGTGCCCACATATATGTTTACGATTTTGATAAACACTTCTTCCTCAACTGAAACAGCCATGGTCGATATTGTATCCAAAAAATCTAAATATTTAAACTAATAATTTTATTGCAATTTCGCTCGAGAATTTAACTGTTTAGAAAATCAATTTGGAATCCAGATTTTAAAGTGAAAACAAGTTCGTTGAAACGTTATGTTTGTTTACATTGAATGCAAGCGTCTTAAATTATTGATTTTGACCTTCTGCACCCTGTAATTCCCGTTAAACCAACAGTATATACTATTTGCCGGTAGCAGTGTTTATAAATAAATCGGAGATCCAGACGAGAGTGTGTGTTTATGCATTCCAGATGAATGCCATAACGAGGTTACAGGGGCCGCTCTTGACTTTGCCAGAGCGTGCTTTGTTGTGATGCGTTGTCAGATTTAATTTTCCTCTTTGAATTCATGACAAATTTAGATTATGCAGGTATTAAGCGTGGTAAGGAAGTTAGACAACTTCGCCTCATTACGTATGAGTGTCCCAATAAAAATTTAAACCGTGAAGACACGGTTCTTGTTGCCGAAGTCTTACCCACTAACTCCATCCGCCACATAAATGCCATGGCATAATTAAAACCCGTTTTGCAACGCTTAATCTCGCTGGTTAATGTCGAGGATGTCGGCTTTGAATATACGGTGACTTGTCACGACGAGGGTGTTTTAAAGAAATACCAAGTTTGGGCCTGTTTTTGTGCTTTAGCAATCCGCCCACGAAGAAGAATTCTCTCCAAAGTTAACTGCATCTGTCAAATCCATGATTACCAACGGAGATCGTTGACGCTTAATTTCCTTGACTGTCCTTAATTAGGAAACTGTCGTGAACGAACTCCGCAAACGGAGTTCATATTAGCATCAAGTTACCAAAAACCACTTTGGATAAACAACTCAATATCAGAGAACGTAATCGTAATACCCTCAGTGACATTCTAATTTATAGCGCCCCTGTTTTAATAAGACCCAGCTCAATTAAGACCTTTGAGGGAAAATCGATCAACTAAAAAGCGAAAGCAAAACATGATTATAATTACACTTTGTTACTCATTTTATGGAACACTCCCCCCTCCCCGCCCCCCAAAAAAAAACATTGTGCAGAGAAAGGTGAAGAATGTCGAGAAGTGCTCATCTGACTTGTCATCGAGGACTGGTCATGAGTTACAGATCATGAACGTCTGAACAATGTAAAATTTTAGTCGTGATAATAACCATAGGACATTCTTCGTAGAAATAGCTAAGAATCGAAAAAGTAATAATATTCTAAGAGAGTTCTGACAGCTTAGGGTGTGAAAAAGTGTGAAATTGACAACACACCTTATAATATCATTGAATCGGACGTGTTTGGGCACCACTTGTAGTTTATCAAACTTTTGCGAGTTCTGAATAACTCTATACCTAAGCAAAAATGAAAATCCATCATTTATCTTGAATGCTCCAACTCTAAGACTCGTTTTACGTATTTTATGTGTCCAATTTTTATGAGTAAATCTACATATACATATGTCGATGCCGACCTACCACAAAGGCTCATGACCGACACAGTCAACTCGCAAGAGCGTTCAGTGCAAGTACTGCCATAAAAATAGCGAGCAAAGCCTGCAATAACAGCGGGTTCAGGGTCGAATGGAAATGTTTTATTTCTTGTTCGAGTTTTGTTACTCGTTTTTACACACATTTTAATTACCACCGAAGGCTGAAAGCGTTTACACGGTTGCCAATTTAAAAACGACGTGTAAAGTCGCACTTACCTAACGGCTAACGGGACTTGGTTTGAATGGTAGGATGCAGTTGGCGTCAAACCGTGGCATGTCTATATCGAAATTAAACCACTTTGACTGTATGGAAATGTGAGTAAAGGATGTTAAATTTTTACAAACGTGCGGACAGCAAAAAATTGACTTTTTTCATCTGAAAAAGTAAGCGAAGGGAAGAGATTTGGTAAGAAATGTTCGGGCAGGTCAACATTACTGCTTAGGCCCGTATATTTATTTATATGGACTTGTCAAGGTCCAGCACGGTCCATCACGCTGACAATGCCGTGGTCATATCAAAATGAGGCAGACAATTTGTAAATGGTACTATTTACATTTTACTTGGAAAAATACGAGAATGAGCCTCTTAACCAGAAAACTAACCGAGACGAAATAAATACCTCGATACCGTCTCTAAGCGGTTATGAAGTTCACTCTCATTATTCCAAGAGGAAGTTTGTTCAAGTTGCTACTTAAAGCTAACTGGTCGTGAGAGAGGTTTTTTGAAATTCTCATTTTGACCATGTATTGATTTTTTATTGCTACAAATTTTCAATCCCGTCTTAAATTTTTCATCAGATGTAAAATGTCAGTTTTCTTTTCTAAAGAAAAAATATTTTTCTTGCAAAATTATTACCACCTCACTGTATCTACTTCTCCCCCTTCTGGAGTACGAAAACATTCTTCCGATGCTTGCAGCATGCGCAAATTTTATTTTTCCCATGCACAGATTTTCCAAAACGTTCCGTATCCTAAACTTTTCGCATCATACAACAATTATTGTAGGTGATGGGACATTGGCACCACCTTCTATTTTTACTCTCAACCTCGTTCACCACTTCCTTAATAAACCTCCTTGGAAACTCCTATTTGGATAACTTTAGCAGGTTTGAACAATGTTCTCCTGGATTAGTCATGCTCAGATCCACTAAAGCTTGAAAAGATAATGCAGATGAGAATGTAGGTTTGATTTTCTGATCTTCCCTGTAGTAAATTATAGGCGGGGAAGGCAGTATTAGAGATTAGCATGTTGTTGAGGACACAAAAGCATATTTAGTTCCAAGATTTAGCAGTTTATTAAGGAATTTGCAATAATTATTGGAAAATGGGGAAAGAGCTTGCTTGTAAACATCAATTTTCGAAGATGCATTTTTTTGTTGCAATATAGAATGTCATTTTCATGGAATCCGATAAGTATGATATAGTTATTGCATTGCTCCTCTTTATCATCGAATTCAAAGATTTTTACTTTATACTTATTGCAGCACTTGTAACATTTTTTTGGGATTTATCTTGGCTTTTGCGAACTTGGCATTGAATAAAACAACAACGCTTACAAGTATTTAAGTCAGTTTTCTCCTCAAGTTTTTCAAGGAAGAATGATGTTCTCTTTCTCTCTCTCTTTCTCTCTTTCTCTTTCTAAACGATGCTTTTTTGATGAAGAATTGCTAAGTTTCTGTATTGTCCTAGCTTTTTTGTTCCCTTGCCATTCTACAACATATATCTTTTCTGATGGAAAGGATCTCTTACTTTCATTAACGAATATAAGAACCTCGTCTATGGATTTTTCTAATTGTTTAGTGTTCTTTCTGATACACCGATCTTTGCTGAGGTCAATTCTAGAAATTTATGATGATTTACCAGTTAGGTTCTGATTATTTTCAACTTCTGCTTTTTCTTCTGATTTCACAGGTTATCCCCAAATAATGTCCAGCACGTATCTTCACTTAAACCACTATCTGAGGAGTGAAGGATTAAATTTTGAAGTAGTTCTAATGCCAAAGAAACATTTGCATCTTCCATGTTTTGTTACCCTCTTTGGCTCACATGTGAAAGATTGATAAATTTCGTTATAAGCTTATTAATATCACTTTTTTCTCCCCATAGTCTTACTTATAGTGGTATAGATGAAATTACATGAAATTGAAAGTGAAAAGTCGATGCTGAATGATAATATTTTGCTTATGCTGTCACTTAAGCTTCCATACGGTGTATTTGTCAGGTTACATCGCCGTAACTACGGCCAAAATTTAATGATGATTGGCAAAATTTTGAAATTTTACTTGACTTAACACATTTGGATAAAGTGAATGGCTGCCTTCTCCTCTTATGATGTACATACTCAATAAAAATAATTTCTATTTTTCTTTTTAAGTTCAAAGTTTCTTTAACTTCTTCCTTACTTAATAGCCAACCTAATCTGCACATATATTATATTTCCGGTTGAGGCGAGCCCACCATAAGGTTTACGATTTCGATTAATAAAGGTGTAGCGAAAATGGCCGACCCCACCCAAAAACTAAATCTAACAGCCCAACCCATCAAATTTCAAATGCAAAAGGTTTGCATGCATGCATTCATACCTGAAATAAATTCCTTATTATCTTGATATCAAATCGCTAGATACGTTCACTTTGGCCGTTAATGTGCACTTAGGTATACAATTGGATATGAACTTAATTCTCGTGTAAAGGATATGATGTGGTGCATTCGCTTTTTTCTGTGTAGATGTTGTTACGAGGGTTCAACCATTAACCAATATTAATGATTAGAACTGTTGGTTCTAAATTAGACCAAAATTACAAAATAGGTTGATTTCTCGAAAAACTAATAAATTCTCGAACCATAGATCTGTGCTGGTATTTCTCATTCCAATATTATTTTCCAAAAATGTTTTCGGAAATTCACCGCCCTTGAAATCACTTGAGCGTAACGATGATTTCACTTGAAATCCAGGATTCCCCCCTCCCATGTTGGTTCTATCCATGGGCACTTCCGACCAATATGTCTATATCTCTCTTCAAGTTAAATGTTATCTCAGACCTTTAAATAACTATAAAGTGTTTCCTAAATTTCCTATACTATATGAATAGCATGACAAAGGTTTTTTGTACTATTGGAGGGCGCGCTGAAAATTCCGTTAAATAAGAGTAAAGTGGAGAAAATCATTCAAGTAGAAAGTAGTTATTATCGTGTGGAAGCCTGTGAAAACCCAAATTTCTGACCTATAAAAATATTCCAAACTTTTCCCAAAGTCCTGTCAAAAGGATGCTGGCACTAGTGATACTATAATTAGGATCACCATTATTACCACCAGAATCACCATTAGCATACATTTATAGTCCTATGAATGGAGACAGCTTTGAAGAAATATTGGTAACTTGAAAAGTGCTTTACTTGATGTAGGTACTAGGTAGTACATCCTGATTTCAGCGGTACTGCACCGAAAAACAGATACCTCTTACAAGGATAATAAGTTTTTTAAAGTCTCCCGTAAAACAAAAAACAAAATGCAATTTCATAATAACGATTTTTTAACAGAAAATCAGTATTACGAAATTCCTCGTAATATAATATCTGACTGGTATAAAATCAACATTTCAGGCAACTGACTACCCTAAATGGAAACCGATCCTCGAGCGAAATCAATTTCAAGTTACATCATTTTGGTTTGCAAGCTTCTCCATCCTGTAACAGACATCTTGACCTTGATCTCATTAAAGTCAAAAGAAAATGGACTTCAAATCGGGTGATATATATCCAGGGAAACGCAAGGCACAGAAAGGTAATTGGCGGAACGGAATGAAAAGCGTCCGTTAACAAAATTTGTGGCCCCCTAAGAAAATAAAAATAGCATTCTCCGGTTTCTTGCCAGAATAAATTGAGGCAAATTTGTTTCCCTAATAAAATTAAGAGCAAGCTGGTCTTCAGCAGAATTTAATTTACAACCAAAGGGACCCTCTTTGAAGAGTTAGTCCTATCAGGAATGCGGCAAAGACCCATATTCCGTTTGTTCTTGGGGTGAAAATATAATTACTATTGGCATTAGAATTCTCTTTATTACATCAAATCTTTACATAAAATCATAAAGCAAACAGCCAGCATTACCTGAAACTGTGTTTAGTCAAGTTTAATTAAGGGTAATAGAGTTTTTTCTTCTAACTCTTTATAACGAGTTTGTTCCTCAAAACTCCCATAACCGTTCAATTCGGTAAAAGTCTTCGAAAAACATATCAATGAATTCTCCAGAATATTCTGGGAAGCTTTAGGAAACTAAGTTTTCATTATGCGAGTAACGCTGTAGGTGTAAAAATGGAAAAGTTTGGTGCGGATGAGCATACTGCATGTAGGAAAAGTTAACAGCAAGTTTGCGACAAGAATCGAGCGTTTAAATATAAATGGAAAGAGGATGTAGGGCAACCTAGCGACGCGGGTTTTCACTTATTGGCTTCATCAGCCATGTGTATGTGCAAAGGAGGTACACGTACATCATGCTGCACAAAACCGAAGACATACGCACGTGCGGATATAGTCAGGAAAGAATGGAAAAAAAAAGAAGAAAAACTACAAGCAAGCATCAACTCAGTTTGTTGCCAAAACTGCGAAAGTTAAAAAAAAAATTGGTGCGGATGAACCTACATGAAGAAAAACTGGACATTCCTTTGGGCAAGCAGGTATCCATGACAAAGCGGCCGTTGATACACTCCCAATATTGGGGAAACTTTTCGTGTTTACATAATACGGTGAGCTACCGATGTCTATCTGCAGTTATTTTCTTTTTCTTTTCATCCTTTCGGAGCCACACTCCCGTCTCCTACACCTTTTGCAGATGTGCCATTTTGCAGCAAAACTATATATTACATTACATCAAATATGATCTAACTAATGCATTTACAGATCATATCTAGTGGAATAGAATCGGGAAACGAAAACGAGATAATGCGTAAACTACATCGCCGAAATTGTAGTATAGTTGGAACGACGTGTACAAATGTTGGTGCAGGTGGACCTCGTTCCTTGCCAGCCTTATTTTAGTTATTTTACTGCAACCTTGGATTGATGCATTGCCCTGCATGGCCGTGTTTACTCCGGTCTGGCTGCGAAATACATTTGCACATGGATAATGTCTACAAATAAATATCGGTCGGTTTTCTACTGAGTTTATTTTGACAGGCAATGTCTGAACTTTGCTTTTAAACACAAAGTATTACTGTTTAATAATTATTTTGTTTAGAAAATGAATTTCGCTTTTCACTTTCGAAAATCATACATATGCGAATATATGTAGGTCGAACCTTTGAAATATTCCAGTCAAAATCTTTTGTGTGAAGTGCAAAACTTCCTAATAAATCCAAAAGCTTCTACCAAATTTCATTTTACTGAGAGGTATTTTATCGGCGCTAATAAATAGCATCACAGCTATTCAGTAAAATGTTATTCGTAAGTAAGCAATTTTAGTACCTAGAGACTAAATATAAATTTGTTTTTACGTAATATGTCAGCCAAATTCTTGCTGCAAACCAAGCAGTCTGAAATTTCGCAGTAAATCCAAAATCCTTTAAATTAATATCATTTCAATGAGAGATAGATTATCGGTTTTAGTTTGGGTGAAATATTCTAAAAATTGTCCTAAATGAAATCTTATTAATGGACGTAAATTTTATGCTGTAAATATGCAAATTTACTTCCTTCAAAATAAATGTGAAATTTGTTTTTGCATATAAAATTTTAGTGAAAATCGTGCTTCAAGCAAAACAATGTAAAATTTTCGAGCAAATTCCGAAGGTCTTCGAGTGAATTGCCAAATGTCTAGATTTATATAGCTCTATAATAGGAATACTATTAAACCACTTTGGTAACAAGCTTTTTATGGTGATAGGGAAACATATTTTAAGTGAATTTGACAAGAATTTGTTAAGAAAGGATTTTGCGTCCAAAGTATCCAAAGTGCTATCCATATGTTCAAGCAAAGGGAGGTCAAACCGAGTTGGTATTGAAAAACTGGTTTCAAGGCAAGGACCAATTCCCTTCGAATAAAAAAAAGAAAGTCTTACCAGAAACAATAAAGTCGTCACATATAATAAATATTCTTTTTACAACTTTTAAACGAATAATTCATTAGAAATGAGAAAAATTTATCCAATTGAGACTGTAGTGGTAATTTTTTGGCTTAACTGCTAAACTTGCAGCTACTCTTCAAAGAACATCATTGACAATGCCGCTACCATTCTTTTTAAGATCGACCAAATTAGAGATGTTTAAGTCTTTTTTCCGATTTCTTTCTTTAATTAAAAGTGCTTTTAATCTCCTCTCTATTAAACAATATATGTACGTGTCCTCATTTAACATGTTGAGGTAGGCTATACTTCCTCTGTCTCGAAAGAAATACCAGATAAACATTGTTGCAACGCATACTCGGCCGAGTTATCAGCATGCTGTGTGACGGGCTGTGACTCGTTAACATAAAATAAATAACCCACAGGAAATTTTGGAAGTAGATAAGGCAGAAGCGGCTCAGATAGTATTTACTAGTGGCTCTCAGACACAATAAATAAGCCATTTCGAGAGAAGAGATAGCTAAATAATTTTCCTCTTTTTATGCCTATACAGTAGTGGATTTTCGAGTTGGTGACTCTGAACATTGAAATAAATAGGATATCCAAAACCGTCAGTAAAAAATAGTGTTAATGTTGAAAAAATCTTAAAGAAGCTGGAAAACATTTTTTAAGAGATGTAGATGATCGACATTTGATTTCCCTCATTCTCTGAGCTCTTCGTGGGTTAGAGAAGCAACTTAAACCTTAAACTGACGTGGCGGAGCATAAACCCAAAAATGGGAATTTCGTCGGGAAATTTAAGTCGCAACATAATATTACTGGCTGTAGACGCGAAAAAATATTTAACTCTTCCAGAATTAGAGAACATAACCCGACTTGGCCAGGCAGCAACCCGAGAACGTGAAATTCCTCAGGAATTTGAAGTCACAAAATTATTTTACCGGCCGTAGACACGAAAAATTTTACTCTTCAGGAATCCGAAAACGTAAAAACACTCAAAGCGGCGTTACACAGGAGAACTTTAAATTCGTCGGGAATTTGAAATAGCAAATTGACTTATCGGCCGTGTAATTGTGAAAAATAAAAAATCGTCATTTTGATTTTGTTTTTCGATTTTCATCCCATTTTTGTTTGTTTGTGTTAATATTATTTGGTTAAGTGTTTCGTTTAGCTCAGAAAGAATTTTTTTTAGCACGCTGCGATCTGAAAAAACCCATCAAAATGCTAAGTAACTAACCTAAGACCTAATCTTTCATATCATGTACTACATCGACTACGTGTTTAAATTTATGGCACTAGCTGCACAGACATTTTGTATGTCGCATACTGCAAATAAATATGTTAACGAATTTTTCTACGAAGACTTCGAAAGAAACTTATATTCATCTTCAGTTGACACGCATTCTTTACGAGAGAGTATTCTTGAAGAACTAGGATTTGTAAATCCCTCTTAACGCCATTTCCTTTCGCTAGGTTTGAGTGCAAAGCAAATATGAATATTAATGAAAATTTAGGGTCATACCTGAATGTCAACCTTAAACTCCCACATAATTTTTTTTCTGAAAGATCAAAGATCCTCTGTAGCTGTATCAATTACTATTTACCATATTCCCATGCAGGACATCCTTACCTTGAAGACACTGTATAAGACTTTTTGCAGCAAGAGTAGTTCATTGCACTGCATCTATCATTTGTGTGTTTCCCTAACACACGTATGTGTTAGGAACTTGTGTGTTAGATTTTTGACAACTGCATTGTCTGCTTGTTATGTTTAAATCTTTTAATGACCTAAACGGATGCAGGCACGATAAAGTTTAGTCTTGCGGAAACGTAAAATTAGTCGACAATTTAAAGTCGCAACATGATATTGCCCGTCGTAGGTTGGTAAAAATTAAAAATCCTCGGCACTCCGAAACAATTTTGTTTTTGGTTATTCGTCCGTAAAAGATTTGAGGTATGACATGTATATGTATATCGATGAATTCGTAATAATACGCAAAATTTAAATATGTAAAAATAGTAATGTTTAATTGTTCAGAAAATGCAATGTTGTGTCGGCAGGCGTTTATTAAACATCCTGTATAAAATTGCTGACTATCTTGTAAAACTACATGAACTGTCAAGTACTTTTTGTTAGTCATTTTTTGCCTTTTTCAACATATTAAAAAGTTAAAGGGGGTCGGATTTTTCGAGCGAACACCCGGTACATCATATTATTACTGCATGAAACATACTTTTTATTTTGTACTGTAAATTAGTCAGTCAATTTATTTTGCGCTTGGTTTTTAATAAGAGAATGTTTTTAAATATTGCCAAATAATTTGTCGAAAATGAATTATTAGCAAATCGTTATCCATTTTGGTATACTCCTCTAGATCAACATTATTATGTTTCTTAATTCATTCTGAGAATGGAACGTCTTTTTCGTCATCTTAACCTCCGAGTCCCTGTGCTATCTAATATCCAAAAGCGTTCAAAATCGACTATGATTCAGTACGTGGGAAGTCGTCGATGTCGCAATTATCCCGACAAAAGATACCCTAAGACTGGCCCAATAAATCCTTAAAGTCTTTTTAACAGTTCGTTATTACCGATCGGACCTGCAAGCTCTTCCTCTAAAAGCATTCGCTAAAACTGATCGTTCGTTAAAATCGATCGTTCGTTATAAACGTGTTCGTTATGTCCGACCAAGAATAACACGCAATTAAATAGACGCTTCGTACATTCCTGATGTTTAGTTCGCTAAAGGCGACCGTTCGTTGCAACACAGGTTCGCTATAACCGAGTTCGAGACTAGCAACGTGAAATTTGATTTAAAAAAATTTTAAAACGAGATCCATTAAAACCAATTATTTCAAGTTACAAGAAGGCTGAAGAACATACGCAAATCGCATCGAAGGTATCCAGTTCTGTACAGAAACCAACCTAGAAAGTGGCATCATGCGCCGGCTCCACATAGCGCAAAGCCGTCAAATTATATTTTTTTTGCAATGAAAACCAACTATTGCAACTAATTACGGTGAACAATATACAAAGCACATCAGAGGCGTCCAGTTCTGTGCCGAAGTCAACCTAGAAAGTGGCATCATTCACCCGCTCCACATAGCCCAAAAACCGTGGCAACGGTGTAAACCCATCGCGCAGCCTATATAATTGCAGTTGTCCTTGAAAACATATGTACACACGCATTGAGGGCATATCTATCTGTGTGCATGGTTGCAGCGACAGCAGCAGCAGCATCGCGAGCGCAGCAACCGGGCCACTACGGCGAAGGCGTCGTCGGCGACCGATCTCATCTCATCTCAACCAGGGTCAAAAAAGCGTTTCTCGCAGCTAAATCTATCAGGAGTCGACCGCGACGTCGATCCACGATAACACACTTTACCTCGTCGGGTTAAGTGCAAGCGATTGCAACACTGTGCACAGACGATTGGTGACGTTGTGATAACGCGAAAGTTATTGGATTACCAGAGAACGAGGTTACAAGGTAATTTGTTTTATTTACGCTCATTATTGCTTCATTGCTTCAATTGGTCCGCCAGACGGTTGTTTGTACTGGTTGGTGGTGTTTTTGACTTCGTGCATCACTGCACATGACTTGCCACTTACCCGAGTACCTGCGAAATGTTGCATTGCCGGGCACAGCAAAAAAATCCTCGAATCGAAACAACATTAACCTGGGATTGTGGAGTTGCGTTGGCACGCTCAGGCTTAAAATAAAAAAATGAATAAATAATTTTTAAAAATTTGCAATAGTTTCAAAAAAAATAAAAGAATGACAAATTTATCGGGAATTGGAACGCGATAAAGAGTGTTTGGCTGGCCGTAGGCGCGAGAAAGTCAAATTTGTCGGGAGTTCGAGCGCGCAGTTTTGCCGACCGTCACGGTCAGAATGACGAATTCATGGGAAGTTTGAACGTTCTGTAAAGAGTTGGTCGGCCGTGGTGGTGAGAAAGACGAATTTGAACTGGAGATGATTTTGCTGGAAGTTTCGGCAAAAATGTCGAACTCGTCGAGAATGTGAACGAAAGATTTGCTGGTGTAGACGCGAAAAAGTAAAATCCGACGGGAATTTAATGTCGCCTTTGAAGGTGGTAGCAGTAAAAGTAAAAAAGTTTGAATGTTTCTTGCTTTTTGTGTCATGAATTGAAATACAAAATTCAAGCGTCAAAATCAGTATTTGTTATTAAATTGTCGGATGGACAACCATCGGGCGAGTTCCCTAGTTGGGATTCCGATTGGCAGACCACCGCAGAAATATTTCACCACGACAAACAGGTCATATTTAATTTATTTATTAATTATATACATATGAATATTTTTTCATTTGAGTGGCAGCTTCAATAATGACAGAAGAGTGGCATATATGACGTAAATGATGGTGACAGTTTACACTTGACTAAATGAAATTGACCGGTTATGTATCTGACAAATACTATATTTTAATAATACATTTCTCGGCCGGATATTTTTCAAACTAGCTCCTACAGAATGACGACTGGGCTGGACGATACGTCGGCCATTCGGGGTCAGGTGAATGAATAGAATTATTAATATATGATATTATCCAGATATCAATCTGTCCATTATTATTGAATACAACGGTGTAAGTCCACGCGTTCACTGAAAGTAACTGCATTGCACAAAGGCGAAAAGAACAATTTTCTTGTCAGATTACACTTTCTTCTTATCTAAACGGGACTTTTCCATTGTGTATGAATTGAAATACAGGATGTTTCAGGAACTCTGTTACAAGGTAATATCTCCATTATAGTTACACATACTCGAAAATGTTATGGGTACAAATTGATTTGTTTGATAAAACGCATTATGTAGTGAGACTTTACTGTTTTTACTACTTTCGGTTATACCTGAAGTAAATGTAAACTTCTTCATTTCAAATAGAACACCGTGTGTATTTTTGCTTTTTTAGATTCTCCACATTAAAGTGATTAAACGATTATTAAGTCTCTTTTCTCCTAGACCTAGCGTTGAAATGACATATGCGATTTTTGGCTGCATAAAACACAGAAAATCTCGTATAATTTTGTTTATATTCTTTTTTTGTATATTTTGTTAAGACATCATTTCTGCAAAACATCAAATGTTCGACTATTTCAATAGCTAATTTTATAAAATTTTTATAACTATTCTTAAAAACAAAGATAAAATTTCAATAATGTAAAGTAAATAAACACTAAATTTCAGAGAAACTTGCACCTAAACATTTCAGACCCGTTTATTTCTCATTTAAAGCAAAATTTTGTTTCAATGGTAATCATTAAAAAAATTATTACTACTATTTTTCCAAGGACCAGCGTTACTGCTTGCAAAGGTGATCTTTAGAATTATTATTACTCAATATTAAAACTTAAAAACTTAATTAAAAATCATTCCGTAGACATTTCACTAATATTAAAAAAGTGTAAATGAAATTATAGGTGTACTTCTGAGCTCTACACAGCTAAAAAACGCATTTTGCTATATAAATGTAAGGTGTAGGAATAGAGACCCTGTTATTATTTGATCACTTTAATGTGTGAAATATAAAAATGCAAAAATATATAAGGTGTTTTATTTGAAATAAGGAAATTGACATTGACTTCCGGTATAACCGGAAGTAGTAACGACAGTCAAGTTCTATCATGCAATGCGTTTCATCAAATCAAAGAATTTTTCCCCAAAACATATTCGAGTATTTCCAACCATAATGGAGATATTGCCTTGTGATAGAGTTATGGAGACGCTTTGAATATGAAATATTCTATAATAATTGTTGATGAACGCTCGAGTGGAGCTACTCGGTGGCGCGACTAAGTGGTCCGGGGGCCTGTAAGCCGGGCCTTGTCGGCGGCAACATGAACCCAGCGGCTCGAACTAGCGGCAGGGCCGCAGGCCGCTGGTTCGAGATGCAGGATCACGTCACTCACGCTTCCGTTTAACGGCATTTGTGAGAGGACAATCGTTGGGTATCGAGCCTGTACGGAATTTTCAAATTCTACCCAAAAATATTTTTTCTGATCACATTCTAATGAAATGTATAGCGTTATAGATTATTTGTAAAGCAGAGCAACGGTGTGCAAGTTTTGGGTACGTCCTATTTTAAATAGAAGAATATGTAGTCAAAAATAATTTTAAACACTGTTATTTAATTATGTGTCTTCTCCGGAAATAGCATCGTCCATTTTTGTGATCTTTTCACCTATAAAAACACCCCATCTCTGCAATTTGAACGCAACTGGTAAAATACCAGACAGCCGCAGCATTTCCTTTGAAGTTTACCGACTTTATGCCGCTAACCAAATTGTGCCCGAGGCCTAGCAAGTTAGCATCATACTAATATTTCCATGGCAAAAACAAGTGGCTTAAAACAGTTTGGTGCAGTTCCATCTTACGTTTCTTAAATTTGGTCTTTAATTTTCCCGACTGGACCGTAACAATGCCAGATTTGTCCAGAATCGCAAAATCTGTAGTTTTGTCTAACATAAAGGGGAAAGAGTCAAATTTATTGGTAATTTAGAACATAGAAGAGTCTCTTAAATCGATAACAATCAATTGTATCTGAAGAAAGGCTCGCGAAGGGCACATTAGAAGCCAAAGTAATTCAACTCTTTCAGAATTTGTCAATTTTCAAGAATAGAAAAAACCTGGAGAAACACTTATTAGGAAGAACCTATTTAACATCCATAGCAACTTGAGAATTTCTTCAAGAGAGTTTCATCAGAGATTTGAATAGGAAACTGACTACAGATACGAACAAGTCAAATTTATAGAAAATTTGTTCGTGGACAAAGATTTTACTGGTTCTAGAGGGAAAAATACTGAATTCATCGGAAATTTGAAAGTTTGAAAATTTGTTTTGAAGTCGAATGAGAAAAACTCCCGGCAGAACTCAAATTCATCAGGAATTTAGATCTACAAAACTATTTGATGATCGCAGTAAGAATGTGTTGATATTTTAATAATGCGATACTGGCATCCTATTGTTACGCGAAATGAATCAACGGTGAATTGCAGCGATAATTTGTACTACTGCATACTACGGATATACTATAATAAGTGCATTGAAAATTATCGATCCTTTTTGGGGCAATGCACATGAATGTAATTTGAAAAGCAAGGAACACGAGAGCGCATCGTGCACGTATGTTCTCCTTTCATACCAAATGTGAAAATAACCTCATGCGGTTTTTAGAAACACACTTTCAAGTAAAATGTATCTGTAATTTTAATGCACTTATTATGTTATTACCCATGATGATATCCCTGGCCGCCCTAGCAATGTCGCAACTAACTGAAATGTTTTGATATTACTGCCGTATTCATCGAGGATGTGAATCGTTAAATTATCCTCTTAAAACTTTTTAGATCTTTACACACATGCAACTTAAACTAAAAAAGACACTTCTGTATTAACATTTTTGTAACTTAGCGTAACAACAAAACTTCCCAAAAATTAAATGCAATTTTTGTTGCACTTATTGTAATGTAATAATTATTCCTTAGAACATTTATCGAAAATAAAATTCTTAGTATTTCGCTTCGTGACTGAGGTTGTGCCTCCAGGGTCTTAAACGCCACTGACGTCATCGCAGGAATGCAGACTGCCATTTCAAATTTCAGCTATTAACGTTGCAGTCAAGTGCTACGAACGTTCAACGTTAGATATATCACTAAATGCGTCGCTCCAGTGAATGTCGTAAACCCTGAGCGTAAACCTAAACATTTTTACGAGGTACCAGTGACCAATCCCGTAAAGCGCACTTAACACTTACCTACAATTAAAGTTTTTAGTACTTTGTTGTCGTGGATTTATGGCTACTTTAAACGACTGCTGAAAACGATTCTACTAATGGGTAAAAGATATGAAAGGTTGGGATATTTTGGATCGATTGCTGGTAGCAATCAAAATGCCTTTTGAACAGTTCCGTATCGGTAAGCTGGACAGGGAGCCTTGAAATTTTATTAAAAATAGATGGTCCTTCCTAAAGTTAAAATCCCTTGAGACAAGGCAACTGAACTTATCTGTGGGGTGCAAGATTCAGAGACCTAATTTCCTCAAATTTTTAATGTCAACCCAGGTCAACCCGGTTTAAACATTATAACTGTTCGATGAATTTGAAGATGGATTTGGAATTTGATTTTCTCCTAGAATTCGAAAGCCCGAAACGGGGCAGAATCGGACTTTTGATGTGCGTAGGGAATTTTGCGACTCTGTTTCATGAACGTAATTTTTTTTATTTTTTATTTGAGGCATAGAATTAAAATTTTTAGTCTTCAGCTCGATAGGGGAATTTAGTCTTGGAAGATTAAGTTCTGATACACAATTCTTTCAAATCCATCAAGTGTACTCTAAAAACCATCGTTGCCTTCTATTGTTCGTGTCCTCATTGATTTTCATAATATTAATTGTAATTAAGTGAATGAAGAATTCATGGTGATCATTTTTACCATAAGACACACATACAAAAACACACACACACACACACACATACACACACACCAGACTCCTACCATATTTTTGATGTTGAGAGGGTCACTAAAACCATCAACTTTATACGCCAAAGCAAATATTTTGACTAGAATTATTGGCCATCGTATCTCGACTGGGAAGGGAGCTGAGGCACACTTAAGCCCACTAACGTTAAGAGGACATCCCAGACATATAAATATCGAATGCACACACTTAATACATACATAAAGGCTTTTCACAAGCAATCCCGACTCTTAAATCAGATGGCCTTGGCGTCGCACCAGCCACGAGATGCAGATACAAACGAATCCGGTCTGTTGAAGATAGTTCCAGAACGATAGTAAATTGCTCATAGAATTTTAAGAATCATGGTACTATTTTTGGCTAGAGAGGCCCTAATGCAAAAGAAGAGGGAGAAACAAAATATTATTAGGAGGAACTATCGAATTATCGACATTCAGATAAGAGCAGGACCATTTATAATGTAATAATGATAGGCGTTTATAGCGATTTTGAAAACGCTAGACCGTCACCATTTTAACCATGCACATAAAATGATGGCGGGAATCATATCATCGCTTCGTATCAACAGGTTGTTGCACACTTTCCATCCAAAACTGTCCCCAACTATACTTAATTCCGCACTGAGCTTTTACATGAATAAAATTTACCGAATTAACGTCACTGTTAATGAGATCATTGTGTTGAAGTTCCGCAGAGTCACCATTATTAATATTTCCTTTTAACGTCGTGAGGTTGCAAACTAAAAGCTAACATCGGCAGCGTCGCCCTTTTGCGATCATGCCAGGTCTGAGATAGCGGACAACCAACCCATTTTACACTTCTTTATGTTGGTTTAAACGCTGTTGCCAGAAAGTGGAAGAAATATTTCCTAATTTTTTATTTGGGAATTTAGTCCTACTACAGTTAAAACGGGATTAATTAACGTTAAAGATTCAAAGAGGTTTGAAGTTTCTAAAATACTACTAGCTATTATGTGCTCCAAGTTGGGCTAAATTTTGTCGTTTTTTGGAGCCAAACGGTAAGGAATGGGTCCATTTTCCTCTTAATTTATTTAAGCAATAGCAAAAAGTGTAACAAATGTTTCCCCATGTGCTCCAGGTTCACACAAATATTCCTTTTGCGTTTTCTATTTTAATCTAAAAAATAAATCTGAAAGTTAATAAGGTAATCGGTTTAATATGTTTTGAAATTAATGTTTTCATTAATTCATAAAAAATTAAAATTAGTGAATTTTTCGAAACACCAACGTTCTGTTGTTTTCTGGAATATAGGACACATGATCAACAGAGTTGAAGAATATCACGCTCTAGGACGAATTAACTGATATCCTTCTGAACATTAGTGCACTGGATAAATAAACACATCCACAACGGTTGGCGCAGATGTTTCTCTACTATTTTTATGATGGTGCTATTCTAAACATGCACATCCTTACATATAAACAATTTAGATTTAAAAAAAAACTACACTGTATAAAATTACACTCCTTTGTTCGGAGTTCGATAATTCATTTTGATTGTTTATGATAATAAAAGTAAAATGAAATTATTGAGATACCTAATGCTTTATTTTTGTGTTTTTTAACTGTTTTACGTTTGCAAACTGTCGGGCTGAGAACAAAAAATGCTAAAAACTGTTACAAAAAGGCAGTGAAACCTAAACTTGGATATTTAATGATAATGATTTAATAAAGACATTTTAGAGCTTTTTGGTTACACTATAAATTTATTGCTCCAGTTTTTACCCTTCATTTAAAATGCCCGTAATTGAGTAAATACGTATCGGTTTAGTTTTCTAGGCTTCCACCTTTCTATATCTTTCTATATTCGTCAATGGTAATCAGTTTAAAGGTCAATGTAAATCCCATATAAAGTTAGATTGAAGGACTGATAAGAAAAACACATTTCCTGAGGGCAGTCGTTAAGCCACAGATCAGCTTAGACGATATTTCTAACATCTTCATCATTGCTTGACAGGAGCAGAAATGGCTTTAGACCCTTTCAACTTGTCAGCATAAATTTTCCCAAAATCAGATGACGATTCCATAAGTGGGCAATAACAACAGTAAACTGCCTATGTCTTGTGAAAGTTGTCTCTGGTTCGTGACAAATGGTGTCTATAGAGGAATACTCTATAAAGCTATAAAAGTCAATATGTTTACGAGCGATTGTCTTACAGAAGAGAAAAACTGACCCTGAAAATATCGAAATATATGGGTCACAGGCCTGGTTTGCATCCCCTTTGCCTTGAATCACTTATAATGGAGTTGGATATAGGAGCATCGATAGCGTTAATAGACCCCGCTAGCACCATAATTTAGATTGACTAATGAGACACTTATGGGTTTCTGTATCAAAGGGCGCTAATGAGGAATCTGGGAAGATGCTGATTTAAACCAACGATGGCAGTTTCGTGCTCTGTGCTAAGATCACAGGAGGTAGGGTTAGAGGGCACTTACGAGTTTCTGCGATGAAACATCCGTACTACCAAACACCTATAAGTATTTCCGGTCTTTCAATCACAGCTTTAACATTTTTTGGTCCTTTGATATACAAAATGAATTTAGATTTGAATTTTATCTGTAATAATATACTCTTACTGCGTCTATGTACATTTTTTGTACACCATTTTTTTTTAAATATACGCGACATGGCCGAAGTTCAATATCCATTATTCAGGAAAACATCCAAAGAAAATGAAGACATTTAAAGGATTGTGTTACAAGAGGACTAGCAAAGCAAAAAAATGTATCTAGTCAAGCAACCGAGAAGAGCAGGAAGTAATGTATGCACTTAATTTTATGTCGTTTTTCGTTTTTGTATGGTGAAACGACCAGCTACCAGTAACATAGCAACTGAGGGTGAAAATACAGATATAAATGAAACTCCACAGCGGGCAGATTCATATCCCGTTGAGAAATGAGGGGAAAAAAGGTCGGGAAAAACGTCCTATGAAAATTCCCTCCCGAATATATTGGTGTTCAAAAACAAGGAATAACTAGACGAGGCAAAAAATTTCGTTCAGATGTTAGTCCTTGTGTTAAAAAAAATGTACGACGACCAAAAGCATTTTGCAAAAACAGAAATATTGAATATGATGAAGTATGTCACAAACTGTAGCTGTGTTCATACTATGCAACATCAATTCGTTAGCTTCCATCACCTTCAATCATCATATGGTCAACATTACACAATTTTAAAACAGTTCTCATCCGGGTCAAATGTTACCCAATGGTCTGCCCAATCACTCGAAAAATCATTTTGTTATACTGGATGGCATTTAGCAAATATCACGATCTCTATTCATTATACACTCTTATCAGTTTCATTATCATCATCATCATCATCCCCATCGGTGGCTAACGTAACATCTCCTGAGGTACCATCCGAGAGTAGTGAAGCAATATGTGATGTGCCTCATTGGTAAAAAGCTAAATGTGTGAGGACATATGGGAATAAACCCAAAAAAAATCTTTAATTTCAATTCTTATTTATAAGTTAATTAACGAAAGAAATTATATTTAAACACTTTCTTACCTTAAAGGCTCTAACAAACCTTTCTCTGTTTACACAGTCTTTGTCCATGTAGTCTTTTGGTAAGTAATATGGGACCCTACTAGTCCAAGTAGTTTAGTAAAAATATTTGTACTCATACATTAAAACTGGAAGAATTTTCGAGGATATTTTATTAGCTTGTGATGAAGCGTGTGAAACTGCCCCTTTAGCAATTTGCTGGTCACAAATGAATGCACCCCATAGCGCTTTTGCTTTCATTCCGGCAGTGAAGAACAAGAGCTACTACAGCACCTATATCTTCGAATTCAATTTTGCTATTGCGGTGCGACAAAAAAATCTTTTGCTTCCTATTCACGCACATACACTTGCGATGTTTTTGTCGCACGATGGAAAATCGCACATGCGCACTAAGTGTTAAATGCCCTTAAGAATATATTAGTATTCATTAATTTTATTGTAATTGTGGGAAAAATAGAAATTTTAGGTTAAAAGAAAGCATTGTCGATTGTCACATCTAATTCTTACATGTCAATGTCTTTATAACTTTGGAAAATTGCTGAGAACATTGAGATTTTAAGTGAAATATCTTGGTCGGGTTACAGTTTAAATTTATAAAAGGATCGAGATCATTTTTACAAACGAGGAAAACATTTAAACGATGTTCAATTTCACATTTAAAAGTCTTTTTTTTCTGTACCTCCCTGCTGAAATATCACCTAATTGGTACGAAAGATGTAATGATTGGAAGTCAAAGCAAAGAGTTACATTCGAAAACTCGGAAATAAAATCAAAAAACGCCTTGGCAAGCAATATAAATTAGAAATTTTTCTCACTAATAAAAGCTCCCTAGATGTTTTATTGGAAGGGGGTTGCCAGGAGCATTATCATGCGCAACTAGTCCATAAAACGTCATGACTTTTCGTATTTTATTTCGGATTTGAAAGTAGGAAATTACATAAAATTGTAGTAAAAAAAAAGGGAAAACAAGAAAATTGTATTACTCCGAAACATGTTTCTTAAGAGATTTTCGTTGAAAGAATATTAATAATACATTTGCAGGCCTGTCGAGAATACTGTTTCAGATATCAGAAAAGGGGAGCAGAAATCGATTTTATTATTTTTATGGTGGGAATGTTGAGAAATAATTAACCGAATTTACGGCGTTCGTTTATGATACATTAGGGATGACTAAGGAAATGTCTCCTAACTAAAAATAACACAATGCAATCAAATAACTGTCTTTAGATTTAGTAAATTATGTGCCAATCTAAACTAACTGGATTAAAACCTAAACCCTAAAAAATATCACTTTAATCAATTTTGTATCTTCAGACATATGGCTAGTTTCTAAAATTATCCAACCTCGTACTTACATCCAAAAAGGATAAAAGCCCATTACCACCCAGCTGAAACTTAAATCCCTAAATGGGGGTTTATCCTATATGAAGCTTTAAGTGTATTATTTATTATACCTGTCTTCCACCAGAACGGCTCTTATCTCTCTTTTTCCTTCACATAAAGTGTGGTTTTTAATGCATTAGAAGCCAAATGGTACTAAAGCTTTAATATTAATAATCATATCTATGTATATATACGTATAGTACATCATCAACATTTTATTGAGAAAACTTAGCATTCCGGTTTGGGTAAAGATATGTATGTGTCTTCAAAATATTAGTATGTAAATGAACTCTTTAATTGAAATGTGGATGATATACATGTTGGATTTAGTTTAATCCGCAAGGAAATTGTTGTCATTATGAGGAATTTGCCTCATTTTCGCATATTGAAGGGTTCAGAAATAGGAAATTTGTTTATTTATTTTTCTTTTACATATAGGGACTCACAATTCGGTTTACCTCGGTAATATTACCAAAATTACAAGAATTTCGTATAGAAAGGCCATTTATTGTATGAAAACAATACAATGTAAAATATTTCGACTCTGTGTTATTTTGTTCTCTTATCATTTGCTTATGATGATGATGAACGTTGCTTAGATTGAAAAAGTGCGAGTGTTTTGGGTTGCAGAATTTTTAACATTTTTCAAAATGAATACTGAATTTTCGTATTTTCGTCAAACCCAATTTCACCCGTCGTCCATATAGTCGATGTCGAAAGAAAGTGCCAATATTGGATTTTATTGATTTATGTCTTTTATTCATTTTCTTTGCATTTTTGAGCGTTATTATAAACATTCAATATTCAAGCCTGGCGGATTCCAAAATAACACCATTGAAATTAGATTTTTACATTTCGACCCAACTTTGAAGTGAACTACCAATGTATGTAGCCTCTTGTTAAAAGTAGTTGGGTCTATATCTAAATGTTACGAAGACAAGAAATTTAAATTTCGATGTTCAATCCTGTGCGCATTGGATTCAAAACGAGCTGAAGTCTAGTCTGTCGCATCGATACATATATTTTAACAGATCAGACTTAAGATTACCTAGCCTCAAAATGATACAAGACCAGTTATGCACTCTTCTGTCGCACCTAATAGACCAGGCTTAAGACCAGTTTACCTTAAAGTCATAAAGTTACGTAACACATAGTTTAGCATTTTTGAGGGTAAACTAGATAGGACAAATTCAACATCGACCCCCTAGTAAATTAGACGTCCTAGGTTCTGTCCGAATGATGTTCCAATTTTTGTTATTAGGTCCATTTTTGTGCATTCCTGAACAGTAACAATGTGTCTCGAAATGAAAATATTTATCAATTATACGACAATTTTCCACGAGTGTCTTGAGATTTCAATTTTGTTTAGCATAATTTTTCAATTGTCAGAGACTAATTACTTGAACAGCGGAAACGTGAAACCGTGTCCCCTGATTCAACAGTCGCCATTACCAACCAGAATTTTATGGCAATTTTATTGGTTAATTTCAAACAAAATTTTCTTTATAGGTCAGATTAATCATGTACATATATGCATGATTACAGTACCGTTCAATTTCATACCATATGACTAGTGTAAGCTAATTACAGTATTGTAAAAATCAAGGCTTATTATAGGTGTTATGTGGTATCAATCGATTAAAATCTAAAAAGTCATCTGAAGTTGATTGTAATGAAAACTTTTTTTGTTTCAGATTTGCCATATATCCACAAGGTAAGGACGCGGTTAGCAGTGGTTTTACATCTGATATATCTCATGTATGGACGGTCTGTACTTAGTTTAACATTCTTTTTCGTTGCTCTCGATTGCACTCAGGTGGACCCAGTTTAGTCTCCTCCATCTCTCATCATTGAAATGGGATATAAATAATTCGTAAAATAAGACAAGGACGGCGTCGTTTGGTCTAGAAATAGAGCAAGAAACGAGCCAATTAGCCACCGCCCGTAGCAATAGTTGACATCCATTACAGCGACACGTACTTAAACGAAAACCTTAATATTAGAGGATGACATCACATTTTATTTTTCAGTAATTTTCGACATGCTGTCTGATGCGTTTTATCCTCAATGTCCTCATATTGTCGGCCAAATTAAATTATCGCAGAACTCTTTTGGCAACAATGAAAAGAGATGAAATTAATTTTTTTTCCATTTTGAGGTCATGATGTCAATATAACGTCCTGGCGTTGCGGCATTGGCCATCATTTAGTATTGACGTCAAAATGACGTTCAAATAATGGGTTATAGAAAAAAAGGATAATTTTTCAGGGGAGACAATCTAAATGAGGTATTGTTATGCCCAGATCTTATTCTTATTGTTGTTATTCAAGATTATATAAATATTTAAAGGGGAGTGGCCAAAAGTTGTTTCATCTTTCATGAATACCAAACGCTTTCAGTTCCGTTAATGATTTTCATTCTTCTTGTAGGACAGTGCCATATGAGGAAATATGATTATACAGAATGTTTTCAATAGTTTTAAAGAGAATGTTACTATCATTGACTTAATCCTTGTTCCTATCGAAAATTTGTCTGCATGAGCATGAAAGTTGAGTATAAAAATTGTGTGTGAAATTTAAATGAAAATATTTTAGTACTTAGTCATTTTAGGGTCGTCTGCCGGCTTCGTTTTCGCTTGATTACGTTTTTGAAGTTTGACTGTTTCGACAATTACTTTCCTCTTTATTTCACCGCATCACTCATTTTCTCTCTTTCAACCTTTCAAGAAGGCAAAGTGTAATCTAGCAAATCATTGCTCATGGGTCAGCACCTTGTCACATCCACATTTTCCAGTTCTTCAAAGGTCAGCTGTTTGGTTTTCGAATTTTGCATGAAAATGCGACCCGTATTCGATTGACCTCTGAATTATGTAAACCTTATCTAGTCAATATAATGAACTAATTAATTTGTGTCATTTTCTAGCTATTCGAATTCGGACAACTGTCGTTCTTTATTTTCAAAACGTCATTCGAGTAATTTTGAATTTGAAACTGGCAAGTGATGCTGCCATCGGGACCCATCCGATCCAGCCCGCGTTTGGACATTTTTGTGAGTTAGGAGAGGTTTAAATTATAAGAAACTAAATATCTCCAAATCTGCCCTTAAATTTATCATTCATTGATATCCTCCGCTGATTTACAAACTTTTCTCGAATAGTAGGTAATGCCGAAATCAAGAAAGTTATACAGATATGTATTAAATGTTAAAGACCTTTCCAAGATTTGCCCTGAATCTGTTCATATTTATGTTTGTGTTTCAAAACTTTATACCCGAATTTGGTTAATATTGACAGAATAACGTAAATAGTAGCCTCGAATTACACCAACATCGATTTCTCACAATTTTGACGTCAATTCTAGTTTCCAAGAAAGTATTTCAGACAATGATCTAGAGGAAGGTTCTAAAACGTCAGGATATATATTTGTATGTAAAGTGTATGTAAAATTCCTTCAATGTTAATCCAAACACCAGCAGAATCAACAAAATCTCTAGAACAAAATTGCAGAATGATTTTCATTAGAAAATCAATAAATTTGACTCGCGTATACCTGGACATTGATAAGATAAGAAAAAGCATTCGATAAGAAATGCATTGGTGCCAATATAACATCAATGAGTTTCTTACGAAATAGAGTGATATACGAGAGTTGGATGTGGTGATATCCTACTTATACCACAGTGGAACAACAGGATCTAATGGCCGTTTGGATTAGGAGGAATTATCGATTTAACTTTAAGGATTAATACTTTAAAATTGCTTGGTGCAAAAGCCTCTGTTTTCTTTCAAATTCTTTACTCGATATGTCTAGTCGAAACTATCATCACAATCAACGCTCACTATTAGACGAAAGTAAAAGAATTATTGAGAAAATCATAAAATTATGAAATATAGTAGTATTTATACTAAACAGACGTCTAGGTGTATTTTGTTCTCTATTGGGCATTCTAATTATTATTAATAATTTTTATAGGTAACTTTTATTATTGAAGTTTTAAAATAATTTATTTCCTAAAACGAAGCAAATTTATATGCGATGAATTCAATTAAAAAAGGTTTTATTTATCTTAACAGTTGAGAAAACAACCGGATAAGACCAACATGATTGGAGTTAATTTAATATTAATACAATAGCCATTATTGACTATAAAAAGTTATAGCCAATAATATCGCGGCATTAATGAAATTGAATTTTGGGTACTATAAATCGGTAGATTATACCACACATCGATTATTTTATTACTGAGAAACCATTTGTTTTGGAATCTTGTACTAGTTCGACCTTCTACCTCTTCCCGTAGGTTCTCGATGGGATTGAGATCTGGTGATTGCGCCGGCCACTCTAGATTCTGGATATTGTATTCATGAAACTAATCCTGAGCAAGTCGAGGTGAGTTTTTCGCATCATTGTCTTGTTGAAATACAATTCGTAGACACATCATGGAGTATATCTTGAGAACAAATCAAGTCTTGGTCATGACGAGATAACAATAAATATTTTGTAACTTATCATTTCATGGATAAGAAAACTACTGGTGTATATTATAAATAATTATTGAAAATTTTGAAAATCTAATGAAAATGGCATTAATACTGCATAAGAAAAGTGGTCGATGTAAAGTCGAAAATTGTTGTCCTATTAGTTTTATTTCGTTTTCAAAAGTATTTAAAAAAATCCTGAATGTTGGAATACAGTGCATCATTTGAAGGCAAAAAACAATCTATTTAATCATGGTGATGTGATGGTCAAATTAACATAAACGGCGTTGTGAATTTCCATTAACGCATTAATCTCATATAAAAAACTCTATATCTATCTAAAGCATTTGACGTCTTAAGCCACAAAATTCTAATACAAAAACTAGAAAGCTCAGGCCTTAAGGGCAATTCTCGTAAATGGATAGCGTCATATTTGTCTGATAGAGATCAAATCATAGCAACTGGTACAGTTCATAATAGAACTAGGCCAAGAACGTTCGTAATCAACCATGGAGTTCCCCAAGGCAGCATACTGGGTGAATTACTTTTCTTAATTTATATTTATGACAATCTAGATTTGATATGCTCCAATATACCACGTACCATTACTAACTATATTGATGACACTAGTTATTTAATATTGTGGTTGAACTAAACGGAAGGCCTATGGCTAATGGTTGGTGAGTGATTCTCCAAAAACAAAGTTACAATTAATAACAAAAAATACGAATGCTGTATTTTTCAGACAAGTAAATCAAACTTAGATAATGCCAATAAACATGGACCTGCGGTAAAACAAAATTTGCATAAGTCATTTAGAAAAGTTTTTTGATATGGAATTAGATAATATCCTGTCTTGGCAAAGGGATATTGATAATATGGCTTCGAAAATAATAGGATTTGCTATAACTTTCGAATACTTGGCAACCATGTAAACAATATAACAAAAAGGATTATTCATCATGGGAATTTAGATTGTGTTATTAGATAAGGACTACTTCTTTACCATTAAAGCATGCACCATTGTGAAATATTTTTTAGTGCAGCACTGAGCGGCTGGAAAAATCAATAAAATTAACGTTTTAATTTTTTTTATTTTCCTATCAAGACTAAAATGCCATTTGGCGAGATATTTTTAACTTAGAGAATCTTCATGCCCTTTCTCCTTGTACTAGTGTTTCTGGAGAAAGTACACTACCTGGAAATGTCAGTAATGATCTCTCCTTCTAAAGAGACATTCACTCCGAAGTTTTTTTAGCTTCGTACAAATTATGTTACCTTTCGACGTATTAAATTTGTTGTAGTTAGTTCATCGTTAATGTGCACTAAATTTTCTATGATTAATTTACTACAATGGTGAACCTGTTTTCTGCTTGAAAATTCAAAGTACTGCTTTGGTTTTGTTGCTGAAATAAAGTTCAACGTTCAAAAAATTCTTATTACCAAGCTTATTTGACGTTGAAAAGAATTTTATATCACCTGGCCCCCCCCCTTGCATTACTACGACCCTTCAAATAGAAAAGGTTTAGTTATTTCTACTTGCTAATTGATTTAATACATTTAAAAAGCTTCTTTTAGCTTAATTGTTGTTTTACTTTTGTTTGATAGTATATTTTCAAAGTTCGTTTACTATTATTTGAGCGAAAGTTGTTTGTGCAGCTATTAATGAATACTTGTTACTATTTCACCAATCTGCCCAAATGGAATATGGTCGCCCACGGAAATGCATCAGCAATGATTTGTTTTTGACGTATTTAAGTGATGTTTATACTGTTTGGCGCTTAAAATTCCATCCGTGCTATTTAAAAGATGGATAAGTAATACAGTGGTAGAAATCCCGGAAAATAGGCAGAATTGGGTGTATTGGTGAAAAAATTGAGAAAAATCTAAGAAATGAGAAGAGTGGCGTTGAGTCAAATATCCATCAATAATCTAACCACATCAAGTTATTATCACGTACGTAATACTTCTCTAATTAAAATATGCCATGAGGTTTGAAGTACAGGCTTCCGGAATTACACTTTTGAGAATAATCAAAATAAGTTATTTGAAAGACAAATTATTCCAATACAGAGTCTTCATCGACTACTGGGCAAAATGAATGTGTCCCGAACTAACTTGATTAGTGAAAGTTTACCTAAATAATACGACTAACCTGAATTGAGCACCTATCTGAATTAATAATTTCGAACTCACTTAAATACTGGTAATAGAGAGATATTGCAAGTATTTGCATCAATAAGGTTATGATTTCAAATAAGGAATGCGAAAATAAGAATAACGTCGTCTCTTATTTAGAATAATTTACCACCAGCCTTATTTTTGTTGATTTGGAACGACGAGGGAACAAAACATAATTTTTTTTTTACCATATATGAATCGCAATTTGTAATTTCCAATGAGTGAAGGGCCGTAATTCTGAAATCGTAACTTTTTTTGATTCGAAATAGAAAAATGGAAATAAAGCGAATGTGATTTAAATTGTCTTTTGGTTTGGTGTTTGATGGCAAAATAAAACTGATAATCGCAATATCTGTTTCTTTATGGTCCCAGTAAATAAACATTTACAAGTGCACTTACTAAAGTCAATGTCTCTTTAATTTCATTTAGAATTCTGCCAATTTCAGCTCATTTCAAATTTCAATTTTTTTGACCGAAATCAACTGAACCAATTTCGTTTGTAACTGACCTGAATAAATCTGTTCATTAAGCAGCATAGATAGAACACAAGACAACTCAAATGGATGAAATGCTAAACAAGAACCAGTTGGACACGAAGATTTTTATTAGCGAAAGGAGTTACGGAAAGGAGCTAAAAATGAAGAAGTAATGAAAAAATTTTCAAAAATGCACGTAGCTGAAATCGATGTGAATATTTATATTATTGAAAATATGTAGACATTTCAAAAGATTTTTTAATCTGGTTAAATTAGTAAGGATGTACGAATATTTCCCAGTGAGACTACTGCCAGTAGGCTGCAGGATGGGATGTTTTCACAGCTATTTCTAATCTATAAAATGCCTAGTTATTTTTCAAATAATGTTTTATTTTTAGTAACTACCTCCTCCCATATATTGCGACCATTTCTTCGGAAAAAACATTGTTGTAAAAACACACAATAATATGTATTTCCGAACGCCAATAAATTCCAAGCCAACTAAGTGTGACTCAGCTGAAAAGTTACTATTTCAGCTGGGTAGAAATAATAATTTAAAAAGATTAGAGATGGCAAAGGAAGATGGATAATAACACGTTCAGGAAATTTACTAAAAGAAATTTAAAACTGAAACTTGCAGATTACGAAGGAAACAAACAGGAAGAATCGATGAGTTGTTAGTAAAGCAAGGCGTCATCCAGAGCTGCTTAGAAGTATGTACATACTTTTTAAACAAATGAAAAATTTTGAGATAGGGACAATGACAAAAATCTTACACGAAGAATCGTAAATATACTTAATAGTGACAAGAATAGGTGTATGAAATTAGAGGAAAATAACAGAGTCTATAGATCGATTGACAGAAATTTAGAGAAGAAATGATGTGATGTGAGAGAGAATAACACAAATTTGGAAAAGAGAATGTAGCTGAAAGTTCATATGTAGTTAAATGTTCGATTAATAACGAAGATTAAATGTCTAACGAAAAAGAACGGAATTTGAAGATGAGACAATGGCCTTGTTCGTCTGAGTCAACAGTTGCGCCATTGTTGGGATTTCTGCTGAATATACACGCTTTCTGTCAAATGCATTTAAATGTGAGTTGACATTATGTTTGCTTCAAATCTCAAATGGTTGTAAAACACAGCTGTTACTTCCTAAACGATATCAATGAGAGATCATTCGTATAAGTACATCATTTCGCATTTTTAATAATCTTAGAGATGCCACTGGTTTCTAAATTTTAAGATTTATCCGAGATCTCCAATAACGTACTCCAGGTATTGTTTTGTACCGAGGCCCTTTGAACGCGTCCTAATTTTCATGTTATCCCGAGATATTTTCCAATAGTTTTTCGAGAATTATAAGAGTCAGTAATCCTGGCAATTTTCGAAAGAAATTTCTATGGAATTTTAGAAATAGACAGAATTTTGGTTAGTTTCGTGACTCCCATAGAAATTACCAGTACGTTGATTTACAGACCCCAAAGGATTTTTTAAAATTCTATTTTAAGTCGCGTTGTCTCTTCCGTTTCCATAATCCTCATAAAACTCACCTTATTTGAGTCCCCTGTATAGATGCAAACAAAATTATGACGGGATATTACGAGAAAAAAAAATGATCCGAGAAAACCTAATGAAAGCTGATGAACCGGATGTAGCAATATCTGACTGTTTGGCGATTAGTTTATTCTTCCGATCTGAAGCTCAAAGAGTTGCTATGCCTGGATTGTCACATGCTTAATTGTTTTTGTTTCAATTTCTAAGAATGACACATGTCCTTTGTACTTCACAAGACCTAGAAACCTCTCTGGCTCGGTTCGTGCTCCGCCTGTTCTACATTAATTGTTACTTCAACAAACGATTTAAAGTCTTATCTCAAGAAGTATACTAACCTTTATACCGCCTATCAATATTTACTTATAATAATCCCAATTCATGTCATCGCGTGCACAACAGTTCATTGTATTCCTTCAAGGGCAATTTAAAGATAAACGCAGTCTCGGTTTATCCAATTTAAGCCGTGATGGTTTCAAACAAGCTCTAAAATCGATGGGAAAGAGTCATGGTCTTATCAGGGGGAGCGCGTGAATTTTGAAAAGAAATGTTGTGTTATTTGCCAGAAAATACGGCAACGCCGTGTTTCGGTTCATCCCATATTCCTGAATGAATTGCGGATTTTGGTGGGGAAATCTGGAGCGCGGTAGGTCAGGTCCATAGGGGGCCCCACCCCAATCTGGATTAACTCGGAATGCGGATTACAACAAAGTAGCGACATCTAGTCGCCGTCATTACAACGGAAACATGGATTTAAGTCAGGATTGATTTTTGTTGAGGGTTGTGTTTTTGCTTGAGAAATTTGCACATGTTTTCCACAGTCTGGGTATTTTCCATTATTTAGTAAGTAAACAAGCATGTTAACTTGATCCACGTGGGTGGCCTTGTAAAATTGTGCCAGTGCATTGCATTTTTCGATCAAAATACCCTTTTTACGATCACGCTTGATGTTTGCTTGTCGTCAATGTTTATCTTACTATGTTTGTTTATAAATATTTCGTAATTTCAAGGAGGTAGCAAAATTTTCATTGGGGTTTACAAATGTGATGTTACTTCTGTAAGGAAATCTTACTAACAGATCTTACTAAAATCGTAAAATGTGAACACGGCAGAAAGTAACGAAAACTTCCGCAATATTGGACCACGAATCCGTGGAAGATTCAACAGCAGAAAGTGACCTAACTACCACTTCTTCACATTCACAATACTAGCACAGAGGCGTATGATTGTTGATAACTGGAAAAACAACAGAAGCTTTCTGCGGACAACAATTGCGAAATAATAAAAGATTGACAACAAGAAAAAAGTCGTACTTTCGGTTGTTTTATTCGAACTTATTTTGATAATTGGAAAAACTACTATTTGTTTTCTTTTTCTTGCAAAATTCCAAAACTCTTGGTTATTGGCATCTCTCTGTATATTTTGACTGAATTCTAATATATCCGAAAAGCACCCCAGGAAGTAAATAAATGCTAAAAATTTGAATCGAAGACGATACAAACCTTTTCTTTAGAGTGTGTATATACATATATGTGTATTTTTTATTTTTATTTCAACATATAAGAAATGAAGCAATTCCAGACACAGTCACTGGCAAAAGCAAGTACACACCCTAGAGATCGAAAGAAAAATGTATTTAACCAAAACTAAATAACGAGGAAGGGTTTATACATTTTAAATATAACCACTTGTATAGTTACACAGAAATATGGTAATAATCTTAACTACACGCATGGACTACTCATAGAATTCTAAAATAATATCTTGTAACAGAGGTTTAAAGTAGAGGCAAAAATCACTAGACAGTATTACTAATCAGTATATTACACTGCATCTTCTTAGCATTGATGATGTTAAATTAATATTTTGTTGGTCCACCCTTGATCTTGAGGACAGCTCTTAATCGTTTAGGCATAAAATTAATTAGACAGTGGGTGAAATTGTATTTCATGCTTCAAGTAATGTAGCCTTACGGGAAGTTGTATTTGTAATTTGTGAAGAATGTATCTTTCCATTTAATTTCCAAAAAATTTTCAATTGGATCGAGATCTAGGGGCCGAGGTGGAGTATAGAGTTGTTTTGGGGTATTGAAATGCAACCATTCTCTTACCACAAGGACAGTATGTTTGGGGTTATTATCTTGTTGAAATAACTATGACCCCTGCAAAACTAATTTAACAACACTTGGCTGTAAATTGGCTTTCAGGATATTCAAATATACTGTTTTTTTCCTTACGGAATCACCCCCGTATTTGACGGTGCTCAACAGATTTTTGGAATCCGACTCAGAATATTTCTTTCCCACATTTTTGACCTTTCTTTACGGTCAAATATCTCAAATTTGCTTTCATCTGTAAAAAGAGTTTTGTTCTAAATTCCAGTGGCTCTGAAAAATAATTTTTCGCAAATTATACTCTGAGGGTGCAAGTTTTAGGCCTAATATCTGGGTTTTTACGGGATATACGACCATGAAAATGTTGCGAATTGAGGGCTTGTCGAACAGGACTAACATCCATGGAGGTTCCCTTTTGCTCTGACGAATTCAAGGCTAATTGCACTACATTGGTTTTAGAATCTTTTTTAATCGTAATATCACATATATCAAGAAGTGTTAATTTTTATGAACGTCTAGAACGAGATTTATTACAGGCACCGTCGATATCTTCATATTTATCACAAATTTTCTTTATGGTTCTGTAGTGTCTTTTCATTATATTTCCGATTTATCGAAAATATTTATCATCTTGGTGTAAGGTTACAATAAGTTTGCGTTGATCCTGTGTTATTTCAGTTCTTTTATTAGTTTCACTATATTTTTTCATATTCTTTTTTTTTTAACTATAAAAATTATAATATATAATAAAATATCAACAATATGACTGCAAAATATGATTTATTGGTGTTTAGTGTGCTTAAAAAATGATTTTAGATTAATCAAATATGCCTAAATGCACAATAAAGCGAAATTTTCATTAATTGGGCGAATTTGAAAGAAGTCGAACTTATGGGTCTATGAGAGGTTGATCGATCATTTAGGGTAATCGCCACTAGATCGAACCGTAATGTAAATACCATAGTGAAATGTTGTCAAGTATGGTTCCAAGAAAAGCAAACAGACAAGAGGAGAGGTACTGAACGATCTCGAAGAACTATAAAATATCAAAATCGCCCACGTCGAATAATGGTCTTAAGGGATAGGTTTTTATCTTCGAGACCGCTAGAGGATCAGTGGTTTACTGAGTATGGAAAGTCTATTAGGATTCGAACCATTTATCGCCGGATAAGAAGTTTTGGACGGATATTCTACCGTCCCCATCTAGAGTTAACCCTCACTTTAAATCATTATCAAAATCGACTATAGTGGTACAGAGAAGAGATATATTGGAAGCTGGAATGGTATAATATCGTGTTAAGTGACGAATCCAGATTCTGTTTGGGTATACATGATGGCCGGGCAAAAGTAAGAAGAGGACGAGGTGAAAGACGGCATCCTCAGTTTACAATAGAGAGGCATATTCATGAGAATTTTGGGGTAATGGTTTGGAGTGCTATTTTATATGGTAGCAGGTCACCTTTACTTTTCCATTAGAAGCAGTATGACAGCCCAACGATACATCCCAAAAGTCCTGAAACCTGATTTCGTGCCTTATCTGGAAATTCTTGTTAATTCAATTTGGTAGCAAGACAATGCACGACCACATGTAGCTAAAGTAACCATGGGTTTCTTTCAACAAAATGCAGTCAGTTTGCTACTTTGGCCACCTCCATCTCTACGCCTATCACCGATTGAACAAGTATGAGATATCGTAGGTAGAAGGTTGCATAATTTACCCCATCTCCCACAAACCTTAGCGGCGCTATGTTATGCTGTGCAGTTAGTCTGGAGTAAGATACCCCAAGAGGACATCAATCACCTCATTAGATTTATGCCTGGACGTGCACAGGAATATATAAGACACTGCGGAGGAACAACAAATTATGAAGATTTTTTGGTTTTTAATAAAGTTGTTAAATTTTTTGATGGAATATGTTTTAGCGTAAGTAACGTACGTATCAAAAATTATTTAAATGAAACCATTTTTACGGAGTGTTTCCTTTTTTATGTCACACGCTATATTAGCAGTGAAACAATTGGCAAATTATACGAGTTATCTTGTCACTGTAGGCTACTCAGCTTAACTGACCTCTATTATCCAGATTGTGTACTCCCTTTGCATCGTACTTTATGCAGCCCTGTGATTACCGAAACCCCACCCTGTTGCAAGTTATTTGCAACCATGTTTTTATGTGTGCGATTGTCTGTTACATTAGCGCGCATTCTACTGCATTGACGAGCTCTACATAGGTTTTTAAAATATTTTTCTTTGCGGGAAAAACTTGACAATTGTTCCGTATGCATTCACTTTTGCCGCTGACTGTACATGTTTATCGCAACTTTTTTTTTTTAACTTTTTTTTTTAACTTTTTTTTTTAACTTTTTTTTTTTTGTTTTTGACACTGTTAGGAGCAAGGATCCTGTATGATTATTGTCATCAAATGGTTCGAAGGCAAAGGAAGGACATTTCGCTAAACACAACCGTGTTATTCGGGCCACCAATTTTGGCACGCCTTGTAAAACAGTCTTTGAAACGCAATCACTGCAGACCCAGACACGCTTTCAGGAATTTTTATGGCTGCAAAGTCGCACGTAATATGTATCTTTTATTACCTGCTACAATCGTTTAACCTTCGATAGCATGCACATTGAAGTAAGAGTTCAATTTGCGAGGCGCGTAACAAGTTCGTGTTCGAAACGCAATTACAGCGTTCAGAATGTGTCGAGGTCAAAGGGATCCAGCCAAGGCCACGCAGACTCACAACTGCATTCTGCACCCAGATGCAACGGCCCCAGCAGAATTGGGTCATCCGGAAACTGGGACAGGGATTCGCCAGGTCTTTTTCTATAAACAAAATCAACGTAGAAATGCTCTTTGAACGTTACATTTTTTAGTCGCTATTTGTCTCTCCCGTTTTTTAGGTTATTTTTAATTGATCAAACACTTGCGTTTTCGAAAGGTGCATTACAAATTCTTAAATTCAAAATATTTTTCCAACCTGTAAAAAGATTTTTAGGACGATTTTTTGCGAATTCTCCACGTGCATATGCGTTCAATTATTAGTTGCGCCATTTCGGTTCTGAGATATCATCGTCTGTTTCTTATTTCCCTATGATCGTCACGTTGCTTTCTAACCAAATTGGAAAGAACGTTATTTACATATTTTTTTATACACCTACAGTATTGGACAAAAAAGCTGGAACTTTTTTTCAAATTTTAAATATTTTATTAACGTCCGATATGTGAGCTCTAAGTTATAACATTATAATTAGTACGCTATTGGTAAAATATTCCGAACATAATTGGCTTTGAAATATGCCAACAAATAGCCAGACTATTAAAAAAACCCTATTTTGGGCCTGGATAAAATGGATGGAACTTTTTTTATTGAATAAATTGCAGACAATGAAAGTAATACAAACTTTTTTTAAAATTTATATTTAGTGTGACGCCCCTTTTCCTTGATCACACCGCTTCTCGGGAGAACGTTTGTAGTCAGTTTGCAATGGCAATATTTTGGTGGCATTGTTTTCAGAAAAAAATTGTTTTATGCGAGGAAATTTTAGTCGCTTTTCTTTGTCAGAACTGGTATTGGTTGTGATTACTTTCTTGAAATTAGTGCTCTGATAAAAAATTTATCTTGGTGTTTGTATAAGAAAAGTCCAGGTCGACCGTGAAAAACCTCAAGTCGATTAAATAAGAAAATTATACGATTATTACGAAATAAACCGTTTGCGTCTTCGTCAAACATTTTGGCTGCCACCAACGAAACTAATCCTTCCGAAATCACGGACCGCACAGTACGATGACGTTGGACAGAGGTTGGTCTTCACAGTTTTAAACCTGCGAAAAGGCCCTTTCTGAGTAAGAAGAATATAAAAGCAATATTACGCTTTGCTCAAACTCCTGTTCATTAAACCGAAAAATATTGCAAACGAGTCGTTTTTAGTAATGAGTCGGAATTCGGATTGTTTGAAAGCGATGGTGCTAGTTGTGCCAGGTGTCCAAAACGCAAGCGATTGGATGAAAAGTTCGTTAAGCCTACAGTAAAACATGGTGACGGTTCTGTCACGATATGGGATTGGTCCACTGTATTGCGTAGTAGGCAAAATGGACAGATATACGCATTTACACATTTTAAAGAACAAGTTCGATTCCCGCTTATTCGATATCGATACCTGTAAAGCACGAGTTTCGACACGAAATTGACCCAAAACTCACGTCGAAATTAGTAAAAAAAACGTTTGTTGGAAGAAAAAGTTGATGTTTTAAAATGGCCGTCCCAGTGCCCTGACCTCAATCCTATCAAGAACTCGTGGGAGATAGTCGATAGAAAAATAAGTTCGAATCCAATTAAAAATCAACAGAAATTTTTTCAAAAAATTGAAGAGTGCGTGGTGCACCATAGATCGAATAGTAATTGTGAAATTGACTCTATCTATGCCGAAACGATGTCGCGATGTGATCAGAGTAAACGGGTGGGTACCACCTTAAATATTAATTAAAATAAACATTTTTACTATTTTTATTGTTAACAATTCCTTTAGTAAAAAATATCCAACCATTTTGTTCAGGGTCAAAATAAGATTTGTTTATATAGCTACCTGTTTGCATACTTCAAAGCCAATTATATTCACAATATTTTACCAATGTTGTACTAATTGTAATGTTATAACCCAGAGTATATTAACAAAGTATTTCAAGTTTGAAAAAAAGTTCCAACCTTTTTGCCCAATACTGTATTTTATATACGATTTTCACAAGTACTAGAGAGTTAGCGGTAAGTCTATCAATGACGAACACTCAAGGAGCCCTAAAAAAATATCGTCCCTATACTTATACCCCTATACTTATACAAGATATCCCAAAAATATACCGACAAATTTTAAGGGGTAGTGGGAGACGTCAATACAAACTTTTTCCTTAAATAAACATATTCCCGCAAGTGGGCCGTTTGAGCAGAAAAAAGGTATTATGGTTTTGGTCATTATAATTACTTTTTGTTCATGTTAGACGTTGTTTGCTTAGTAAATAAACGGCAGGTTCCAGTAATTGTTCAAAATGTTGGCCATTTGCTTCAATACAAAGACTGTGCCGTCGCTTTATTGATTCGCGGACTCTACGGAATATTCCGGGAATAGCTTCTAGATGTGAGCAACTGGCCATTATTCTTGCTAAGTGATCTTCCTCATTACGAATAAGCGTTTCGTAGACCAGATAGTGGAGGTAACTGCCAAGGAAAAAATCTAGGGTGTGGAGGACAGGAGAACGCACTGGCTTGGCTGCAAGACCTCCTCTTTTAATCCATCGATTCATATCGATAAGTTCTTCAAATGAAAAATTAACGTATTTTTTTATTTTGCGGGCATATGTTCATTAAAGAAAAAAACTGTATTGATGTCCCTCATCACCACTTGAAGTATGTCGATATATTTTTAGGACTTTCTGTATATACTTGTACTACTCCTATGTAGCATATATTTAACCATTTTTCTAACCCATGTAGCCTTTAAGCCACTCATGCATGTAGGCACAAGTCGGGTCATACTGTATAGGTGGTTCGGAAATTTATATACCGAACGTCAGTGTGTGACTCAACATAATTAAGTTGGTGTTTACCAATTTCCGTCTTATCTTTCTGGTGTGGCATTTTGAAACAATACATTGAAACAGTCAACGCAAACCTCCGACGAATCCCTCAAAACAAAGGATCTTTAGTTACTTCAACTATCCTGTTTTACCAAACAAATAGCTTTCTCTGTATTTCCAATTTTGTGTCTTGGACTGCATTTTCAATGGGTCTTATCAATCCGACATGTCCTTGGAAATATGGCGTAAACAAGTTTGTTTCGAAATTGCTTCCCTTCGAATCGAGAGGACTCGGAAAAGCGATATTCATGGAAAATGCAAATCCTTCTTCTCGGTTGGTCGCCTCTAATTTGTGCCATGTTTTTTCCAATTGCCTGTTCTTGGTGTCGATAGGACCGTAACGCCAGTGAATAAATACTTACCTTGTGGACCTTAAGCTCCTTATGAATATCCTTGGAAAATATTCTGCTTAATGAGGGTGGAACATGTAAAGCTGATTTTTGCCTCCACTTTCAGCATTAGCCATTGCGCATTTTCTAGAAATGATTAAGGAAAAATAAAATTAAGCTAATCGGTCGGGAATAGACTTTCCTTTCGCTTTCGTTTTCTAATAGTGTTTCGTCAAACAATGGCGGTGGAACCACGTATAACGAAACACTAATAAACCACCTACGGCTCAACGCGGAGCCTGAATCTGGGTCGGACGTAATATTACCCAATGGAATTGGAATTTTTGCGAAACATAATTACAACTGAATTTAGCGGATCACTGACATGATTTGATTCGGAACAGAAAAAACAATCGCGGTAATGAAAGTAATCAATATAAAGCCCCCCATGGGCCAAGTTTGGATCTAATGAAAAACCGAGCTAATATAGGAAACTAGGGTGGAGCAGTAAAAGGTTGTGGTTCCTTCGTTCCTTCCGCTCATAGCTTTCATAAGTGCTCCCGCAGTGATTGAATGAATCACAGAACGAACTACTCACTGGTGCTGGCATGCTTCCAAAATGTATAATTCCTGTAATTATGTCGCGATTTTATCAACAATCGTCATCGATTCGTCCCTGTTCAAACCAACGGTTTTCTTTCATTGCAAATTTCTTCAAATGTACACATTTTTCTACGTCTAGCACAACGAACTGTAAAACTTACATTTCGTAATAAGACCTTCAAATCCCCAAACTCTTAAACATTTCGATAAATGCTTCCTTACCACTATGGAACAAAATGACTTTAATTTTAAACTCAATTTCTGCCAAAATCCCACTATATTACGTGCTCTTCGTGTAAACAAAGCTTTATATTTGAACTTCCCCACCCGCTGGTGAAAACAGCCCACTACCGACACTCCACTCTAAGAGATATAAATATGTTGTTTTGCCGGGACGTCTGGGCTTCTTGCCATTTATGCCAAAATAAATAATGGAAAAGGGCGAAAGTCAAATAGACATTGCAAAGTGTGTATATGGGGAGAAGATTACTATGGATCATCACGAAGCACTGTTTTTTTTTTTACCATAAACTTCTTTTGAAATTTGAAATTATTGATTAAAAAAAAAAATTGCGCCAATTAAAAAATACACTTGGAATTTATTAACATGAAAGCTTTTACAAGGCTCGTTAGGTAGCGGGAAGAAAAAAATCACTAATTAATAGTGATGACATTCCCCACTATATACGGCTGCATAACCATGGAAAAAAATTCTTCATTAGCCAGAATGCAAATGGAGGTATTTATGTAAAATATTGCAATTAATTAGAAGCTTTTAAAGACAAACCTGCAATTATTCGCCTAGGTGGCGTTGCTACTTTCATGTGTGTGAAATGGAACTTGCGCTATTGTTGTCCACATTTCGTAGGAGAAATGCATAAGGCGTGGAGTTTCATGCACCTAAAGGAGTTTCTCTTATCTGAAAGAAAAACAAACTTTTTCCTGACAAACACGTCCATTATTACGAGCGTTTCCCCCACAATACTGATGGAGAAAACATAGATTTGTTATTAGATGGGGCTTGGAAAATACTATATGAGGTTCCCCTTCTAATTCCCTTCTACAATACTCGTCCTCAACGGGGATCTAAAATCCAGACGTGACTGAACAAAGACATCTAAAACCGTGATGACACAAAGGCAGTCAGTATTTCACCCCTTCTGTATGTGCAGCCCCTGCTTGCTCTCCGACTGCCCACGCATTCGGGCAACGGATTTTCACGGCGTTTTACGATGACTGAGTTGCCAGGTTTCAGAAAGTTTCCAAAGTTTGGTAGAAACGGGGAACGCCGTGTCCCAACCACCTCCCTCAACAACTCATTTTATGCAAGAACTCAAATATTACATCGGTTTCCATGCAGGAAACCAGCTACTAGCAAAAACCTGTTGAGGGTTTGAAGTCGCGTTACCACGTTCATGTTAAGATTCAAAGGGGCTTGACTGGCCTGCAGTCAAAGTGATAATGTTTTCAATATCGAAAAATTGAAATTTTATGTGTACTGCGTGACGTAGAAAAGAGAAAACCCCGTAAAAATAGTTTTATTTAAATAATTTTTGGTATGCATGTTTGTGTATGGGAACAAGAAACGGTTAAATTTTCAGCCATATTTATCTATGTATTAACCAATTATAAGGAATTTTAGTTTTTTTTATTATACAAATTGCAATAAAATATCAATAATATCAGGACGAAATATCATTTATTGGTGTAGAGTGTGCTTAGATAGTGCTTCTAGATTAATCAAATATTTCTAGACGCAGAATGCAGCAAAGTTTTTATCAACTGAGCCAGTTTGAGAGAGGTCTAATAGTGGTTTTACGAAAGGCCGGTCGGTGATTTAGGGAAATCGCCACTAGAGTGAACTGTGGTGTAAACACTATAGTGAGATGTGGTCAGGCATGATTCCAAAAAGAGCAAACAGGCAGAAGGAGAGATACTAGACAATCTCGAAGAACTACAGAATGTTAAGATCGCCGCCTTCGCATTATGGGTCTAAAAGATAGGTTCGTCTCGTCGAAAACGATGGCGGATCAGTGATTTGCTGGGTACGGAAAGCCCATTGGAATTCGAGCCATTTATCGCCAGATAAGAAATTTTGAATTAATTTCCTACCGTTCCCATATTGTGTTATGCCACATCTTAAATCATCGTCAAAATCGACTGCAGTGATACAGAGAACGGATACATTGGAATCTGGAATGGGATAATATCGTTTTTAGTAACGCATACAGATTCTTTTTGGATATACGTGATAGCCGGGCAAAAGTAAGAAGAAAACGAGGTGAAAGACGGGATCTCCAATTTACAAGAGACATGTCTATAAGAATTTTGGAGTAATGGTTTGGAATGCTATTGTAAATAGTAGCAGGTCACCTTTACTTTCCATTAGAAGCAGTATGACAGCCCAACGATACATCCCAAAAGTCCTGGAACCTGATTTCGTGCTTTATATGGAAACTCTTGTTAATGCAATTTTCTAGCAAGACAATGCACGACTACATGTAGCTAGAGCAACCATGAACTTCTTTCAACAAAATGCAATTCATTTGCTACTTTGGCCACCTCCATCTCTAGACCTCTCACCAATTGAAAATGAATGGGATATCGTAGGCAGAAGGTCGCATAACTTACTCCATCTCTCAAAAACCTTAACGGCGCTATGTCAGGGAGTCCAGTTAGCCTGGAATGAGGTCCTCCAAGAGGACATAAATCGCCTCATTAGAACAATGCCTAGACGTGTACAGGAATGTATAAGGCATCGCAGAGAACCGACGAATCATTTTTATAATTTTTTTTGTTTTTTAACAATTAAATTTGTTAAATTTATTGATGAAATATTTGTTTTAGCGTAAGAAACGTACGCACCAAAATTATTTTAATAAAACCATTTTTACGGGGTGTTCTCTTTTGTGTGTCACGCAGTATATTTAATCCAGGCCGCATTAGGCAAGAATTTTCGACAACTTTCGTTTTCATACAGGGAATTTCCATTGACAAAGAAGCTGCGACTAATCGGAATGGGAATTTTCATCATGAGATCTCGGAGAGTGCGAAACTAAATCATTGAATTAGTATCATGAATTTGATCCAAACCACGTGGATGAAAACAAAATTATTTAGTAGAGTTGTTCGAACCGTGAAATTTCTCTCTTGAATGCACAACTTATATCCCATTTAACCAACTCTGTATGTGTATATCCCCATGCCAAACCTCTAAATGTACCTTATATTTATAGATGAAATATATTGGCCATAACCGGATTCTCAAACGTATTTCTTAATTTACTCTAGCGTGCATTTGGTGCAGACGACTGACACCGTACAAACGCTAACAAATAGCCCACGCCCAGTCTGGCGTTTGTATACCAAAAGCAATTTGTATGTTGTCTGCTTACCCGTCATCGAAACGGATGTTTGCCTTTCATGTACTATTCCATTCCGCTTTAGGGAACGAAATAAAAGTTATTATACAGAGGAAAATTGTATAAGTAGCTATATTGGGAATGAAACAAAGAGACACCGCAAATTCAGAAATGTTAAAAACATTTGAATTTAATTTTTGAGTTAACCCGTAGACCTCTCCAATTTGGCAATGAAATGAGGTGTCTAATAATAATAATCGTGGAAATGCTTCCAAGTTAATCCGTTGTGAAAGACAAAAAAATGTCTATTCCCGTATTTGAGTAAGAGCGGCCTTAAATTTTTCCATTCAAATCTGAAGCAGTTTTAAAAACACTCTCACACCTCTAAGTCTGATGCGTCAGCTTAATTAAGTTTGCTAAAAATCTCCTAATTTCGTACTATTTAATAAACGTCGTTCACATTTTTGCCGGCATGTAAAAGTGCTTAATTTTCGAATTGTTTATAACATGAGGAAGACCTTATTGGCTTTCTCTTTCCCATTTATCTTTCTTCTAATACTGCAACATCATCCTCTTAACAGGTCTTATTTGTTAGAATGTCACTGGTAATCAATACTACATGATTTAGGTTTTTGTAAGGTTCAGTGAAGATAAATTTGCTAACGATTATTTGAAAATTCATGCTTCAGATTTAGTTCTTATCTCATAAGCTTCGAAGAAAGGCCTAAAACTGAATTGAAAACTCATTTCCTGGAATAGTACAGTAGATTCTTGCAGGTGTCCGATGAAGGAAATTTATGAGAAATCACTTTATTCGTTTGCTTCTCGCATGAGTTTTGAAACCCGCGAGGCAGTTTTTGAACATTTCCAGTTTTACTAAGGATTTTTCTATGTTTAGTATGAAAATTATGTGTTGAATCTACATTTTGCACTTCGTTGTCCCCCGTTTTTTAAATTTGATGATTAATGTGATTATGTGACATTGGATTGCAAATCGCAGTTTACACAATCAGAAAACAATTAATTCTGACGTTCAAACGGTCAAGTTATCTGAAAAACCATTAAGGTAACCGATTCCCAAAACATTTTTGAAAGTGAAACATTCGATTTTATGTTATAAACATCCCACATTCGATCCATTTTCGAATTGCAATTCGAGTAATTTTTCCCTCTAATGGTGTCACAATCCTTTATTTTGAAACGGTTTGAATGCCTAACTGCGCGTGCAAGTTTACGTTACTTCTGTTTTCATTTGAGGACATGTCCCAGTCGAATTTTGAGAATTTACGAACAAGAATTGTTTTTACAAACCATGTTTTACCAAATGCTGTAGGGAACATTTTCTTCAACTTCTCAGATAATACCAATTCCGGACCTGCAATCAGCATACTTATCATTCCCTAATAGAAACCAAACAACAAGCGATTGCTGGTTGCATAAATTGCCGATCAATCTTCTTTAAACCATCGTCCAAGACAAATTCCGTACACGGATCTGATAAATGCACCGCTGAGAGCATAAAATTCAGGTTGTTTATGGCCACAGTTAACCTGTTGCAAAACGATGCAGTTTTGTATCTGATTCTACTGGGAGACTTCCAAGTTAATTGATATTCAATGTTTCAGTGTTTGTTGGTTTCTACGCATTAAATGCAGATCCCGAAGTCTTGTCAACAATGCAATTGATAGAAGAAAAACAGGGTTCTTACTAACTAGAATTCCTGACAATGATATAAAAATGATGCAGCGTGGAGTATTTGATGGTTTTACTCTTGGAATTTTCTATTGTCTTCGTCAAGTTATTGAAATTTAGTACCACGAGGTTCTAGATGACGCCATTGTAACGTGTTTTTGAGGCCTGCATTCCATCTTAAGTTGTCTCGTCTGTTCGACCTCGAAATGTGGCGAATTATTTTTTAAAGTCATTTTAATATATTTAACAGAATAGTTATTTACGTATAACAAATGTGGACGCACGCGTTGCTTTACCGCACGCTAATTACAGTCCGCTCCGCCTCGTTCGGTCAGCACAGCGTTAAGTGCGGTAAAGACCCTGTCGCACTCGTTGGATATAATATTCGTCCTATTGCCACATGAGTGCTAACTCATTGTCTTCTATAAGTTAAAAATTAAATACGTGAGTGCAGTGAAATCTTCGACACGCATTCGTACAGTAAAACCTTTTGTAAAATATGTAAAATACCTACAAACATTTTTTGCAATTTTTTAAAATTTTTATCCTGGCATATAGCGTGTATTTGGATGGAGCAAAGCCACACTTTGCCCACATTGGTAAGAAAAATATTTTCTTTTTATTCTGGGTTTGACACCTTTTTTGTGTCATGATAACGTAAATCTCTGAAGAATCGTTTTACTGTTTTCTATAGTTCATCGGTCAGATTAATTAAATTTGGGTGCTCGATGTTCCACGTGACGCCAATATGACGTAAGTTTAAATACTAATTTGCTTCTCATCAGGTTCAAGTCCAGTTCGCGGCACTGTCTGACTTGCTTCTATTGTACTTTCAGTTCTGTTCTGCTAAAAGCTTGAAAGAAAGAAAATTAAGAAATGCTTTTCATTCCAATACATCCTAAAGGCAACAGCGCCGAATCCTCTGGAAACCCCAACAGTGCTGGATCGCAACGCTCTTGGTATCAGTTATCATCGTGGCGTGCAGTCTGTGACCCGGATACGGTTTGCGAGGGTGCAGCGTCGCCGTCCATCGGGCGCCACGCTTTCCCCAATGTTGTCGCACGCGACGCCGACGACGCTGTAGTTTGTTTTCATCCACACGAAACTGCATTTATTTGCTTTCGAACGGGTATTTTCTTTTTTCCCTATGACAGTCGAAGGAGGGAGTGTATAAACAAGCGAGGGTGAGAGATAGAGCAACAGAAATGGTTGTCCTGTTAGGTGAAACGTTTTGTTAATAGTTAAGATTGAACCAAAGAGGATGTCACCATGGGTGATATTCCATAATTAGGATTTTAATACTACAGGAGAAATTTTGTCACAAATAAAGCAATTAAATTAAGTCTGAAATTTTAGTGAAAATTAAAAAAAATAATTTTTTTTGTTATTTTTAAATTTTGATAATGTCGGCACTGAATAGGCCACTAAAAATTAAAATTCGAAAGTGTAAGTCATTTTGTTCTAGCGTGAACGATTGCCATTTTACAGCACTCTAAAAAGTGAAAATTCTCATTTTTCAATGTCACTTTCTCGAAATTGGCCAATTTTAGAAGCAAACTTTATAACAAAAGCAGCTCGAGTATTAAGGTTGTATCCAAAAATACTTCCCATAAAAGATCATTCTTCAATAATACTATTATGTCTCTGGTTTCGAATACAATTGGTGACGGTTTAATAACAAATATATTTTTTAATTGTTTGTTGCGTTTTTTACACAGTATATTGTTTCTCCAGTTTTGAAGCTTTCAACACAGTTTTATTGGGAAGTATTGGACCAATGAGCTTCAACGATAAAGATGCTCAATTTAAAGGTCTCGCCGAGCTCTATAACTCTTCAAAATAGAGAAAAAACTGTTATGTCTTGAAATGTATGTTCAGCATTTGATAATTCACAGCCTGTCTGCATATGAGACGTTTATAGCTTCTTGGCGGATTAGTATTTATTTTCGATGCGAATTGTCTCATTTTCAACGCTTTTGAAACATCAAAATGTTGAGATTCATACGGACATTCACCAATTAATAGAGTTTTTGAAATTTTCCTTACACTTAACTGTAAATTCAAAAAGTGTTCAAGGTTAAATAAGGAGAAATCTTGTTGAATGGACTCAAACATGAGATCATTTTAATTAAAGATGTGTCCCTCGTTGATCCTGAAGAAATGGTTGTTTTTATTCATTGGTCGTTCAGTAACGTGGGCGTCGGATAATAATTTCCTTCGAAAATGTTCTCTTTGGATGTTATTACATACTCATCACTTTCGACCGTCTCTACCTCTTTTGTCCAAAGAGCTATTTCTCCCCGAACGGGACTGTACTGAACTGCCCGATACAGCTGTTTAATGTTGATAACGTGCCTAATTTGCACAGCACGCGTAGGTTTTGTAAAATACGAGTAACATTAGTATCGATCCCTCTTTTACGGCCCAGTATCACCAGTATAGACCAACGGCCATTAGCAGTGTATTATGGAAGTATTTAGTTTCTGCCTATAGGGACTTAACTCGATTAAAAGAATATGCCCCTGGAATAATCCTTGAACTTCCGAATAATTCCGATCGGCCAGTCGTTCGAATAGTTTTTTTTTGCCAAACTGAAAACTGAATCAGTATCAAAATTTCCTTTGTCTGGTGTCCGAGATGCGTAATCAACGTCTCTTCCAGCAAAGTTCCGTCCCATAGAACAGAGTTTTAAGTTTGAATGTAACTTACTTTCAGGATTAAATCCTAGGAATGTGTAATTTTTTTTATTGGACTTGTTTTGTTGCGTATTTGACTAATTACCTATCAGGGAGCGAATGATTTTGGAAGCCTTCAAATTGCTCCCATTTTAACCATTAAATATGTACCTGTTATAGAGTAAAGCAGTAAGGCTTTATGAAATAATTTTTTTTTATGGCAAAGAGCTTATTCATTTTAATGCAACTCTACGGTGTTGTTATTTTAAAAATGTATTTATTTACAAACCAGTACTATCTACTTGGTCAGCATATAATTATACTGAGGATCAATCTTGCAATTCCAACTTAGACTAATAAAGTAATTACTGTCATTGTTATTAGTGAATTGGACGTGTTTAATGGGAGAATGAAACAAATTGTCTTACGCGCTAGAAAAACACTTTGCAGGACCGTTCCGGAGGCGTCGATGCCTACTTATTGGACTGTAAGGTTTATTTGTTAATATCATTATAATCCTGTTTATATCAATTTATTATAATATCAGTACATTTACATTACATGAAGGAATTACGTGTTTTCACTTCAGAATTAATTTTCTAATTATCTTAGTGATGTAAGGAAAACAATTTTTTCTCGAATTTTAAGAAAACTGCGTAGCATCCCTAATTTAATTGACTAAGTTCTGAAATTGTTTGAGTTTAATTATTTTTCTACGTATTAGCGCGTTTTGTAGAACTCTCCAAAATACCGAGAGATATCTTATTAGCCGAGTTGCAAGCAGTATCTGTGCCAACTGCATTGGAGGTAGTATTAAGAAATTAGTCCAATGATTGACATCATTAGAATACATGATAAAAGAAGCGTCCGTTAGTTTTGCGCAACTGCATTCAAAGTCATTCCCATGATTAATTGTACAATTGAATAATATAAAGATATTACATTCGAATCAAGTCAGTTACAGGAAATACGAAATTGCTTGTTACTTCGGATAAAAAAAGATTCGGTTTGGTCGGATCGATATTAGCATTAAGAATCTTTGCACTATTGGACCTTCGTTTTAATGACCGAAAGGCAGCAGGCAATGTTACGTTACCACTAAGAAGTAATATTTCAAATATTCGATCACAAGCTCCTTCTCGAACTAGGAGCCATCTCGGAGCCTTCCAAATCGGACTCCTGGCGTAGATCGTAAAACCATCAATTAACGTTTTCAAACACAAATATCACTGTTAGAGCAACTACGCTGCGCTTTAAGATCGTAAATTGAAGACGCTATCAATTTTCGTAGACGCCTTTTTGGTTATTAACTCCATGATTAACTCAGCTTTTTGCGCCTCAAGAAAGCTTAGAGTTCATTAAGTACAGTGTCATATTGTGGTCGTTGGGTATTTTAATGTATTAAAAAGAGAGAGCGGACTTTATCTTCTCTTCTTTTCGTTTCCATGAACATCATACAAAACTGACCCTACTATAACGAAATATTTTGATTTTTTTTTCTTTTTCCTCACATTCTCTTTTAACTCAACAATGAGGAAATAAATGTGGGAAATGAACTGTACTACATTTTTACCCACAAAATTTATACTAAAACTTTCGACCACAAACGTTACAGTATTGCCACGTATGCGTTCGGATCTTTACACCTACATCGGCAAAATTGAATAGACCGAAAATACCCCATACAGAATGAAAATTTACGGCCCCGCTTTCACGAAAATGAAACCGGTAGAAATATTACACTTTGCACCGTACACTTTCCGTCCCATTTAGAACTCATTTAGATTTACGTTCTTGAGAAATATGCCTTCTTCTAATGACTTACTTCCCGTTAATGCAACGAACCGAACTTTCCCGCCTCACTTCTAATTTACAAAATGGACCGTATTTCATCTGGAAGTTTATTACTCCCCAAAACGTTAATTATTCTTATCATGTATTATTCCCCAAAGCTAAAAATATCCCGTTAACAAAAACTTTCAACATTTGTAGTGCATCCTGAACAGTTTCACTGTTTATGTTATTAAATTCAACCTCCTTATACAGTTCGCTCCTTGTTGGAATTGTTTGCTGCCCACCGTGCTGGTCGGTCGATAAATGGGTCAGAGCTCCATTCTTCCTAGGCGATTTAATGTGTATTTTCATTGACCTTTTTCTGGAAAAAAAATTAGACCAAAGGGCTTTAGAGACTGCCAGGAGCTGTGTCCCTATTAAAATACAAGATATTTGATCGGAAACAAAAACAGAATAAGAGAAAATAAACAATGCCGTAGACTTTGATGAATAATACAGAAAATCGAACCGTCCCGACGGTTTCTGATTACACCGTCTCGACCCTGCATGTTTTATTTTATGGCAATGACATAAGTTTCTATTTAAAGCACCAGGTGAACGATGGGTAGATACAGAGATATCTACGTGGACTGCACGTGGTGTATCTAGATCTTCTGGCAACTTTACGAAGAGAATAGAATAGGAGCGTAAAACTAGACACAGATCACTGGTCATTTTCGTGGTTTTTCTATGGAAATAATTTCCAGTGCATTGATTCAGGTCGGGTTAGTTCAGGTTGTAGGTCGATTTGATTTGAATCGTTCCATACGATTGATTTAATAACCTTCAGGACCAATACCGCTAAATGGAGCTCAGGAAAAAAAAGTTGATGGCGGTTGTGAAAAATCGAAACGTCGGGTTCCAAATGTATCATCGTCAAGTTGTAGAAGAGAAAGAGTTGCAATGATCGAGTATCATTTTTTCTATTGCTATGCCGAATAAGCTGAAGAAAAAATACAAACCTTTTCCGAAGTTATCAGTTTTTGTCAAGTACTTCCAAAAATCATCGCGAGCGTTCAAATTGTCAAAACGGCATATTCTGGAACACCAAATTACGCAATTGTGGCCAAATTAAGACTGCCAAGTATTTTTCTATCGTTACAGAAACTCTCATGATTGAAGCAACTTTGGCAGCCAGAATATTTGCATAGAATTGTCATAATCAGAGTAGAGCGCTGGTCAATTTCTCCATTTCCATAATAATTGTCCTCTTAGTTATGTTGTCAGGGGCATTAATAAATCGGTTCGTAGTCCTTGCAGTATTCATGGATTATAGTTTTCGATCAGAAGCAAATAAAACGGATCAAAACCATCAAAATTATGCCACAGGTGAAATTTCCAGTACATTGATCTAGTAGTACTAAATGCTTCCGAAATAATGAATCCATTGATTTGAAGTTGCGAAGAACCAGGATGAGGCTTCGCCTGAGGTGTAATTACGTGATGTTTTGCCAATTTACAAAAGCACAAACTGGCCTCGTTCCACAGTTTAAATTAAACAAATAGCTGTACCATCAAGGACTTGCTTAAACAGAAACTAGCAGTTGGAGAATCAAACAGAACAACACCACAGTCGACCTCAACCTACCTTTGGCGGAAGCGACCTTCGCCCGGCTGCGGACCGACAAACTCGAGCTTCATCGATCGCTTTGCTTCCACCCCCGCTTTGCACCCCGCGGGAAAATGCAGTTGCCGACGATTCAGCTCAATCCGACCTCTGAACCCTCGTTGAAGGCTACGACCTAAATACCCCAGTGAAAGAGGCAAGGAAGGGGCATGGAACGGGCTAGATGGGTGTGAAAAATCTTATTTCTCCGTTACGCTCCTGTCTTACGCTTTATCCTCAACTACACACTCTTATGAATTGCTGTCAGTGAGGGCTTAAATTTATTGTTGCGAGTAACTCGGTCAATGTATATTTCATTTTATACGCTCTGGATTTGGGGTCGCTTGATTTTCCAGGTCTTTGGTGAAGGATAATTTGATGTATCGTAGTTCGAGATTTCCTTACTGCTTAACGCATAGCTATGGCAATATGAAGGGATTTATGTTTTTAATTATAAACGAGCTTTTGTAATAATACACGCAATGTGTCCCAGATGAGGACGTCCAGCATCTAATATGGGAATCTCGTAAATGGTCACATATACAGAGGTAAATGGAAAAAAAGTTGCGCATTCAAGAGAGGGGTTTCACGCTGCAAAGAAATCTACGTTTTCGGTTTTTCAGTTATTGAAAACAAAACGACATTTTTGAAATAAAAAAGATTTCCAAGTGATGTTAAGAGATAGATGAGCAGGCACACCATTTTGTTAAAACGGTTTTTTGTGTGCTTCAACATTGACAGTCTCAGTGTTTTTGTAATTGTAAGATTTTTTCCGATTTTAAGGCAACTTCTTATCACAAATTCACCAATGTATCACGCTTAGTAATTTACGCAATATTTCGGCTCTTAATAATTTTTTTTATTATTATTTTAAAAGAAATATGAGTGTTTTTGAACGCAGCGCTTCGGGCGGGACATGAAACGTGTAAAATTTTTTCAGATATTTACGGATTATTTGGTTTCCGATGGTTCATTTAACATCTGGTATCATAAAATGGTGCAAAGTTTTTCATCTAGAAAGAAAATTTGATATGGTAAACTGTTACATTTTGTATCATGATAATGCAGTTAAAGCAGAACGCATCTATGAAGGTGTTGACGACGAAGAAATACAGACAAACCGTAAAGTTTTTTACCGGATCGTAAAAAATTTTAAGGAATGCGGATCATTTAAAAAACCGGTAGCAAGCCGCAACAAACGCTGCCACGAAGAAAAAGAAGAGCATGCAATGTTATCGGTTACTGAAGAGCCCGAAATATCTCTTCGCGAAATCGAACACACCACAAGTGCCTTAAAATCAATAAAGGGTGGTTTGTTTTGCGCAAACAAAAGTACCAACGAGATGGGAATTTAGAAATTGTAAATTAAGAAGTTGTCAGAATCCCAAGCCTGTTGATGAAAAAAGGCAAAGAATATTTTATGAGTGATACACACGAAAATATGGAGATTATCAAAGTTCATCAAAGCACTTGGTTGCATGAGAGTGAAGACGAAAGCAATTAAATTTTCATTACAAGTAACAAGCATTATCGGTGTACGAAAGACCCCGGTGTCTACAAGATTGCGCATCTCCGACATCGCTTTAGGGTTAACATATATGTTGGATTATTTAACATTTGAATAATTGATTGTTTGTTTTATAACCATTCCCTTGACAGCGAGGATGGTTTCATTTTACTCGAAAGGTATTTGGAGAACGCTTTACCTCTAACACTTACCTATTGGTCCCAATAAGGCGACGCAACCTTAATATGATAAAAGAGTTGTGCAGGAATGTCCATCACATAGAATTCCTCAAAGAATACTAATCAGCTTTACTGATCTCAGATCAATAATGCTGAGATAAGTAATAGAGCTTCAGAGGCCTCGCTTTGCTCAACATCCAAACTTTGTCTTCGATCAGAAAGCTTTCTTACTGTCCTTGATGTCTAATATACTATTGCAGCTTCAAAATCTGGACGAATTTCACTCTTTCGCTTCCAAGCGCAATCAAATCGCTTTAAGTTCTCGGATTTACGAGAATTATGAAATTTTTTCACGCCTCCAGGCGTTACCACACTATTTTGCACTTAAAAATTCCCGACTAATTTCTTGCCTGCACCCGATCAAGTTTTTTACGTTTTCTGATACCCAGAGTTTTACTTTTTTCAGATCCACGATGAGCAACGAATCATAAGATTTCAAATAATTCATAAATATTACTTTTTTTAAAGTGTATTGCACTTTTTGCCAAGTTTTAACTACAATCAGATCAGAACTATATCGATCAGAAAATGCTATTTGTATCTTTAACACAATGGAGACTTACTTGAATAATTTGTGTTGTGGTTAACTATGTATAGGTAGTCAGAGACGCACGCAAAATAGGGAAAACTAAGGAATAATAAAAAAATTTCATTATTTACTACGTGTGAGATATCAATGAACTTGTAATAAAAAGTTGTTTTAAATGCGACAAAAACTTACCTGAGGCGTATTTACAACGACACATTTAATCTAGTTTGCATCATTTATCAATATCCTCATGTTGGTCTTCTTTACCTTGAACATATAGTATGAGAGCAATCCCTCTTTTTGGATTTACAGTCGTTCTTCTAAGCACACATTCTGTAATTGCAGAAAAATATACATATAGTTATATTATAGTTGTAATCCTTTTGTCAAACTCAAGCTTGGCAATTGGAAAACTCTCTTCCTCAATTGGCTAGATAGATCGTGTAAGAAGCTGATCAAGGAGCAGAGTTTTCTAACTTTACGGAAACAAAGCCTTCGTTACCCAAGAAACGATTAAAACTATTTGTAGACTAAAGCTTTGCATTGAATGTTCATTATTTGCCAAACATTCATCAACCTATAGCTTTACAGTAAACTTGGAAAACGTTTCGCTTTCGTATGTAGCTCTGGTTACAGTTGGTAGTTTGAGTGCGCGTTGGTGCAGGTCTCAATTCACCATTTGTCAACCACAATAAAAGGCCCATGCAAAAGGAAAATGCTAAAGAGTGTACTTCACTATAATTCCGCTGCGAGTTATCAACTTCAAAAAGCAAGACATTGAAAGTCGTTTCTTTCTATCCCCCGTGGTTGAGTGACAAGACCGGATCCAATTCAAATTTGAGATTTTCAGACAAGGGAGAAAACAAGAGCTTTCATTCTCCCTTCTAGCTGTATTGCCTCAAGCTTGAATATTTGTAATTTTAATTGCAATACCCCCGTCTCTTTTTGACGTTAGCATACAGATATTCACATTCCAAAACCTAATTTTAATCTATCATAAATTAGATATCTCTGAGTGGTAGGAATTATTACAGAAGTAAATTAAAATTTTTAAAGGAAATCTCGATATATCAAAGGTCCTAAAGAAATTAGTAGGATAAAGAACCAAAATCCTCAAAGATTTCGAAAATCAGATCATCCGCAACTGATTTTTTTTTGGCGATATTTGCAATTTTAAAGTTCCATAAAATCATTTACACAAACAATTCATTTGGATAAGTTTGAAGTTTAGAGGAATTTTCTACAAAGTCGAATGTTTAAAAGTTTATTTTTCTTAAAAACACGAGTTGAAACGTTAAAGAAATCCGAGATTCTGGGTTATTGATTTTCGAAAGTTTCTAGAATTTTAGATAAGAAAACTATCAGCGATTTTAGGAATTTTACGTCAAAGTCACAGCCAGAAAGACAAGAAAGCCCCGGATTTCGTACATCTCTACGTGGATATACACCACATCCAGTTTTAATTTGAAATAAAGCATGTACGCATACATATATCATCAGAGTGCAATACTCTCCCCCAGTCCGTCTGGCAGCACCTTTGTGCGCGGGGTTGTCTAGACGGTTCGTACGGGGGCGGGCGCGAATGCCACCCCCCAGTCGATAATGCCGCCACCATTGCGGACTGTGTCGAGCCAAGGACGAAGGTCGATGGATCCGGTGATTGCAGCAAAAGTGAAATCCTGGACGCACAAAAAATTTATTAGGGGCTCAGGACGGTGAGAAAAATGTCTGGAGTTTCTATATCGCCAAATTAGAGAGACTATTGATTGAATAAGCGAGACGAGATCTGCAGAGATAAATTTGTTGGAAGTAAAAAAGTGGAGTGGGGGAAGTTGGAAAGGGTCGGTAACGAAGACACAGGTAGTAAAATGAGCATTCGGTTATATACAAAGTGTTTGACTGCGACATAAGGAACCGAACGCCATCTACTACGGGTATTTGGATACTACCCATGTCTAACACCAATAGGTAGTCTAATTTACATGTGGTCGAATACAATTTTGTAACCGTTTTCAAGATCCCCTTAATTTGTAGCACTCCCTGTCAGAAAAATTCATACGTTTCCTGTTGCTACTGTTATTTGTCACCACAGCACCAATGTCAGCACGTGATAGTCAGCGCCAGCTACCTCGCATCATATCATCTCATTATATCATAACATGACGAAAGCTAGAACTATGACATTGATCTTGCTAGTAGCTATCGTAAGTAGTAGATTATGCTCTGGATGGAGTTGACACGTACGTTAAATCTCCTGTTATTATTTAAAACAGCGTGCCGGAAAACGATGGTTGTATGCTACGCGTCATACGCGTTCATTTGGGTAATACGTCATGAATAGTGGTAACAAATGAGCATTTCAATAGACAAAATTAAAGCGTTTTCTTAACATTAACACTTTGATATCTTATCGGTTTATTTGCAATTTTTAATTTTCCAGAAGTGTTTGTTTCTCGTTTTGATGAGCCAGCCTCCTCATATTGCTTCTTTTCAGAATCACACGATTTCAGCTTCCAACTTGCGGGAGATCAGTAGTAAAAAAAGAAAAAACTCGCAGAAAAACTCTCTTGAGCTAGTGAAAATTGAGTCAAATAGCTCAGTTATCCCATCACTAAGTAAAATAAAAATCCTCGTTCCTTGCATCAAAAGGAGATTTTGGAATATTATATATAGTTCTTTTCATGTAAATTATTGTAATTATAATCAATTATTTGGTAAAATAGCAATCAAATTTTCTTCATTTTGGGGGTCGAATTTGCTTTATATTTTCCTCTTCATACTAACCAATCAAGATGCAAACAATTAACCTTTTTGCTCCAATCATGTTCATTTGTCCAGCTATAGAGCACTGAAGTAATAAAGTGGTAAACAAGAAGATGAGCAAAGTTGTTCTCTTGCTATTTTGTCTGTCGGTATCGATTTCATGCAAAAAAAAGGAGAACATCTCGCTGCCGTAGTCTACGCTGCGCTGTCTAGCCGCTATTATTAAACCCAACTTACTGTGGCATATAACATCACGCTTGAGGGTTGAGGTTTGCGGTAAAATGGGAGAAGTTTCCTATTAGCTGAAGACTGGAGGATAAAAAAAGGTTTATTGGGTGCTTTGTGTTATTGAACAAGGGGAGAGGACGGATTGGGAGACGTAGGGATGACAGACGAGAATGGAGAGGGAAGGATTATATCGACGAGATAGGCATGTCTGAATGACAAAAAAAGGATCCCTTACAATAATATTCATGAAATTACAAAATACGGGAATCTCGATGGTATTGTTAGAATTTGATCAGTTTCGGTCTGGAAACTTGAAACGTATTTACTTATACCCCTGCAGTTTCAAAAATTTCCAGAAAACTTATAAAGAAAAATTTACTCTTGTACGAAATAGTTTGCGAATTTTCTGGATTTGTTATTCATAGGTCATCTGTGAGTATGTGAATTTCCTATTTTAGCACTTCACAAGGTTCACATCAGCCTGTGCTACCTTTTAGGGATACATCGTTGGACGTGTTAACCGGTTATACGCTTTCATTACTCGTTCCAAACTTTTTATTTCTGGCCACATTTATATGACCTTTCTGTTTTAAAATCTGAAGGTTTCCTAGACTTTGAATACTTAATTAATTGCATTCATACTTAATTAGTACCCTGTGCACATGTGAGACGTCCTCAAAACAACTTTACTTAGCACGAAAGTGGGCTAAGCCGCTCCAATTCTCTCTAGAAATTTGATGTCGTTAACTAGTCTATAAACTATCCTCAGTCACGTACACTGACCCCAAGTCGTGATTTCACCCCAAAACCGAATATATCCTGTAATTTTGTTATTACTTTGAAAGGGACTCATAATTAACACGTTTATGATTCTCTTTTCTTTATAGTGTGAAATCTGGATATAGAACTTCTCGTTAAAACTCGAACACGACTCACTGAGTAATGGCCAAAAAAACCATGTCTTGATATCTTTACCGAGAAATTAATTTGCACAGAATGCATGAAATAAAAACATTTTTTACTTTGATTTATTGGCTTAAAGCAGTATGCGATTTGTTTCAAGAAATCCGTTTTTGAATCCGAAAGTTGATTCAAAACTAGCGGTATTACAGCACGAAGCAATGATGCAAATCCATGAGGAAGGAATTGATCAGAATTATGAATAATACCAATCATCATTGATTGTTTTTCAAAATCAAAACTCTTAATTTTGTTATACCTAACTTTGATTGTAGCTCATTACTGACTTGTTTATGACTCTCAATTCCTTACGTATAAATTTTATCTTGTATATGAAATTTTGTTCTAGATCTCATAAGCTCGATTATTCCACAAGTGCCACATATGACATGCGGTCTCGGGACATCCAGTACTCGCGGTAACCGCCCAGCGTACCGCCCATGACCGCGGTACACCGTGTTGCAGTCGTCGCCGCCTCCGGCCCCATGGACGTTAAACACGACTTGATTTACCGTCCCGACGGTACTGCACAAGTCGTCACCGAAAACGACGTGCTCCTTATCAAAACTGAACCATTGATCAGCGGGACGCCCAGCACCGTTGTGATACAACCTGTAAGTGAAATTAAAGAAAACCATTCAGTTGCAACCATGTATATAATAGTAAAAAATTACGGACTTAATTACCGCCTGTGTAAAAACGAACACTTTACACCAGAGTAGATGCACTGAAATGTAAATTACGTTTTATATCATTGAAGTAAAATTATTTGGTACGCCTTCAAATCATGATGGAAGCTATTAATTTTTTCTGCCTTGATTAATGACTCACAATGGCTAGAAGAAAGAAATGTACTAAACAGTACCCAAAATAAGCACCACTTTTCTAACCTGAATACAATTTTTCAACCTGGAGGCAACCGCGCACTTACATTCCTATGGTGTCAACTTGTCGTTAAAGATTCATTGAGAGGTAAGGGGTCATTTGATTGCCATGGATTAGTGTCTTATTTGTCACAGAAGAAGCTATCAAAACTGTAAAAAATTACATTACATCCACTTCTTCTAGCTTATGAAACCTCACTGATTTTATTTTTTTCACCAGAACGGTCTGGTGTCCGTGGCCACATCCGCTGGTACAGTGCTGACGCAGCAACACGCCAATGGCATTGCTAATGGCCCATTCAGTGGGCTGGGCAGCAATTCTACAGCATCTTCGAAACCTCGTAGACCAGCTGGGCCGGATAACGACTGGTTAAGTTCTCCAAGTCCAAGTGGGGGTGCGCCCTCGCTAACGCCATCCCCTGGACCGCCATCGCATCACGCTTTCACCGTTATTAGTAATGGATATTCTTCTCCTCTTTCTACTGGAAGCTACGATCCGTATAGCCCTAATGGAAAAATAGGTAAGTCCATGAATACCACATAGTCTATATATAGTGCTTTTTAGTTCCAAAAATAGCTGGCACCTATTGAAATTGAGAAAAAATAGCAATTGCCAAGAATTTTGATTTCATATGAAAACTACAAATTCATAAACATAGTTAGGAGCCAAATTATCAATATACTTTCAACTTTTACTGAAAACTAATTTCCAGATAAATATGAAACATTTCTAGATTTTATTTTTTTTGTTGATTCATTTCTAATACACTTATGATTTTCGATTTATGAACTTGCCAATTTCAGGATGTATATAAATTTTGTATGAAAATTTTATATAAAGAAATGTGAGAATTACTTTTTCATGAAATCTCGCTTGGGCGTTTTTCATTTTCGTAGAATTAGTTCGCATATCTCAAGTTTGATATGAAAATCTTCAGGATCGCTCACTAGCCATACCAACATGGCTCTATTCGATTTTTTGAAGATTGCCCAAATTTTCGATAAATCGTTGTTTAATTAGAATTGATATCACCAAATTTATATTTATAACAATTTTGGGGTTTTTCGGCAAATGACAATTTGTCTTATTTTAAAAAAATGGAAAAACTACATAAAACATGCTTCTCCACTTGGCCTATAAAAGTTAAAGCTAAAGTTGGAAATTTACAAAAGCGTCTTAGTTCAGTAGCATATTTGGATAAATCATGGTTTCCGACTTCAGTGAACGTTAAGATTAACATTTTCCAGCACGAAAGTCTGAGGCATAAAATTAATGTGAGTCACACCAGTCACGAAAGACCAAAGTGATGATAATAACGTGTGAAAAGATTGTGGCATGGAACATTACGTACTTATCTAAATATGCAAAAGCTTTTTCGACAAAAAATTTGTATGCGGAAACTATAGAAATTAGGTTTGAGTTTTTTGAAAAATAAGGGAAACTTCGAAAACATACATTTACTTTTGGACTATCTTGGTACGTTTGTGTTGTATAAACTGACTTTAAATGAAGGTTCCTGAAACCATATTTACGGGGCTTTTTTGGCTCGGAAATTTGTACACCAAATATCCTCAGTACCATAAAATTAATCGGTGCCATATATTTGACCTGATTAGAATTTGAAATTCTCACTTATAGACGAAAAAAGTAGTTTATTGCCCTCACTTTACGCTCCACGGAAAGTAAAACTCTTGTCAAATGAAACGTCTTCACCTTCTTGAAAGAAAATTCGTCCTACACTTCCTTCTCGTCCATCACAAAAATTATGCTAATTTTGTGAATAAATCGTGATGTGTATTTCTCATGCTCGAAAGAAAATTATATTTATTGCTTGTCATTGAAAGTGACAGTGAACAAATTACGGTCTCGGTTAAAAAACAGCCGCAAGGAGGTTTTTTCTGTAAATCTTGCCTTGAATTCGTTTCGCATTAAATTTTGATTTATTTGTGGACATCGACGTTGCCAGCAATTAATAATTTTTAATTAAGCATTTCCGTGGGTTAAATTAGCGAGAATCCATTATTGATGGTACTATTGAAACTTGAAACCAAGCTTTGATGGTTTGAATTAGATTCCCAGAAAAAAACTTATTTGCAATTTGCAGTTGTATTTTTTTACAGTATACTCTGATTAACCGACTAAATTCGTGAATTTACTAGCTGTAAATCACTGCACTTTCACTCTCGGAAATAAATCACAGTCACGGCGAAATCAATCTGAAATTTCCAAAACAAACTTTTATCTTATCCTAAACTGTCGGATCTTAATTAAAGCTTGTCACAATATGTGCGAAAAAATCGTTGCATTTTTTTATGATTTTTAAACTTATTCCAAGTTTCGTCTTTCATGTGGCGTCCAAATTGCATTCCATCCGACATCCTATATTAACATTGTTTATTCTTTCTGACAGTGGAGTGGTCTATAAATAAAGCTCATCCGTTCGAAATTTATTTTGGAGGGGTATTTTCACTTTTTTTGTGTCATTAGCGCCTGGTCTGTGTTGTTTATCGACCGTATTTTTTCCACGACACTTCGTTAGCGGCAAACGAGCTTCAAAATGATATCTGGCCGATATTCCAAACTAAAAATAATGTCGGAAATATTTTTATTTTTGTCAAGGTGAAATGAACAATTTTAAATTTATGATATAGGAATCTGATATCGAGTAACGATTTCCTTATTATCGAATTGCAAAAACATATTTTGTTGTTGAAAGTGATAATTATTAAGTAGGACAATATTTTCATTAAATTTAATGGTCAGTACCAAAAAATACAACGTTTTGGTTTACACCCAATTTTTTCTTGAGAAAATGGTGGATGAGAAATCAAATGACCGAACTGTGGATTAATAATAAAACAGTTTTGTGGATGAACTAGTAAAAGAAGGGATAAAACATTAGTTTTTAAAACAAAACAGGAAATCCTATGAATAACATTACGTACATACTCGGCAACAAAATTATTTGAGTTTGTCATTTGTTAATCGGATGACAATTTTTGATGTTTTAATACCTTCTTTGCAGTGGCAGAATTTGAATAAAAACTCCCACGTTTCCAGATCGTGAAAAGTGCGTAGAATTTTTAAACAGAACACCAAGAATTCCTTCAAATATCAATACGCATTTAGAGGCAAAATAGCCGGCCGCTTGCTGGTCATCCAGTTCAAATAACCAAAACCAAATTAAAAATTAAAATTTAATCAAGCAAAAATCACGAGGAAATTTATTTATTGCAATTCTTCCAAGTTTAAGGTAACTACGAACTGTAAAGGATTTCCGATCAACTATTGTTCTCTCTTGATCAAAGACTGTAGACATTGCGTCACTAAAATCGTTGAAATATAACGAGTTTGAATTGAAATTTAATACAAGAAACTGTCGATAATACTGAAAATTACAAAGCAAAATTTCTATGAGTTTGATTTAAAAAAAACCATTTAAAATGAGTTACTGGAAACGTTGAATAATAACACTTTGAAATCTCATTCAAGAACTGCCTTATAATAGTATTTGAGACCACTATTTCGTTCGATTTTTGATATTGCAAATGCATTGGGAAGCGGGCCACAAGACCTGTTAAATGATAATATATGATAATAAACTATAATTAATCGCAGTATATTATAATATACTATAATTTAACAGTTAGAAACATATGTATAATGAAATTTAAATAAATTAAAATGTATGACTGCTCGAACTTGGTAACCAGAACTAACTGGAATCGAAGGTACTAGACCAAGGGATATTTCATTCGGAAACTTTCCAAATTTAATGCGACATATGTTTACGGTTTACGCTAATTCAGTACTGTGTCATACTGTACCCTTTGGATTTTTATTAAGTAATGATTTTGTTTACTTCTCCTTCCCTTTTAAGTTTTTTCGCTTGTGCGGTATTTAAGTTTTTTAAAGAATAAAAATTACAGCAACAACAAGGGATTGCTGCGCGTGCTTTCGCCCCACTTGGAAAATTTTTAAAACTAACACATAAAGCTACGTTACGTCAACGTTTTCCTTCCATTTTTTTTTTTTTTTATATCTAACATTTAATTCCCATTCTACTCCTTTTTGGAAACGACGACACGATTTAGTCGATTTAGATTGAATTGATCCGTATAAGCTGATTTTCAACCAATCGAATTGATCCCTGATGATAGGCAGCCGGACCGATTGGTTGTAAACCAGCAGATAGGGATCCTTCAATCCGATCCGATCAATATAGATTTCTTTTCCCAGATACCCTTATTAAGAACAGTTTTTATCAGTTGATCTCATACGGGTTCCATCTCAGTTATTCCTCTTCCTTTTGTGTTTCGCCTGTGAGGTAGTTATTTCATTTTAAACTCTAGAGAGTTGGAAGTATTTTTCCATCTTGCTCGTTTAATACGTTCTTCCAACTATAGATCGGCACACGTTATGGTTTCAATTAATATTAATCCACTTGAATACTCGTGCATGACCAATAATTCTCAAATAACTTTTACTGACAATAATCAAACGCTACGAACGAGGAGATATTCAAATTTATTACTGATAAATAAACAAAACTTTTCAGATCGGTTCGGTATGCCTTGGCAAATAATTCCCCAATAAAAACGTTGCTTTTATCGCTCAAACAAAAAATGGAACGCAAATACGCTCAATAGGTTAATAGCCCAGTCAGCCGTCTGATTAAAGCATAACCTACACAACATTTTATTCATTAGATATAAAGGTCAAAATTTCCTGGGGTGACGTCAATTGAAAAATTTCTGGACCTGCATATTATGTTGTTCAATTTCGGGGTTATCAGTGAGAGCTAAGCTGTGCACCTACAGTAATTGCTTAGTTATTGAACATATACATTTATAGTTAATGGGAATTGTTGGTTGCATTTTTTGCGCTCATTTCGACTGTATTAACTGGTACGTGAAGGATTTTCATAATGCCGGAATGTAGTATATGAGAACAATTTTGTATTTCTATTGCTGTATAATCAAGTGATTTAATAAATCGCAATACAATTTCCACTTCCTGTTCCATCGAAGCGTTAAACAATTAACCGAAAAATACATCTACTTCAAATGCTAACGCAGAATTGTCGGTTACATGGTACCAAGGTTGTGTCGTGTCATCGGCGAATTAATTCCAGTGGCGTGAATTCGGTGCCAAAATCCAGATGCCGATTTAATCGCAACGAGCCGACCTTGAACTTGCAAGGTTTATCAACCGCAAAATTATTTCGCTTCTATTAATAAAAATACGGCGTAGTTGTCTATTATTATACACAGTGTATCGAGCAGAAATTCGATTTTTTAACCGCCTTTCAGAGGTGTCTGAAATTTGACCCATTGGGTAGCCGAGAAAACTGGATAACATCACTGCTAAATCAGAGAACACGCCGGCACTTCCAGCCTCTGAGATTACTCTATTAAAAATTTGCCTTCCTTAGCCCTTTTTATTAAATAATAGGTACGTTGCAACCCCAAAAAACTGAGTGAGGGGTTGTTGTGTGGCCGTTCATCCCCCTGAATACAAAAAGGTACTGATTTGCATAATTTGAGGCGGCGGCGAACAAGTCATATTCATTTATTGTTCCCTGATGACGATGCGTGGTAAATCATATTTTGTCATAACTTGTTCCAGGTCGCCGTAATCCGCTTTAGTATAAGGATTTAATGGGTCAATTTTAATGGGATTAAATTCTGCATAAATAAATGAAATTGCTGCGGATTACTGCCTTTTTATTAAGCTCCATCCGAATTATTATTGTGTATTTGTAATGGGAGGTATAACAAGAATACGACCAGCTGTTGTAGTCTCGGTTAAAAAAAAAAAACTTGAAGGCTCGAGACCATTTTCTGAAGTTAAAAATTAATATGGAAATTTGGTCTTTATCGTGATTGATGGGCGAAATAAAAAATATCGAAATTCTCGGAAGTCTTATAAGATTCGTAAGACTAAAAAGTAACGTCGACAATTCTTCGACTTTCCAGGCTTAAAGGGCAAAAATGCGTCGAAATTTCCCAAATTTTCACACCATCCGTAGCACAAGAAATTATGTGAAAATTTCGTCAGGTTTCTTTCAGGCTTCGCCGTACTTATTTTGTAGATAAAGGATGATTCCGTCTCGGCTTCCATATAAATATAACAAATAAAACCACGAAAAATACTCTGAACGTTAAGCAATAATCATAATTTTAGATTAATTGACTGCAATTACACATAAAAAGCAATGACATATGTAGTCCGGTTGTCGACAAGTAAGATTACATTCCAGTATTTCGCAGGCTCATTTCGATTATTTTACATGGAATCTTCTGCTTCAATTTTGATATTTAGGTTATTTTTCTGTAGACTCTACTCTTAAAGCGGCCTTAAAAACATTTAAAAGAGTAACATTGCATCATCTTGGCTGTTTAACGTGGCCCATTAATATCAGCGTTCCTTGAAGTAACGTGGCCTAGAATTTTCCTTCCTAAACGTTTCCAATATTCTGCTCTACGAACATGTCCAGGTAACTTAACACTAGCTGCGAATCCAGTATGATTTAATTTCTGGACCAAATTCCACATTTCGAAACGTCACACAGAACTTTTTCTTGATTGTATCATAAGTTTATTTATGAATTCATTGTGTTGAGTGCGCTGAAATGGGTGCAAAACTGAGCTTTATTTTTTGTTTTTCGACCCCAGATTCACTGGCCCTTTAAGCCCGAAGAAACTTTATTAACTTTCCACACATTGTTTTTTGGTCTATCTAACCCAACTTTTTGGTCCCTCGCCGCCAAAGAAACTTTATACAATTTCTAACTACAAAAATGATGTCAAAACCTTCATTGTTTCATATCACGTTGAACTTAGTTTTTTTTCTGAGTAAATTTATCAGTAAAATGATAACAATTTCCACTCTGCAAATGCGAAAGTGTCTTTCTTCGAGTTGATATAACCGCAGAAATAATTCCAAACAAATTTGTTTTCACAGCTCAGTTTAGTTTCCCTGAAAAAGCGCAAGCTCAACGTGGCAACACCGCCTTCGCTTTTTGTATCGTTTGTCCTTGACTTCGCTAAGTGCAACTTCACTTGGTTAACCGAGCTTGCAGTGGTGAATCACTAGAGCGTAGCGAGATTGTTTATTATAAAATTATTATTGTTATTCTGTCGAACGAGGATTCTCGTTCTTTAGGTGACTTAAAGCTTCAATGATTGGTTGCAACTGATATTTTTTGGGTTGTAGTGGGAGTAGTTGAAATATTCACTGCCACTAGGCTGAGTAACAATTCTCCGTATATATAAGTTGGAGGAAGTCTGCATAAATTTTGCCACTGAATCCTGGGCAAAATTTCTGTTACTATCTCTTCCCTCCATGAGAAATTAGATGTTGTTTTGATGTGAGGATCTCGGAAACTTTAGAGGCATAAATAGATTTTAAGTATGTTAAGACATTAACATATAAAGTTGACATTCAATTTGGCAAGTTTGCGCAATTCTGCGAAACTCCTGATGCCGCATTTAGATTATTTCCAGGAGTGCAAAAGTCAATTCTGCTGACTTTCTACTGGTTCGTGTCCCAGGTCAACGGTAGAACATGTGTGTTGATGTGAGATCAATATTGTGTCTCTGAGACATCTTTTCACCAAATCTACGGCTCCATTTAAAATAGGTTGATCTCTCAATGATACTACCTTAATCCCGTATCAACGCAACCCATTGCGATTTCACGTACCATTGTCATGTACTACTCTACGTTCGTATCCATATATCAATATCCCTACTTCATTATGGATCGATATTTCCCTCTTTCTTATTCGGAAATATCCTATTTTAGGATTTCCCCTTAACTTTCAATCGTTCACGTTGAAGCCCGTTCTGACCAATCGTCTCCGGTTTGGCAACAGGGCAACGCAACCATCAAGACCCATCATACCCACCGGCAAAGAAAACTCCTAACACGCATTTTATATACAGAGCAGTACTGACATTAAACTGGGTACCCGTATCCTACTTTTCTTTTCAACCTGTTGATCTGCAAGTCGCGCTCTGGTAGAGCAGGGCACCGGTTTGCTGATCGTGGCAACGCCGGATGTGACGCTTAGATACCGTCCAACCACCAATGGTCTTAGTTGCTACTAGGCAGGTGAAGAAGGGTTTCGAATAACTTCAATACCGATAATTGCTATTCGTCTTAATTACCAGCGTAAATCAAAGTCTATAATCCCAGCATAATTAAACATAACCTTTCTTTATTACCACGAAGCATGATAACATAATTTTACATTCTACAAGTTCAAGAATAGCCTAGCAGCCATTCACAGGAAACAAGCTTCTTATTTTTATTCAGTCGTTGTACCGCATATTATTATCATTATTAGGTAACATTGTTTCCTGTAGAATATTCACATGATTGTTAGCAAACTACTGAGGGTCATGAAATGAGATTTTTGATACGGCTTCTGAAGGTTCATTGTCGGTAATTAAGCATTAATATTAACATTGCCCATTTCAGTATTACCTCGTGAACTGAAATGAAAATTGCCGAGAACCACTAACGATTTCTCCATTGCGAATGCAAAGAAATAAGATCAGGACAGCGGGGAACTTAAGACTGGTCAGAGATGGTTCTAATTTACTAAACCAGTTCTGTGACCATGTCAAGTGACGCTTCACTGACTTCGCTAGAATAGAACGGGCGAGGTTGCCAAATGGGAATCGGTTACTTGTTACATTTCCATGCAAATTGAAAACTTTTTGAATTTTGAATTTTGATGTCTAAACCTGTTTTCAATCCGATTTCGATTTCGTTTTGTATCAAGGTCGTTTCTTCATGTTTTCATGTTCATGTCTAAATTGAAATAGCGTGAAAATACTTCCACATGAAAACGGTTTTGAAGTCAGCAGTAATGCGTCAAATTGTCAAATGGTAATATTATAAATATTTAGTATTTACGTGGTATTTGCTAATTTTGACAGAATTGCAAATTATTCGGAAAATAGATGAAACTGAACCATCTAACTTTGATAGCAGTGACAAAGCGCTGAGGTTACTCGTAAATGGCATATGTCAGTCATTTCTGACTTCCGACAAGGTTTCAATTGACAGTCAGCATGGAAAACAACTTAGAAAAGAATTGCAATACTGGCACTGCTTTAAAAATGTTTTTAATTTGCATGGAAACGTACTAATTGACGAATGTCTATGGAGGCAGGTTGATAGGAAGGTTTCCGCATAGATAATTATTATTTCCTAGAGTTGGAATTTTTCCCTATAGGTTCGTGCATGCAACATTACGAAATGGATTGGATTTTACATTCTGAAATTCGTACCATTGATATATTCATTTATACAACTGGGTACCTTTCGAAGAATCGCAAAAGTTCTTATTTTATAAAAAGTTTGTCTCTCAATGGGTTAGAAATTTCGAGAATTTTGCCTGTTAATGAAACATTCCTGGCATTTTTTGTGGGAATTTCACAGATATTTTTGTCTAGAGTTTCAAGGAAATATGCAAACATTTTTTAAAGGAATTTACGAATTTTTTTTTAAGGAATTTGCTACAACGCTTACTTCGTAGTATTTTTTTTATGTCTAATTTACTTAAGTAGTTTTGAAACTTTTGGTGAATATAGGATATTGATGATAGAGACTTGACTTTTCCCATTCCTAATGAGAATGTAAGAAAAATTTTAGAAAGCCGGGACTAAGTAATTCCCAATACTGCTGCAGAATCTTTGGATATTCAGGCATTTTCAACTTTCGTCGAGGGTTGAAAATAATCCGTAATTGTAAATTTTGCGAGACAAAGTTTGGGACACCGAGATTAACTTCGAATAGGTACCACTTAGGTAATTTGGAACCTTCGATTTATTTCCGATGTTGATAAGAAAATTTGAAGAATTCCTCGTGTAAATGGTAGCAAATGATGAGTTTAAGACTCAGTTGTTACTTACATGGTGTAAATGCAATCATGTTATAAATTCTGAGAGCAGGCGTCTCAATAAATGCTAAAAAGAAATTAAATAACGAAATGCTCGCAAATGTCTTCTTTCCAGGTTTCATTGGAAAATTTCGAAATTTTTGTTTCTTTATTTGAAGTTTTGTATAGAATTTCAAGAAGATCGACAGTACCTACTTGATAATTCTGGTTAGTTTAGATTCAGGAAAATATATAAATTATTTTTCTTGAAATTATTGAAGAAAATCGTGCTGAGGAGCTTGGGAACCACTCTGTATACATGAAGCTTTCAAGTCAATTAACTCGAAAAACAAGTCAAGTCGTGAATCTCTAATATTAACTTTCAGCATGTCTGTTCTTTTTTGCTTCACAATTTACGACACACATACATTACGAGTACATCTAATTCTAGACTAAAAAAGCAATATCCTTGGATCGGATTCTCCAAGTTTTCCTATCAAGTCCCTCAAAAACTCATGAAATAGTTATGTATTTTGCTACTTCAATGTATCGTTCTCAAGTCATCAAATATGGTAAGTCAATACAACGCTGTCAGTTTGAAATGCCTATGCTTAATGCTCTGTTTAGATTGGAATAATATAGATGAATGGCTATCTAATGAATGACTATGATAATATAGATGAATGTAGAACTATCGGAAGCAATACCATCTGGGCATTAAAGACCTAAAATTGATGATATTCGCAGCTAAAGGAGTTGCACTTCCTCTCATCATCTTCTGTCGGGTGCCTTTGCATGAGACTGAACTTCTGCTTCTAATACGACGTGCCTCCGTTTTATACCTAAATTTCTCAGACTTGTAGTTAGTTAGGTTTTCAGCGAAAGTTAAAATGTACTCTTGCAAAGTGAGACGAGGAGGCAAGAGTGAATTTCAATTTAAAACCTGATATTTCCAATTTCCATCCCCAAGTCCATCGTTAATTCTCGATCCGTTCCGCTTATTCGTGTTACATAAACCGTCATGCCATTCGCGATGAATATGGGAACGTTGTCGATCATTCTATACTCTTCCCCAACCTAAACATGTTTCCCAATTTAATGGACTCAAGTGTGAACGTTCAATTAATTATTCGTATTCACGATTTTTAATTGAGACTCCATTTAGGTTACAATGGCACGGCGCGAATCAGCGCTTTCAAGGTCTCTAGAGCATTCATTAACCTTTAAAGGTCGCGAAAACATTTTGTTGATGCGCAGTGTTATCTTGCCGGTTTTTGTTGTTTTGGTAAACCGATTACAGCGGCGTACCAATCTGTTTCATTTACTTTAGGATTGCGAATATTTCTGCTACACGTCACTGGTGACCATTTTATTGTCCACCATCACCGGTCTTAAATTTCGCATTATTTCGGTGGAACGAACCTCGTAATTTCTATGATTTATAATGACTAGATTTGGCTACCTCATGCCAATTATTGTCCAACATATAATAATTTGATGTAAGTGCGGTGGACGACCTTGCCTGTACTATATACAGGGTGTCCAGAAGGTAAACCGACATGTTCTACATCGAAAATAATGCTATATTCCATCAACGCTTCGGTACAGAGATGCAGGGTGTTAATTTTTGAGGGCTGTGTTTCAAACTCGTCCAGTGGGTAAAATCCAATTTTTTGACATAAACCCTTTGAATTCTACAAGATAGGATGATCGGATATATTTTACGGAGGTCTCGAAGCCCGAACAGGATTCAATCTAATTTAGATGTAAACGTGGCAAGATATAGAAGAATATTTTTAAATCGTCTGAAAGAGATAAATAAAAAACGAGATAGTTGGGTAAAGGAAGGGAGAGAATAAAGTGGCAGACATTTACAAACTTAGGGAAAAACAGATATGGAAATAATGAAAGGAAATAAGCCACGTGAGAGGAGTGACGATGAAAAATTATGATTGATAAATGTATGCGAGAAGAGAGAGGAGAATAATAAAAAGTCATGTGAGAAAGAAAAAAAAACGAGAAGAACGAGACGGGAAAAGAGAGAAAGAATGCTAGGGAGGATAAAGCCGCAATAAGAGAAAACACCTATATAGAAACAACGAAAAGCATTTCAAATTTTAAGAAATGACTCGTCGACAGCGTACTACAAAAAAATTTGGGGAGGCAAAAGGGGGTCTGACTTCCGAGAAACCATCACCCTGTAGATTTCAACAACCCACCGTTACACACCAACTCAATTTCACCCGCTTCTCTGTATAGGAAACGGAGATACACGAAAAAACGGATCACTAACCCTCGGTCAAAGACTGATGTGAAAGACCGGCCTTGCAGCCTATGCATACAGGTGCAGGGGTAGAAACCCCTGGGCCAGGAATTGAATATTTGGGTGAGGGTCGTTGCAGCTTCTTTATATGGAGCATTACTTCCTATAGAAAGAGGCAGGGTTGAATTCCCTATAATAGAGTAATCTAAAAGGATACAGAATTTATTAAGGGAGAGAGCAGTTATATTTTCAATGCAGGCCGTTTTTAAATGACTTGCGAACAATATATATTTTATTTGGTGTAGATCTTTTCAACGTCTCACTAACTAACTAACTAACTAACTATCGCCTGAACTAACACATCGAATACTTCACAACCTACAACAGGACAGAAAAAGCGTTAATTGGCTTCTAAGGTTGCCAAGGTATATGAACCTTAGATATTTTGGAATACAGACTGCAAAGTAAACGGAAGAAAGCTAGAGATAAGATAAATATGAAGGTTAGGAGGTTACTAATAATGTTACAAATGAAACAAAAATGCTGTCATTATTGTTATTTACCATTTTGGTGAATTAAGTAATTATCAGACTACTTATAAAACGGTCACGTCGTTTCGAACAATTATTGTTCATTGTTCAGGACCTAACAGTCCAATAATACACTAGTGTCACTCACTGTTACATAAAATATTGAATTGCAACTGCAATTAGCATGGATTCACTGAAAAGTATTAGTAGAGCAGGCCGAGTATCATCAAACTGCGAGTCATATACACATAGTAAACTTTCTGCAAAAAAGTGTCTCTCAGACATCTCTGTGCACATCCCAACCAAAACAAACCCCATTAAAACCTGACCAGCCTTAACCGTAATACAATTCTTGGCCAGAAGCATACTCCGTGACCATCAAAGTCAAATCTTCCCATCATGCAACTTCAGGATATTGAGGCTGGTCAGGAGGGCTCAATTTTCACGGTGGGGCCCATGATGGGTTCATGCGAATTAAATGCAATTGCACGCAGTCTTTTTTCGCACGACCTTGATCGGTTCGGGTTGCCGAAATAAGGGCCGTGACGAATTTTTTAGGTTTCTGGGTTAGAAGGTGAGGGAAGACGGTTTTTACTTTAGGTCGGTCATACCGGTGTCATTAACAAGTAAGTACTTATTGCGGATAATAAGTGGTCAGGTTGATGTGGATTGTTAAATAATCTCTAAGTGATTGTATTGAAAGTCTTGAAGGATGTAAAAAAATGTCTTTGAAGGTTTAAAAATTTGCAGTCAAACTGAAGACATTGAAAAATGTCGAAACTGCTCGTTGAAGGTGGTCGTGGGTGACTTTGGAATCTTTGCAGGACGGAAATTCTCAAAATTTCCCGTTTAACGTGAACACTGAACATCGTCCTTGCAGGTTCAGTTTTCTTAGTTCGTTATTCATTGAAAAATTCTTGCCAAATTTCTTAAAACCTCCGTAAAACGTAAACATCCTATCAACACCCCGAAAGAAGGAACAAAATAATTCATTCTCAAAACTAGTTAGTCTTGGTGAACTGAAGTCCAAACCTGAACTAACCTGAAATAAGCTCCAATGACAAAAATCGTTCAAGATTTACTAAAAGACGTGGAGGATCGTCTGATGATCTCAAAAGTTCGACCCGGGCGTCTTTAAAAACTATTTACCATATTTAAGAGCGACTCAAACGATATGCTGAAAGACTTTACGAACACTTCAAGTTCTATGACCTCGAACATCACACTAACCAAATTTCTGTCATTATTATAGTTGATCTACCTGCAAACGTGTGTCGGAAAGTCGATTTAGCATAGAGGTGACCCCAGAAATTATTCTGGCTCATTAAGTACAGCGTTAATTCGTATATTTACTTGTTGATATGTCTCTTGAAACAAAATATATGCTGACCAGGTGACTGGAAGCACCTCCTCCACTGGATGTATGCAAAAATACAGGTTTTCAGTTTGAGAAGATAAATATAGTGATTCATCTTAATTTCATTTAAGTTCTTTAATTGTTGCTGGTTTTCTTCTTCAAATAAAATGTCTGGTCACTTTGTCGAGGATTTGTGTTTGCATTTTCAGTTTAATAAAGCTTAATTTCCTACTTACAATTCCTCCATAAATGTAGAGAGTGCTTCATCAACAATGAAAATACCGAAAGCTGAAAACTCCACGCGTCAAAGGGTGACCATTGGCGCAAGCATGCCTTATCCAAAAATCGACCGTTTCGTAAACACGGGGTGTCATTATTTTGAAAATAGCTAAGATAGGAACCCGAAAATTCGTGAAGCTATGTTTTTTTTACAGTTACTTTTAAATACTTCATAAAATTGTAAATTTCAAAATTAAAAAAGGGAATAAGTTTTTATTCTTATGAGATATTCGACACAACCTGCAGGTATTAATCGAAAGTTTCAATTTTAATTTATGACAAAAATCTAAGAAAATGTGCTCCATCTTACAGAACTAATGGGTTCACACAGGGCGTTTTCTAGATCTGCGATAGATGCAATGCTGAATCGATCGTTAATTCATTTATCCAGTATTCAACATCACGAAATCATTTACCGGAATTATTTATTTTTACTACACGGAGCACTTGTGGTAATTACAGGGAACTACTTCTTGCCCGCTTTGTTTCGCTTAGAATAAGAGTTATCTTGGGTATGCATTTTGCAGAATGGGAGAAGCTCCTTGATTGAGTTTAATAACACTAAATGGGCACCTGTATAGCTAAATATCGGGCAATTTCAGTCAGAGGCAATCGCTTTTGCCAACAAAGAACTGTCGTAAAAAAATAAGGAGAAAATCAAGATAACAATGTTTCTCTCATAATCAGATGACAGCAGTCGAAATACATAAATAGAACCATAAATCACGTTGATCTTCCAGCTGTTGTAAATAAATAAAAAAAAACATTCGTTTTTGACCCACATTTTGTTGTTTAAGGAAACTAGACTGAAGTAGGAAGGATGATTTTTGGTCACCAAATATTTCTACCTGAAGCCACCATCAGTCCTTTTTCAGATTTCGTTTGGGAGTACCTGGAAGTAACGGTGTATTTTTCTTATTATGTTATGTGGGGTTACGTATTATGCGAAGGTATTCGGGTCTTTTTGGTGGTTGATGAAGCTGAAATACTTTGTCAATATTTATTTTCGTATAAGTTTTTAAAGGGGAAGAAACAGAGGTAAAATGGTTTATTTCACCCGTGTGTGTAAGAGTGTTATTTCGCACGTTTTGCTCAGATGAAAACTGTTCGATTTTTGGTTCATTCTACCCGGGTGAGTATCACTTCGAACCAGAGTGAATGTCAGATGATACCTCCAAGATGTAACAAATTCTTTTCTGTCTCCTGTACAACTTTAAGCAAATCTTGTGGGATGTGGCCAGAATAAGGATGTACACCATATCCAATATCCGCCTTTTTCTCTATCCTTTGGGTTGACTAAATGAGCAATTTTTTAAAGATAACTCAGTTCGTCTATAATGGAATTTGTTTAAATATTTCCACAATTTCCTCTTTATTTCCACTAAAATAGCGTACAGGCCATGATTGAGAATATTTTTTATCTTTTGCTCGCGACAGAAAATTAACACTTTCCACCTGCGTCGATATCTACTACTTTTGTCGGAGTGTTCACTATAGGCCATATAAGGAACTGTGCATAAATGTTTGTCGCAAACACACGCAAACTTCGTTAAAACCAGTTTACCGAAATAAGAGTGATCATAAATCAGACCAACCACAATATCGACTTACACTCATTCCGAGATTCTGATAAGACCGACTCTAGGAAGTTCACTTTGTATACAAAACCGAGATTAATTAGAAAATAAATATGAATTATTACAATTCTCTTGAAATTTATGACTTTGCTTAATGTAACAACAAGAGGCTATTATTATTATTTAATTCCAAGGGTAATTAGAAAAAATATTTTAATTTATTATGTTATTGTTGCAGGTATGTATTTCATCGCGGCGGGATACCTATTGGTACGGTAAGAGGAATTTTAATGAGATTTTATATTTCTTCAAAACCAGGTTATTTACATATTATATACCCCGTATACCATCAGTACATATCTCTTCAATGCGGGCACGTGGAAACAAATTTGTCCTCGAAGTGAACAAAAATGCTTTTAAGTTGCTTATTGTGCTATTGGTGTCACATTGTTCACAATGGAAAATTCTGTTTGTTCGTACAAAATTTTCCAATTTAGATAGCGCTGTTGACATAAAAGGTAAACAACTGGGATGTGGAAATGTAAAAGTATTTGGTTGAATTGATCCAGTTCGGTCATAAACGATTTGTTTACCCCTTTTTCGAAAAGTACATGCGTTCTAATTTTATCATTGAATGTCATTTAATTGCCACTTAAGTTGTAGCTAATTTTAGATATGCAATAAATAAAAAACTCAAGTATTTTGCCTTTGAGAAAATTTATTCATAAATATTCGTATATAAGTGCATGTAGACATGATGTTAATACGATCATGTTACAAGCTTTGAGGGTAAGTTTCTCTGAATAAATGATGAAAGAACAAAAAAAATATCTTCGCAAACATATCGTTTTCATAATACAGGGTGTCGAATCTTAAAATTCATCAATTAAAAAAAAATAAATGTATTAAAAACAAACACTTTAAACTTTTGCATTTCACACCTGACATTAATCTCCTAGCGGCTGGTAGATTATACCGCCATAGTCGAGACCCTTAATGTGGTATTTTTAAAGGTGTAATTATTGGTAAAAAATTAAATAAATCCAAAAAAGATGGCTCACGTTGACTTTTACAGGGCATTCATGTTTTACATTCGGAGTTTGATTTAAATCGAAAGAAGGGAAAGAACAGATCATTTAAGTTGTTCCGTCTTCCCGTTATCCGTGGGTCTATTACAACCCTTAATGTTAGTTTTTCCAAGTACTATTTGATAATGCAAGTGTTTAAGAAGGTTTTTAAAGCACGGGAGCCATATTTCAATGTTCGTATAAACGAATACTATTCAATATTTTTTGTTACAAGTGCATTAATATTACAAAATTAATGGACGCTTTTAAGCATCAAGAAGTATTACGAATTTATCAAAATATTTAGACATGCAGTAATTGAAAGTTCTAACATGGTTTCCTCAATAATCATACACACGCTGCAGCGTGCATAATACGACCATTATAATGCATGTATAATAAAAAACATTTATATTGCACTGTGACAAGACGTTCCTTTGTATATTTTGGACTGATTGTGGCTCCTATGCGCTTTGGTGATGCCTTATGAAGGTCTACGGTGTGACTTATAGAGAATCTAGGAGGAAACCTTTCATCGTCTCTTGATGCTATAGCAAATTGTAATTTACTTTTGTTGTGGGGAAACCCCACAGTAGCCCTTGCTATAATTTTTCATGAAAAATCGCCTTGAAAGATATCCGGGAGAGGCATTCTTTTGTCGGATCTGCTACTGGTTATTGGTTGCTTCTGGTTTTCTTCCTTGAGTTGTTTTTCTCCTGACGAGTTCGTGATGAGTGGTTGATGTTAGGCAATCTCCCATCAGATAAGCCAGTTTCAGTCTATCGATGGACACTGTGACGTCTTTGCCATTTTCTGTCTATCAGATAAGTCTTGTTGCATCGCTCCTTTACTCTATTCGGGTCATCGTCAGGATACTGTCTAGATCTTTGAAAAAAAAAATCTTGTGAGTGCGTTATCTTGACCCATTTGACGGTCGTAGATTTGAGATATCTTTCCGTAAGTCCTTAATGAATCCAATATTAACATCAGCATTATCGATAGCCTAACAGCGTCGCAAGAATTCTCCGGATGAATCTTAGCAACTGTTCATACGTCATTTAACCTGCTGTTGTTTTGATGAGATCTTTCCATACGGCACGGAACCCCAAGACAATAGGTGGCGTCTCGAATGAATGGAGATTTCCATGAGAGATTAACGCCACTTTCAGTTGTCTATTCAGACATTCGAGCAGCCCATTCGTTGCAAGATCATATGCAGTTTTTCGTAAGAACGTGGTGCTGAGCAAATGATTTAAATTTTTGAATAACAAATGGTCCTGCTGTACCAGTGGAAACGTAATGAAAACTGGTATTGCGGTTTCAGGAATTTTCACATTAATTTTTTTTTTTTTAAGATTTTTTCCTTCTCCATGAATCTCTTGAACTCGTTATCTGCTTCTTGGACATTTGCTAAGTCCTCATAGTTTATGGCCTCCTGGAATTCTTCTATTTTGAGTAATGCTTCTAATATATTATTTAATCCAGAAGTAACTAATCTATAGCTTATGGTTTTTGTTCCGAAAGGTAAACGTGATGGGCTCGTTGTCAGTGCATACTTTAGTTACCATACCTCTACGGGATGTCTGAAATGCTTTAGGGTCAAGTAAATAGTGAGTAGTTCTCTAGCTTAAAATTCGTATTTGTTTTTAATAGATTTAAATTTCTTAGAGATCTTAGAGTAAAATAAGTAAGTTTTTATCCATTTATGGTATTCCACATGTTCTTATCAAATCTAAATCATTTTTTTATGTTGTTCCACATGACATCACCAAGTCTGAATTTTTCCTCAATTTTTTTAAGTATCTTCTTTATTTCATGATTATTTATGAGCACTTTCATTCTCTCTCCATCTGTAACAACCAACTAAAATGAATGAAGTGATTGCGATGCAGATTTGCTTACAAATTTCCATTTTGTAATTTTATTACTTACTTTGCGTTGCTTACATGCATTGTACCCACTTCGGCGTAAACGTTAAAATTTCTCAACTTAAGCGCCGTTTAATGATAATGACATTTTTTGCAATAAAAGTAAATACAACCTGTAAATAATGGCTTGCGAACTTCCAATTATTAGGATTAAGTAGGTGAAAAAATGAAATGCTGCTGCGTTTTTGTCCTCAACTAATGTCCTCAAATAACCTCTCTTAAAGATTTATCGTAAAATGTGCCATTTCTGAAAAATAATAGCTAATTATCCAATCACTTGAAAAATGTAGTTTTACGCAAGGAGTGGGATTGTACGGGACGAGTGAAACAACGTTCCGCTATACGACACAAGTTTCATAAAGAAAAATTCAGTCAGTTTTATACGCGATTTTTTTCGAATTTTAACATACGATGATAAGAAAATCTTATAAATTTGAAAATATTCAAGTTGCGTCCTCTACAAGCGCTATTTCGAACAACAGACTATTTTTTAAGCGAGCGATTGAATGAAGGTACCTGCTTTCATTGTGAAAACAGTTACGAAATGAAGCCCGTTTAGTAACCGATTTCGACTATAAAAATCACACTTTATTTGTCAAAATTACAAAATGGTGGATCGCTCAACGAATGACGAAAATAGCATTTTCTGTCACTGAGAGAGCATATTTATTATATTCTCATGCCAAAAAATTATTTTCGAGGAATGGAACATCATACCTTTTCCACAACCATACATAACACAAACGGTAATAAAATCGTTAAACAATATCAGTATTATTAGCATCGTCCACCGCACCCGCGCACGGTATGCTTCAACGGTAAACGAGTTTATTATAGGCAGCCAAGTATACACAAAATCAATAATACAGTCAATAATTGTTTTCAAACCATACTCTCATGAATGGCGAGTTGCGTTCGCGCATCACCGTTAAACTTTCAACTTTAGAGACGAAAGTTAACGGTTCACTGTAGAAAAATAATAGATTATTAGCATAATTTTCAAATTTCTTATTAATGTGTAGAAATAACACTTAATTAACAAAACATCCTATCTAACGTGCTAGCTAACAGGGATCTAAGATATGCAGAGCGATAAGGTTTTATTGCCCCGCATGTCCTAAACAAAACCTCTGTGGGCCTAAGTTCTTCGCCTGAAATTATGTGTAGAGTATCGTATTGAAGTATACACATCTCGTCATGAAGCACCCTGTATAAGGCTGGGGTATTATCTGGCAAAGGTGATTTGACTTTTTTAAGTTGAATAATATGAATTTATTACCGCACTAGTAATGTAATGCACTTTTCCTTGACACCTTCAGAAACTTTCACGCATACATTAAGAAGCAATATTCGTGCCTTTTACTTTTCTTATCCACCATATTAACAGACCCTTTTCTAACATCTATTCCCATTTCATTTTAGATTCTCTCACAGGTAGAAACCGAAATGGATACATATACATTGGACATGCATTCTCGCCGGAAATGCTACCATATGCGTGCTACACATGCAAAAGAGACTTAGTCATTATTGTTTTTGTTACGGTGTTATGGTTTCATTCAGATATTTGATACCTGGGATAGTGGCTTAAATCGAGTGAAGTCATTTTGCGACCAATACGCAAAGTACTCTAAATGAAAGAGAGGACTTTCAGCGTTCCGAGCAGGAGGAAAAAATTGAGATAAAATTTTCAAAACAATCCACCATGACGGTATCAGATGAGTCCTAAAGTGATGAAATTGAATATGGACGTATTGCCGAAAATGTTCCTGCGATATGTCGGTTCAAAATGTTCAATAACGTGCAGGATGTTCCGTGAGAAAAAAATGGTTTAAAGGACTTGCAATGAGTTTACTTCGAAATTACTGAAGACAGTTGACCCCTTTGTGACATTTTTTTGTAACTGAAGCAAAAGTAATTTGTTCTCAACGTACGAATTGTTTACTGAAAATCTGGGGAGTAATTTACGTTAGTATTTGCTATGTAAGCGTAAGAAGACACAATATTAAAGTCGCAAACCACACTTTCAGCTTTTAATGACATGGATAAATTGATAACATAATAGTCACGTAATCCAAGGAGATACAACTAACGCTTCAAACCGACACCCATGGGAATCCGACTTGGTTTTTAAACGAAACTTGACTATCCCTCGATTAGGATGCAATTTAATTAACCTTGAGCCAGTGCTTTGATGTCATATCATGTGGAAACCATCAAATCGAAAAATATCAACATTTTCGTCTTAATGAAACGAATTAAAGTGTATTCAACTTCGTTTTTCCTTACGAACGACATTTGGCCAACAAGCAGCCATTTATTTTGGTTGTTATTTATTTTGCTATTTGTTACGCTCTAGGAATTCTAATGACGACTTCAAATGTGGGATCTTCAGTGCGTCTCAATAAGACTACTGCAGCAGTACATTTTGGTTAAGTATCAACTTATACGTGGTCTTAACAAACTTCCTTGTTTTGACCTTAAGCATGGCCCATAGGAAAGTCTCCGGGCGAAACCGAGAAAACAATGTCGGACTAACAAACCATGAAAGCATTAAAAAGAAGTCTGCGGATTAAAAAAAAACTTGTATTAAATTTATGGAGAAGCCGGAAGCAGTCAAAAAATATCCAATTCAAGGCCAGTGGATGATATAACATTTGCGAGCTCAGGGCGAACGGTTTAAATGTAACTTCTATCCATAGAATGTTTTTGATTCCCCGACATTCTAAATCTAAAATTGTAATTCATGGTCATGCATAACTGAAACGCAATTGTTTTTTGTTTAATAATTTTGAGAGGTCATCGTTTTGGTTTAAGCATTGTATGCTTAACTCGGAGTTTTTAATATTCGCTATGAGAGAGAAAACATGAGATAGTGCAATCACAATAGAGGTATCAGATACAAGAACATATTCTATAATTGTTATGGAAGACCAGAAATTCCCATCCAGCGCCCTTTGAGGGAGATCATATCAACGATATTAGCGAAAGGTTTAGTCTAAAAAAAGAAGACTGAGCATAAGTGCCATTAATAAAATGATTGCCCGAAGGTTGCAGCATAGGAAAACTGACCATCAACGATTTGATTTCGATGCTCTCCGTTGCAGGGTGTTTGATACATGTGAATTTCGGATTTACGAAGCTGGCTCGACTGTTAAAAATTGAATAGAAAATGCCTTACTGCAGCCGGAAAAATAAATTTAAAATTATATCTAGACACCAGGAATACACGTAATATCAAAAATTTCAGTGAGTTCAAGCACCGAAAGATTCATTTTCATCTTCAGTTATCAAATCACCATCGAGTTTAAAATGGGTCTAAAGATCTTGTGATTCATCGTCGCCAGAAGTTCAAATTTCGGGAGGAAGTCAAAAATATAAAACCGATCCCGTGGGCACAATCTGCGAGACCCATCAGCATGTGAACGGAACCAGTTCAGCCATGGACGTGAAAAAAAAAAACAAATCTGAGGCTTCTGCAATATTTCATCGCGTCTTAGACGATCAAATGCTCCTGTTGGATCACAAAGCACAGCCGCACAGACCTTACTATTGTTTGAACAGTTGTAGACGTTCTCTAGAAATAAAAACACACATTGGTGGACATCATTGGGACCTCTGCTAAATCGAAATCCGGCACATGAGTTCGTTGCGATCCAATAAGATCATTTTGAGCACGGATAGCTTAGGAAGAGAGTTATGCCATGTTAATTAATTGCATACAGTTTTACAACTGTCTTCAAATTTTGAAACGAAAGCAGCTCTCTTGTTGGTTCCTTTTTCGGCAAACCATGGTTCTCTCGTCTTACGTTTAGGAACTACTATAGGAAATGTCTTTTCAAAATTAAAATGGAAAATTATGCAATTATCGTGTAGTGGATCATTACCCGATAAACTACTACAATTTCTCTCTCTCTGCTTGCAGCCCTAAACCTATTAAAGTTTCTTTTACAATATTTTCTGCCTTGCTCCACCTGGCTGACTTGAGTGAAGCTCATTAAGAACATCGTTTTGCCTTGAATATTATTTGTATTGTAATTACTGCACACATACATAATCAAAATGAATGAGTGACATTAACTAAAAAGTATAATTTTCTTGAAAATTTGACGGTGTAATATGATTTTATGGTTCCGAGGCGCGAAAAACTACATATTTTTCACGTTAGGGCTCAATAATTAATAAAGACCTGTATCGTTTCTGAAACATCGAGAAAGTCAATTTCATCTAAAATCCGACGTTGGATGGCGGTTTCCTGGGTTGCTGTTGTAAAAAGTTCACATTCTTCGGGTATTTGAAGACGTAAAACGAGTCTGAAGCCCCCAAGAGATTCAATTTCAAACTAAATCTGAAAATGCAAACGATTTTATTTTCTTGCCGCGATAAAAATCAGCGAATCTGAGGACTCGAATAAGGAATTTAATCGAGAATTTAAAAATGTTTAACAAGTCTGGAGAAATTCAGATTTTCTGGAAATTGACGGTGAAAAACGATTTTGAAATCGCAAGAGGGGTATTTTCACTGGAAACTCGACGACGTAATATATAGTATATTTCAAGACGGGTCGGAAATTGGCATTTTACTGCTATTTTAAGTCGAATAAGGAAAGTCATGCAAGCACGAGAAAATGCATTTCGGAATGTAAAGCGAATTGACTCTGATGTTCCAAGAAATCAATTTCGTCGGTAAAATTCTTCATTTGTTAGGAACATAAACCGATAAATGTTTCTGAGGTCTCGAATTCGAGAAAGTCAATTTTATTGAGAACTCACGATGGTGTAAAACGCTTTTCGGGATGTTGGCCCGGTGAAGAAAGTACTATTGAAAATTTTATGGAAAACGACCCTTGAGAGCCGCAGTCAAGAGAAAATAAAACTCAATAAAAGCGGAAAAAAAATCGTTGATGGCGGAAACTAATTCTGAATATCCGAGAAAGTGCATTTTAATTGTAAGTTTAAAACCTATAACTGTTTCCCATCTCGTAATAAAGTCAAGTTCGTCGGGGATATTAAGGAAGAAATTGATTATGAAACTCCGAGAAGGTTAATTTAATCGAGAAAACGTTTTATCGATTAGTTGGTTTTGGCGGAACGAAAAATTTAGTTCCTTGGGAATTGATATGAAAAATGTTGATTCTGAAGTCTCGACACGGAAAAACTCAAATTCTTTGCTAATTTGATGCCGCGAGACGATTCTGACACTTCGAGAAGGTCAATTTTAGTACTTTCCTGGCACAGCAGTTGAAGAAGTCAAACTTCAATCATTAATTGAATGGAAATGTAAGAGTGAGGAAATGTAAGTCATCGTAGGATTCACATCGATTCCGGACTGCATAATTGCTATTAGTTGCGGCAAATCAAATCGTATACGATACGTGTGCAGGCAGGCCTCTACATAGTAAACAAAAATGTTAGTTCCAGCCGAACGACCATATGTTCGGGTAGCCGGCAACGTTGCACGTAACCTCCGCCAAAGCAAAGTTGGTTAATATAACAAAACCCGGTCTCGAGAGTGCTCGCTCGTTCTCTCGGTCCGTGCATCGCAAGATGGCCGTGACAGTGGCGGCGCACCGCTCGTTCCCCACTCTCCCCTCATCACCAGGTAAGTCGCTGGAATGTGTCGGGGAGGGGAGAGACAAGGTAACAACCTGTTGTGACGTCACTCGCACTGGTATCCCCACCACGCAACCACGTACCCAAGAGCGGCATCAGTGAGTGTCAGGCTCATCGAGAGTGACTTACAAAGATACTTTCGATAAACAGGACCCACTTACATACTTTGCCGCCGTCAGTATAGCGTGAGCACACCAAATTTTGACCCGGAACAGTTTTGGTTTCGGTGCATGTGCCGCAGTCAGTGGACCGTGTGCTCCTTGATTTAGTGACCGGCTTGTTCGTGTGTTCACCGGAGACATCGACGTTCGATCCGTTCACGAACCCCCTCGCGAAAGGGGGTTTCAACCACTCTCGGTTTCGGAAATAATGAAACGCAGATGGGCAGGATTGCAGGCAGTTAGACTCACCCCGGAAGATTCTAGTGCGGAAGTGACGTCATCCTCCACCACTTTGGTAATGAGTCCGGCTAACTCGCTCGCGTCCACAGACATTGGTGAAGTGGACCTCGAATTCTGGGATTTGGACTTGAATGGACAGAATCATGCCAGAAATTTGATTATTCAGAACGGATACGGCACCATTAACGGACATACGATTATTGCTAAATCCGATACCAGCTCCATGTCAGGTAAAATTTGGAAAGTTGTGGGTGGCGGTCCTTCGAGCGAGATGATAACAACACTGAAAGATCGGCACAGCAAAATTTTTCCCTAAAGAACGAAGATCGCTGAAAGGACTTGACAAAATTTATTAGTCAAAAAAATTTTGAAAGCTCCTTCAAAAATAATGATCCGTGCAATGATTTTCAAATACCATTTCTTCATGAACTAAGGACCTGGCAAATAAGAATTTGTTCGAATCCGCTGAATCCCAAGATGAACTTCCAGGTTTTACTAAAGTTCAAACTAAAAAAACTACCCTGGAAAGGGTGGGGAGTCAATCCAAATATTTCTGATTCGCTGATATCAAAAATCTATCAAATCATCTTTACATGTCATTAGGACCAGCAGGTGATTCTGGCACCGGGGTTCCGTGTTGGAAGGCTGCCTTGAGATCTAGTTTTCTTGCTATTGCTAATAAATTATTCTTTCTGGAAATCATACTTGTTTTTATGAAATTTGGTTGAGATGCTCAGAGGATTTTTGTAAATTTCTCTTGATATCAAAATTTTTAAAGATATCTTCCAATTCCCACAGAACAGCAGTTTGACTTCTTATTATAAGCTGAAAAAATTTTTTAGGGACATTTTAGAAGCTCGTTATTTTGTCTAAATTTTCAGAGACTTCTTGTGGATTGGACGTTCTTGCAATCTCAAGGAAACCGTGTATTTTTCAGATTTTCAAAGATTTTAATTTTCTGAAACATTAGATTTTCAGAGATTTTTGGGAAATCGGAATTCGTATTAATAAATAATTTTGGGTTTATCCTGATGTTTGAACTTGGGCGACATTCAAACACAACGAAAAATTTAACAGTGGAACAGATTTCATAATTTTAATTTTGACAAATTATGATTTTCGAGAATATTTCAGGATATCAGTATTTTTTCCTTATAATCAAACGGTCATGTCAGGTTCCTAAAGAGTCATTGAAAACTTAAATCCAAGCCGAGATTTTTGGCAGTTTTTATTTTCTACGTATTTCAAGCGGCTTAGTTTAGGGTTGTTTTTTGAAGATCTTTATACATCTTATGGAGACGCTTAAAATGCTAGTAGATGAAATTCTCTGACGCTCACAATTCTAAGGCCAAGTTGTTGAATCATCGCTTATGCTGGTTTCATCAAAACTCAAATTTTACTGTCCATAAAATTTGTATTTCTGCTGTAATAGTAGCAACCTGGCATAAAAAAATTCTCTATATGTACTATAAGAGCCAGATTAAAAAGAAACGATTTTACTCCTTCATTGAAAAAAACATCGGCCATAGTGTCTCGTAAATTTTATTAAGAAGATATGTTAACCAAAAGCTTTGTAAACTCTCAATTTTCAGTGTAAAATAGTAGCTCTCCCACTTCTCCTAGTTTAATCTGAACTTACCAAACGACTCCTAAACTTCGAAAACCTGGAACTGAAGAAGATCCATGCTGTCGCGTTCTTGCTCTTATGTAATACAGAGCTGTATAAAATCTCGTGAGTTTTCAAGGATAATCAGTACTCACTGCACTGGAAATATTTGATATTAAAGATCCCATCAGTAATTTGGAATATATCAAAACTAAAATGGAGAGTGCCTTTTCTTTAAGAAAGGTTTGTCTTCTCAAGCTCTTGTTCCATCTCTCTTAGTTAATTTGTTTTGCTCACTTGTGAAAACCGGTGAATACATCTACAACAGCGAATTTTTCTGAGTGTTTCTCACTACGAATTTCGTGGCTGATTTTTCTGAGCTGTTCAAAAATTATACTGAAGGTATTCATACTACTGGGAGTACTTCTTTATGTCCTACTGAGCGTCCTACTTTCATGGTAATCTTTGCATACTTAGTAACGTCACATATTGCAAATAGTTTTTCTAGTACTTTTGATTTCACCACGTATACAATAGATAAATAAGTTTTAAAAAAGATCAATTGCAGGACTCTTGCCTCTTGAAGAAATACAAGCTTTCGGATTTTTTCTTTCAAATTTTGTGCAGTCCTTTTAGAGGTTCCATTTCCTAAAATAAAAAAAAATCTTTTTCCTACCACCTGTTTATTTTAGATGGCGAAGCCATTTTCACTCGTCATAAATGCATTAACAATATTATATTATTGTCGCTAACGTAAGCTAATTAGATTACTGTGTCAATGGCGGGCCATCATCTTTCAAGATAAAAACCGTGTTTGTACAGTGCATTTACCCATATAATTTTTTGAGAACAATAATTGTTCAATTTCTATAAATATACTATGGAGGGGCATTTTCGAGACCCGATAACCTTAAACTTGCGATAAGAGGGCAAAGTAAACGAACTGTTCTCTGTTTGGCGAAATAATTCACTGAATTTATTACTGTAGTGAAAGATGAGTTTCTCTTTTTAATTGTTGAATATTGGAAATTTGCACCTAATTAGAGAATGTGGTGCATAATCGTCGTCTTAATGGTTGTATCAGTGCATGTGAATACTGCACGCGACGTCTGTAGATAAATATCTCGACAAGTGAGTCAAAAACATTTCTAGAAGCACATAATCGACTCGATAATCGAAAAGATAATGTTCGAAGTTCATATAGGACATTATGGTGAAATTGAGACTTGTTACGCAACCGAATATTGCACTCAAGAGTACAGCAAAACTGGAAAGTTTGCAGGCCCATGAACCCGACAAGAAGTAATATTGAAAAGAGTAAACTTTATATTGCTTCCAAAGATATTCCATTCCAAGGTAAAGATATCACAGGAATATATATTTCTAACACGTTGAAATCTCGACTAAGATTTATGAAGGAATGATGACGTTTATTGCCACTCCGTAGATCACTGATTGTTCTATGCAAAATATATTGATATTTCTGATGATGATAATGTGATTCTGAAAGTTAATGCGTAGATGACTAATACCGACATTTATTCGTGCCGAATTTTTATTTCTGTTGTTACGATATTTTCAAACATTTTTTTTTCTTGGAACAGCCTTTGCCAGACTCTTTATAGATTTATACCTCGTAGCATGAAATGCGGCATCAAACAGCCGATGAAAATGCCAAAGTTACCATTCATTGGTGCAGAACATCTGTTTCACTTCGTAACGTGTGTAAAAAAAATTCAGTTGGAGTTGGGAGCAAAAGCAGTTTCTACTCTATAGTTTCTCCAATGAAGATGTCAATTTTGCATTACAGTATGAACATTACGGAAAACGGTGTTTTAGTTTTGGCCTGCTTCTCCAACACTAATCAACATACCAATTTGGAAATTTTTTAGTATGAAACAAGAGATTATTGACGTAGAAATTCGTTTTGCGTCGTTTGCCTATTCGAAACGTAGACTCAAGTGTAACATCGGTTTTTGTTGATATACATTCCTGTGGTTCCGGAATGAAGTCCATATACAAGAGATACATATACAGGGTGTTTCAGGAACTTTGTTACAAAGCGATATCTTCGTAATGGTTACAGAGGCGGTAAAACGTTTTGGGGACAAATTATTTGGTTTGATGGAACGGGTTATGTGGTGGGATTTTACTGTTGTTACTACTTACGGTTATATCGGAGGCCATTGTCAACTTCATTATTCCAAATGCAACATTCGGTATATTTTTGCATTTTTAAAATGCACACATTAAAGTGATTAAATAATTATTAGGTCTCGCTATTCCCAACCTTACGTTTAAATGTCACATACGATTTTTGGCTGTGTAGAGCTCAGAAGCACCCCTGTAATTGATAAAAAGGTGACATTTACTTCCGGTATAACCGTAAGTCGTAGAAACAGTAAAGTCCCATTATGTAATGCGTTTCATCAAATCAACCAATTTGGCCCCAAGAGATTTTCGAGCATCTCCAACCATAACAATGATGTCACCTTATAACAGAGTTACTGAGACACCCTGTATAACGGCTGAAATTAAAAAGTATTTCACAGTAGATGATAAACTGTGACGGTGGCGCGTTGATTAAGCCATTTGGTATTTACCATAAAACATCCGACCAACAACTGATAGCAGATGAATTTATTCAAGACACACCTTTGATATTTCAATGCCTATTTGAGAGTTTTTTTAATAATCACCCATTGCAAAGAGGGCATGTTTAATTGCCTGATTTTGTATTCGCTGTGCAATAAATCAAACCATGAAATTCCCTACCACCAAATGAAAACAAAATCTAATATTAGCAAAATGTGTCGTCAAAAAGTCCTGTCAACTGACCTTACTTGACCCAGTCCATCATCAATCATTAAAACAACAATATTCCTCCAGTGCCTGATTGAGTGTCGAACTCGATGGCAAACATTTTAGGTCAATTTCCATTTTTAGAATTTTATTATTTTATAGAGCTTCGGAACTTCGCTATTAATCCATGTTCGTGTTCATTAAACCAGAGATTCGAGCACTCCGGGATGCCAAGATTGATGACGGTGTAGAGTCAAGTTCTCGTGAAGAGGGATCGCGTTTCTCTTTGTTATAATACGCTTGATTTTACCAATAAAAAATTACTGGAGGGTTTACAAGTGTCAAATATTTTGAGAACAGGTAAAAAAGCGCAGATGAAAGCTAATTACGGTGAAAATCTTCACAGTTGAAATTCCTTTAGAAAAATTAGGTGCTGAAGATTTTAATATTAAAGCAATAAAACGGCTCGTAAACCTAAAGAGGCAAGAGTGAAATCTATTAAAAAATGAGAAACCGCGAATGGGTGTATTCAGGAACAGAAAAATTTATAAAGTAAACTTTTACAGCTCCGAAAAATTTGTAAAATGTCAGGAAAGCTGCAAAGTTTCCTGAAAGGCTTGTCCAAAGTTGTGTGGAGCGATAACATTTAACCAAGACGGACAAGTCAAATTCAATCTGTCTAGAATTTTCTGAATATGAATGTCAAATTCAATAATGGCAGAATGACTGTCTTAATGTAAATGACAATGACAATTGACACTTTGAGTAAGTGTGCCCGAGTATAAAATTGTTTCTACTGCTAACTATAATACGCCATAATTGTGTATGTTGAATGACCGTGTAGTAAGTTTTCTCGCCTTTTTTCTAAAAATGTCGAATGAGTTTAATAACGATATGTAGTATACAAATAAACTTGTTGTTTTATTATAGTTGACTTCGAAATAAATATCAAATGAAATATCACCGTTAAAGTTGTGATTCGAAACGGGTTGTTTTCAGGTGGTGCGAATTTAGTTTAGGCTTGTGTATGTTTAATATGACTATAAACTCCAGTTAAGTCTAATAAGAAAAAAGTCGCATATGTATCGTACCTATGAAATAATTGCGACCCTCACGTCCTACATCCCTGAGCGCGTATTTCACAATCTCGTTATCTAATTGTCTGACTACTCACCAATGACAAAGTTTAAGACGAGTCAAATATATTTTCTTCATTGTAGTATATTTTACAACACTATTTTAATGCGGTCTTCTGCGTATTTTCGGTTAATTAGGAACTTTTAGAGCTTCCTGAAGGATGATCCTGCATTTTCACGCCCCAGGACCCATCAGGGAACTCTATTCCATATTTATGGCATTCGATTCATTTTTATGCCCCCCGCAGAGATTGTGAAACCGCAGGACGTTCTGTATTGCTCCCAGTCCCCCTTTTCGAGCTTCGCGAATTTCGTTGGATTCGATTCTGAAAGTGTAAATAATACACAAAGTTGATGCGATTAACTTAAAAACGTAACTTTGATAAGTAACTCGCTTACTCGCCACGCCCAATAGACGTGAATTTCGACTTAGGTACCCAATTTCTCAATGGTTTTACAATCCTAATTGTTACATTCAAAAGGTTAAAGTGACATTTGAAGCTTAGGAACAGTTGAATAGGTCTGAGTACTCGCATTTGGTATTTAAATTTCTGTATTCTACGGTATCCTTATGAGAATGAATGTGTCAAAATTGTTGGGTAACATAAGAATAAAGAAGTGAGATTTCATTGATAAGAATTTTATGTATGTCTCTCAAGTTCCAATTATTAATATGCTGTTAATTTTAATTGCAAGCTAAACTCAATGGAAACATTGAAATATGACGTTAGTGTTCGCCAGATTTTTCATTTCTATGAAAAATGGCTTGCTCTTGAAGTTAGCACCTCATTAATAATTTGGCCGTTATGGATGAAGTTGTTTAAAATTTACGATTTTTGGAACACCTCCCATTTACCTCGACGGCTTCCCTCCACCACAAATACAGATTCATTAGTAGTAAATCTCAATTTCAAAGACGGAGTTTAATTTTAACTCTAACAATCCCATCATTCCGTTTAGTTACCGACTCCATTTTGAATTTCAACGACTCATCTTTTACTTATAATAATGCAATAAGACACCTGCATTGAAATTCCATTGCAAAATATCATCAACGTGAATTAGCAGTATTTCATGAGAACCTGCTTAAGCCCTTTGTTGCAGTAATGAAACCTTTGGATTGAGGTTCGAAAATCCATTATCCAATCATATAATGGGTTTTAAAGTGAAATTATGGACATATTTTTACATTAAATTAGTATTATCTCAAATGTATTCTAGTGCACGTTTAGAGGTTTCGTTCGGATTTGTGATGAGGCAAACCGTGTATGTCAGTGAATATTGAGGATGTTTATATTATAGGTCTGTTTCAATAGGAAGGAAAGCCAGTTCCGGATCGTCAGAAACAGTCAGAAGTACGTGCGAGGAGTCATTTTGATGATCGCAAGTCAGTTTTCCCTTTTGGTGGAGCTGACCTAATAGTGCCTAAATCGATCAAATTAACATTCCCTCTATTTCCCTAACTAAACAGTCTTGAAAAATACCTTGTTTGACCACTTTTCGGCACGTTATGTCCGGCCAATGTTTCGTGTTTGCAGTTCGAAATACCGTGCATATCTTCCTGACGGTTTTGCTATCGAGTAATCGCCTCCTAAATTGAAAATTGCACTCATGCAGCTTTAAACGAAACACCTTGTATATATTTTTGCACCCTCTACTGGCAAGCCCGAAGCCGTACAATTTCGGTGTTGACAAATAACATCAACCTTGAAAAAGCGTTTCGTTTGCACGAAATCCGGCACAAATCATTTAATTCACGAAAATGCTTTCATATACGTGCGCTTGTCCTACATTTCAAAACGAATTCGTGTCGCTTTCGAGTCAAGATCGTCATTGCACAATCTCGCACTTTCCCATACAGAGTGTTCTAAAAAAAAACTGGCACGCAATATTTCCGACATTCAAAATTTTGACGATTCGCAGAGATTTTGCGGGCATATGCATTCACGTCTTCAATTTACAATGTTTAAAGTTATGTTGTCTTAGAGCACCGATCAATCATCGTAACAACAATAACATAAAAGAACATACAGACTGATTATTCCGAAACTGTTTGTAAACATTCTCAAGATTAACATGTGTAGATTGCTGCCGAATGTGTATGTATGTACATAAAGCGATATCTTAATGTCTTTACTTCCACGACGATTAAATTATAAAGGGACGTTACTATGTGAACAAAAATTAATGTTTTTCAAGTCTTTAGGGAGGGATTTACGATAACGTCGTCAAAAGACAAATTACCTGATTCCTAGAATAACGTGTAAACTGTGATGTAAATTCTCTGAAGAATGAACCATAAAAAGGCCCACAAAAATGTATCAAAATGTCCCCACCACTGAATGTTAAAAAAGCATTAAGAACGTCCATCTAGAAACTCGCTTGTGCAACCTTGAAATACTCTGAGATTTGTTTGACTGCCCCGTTGGCGTACAATTTTATCCTTTCACCAAATTACAAGAGACGAGATATAAACACCTTCCGAGTATCAAAATTTAAGCGGCTTAATTTCGGTTAAAATATGAAAAAAAAGGCTTTTCAAATGGTTTGACTGCGACGACATTGGTATTTGCAACAACGAGATTAAACTAGTGACTTGGCGTGTTTTTCCATCAAAGCGTCTGATAGCGATTCTTCATATTCAATTACGCGGTAATGAGGTTACTTGGAAATGGTTCAAAGAGATTAGTTCTCTGCAACGAACAATTACTTAAGCATTTCAGGATATAAAAGATGTTATTCAAGTAATAGAAAAAGTTGTTCAATGAAAATTTCAAAGTGCCGAATTTCTAACGACCTTGAGACAGGGTACAGAACACAAATACAGTTCAACACAATCATCAGAAATCATCGACGGGCTATCTCTTGCAAGATTTAATGATGGCTTTCCAATGGTTTTTTAATTGTCTTTCCAATATCCTGTCTGGTAATGTCAAATTTTTCGAGTTCTGCCTTCCTTCACTTTCTTGGAGGAGAAAAAGGAGAACGATGAAACCGAAATGTGGTTTCCAACGAAGCCCTCGAAAATCGTAATGATGGGACTGTGTCCGTAGGTGTCCTCTTGGAAAATTTCCTGCCCTCATAATGAAATGTGAAGGCCGCTTCAATGTTGAATGGTTTTTATACATCATTAGATTTCTCCATTTCTTTGCGGCCAATAAATCCTGAATTTCCGTTCCAGATTCGATTTCGAGATTAAAACTAGTGAAATTAGGAACTTTAGAGAGAACTCCTTTAGACTTTGATAGCCGAGTCTAAACGAAAAATATAAGGGGTGGTTTTGTGTTGCGCAGAAGAGGCTGGCCAAGGAGATTAGGTTATCATACTTAAGAAACGTTCAAGACAAGATCTACATAAGATACATCACACCGCATGGTGAAGACAAGGAACGGAAAAAATGGGATATTAAGGTGCCTTCCTTGAAAGATTTTCTGCATGGGTAAAAAGCCTTGTCAGGTTAATCTTCTCCAAGGAATCGTCAGAAAAAAATCTTCTCTCTTTAAAATTGAAATCATACGTGGAAAGTTAACTTCAAGATGTGATTTCTGAAGATGAAGAAGTAGAGGTGTGAATTAAGAAAAGATACTTGGAAAACCTTTCTAAAAGTGAAATCCAATGGGGAATAGTGCGAAAGAAAGTTTCTGTCGAAGGAGTTGAAATTTTTGAAAATTCAGTAGTTTTTTGAAAGAATAGCAAAATTCTTGTGACGGTGACGGAAGAGCCATAACAATTTTACGTGTGTTTTTTAACAATATCTGCAAACAATTACACACATATTACACTTTATCTTAGATTTCTCCGAATTAGAGAAACACACCGGGTCGATAACCTATCACAGCAGTCAAAGCCATTAACCCAGACGTCTGATTTGCTAATATCCCCCAAAATTCTCGAAAATTCGCCGTCTAGACCTATATAAAACAGTATTTACTTGAGCGAGGGCATTAACATCTAATCATATCTCTAGTCATATACCGCCTGCTTAACTAACCTTTCCAAGGGCACAAATAAAAAAATCGTTGACCCCTCATTGAATCTGTCTAACAATTTATCTATCTGCACTCTTATCGAGTTGATTCGCATGAAAACGTAAATATTGCGAAAACATGAAAGGTAAACAGACAGGGAGATAATGCATTTCGGGAAAAACAAGTTAGCTGCCTCCTGCATATTGTTTATGAGTTTTATCGAAGATTTTGTTTATCTTTATTGGAGAGGATTAGGCGGGCAGACGAGATAATGACGCTACATACGTGGTATCTGTAGAATTTGAACTGTGGAAGGAGTTCAATTGCTTATTAATTAATTGATTTCTGACACTAACAAATTGATCGAACCATAATCAACTGTCGATAAACCAACAATTTTTCTCCTTCAAAGACGGTTTCCCGTGTTGTATTCAAGTAGGTACTCGTAACGCTTACTTTTTTAAAAAACGGTTAATATGATTTTATTTTACATATCGCTCTCCGTGTTTTATCGGGATGAATGGGAGACAACAATATGTAGTTTTAATCACGTAACAAATTGCCTCGACGCCATAAAGAAAAATTGGACGAGCACATAATGAAAGCTGTCATCCCTCGTGGAGAAATATCACTTGAAGGAATGATGCTCCTCACATGGTAGTACAATATGACATTTGTCTCAAGTGGTGAAATTCGTATCTCGAAGTATCTGTACTTTGACACGTGTTCCTCACCAGTATGACATACAGGGTTCTTTGTTCTGTGATTTCTTATAAAGGTCTAAGAAGCCCACATAAATTTGAATTTTGTCTTTGTACTTTCTTAAATTTAAATAAAAATATGCATAATCTGGTCCATTCAGTTTTTAGCCAAGACTTTTTGTTTTCAGGTAAGCACGAGATTTCCAATGATAATATGGACGGCGTAGTGCGGTAAGTTTGGAACAAAGACGTATTTCGGATAAAAGCATTCACGTAACCGAGAGGGAAATCAGCACTAACCTAAAACAGGATTTGCCTTGAGACTTGGTAACGAATCTCAGCAATCAAGGTGAACAAACGGCGTAAAACCAAAGCGAATGAATCTAAGAAACACCGAATTCATTTGATGTATAGTTGGCTTGAACATATGCTAAATACCATGGATCTCAATAATTGGAAGTAAAGTAAAAACTGAACCAAATTGATGAAAATCATGAAAAAGTACCGCTAAGAGTTTCAAATGCCGGCGAAATGTGGATAGATTTGAAATTTCACCTTTACCTTGAAAATGCGGTAATTTCATTCTCGAAATTCCTAGCTCGAATTTCATTTCAACACACGAAGATTTGACTTCAACAATTATGGAATGGAATTTCTCAACTAAATTATTGTTATTGTAGTTCTGTTTATTATTGATTTTAATGGAAAAATCATGGTGGGACGATGTTCTTTCTCAAAACTCAATGTGATCCGCTCATTCCTTGCTCATTATAAAATCAACTGAATATACGGGATTAGGCTTTCTTAATGACGCAGATGGAAAACATAAACGTTATTTACATTCAAAGAGCATAGCAATAGCCTGAAGCCGTGTTTTATTCAGTCAAACCGAAGAAACAAAACATCAACAATTTTTCACAGCCGCAAAACTCAAGTCCTACATTCCTTCACGTTGCCGACGTAGTCCATATGGCAGGTTTTTAAATTGATGTTTTTATTATTTTGCTTGGACAATGGCTGTTTTGCGGCTGTCCTTCGTGCACCATGAAATTCTCATGATTGCTCATATTTCAAAACGAGAGAGGAACAAATTTTTAATGGCGGCATTCAGCATATCTATGAATTTAAGACGATTTGCACCTCAGACTTTCCCCACGAGTGTGTGCTAAGGGGGACTCTTTACCCCGTGCGAGTAAAATAATGACGAAAATCTTCGTGTACAATCAAGCGATTGACAACGTGCGTGCGCTACAACTTGTTTGTCGCACGCGTTTGTGTAAAGATTTTACTTCACGCTAGTATTTAATTGAATTTGCAGAAGACAACAAAGTTCTCACACGTGCGAAAGTGTCTTTCCCGTTGACTGAGTATTATCACATTCCTTCAATGAACACAAACGAAATAGGTACCTATTGGAAAAAAAATCTAAAGCTTCTTTAAAATCGCGATGCCACTGATTTTCATGTGATTTTATGATATACATATTCTACATAATGTTACTCATTAATGCGGCAAAATGCGATATTTCATTAACCGTGAGCTTTAGGAGAAAATATTTCATATCAAATGTTCAAGGTCAGTGATAGAAGTGTGGTAGTACCAAGTTATGTTTTTTTAATGGAACCCTCCAATTTTTGTGTCATTTTCGAATTTACCGTCAAATTTCAAGGTCAGTTTATGTAAAGAGTCTTATGTCAAAAAATTGCCGTTCCTGAGTTATTCGGAAAAATCCAAAATTTTTTTTAGCTATAACATCTCACCGCAACCGGTGCTGTATCCTAACCACTGCGAATGTCGGTATCGGTCTTTTGGGGTTCCAAGCGGCCCTAATAAGCTACGTTTTGATGTGTTTTAATTAAAAAAAAAAAAAAAAAACATTTTCATAACTCCCAAAATAGGTGTTCAAAGTTGCATGACTTCCAACCCCAATAACTTACTTCAAATGGAATGCCCCAATTTTTTTGACGGCATTGTGTTCCGAAACATTAATTTACAAATTTTGTTAACATTATCCTATCTTTAATCCTAATCCCGTTTCTAAATTTTCAATAATTGCTCCTGTTTGGCTACTAAAAGTCGCACCGGTGACGTCACCACAGGTAAATGTTACGCGATGCCCTTAACGTTCAATATCAAAACTATGGAAAATAACTTTATTTTGATACAGATGAGGTATTCATAACAAACTCTCAAATTGTCCTCCATTTCAATCAGACCACAGTTGCAGTCTTGCCACAAGAAGCCTATTTACTTCTCGTAACATGTCGTGCCGGGTATCGCGTAATATTTCCTATGGTGATGTCACCGGCGCGACTTTTAGAAACCAAAAAGGGACAATTGAGTCTCATAATGACCAAAAATGTTGGTACGAAACGTTTCGTTGTAAAACTCAGATTTACTGAGATATCGCACTTTGACGTACTAATGAGCAACCCCTGTATAATCTTGGAAATTTGCAAATTATTTAACAAATAAACAGAGGTGTATCCGATAACTACGTGGATACATTAGATTTGTTACTAAACTATAGCGAAGCATGTTTTGAAAAATCTGAAGGTTTCGTCGCCAATTTACGCCACTGACTTTCACGTCGTTTTTGTGGAATAAAATCTGCTCTATAATCTATAAAGTTTCCAACTTACTTAATGGATAGTCAGAGGCCTGCACGATAGAAATCTGGATAGATTAGATTTCATGCGAAACTATTACGAGGTAATTTCGAAAGCATCGCAAAATTCTTCCTCTTTTCAAAGTTTTTCCTCATCTCAACGCTACTGACTTTTCGGTGTCCTATGAGTATTATTTTATCATAAAGTGTGATCTATAATCAAAGAGACATGTGCGCGAGAGTGTAGGAAGTTGTATACAAATGAGGTACCTTTTTAGTAAACAAAACCATGACTTTCAAGGTTGATTACGCAACTAGATCATCATTGTCAGGTGCATCTGCAAACACCCATTTCAGCTGCCCCAACAAATTTTCCATGGCAAAAATTTCTCCTAATATTATTACGAATTTTAGTTCGTAGTCATTTGATTGAACCTAGTGCCATTTCAGTTGTGTGTTTTCCCTTAGAAGTCCAATGCATTGGTCTATTCATTAACGCCAAAGCCTTTTTCGCCTTAATAGTTATTCTTATAACTCGAACGAGTTATGCATAACAATGTCAATTATTGCAAAATACGCAGTTCTAGCTGTAGTTCGTTGAACTCGCCATGTTAATAAATAAATAATGTAAATATTAAAAAAACGTAGGTGCGACATTTGTGTGCCCAATCAGTTATTGCTTTTAAAAAGCGTTTTTCTAGTTGAACACCCTGTGGGTTATTTGTTATTACTTCGTGTCGGCCGCGGCAAAATGAGGTCAAATTCATTAAAGATTAATAAAAAAAAACTGTACGTGTTTTTTCGTTATTTTTCACGAATTGTGACCTAGTTTATGTATGAGCGTTTATTGTGTGACTTTCATGGTAGTGCAAGAGCCAAATTTGAGAACATCACTAGGCTTTAGCTAGTAAAAATTTATGCATCGGAGATTCCTGTATATAAATCACCATTTTATGTAAATAGTTCTTGTTTTGAAGACCAGACATGCGGCCCAAAAAGACACGTCTCATCGTTAGGTAACTTTAGACGCAATGTGTGGCTCGCAACCCTCAAAGTGGTTCTTAACACGGAAACATAATCTTTTCTGGGAATCCTCTATAACCGGAGGAGAAGACCTGGGAACTGACGTTCAACATTCGCCAGTTGCTCCTCTAATTTAAATAAAACATCCTCTATAATTACCGAATGGTTGATGCATATGGGCTTTGCAAAATGGGTCAGTAGAATGGAATTTTCAGGGTCAGAAAAATTTCGGGAACATCTGGTCCTTCCGTTCTAGCAGGTGATGTCTGCCTTTATGTCGAGACAATGTGTTTAGGAAATAATTACATTACTGCCTTACAAAGTGTCTTCTTGTGTGAAGACCCAGGTGAAACCCATAAACGTTAATATTGTAATTTCTTTTTCTTCTATAGTTTGTCACGTCATATTTGCATTTATTGTCTATGATGTAACATTTAACGCTTATATCAGCATTATTCACTTTGTCCGTGTCACAACATTATAACATTGATGCATATTGTTATTGTAACTTGACACGATTTTACATGTGTGTGTGTGTGTGTGTGTGTGTGTGTATGTGTGTATGTGTGTGTGCGTGTGTGTGTGTCGGTTTAGGAAATAGTTGTTGTTATTGTTATCTCTGATGGTTTATGGCCTGTGGTTACATATGGCACTTTTGAGGTGTCTCAAAATTACCGTTCTACCTCCGTTTGATTTAAAATAGATTTCTTTAATCAGTCGGTTTTAAACGAAGAGTTACTGTGGCAATAACTGTTATCGTTATGATCAAAATGAAAGAAACGCGTTCTATTTTGGATTGCCACAGATGAATATGCTAAATGCAACCGTGCCAAACTCTATGTCATAAAAACATAGGTGGAGGTGGGTTGCTCCTGTAAACTCGAACCATAATGTTCCCCTTCGCCGCTATACTGGCAAGTAAAATTTCCAGATTTGTTTAAAACTTTTGTTTTGCAGCTTCCTCGGTTCTTGAGACTTATCGTGGCAAAGTTGTTCATATGCTCGGGAAATTTTTCTTTCCGATAACCATCCGAACTTCACAACAGCCACTCTGCAGACTCCCAGCATCCCCTAAACCATTAGTTCCGCTTTCTTTCTAGCATTTTTCAGTCATGATCTGTCTATTTAATCGATCCATTTTACCTCTGAATGGACTCGTTTCCCATTCAAAATAGCAGAAAAAAATTCTTTCCCCATTGCCCGCGAATATTAAAATTTCATGTTTGATCATGCACTGAATCATATTTTTGACACTCATAAGGCGCGATCGAAATTGCGAATAGAGATAAAGGAATATGATTTTTAAGTCACACCGCATTTTGATTCGAAACAATGAGTGAAAAGAAAGCGACTCCTGCCATGCGTGCTCTCGAGGGTAGAGGGAGCATTCGTCCCAAACGCGCAAAAATGTCGGAGGTGTTTGTTCTTAAGAGTGATATTCGAAGATTGGAGCTAAGTCGAGCTTAAGTTACATATATGGCTGCAGCTCGGCCTTAGTCCAGACAGTTAATAACTAATTAATTAATTAAAACGGCCATTCTCGCAATCAATCTAATATGACATGCAAAAAAAAGGCACTATTCTTCGAAATTCCCCCCTAACGATCTTCCAATTATAATCAATTTATTATAATTTATCTAATAAGCCCACAGAAGTGAAGTGCTTTGTAGTGTGGCCTAATGACCTAATCTAAAATCAAGTCTCCCCGGCGCACAAGATGTTTATCACAAATCTACATTTTAGGGGCAGGTACATAAGAAATTTTGTTACGTCAAAAAAATAGGCCATCTGCACTTTTAACCCACTAATCATCGAAGTGATTTAGGCTGCTGTGGCCACTAAAAGACGGGGGCCTCACCTGCTAATTTGAAATTCGGCAGATGTTCCGTGAAAAATTTTCAAATGTCCTTGAACACTGGAACTTTGTCTTTAAACTAGAAAAACTCTCCGCGGTTACGCCACTGCTGATTTTAAACAATAATCTAATATCCGTTCATTGTTAATGCGATTGAATTGCACTCGTTGCAGCGCGCAGCCTGCATAAAGTGCAGATGTTGATCCAGTTGACCCTGACATTGACATTGCACGACCTCTGTCCGGAGGAAGGGGCAGGTGCGGCGGCACTGGGGCACGAAAATCGTATGGGATATTGCGTATAGGATTACTTACCTTGAAGGTTCGAATTCCCGTTCTTACTGCCCCATATTAAATAATGATGGGTTCGAACAATCTGGTTCTAATCGAGTGAATGCGTTTTTGACTGAAAACGTTATATTAAAGAGACAAATGGATCGTTGGGAATGCGATGAAATATACTAACCAGTACAATATTCTAAGGAAACGTCTGTGGAGTTGTTTCTATAAACCTACAGTAGCTTGTTATCAAGAAGATCTTTCTGGGTTAGTTCAAGGTTTTCAACATTGTGACTACTAGTCATCAGTACCGGCGTATTTAGTTCATAACATAAGCGTACAAGTATTTTGATGTCTAAAATTTTTAAATGTTAATAAAGTTTAACAATTAATAAAATAAGAAGGATTAATATCCCCATCGACCCGTGACGATAAGCAGCAGTTTTCTGTATTTAGTTTCATTATGAAGATTTTTACGTAGACAATAATTAAGTTTAGAAGCATATTTCAACTGTTTATCCGCTTAGAAGATTTTCCTTTCAATTTAGGAAAATTCAGAGCATAACAGTTATTATACGAAACGAACACATCAGCAGCAGAAACTGCAAAAATTGTCCAATAAGACCTTGAAGATACATTTTAAAAAAGAACTAGGGAAAATGGTAGAGGGTAGTAAAACAACAAATCCCCAAGCGATTACCTAGACAAAGTCAAATAGGTACTGAGGACGGTGGCTTACGTAGTAGGCCAAAATGGGGTTGCACATAGTAACCAACTAATTGATGAACGTTTTATCACGATGAAGATATTAGTTAAATTGGTCCTTCACATATAGAATTAAAATTCGGTTTTCAGAACATATACTCCACATGATGCTCAAAGTTTCGTGATATTGTATTAGGATCTACCAAAACATACCAAGAGATACAGGATCAGTTTCAGAAAAGACATTTTACTCTCCTTAATGCTCATTTAAAATTCACTTTCAGATTGGAAAAATTCCGGATATTTCTAGAGATACCCCAAAAAACTGGAAGTTTCAAATTCCACTTTTTTTTTAAGCATTTCTCATTGTAGAAAGATGAAATTGGGACATTGTTAAGACTCTCTTTTTACAGAGAATAGCACTTTAAAGAAGTAAGTCGAATAATCTGAGAAAATATTATGGTGCTTAGAAAAAAAAGAGGCAACACATACACACCTAAAAAAGAGCCACGTCGTGCCCCTGTGTAGTTCCTTAATAAGGGATAAAAGGGGCTCCCAATTTAAATGAAATAGTGATGGCATTCATGAGAACAGGAAGAGGATCCATCCCGATTTATTTATTCTGACTTCGGTGTCATCAGTGGAGATCTCATTACTACATCCCCAGATGACTTTTTTAATTTGCCTTTCATGTGCAGATGCGTTTCCGCTATTCGGTCCCGAGCCGGCGCCCTTCGGTGTATGGGCCGGACTAGGGACGAGGGCAACAACTCGGCAACGTGGGTTTTGCGCTTTTCGTTACTTGTAGTATAGCCAACATGAAAAGGTCAATTATCAGCTGTTCATTGCTAATACTTCATTTGTCGTTGGTCCACTAGTCAGTGGGACTGGTGTTGTGGTGCTTCGGGCTCACACCTAGGCCACCCATCTAAAGTGTTGTACTCCCACTACATTGTCCACCACCGACAAATGTGAAAATAGTCGTTTTCCCTTTTTTCTTTTTTTTTTTTTCAAAAAATGCAAAAATGGAATTTCAGTCATAGTTATATAAATGACCATCCGCCAATATTGTAAACTTATTGTTGACTGCGTCAGAAATCTCTGGAACAGCTAAAGTGCAAAAATGTTACCGGAAACATACTATACCCGCAACTATTACGAAAAGTTCTTGACCAGTCTTAGTGGTTTATTGTGGACAATGACTAAAAATCCTTTTCCAATAGAAAAGTGCTCGTGTAAAAGTTGTTATTAAATCCACTTTCATCGAACTGACATACATAAAGAAGTAAATCATTATTACTCATCGCCATTACTCAGTTATTATAATAATTATGATATTGCAATACGTATTGTAACAGTAATTTTTCAGTTGTGTATTTTTCAACATTTTCTAATATTTTTGACCATTTTTGACCTTTGCATAATTAAGGTTCACCACATTTTATTTATTCCTACGTCACATTTCACTTAGCGGTGTAATTTGATATCTACCAAATTAAAAATAAAGCTCAATGGTAAAAACGGTTCATTCTTAAATTTATCATGTATGGCAGGCAGTTGATTAAAAACATTATACGCACATAATGACCTGTTTGTTGGCCTTTTGTTCATTGATGGTAACACAACACAAATGTAGGATGGAGAATCGCTAATAACGAATGATTAAGCTAAAACGCGCATGTTTTTGACAAACCCAAGGTCATGAGCTGAATGAGAATGATAGAATTCATACCGAAGAGTTGGTAATTAGTCAGTGAATTCTGATTACAGAATCTCAACACCGAAGTGTATTATTATACCATTTTCCGCCTCCTTTGGCACTCAGCTGGAGCTCGTATTTCCAAAAGTGGGGTGAGTTCGATTACTTGCACTCGATTAATATCAAACTGCCCATATACTTTTCACCACGCCCAGGGCTCTTTCAATTCTGGGGTATCATATGGCGTAAGTGCAAACGGCAACACCCGAATCAATGAAGCGACAGCTGGAGGCGGCATGGACCCATGTGATTCGAGAGGGTGTCCCTGACAAAAGGTTTTGGCAGTGAATTATGTAATTTGTTTGGTGGAAAGGTGTGCAGTACTGTTCTACAAATACCAAAATTTGTAGCCGCAGAGAATATTTAACATTTTCTCCTAAAGTAAAAATCGTGGACAAATTAAATGACTAATTCTGAAAGCTGAACTCATTTGACTGAAAGATGCGTCGAAAAACTGTCCTTAAGGGCACAAGGTTACTAGTGTTTTCACCAAACACAACAACAAACTCTTTTGACTAGCCCGCGAAAAGTGTTAAAACGGGATTAAGGATTCATCTCAATTATAATTCCATGAAAATATTGTACAGGGATGTTTTCCTTATACAGGGTCATTCATTGGGAACGGGATATGGGGACACACGGGATAGGAAACATCAAAATATGACGATTGAACCGAACATATCTTATGCCAATGTTGCGTGTTTTAAAACTACAGGGTATTAAAAGTTGAAATTCTGTTTTAAAATTACTTAATAACTTTTTGTGTTTTCACAACATTCACACCAAAGATGGTGTGCCGTTTTGTAATATGCCAAGTAGTAATTTTGATCTGATTTTTACGTAGCTTCTACAGGACACCAGTTACAACTCATCGCTTCGGTATATTTGTTCATATTTTCTTATAAATACAACTAAGGTCAAATTCTATTCAATATAATGAAAGAGCCCCAATTTTTACTCAAAAAAGGGATTGTCGTTTAATCCCGACATGTCTCTTCATTTACGAGATTTTCACCCATAAGGTAATACGTGTCGTGCCATTTCCAATCTTTAATTAATTAGAAAATAAAATCTTTAAATCGTTAAGAAAAAACGACAAGCCATTAACGAATGAAAAATAAGTCTCATTAGAAAATTCATTTGAGCAAAAACACAAATCGTATCGCTCATCTCACTAAAGGAAAAATCATTATGCCTTGGCATTTTTACTTTTAAATTACAATTTTTTTACTTAAAAAGAGACAAGTTAATAGTCTAATTACGTTGACAAGCTAAAGGAATAATAGCTAAGTAATGCGTTGCCGTGCGAGTGAACCACAACCACCATCGTTTCTGAGGATTTCAAATGGTACGACACGAACTAGCTTATGGGTGAAAATCTCGTAAACGAAGAGAGATATCGAGATCAAATAAGAATACCCTTTTTGAGTAAAAATAGTCGTTTTTTCATTATATTGAATAGAATTTGACTTCAGTTGCGGACATATAAAAATATGATCAAATACGCTAGTGTCGCCTAGGAGTTACGTACTTAAAAATTATATCAAAATTCTTACTTGGCATCCTAGAAAACCTACATATATCAATTTTGCTTGTAACGCTTTGAAAAAACAAAAAGTTATTGAGAAATTTTAAAATAAAATGTCAACCTTTAACTCCCTGTAGTTCTGAAACATGCAGCATTAGTATAAAATATGTTGGGTCCAATCGTCATATTTTAGTGTCCCTATCTCGGGTTTTGCTATGTCCCAATTCCAATGAATCACCCTGAATTTAAAGAAACTTTCTCGCGAGTTACGTACTATTTTTCGTATGCCCTAGACAATATACAAAAATAAGGTCGCTTTCGACAACTTTGAAAAACTCGTAACAAGGTCATCAACTTTCCTAGGAGTTGAGGGAAAAGTATTTGAAATCAGGATTATTTTGGAGAATTATTCTGAAGTAACTATAGAAAAAGGCTATTGTACATGCTGATAATATGAGTAGAAATAATTATTTGTGTTAAGATTAAAGGCTAAATTACGTATAGAGAGAATGAGTCCCCAAAATTATTCAAAAAAGAAAAATTAGAGGAAGTACGGGAATAAATCGCAGCCAGAGGCGTCAAAGTGGAATAACATCGATAAAGATATTGTATATTTAGGTCAGCTCAGCTTGTAGAAATTTACCTACAGTAATAATGGATCCTTAAAATTTCTTAAAAAAAAAAATGCTTAAGCAAAAGTTAACTTAATGAAGAAGAACGTAGTATATTTCCATAGATTTCATCTCTAAAATTAGTGGAAGTAAAAAGCATTTAGAACGAATTTATTGAAGCTGGTAGCGTTGAAGAAGAGACGAAATTACGAAAGTTTTGTTTGATGAGGTTAGTTTAAGTTGCAAGCTAACCCACATTGAGCTGGAATGAGCCTCTTCAAAATGAAAAAAATAGAATATTAAGAAATTTAAAAGAATGGAACGCGTAAACACTGAAGAAAAGTAAATAGAAACACGAAAGTTTAATGGTATCCTCAAACCAGTTGTTTAGTTTCAAAAATTCATTTATATACAGATTGTATTAAAATTAATTAAAATTAAAACCATTTTGAAGAAATTTACCGAAGAAGAGTAGAAACTACGGAGATTTTATTTCAATGATGTTCAAGTTTTAAATGATCCGCGTGCCCCTTCGATTTATGTGCATAATTTTCTGATTACATTAGCCACATTGGACCTTCAAGTAACCACTCGTTAACGACGATCATTAATGAAGACATAACTGACAAATTAATAAAGTTACAAAATACACAAAGCCAGTACTGCCTCTATGACCAGAGCAATAATTTACATGGTAATTATCCCATATGACCCGCATTTCCAGTAGAGGCTGCCATATCCGATACATACAGGGTCTTTCACGATATTATCATTAATCAAGTAAACTCATGGGGGTACATACGCAACGACCAGATAGGGGAGAGCAAAATAGAAAAATAACTTTGAGAGACAGCTGCTGTTTTGCGGCTAGACAACGGATATTTCTTCCTTTATTTCCCTCTAATGATGTTCTGTTGACTGAAGAAAAATCCAATGATAAAGGGTGAGTTAATTCCCAGATAAAGTCGATGAAAGTTTAATAAATAAAATCATAAGTAACATAGCAACGCGACACGTACGTGATCATTTAACACGACCTACTAAAGCTTTCTTTTCATTATCACTTTTGGTTAAAATCCTGTCTCATACGGTGGGTACACAAGACAAGAAAACCCAAAGTAACCGGCTACTTCGTACACGTGATTTCATTGGTCGTTGTCGCCACGATAAGTAGGTCAGTAAACCTACTTTCAATAGCATTGATAGTGACGCAACTTTATTTATTAAAATCTTTATATGGTCACCATAAGTTGGCTGACTTTGAATGCATGCGTGAGGTGTACTACCAAAGTAGTATGGAGAAAGTATTTTTTCGTTTGGTTGTTGATAGGTAGTAGTTAGCAAAGTCAACAAATTGTTAATGGCTTTTGCGTGTTAAGGACTGCGAGTGGAACTAGGTGCGTCTGCAATTTTTGGCGAAATAAGGTGCGTCCAAAAACTGTAGACCACCCCTAGTTTTTTCCTAAGATGAATAAAAATAATTTTTGTGCAAGGGTGTGTGTAATTGATTTGAACAGACGTGCAGACAACGAATATGGACAAATAATTAATAGATTTTGAGTCATTTCATAATTTGACATTTTTATAACGGCAAAACGAAAAATTTCCGTCGAAAAATATAAGATCACACACGTGTTTAGTCAAAATACCTTCACAATCGTAATTAAACAATCCGTCCTTCATACTTTCGATTAACCCTTGGAAAATTTCAAGGAGAATGCCATACCACTCTTCGACATTGTTTTTCTTCAGGTTCTCGATGCTGGTAAACTGGCGCCGTCTCTGATCGCAGATCTTGCGAGATAAATATCCCCCTAAAATTTCCATTGGGTTTAGATGTGGGTTCTTTGCCGGCCACACTTCGTGACATTGATGTCGCGATCGGAAAGCCATTGTCTCCTTACACGAGCAGTGCGAATTGGGGCATTCTCCAGCTGAAAAAGGTAATTAGGTTCTGCCAAAAAGTCACCTACAGGTAAAAATTTCACTTTGCGGAGAGATACGCAATTATGGACGTTCATTTTACTCGATCGAAAAGCGATGTTGATAGGACCTTTGAAAGAAAACCCTGCCCAGGTCATAACGGAGCCTCCACCGTGTTGGCGATGAGAAAAGAAATGTTTTTCCTCTTTCAAGTCGTAAGCCCAACCATCTGGTACGAGAGATTTAGAATTTTTCATCTGAAAAAATGACTGAAAGCCACTCGTTGGACCAAAACGTGCCTCGTTTTGTAAAAGCCATCCCCGCATTTTTTTGGCGCTCAGTGAAGGGTGGTTTTCTTTGTTTTTTTTCTTGTAAATCACAAAGTTTGAGCGTTTTAAGGCATTACAAACTGTTTGCACATGTCTAACTGAAAATTAGATATAATTTCCATTGATGACTTATTTTCTTGGGCAGCTTCCCTGAAAATTCCTCTTTCATCTCGTTTGGACACCACAGTTTTTTTGGGGGCCCGATTTTTACGCTTTTGGTAGTTTTACAATCTCTGTTAATAAAACCGAATCAGTGTCTCCAAGCGGTCTACTTCTATCGCAATTTTTCCCTGTGATTCCTTCAATGCGTGGTGAATTTTTATTTGTCCCCTTTCTTCAGAAGTCGACAAACTTCCAGGTGACATTATGAACTTGCAAAATTATAAAATGAAGCATATGGAATTGAAAACTGTACTGAAATAGAAATATCAGAATTAACCAAGTATGCACAAAGGAGACGATGGAAGAGGGAAAGCAACAAGTGGTCTTATATTGGACGAATAAAATGATTAATTTTTCGTTTATTTTCTTCTGTGCCCATAAGCAAAATTGAATAAATAAAGAGTATGCGATATGATTTCAACGAATTCATGGTGAAAACAAACATTTATTAAATTTATACTGTTCTTTCAATTTTATGTATATTTTTTTAACGTCGCACGGAACTTCCTATACTTTTTCAATGCACCTTATTGCTTATTGTTCCTCAGTATCAAATCCTTCACGGCCGACAATATCTAATTAAGCAACACTTTGAAACAATGAGCTGTTGCATTTGAATAATTTAATAAAGTTTAAATTCCAGATAAGTAAAAATGTGAATACTTCCCCTATTATTTAGCTGAAACTTGACAAGACTGCAAACTTCGAATATTGGCCACGAAGAGATAGTACTGGGAAGTTATATTTTAAATATTTTTTTTCCCAAACGCCTTCAAAGGAAGTTATAATTTATAGCTTTCAACTTTAATGATTATTATTTTATTACTAGCTTTTCAATTGTTGGCAATATTAATTATCTTTGGTTTTGTTGCAGGTAAGAGAATGCACACAGTAGAAGAAGCATTCAAAAACTGTAGTAAGTAAATTTAGTAATAAGCAGAGCCCTTCTAGTTCTTCTGTTCAAATTTTTCCGCAATTTCGAGAAACCAAGATGATGCATTCCTAAAAGTGCATTTTAAGAACTTATTTTTGCAGGTTTCATACATTTAGCTCAATTTAATGTCCGACCCTGTACTGTTAAATAACCTCATCGAACACCATCAGCTTCAAATTTTATAAAGAAAATTTGCAGCATTGTAACTGTAGTAGAGTAAGTAGCGTAAATGCTCTTTTAAGACGAATTTAAATATCAGTTTTTAATATCAGTTGTTTTATCTGACAACTACACATCTTAAGTAAAAATTTTCATTTTTTTTAATTCGCCGTAATTTGCCGCCGATTTTCGATTCAACTACTCTTCGAGCAACTGGGAAAATTAACATTTTGCCTTTAGAATTTCAGTGTCGAAGTGAATGACGCGTGGGAGCCCGACTTACCCGTACTAATCGGAGGACGGGCAAGTTCACAAACTCACCCTTCCATTTTCATTAAAGTCGTAACCTGAAAAATTAAGTTTTTGGGGTGTCGTGTTGCGGCCGTAGAGTATGTGGGAACATGACTCTCAGTTGTGCCAAAAGAGTCGACGACCGGGTAGTTGCATTTGATTTGTTTAAATTCAGAGTTCGCCTTTTCAAAATCGTAAATCTAGAAGTCAAAAATTCTCCGAAACCTTGTGGAATTCCGTGAGATTGTTCCTCAAATAGGTCTTGTATCAGCGAAACTTCTAAAAATATTTATGTTGGAATTTCCTCCTGAAACCCATTAGCACTTCGTGAACAATCCCTCAAGAACAATTTAAGGAAAGTCAGATGATGTCATTCTCGAGAAGTCACGAGTCATATATTCTAAACGCTTTTGTCTCTTAAGAGGCTGAATTTTTCTAGTTTTACTGCTTCTATTAGATCCACTGTAACATCTAATAGGGAAAAGGATGTCAATACAGGGTGTTAATTAAGTACGAGACCAAACTCCAAAGGGTGATACCTTAAGTGATTCCAAGACGAAAAGTTTATAGAAACATAGGCCTGGTAATACTTTGTTTTCAAGATACAGGGTATCAAACTTTTTTTTTAAATCGCCACATATTAAAAAAAACTCGTAAATAACAAGAATACGCAAATTAATGCGATGTTGAAACTTAGTGACAGTTTCTCATTCAGTACAGGGGAATCTTTTAAGCTAGAAATTGTTCGTGTCTTTTTGCTAGAGGCGTGCAAGGAGGTAATGCAGGAAATTTAAGAAAAATCAAACAACAAAAATACGTTATGAAAACTATACATAAACATATGCAACGCAATTTTTTCTAGTAAAAAACATTAAACAATAAGTAAAACGAAACTCGCAATAATTGTTCAAAATGTCCTCCTTCAGCTTCAGTGCAAGCATTAACTGGTCTTAACATCGATTGCCGCCGAACACGTTGAAATATTCCCGGCGTATATCTTATCTGATTACATGAATTCCGTATCCGTTGTATTAATTCTTCGATGTTGACCGGAATTCTATAAACGAAGAACTTTACATGCACCAAAGGAAAAAACCTAACGGATTTAAATCTGATGACCTGGGTGGCCATGACTGCTTCATGCGAAAAAACGTATAAAACTTTAAAATGTCAGTGGCGCATAAAGAACAATACCAAATTTCAACAAAGTTGGTAAAAGGATTCAAACTTCTACGAAAAAACGATTTAAAAAAAAATTTGATACTCTGCATCTTGGAAACGGAACATTATCGAAAATATTACTATCTAAACTTTTCGCTTTCGAATCACTCTAAGAATCACCCGTTGAGGTTTGCATGTACTTAAATAAGACCCTGTATATGAATTATGAAAAATTCAGCAACATCTTGAGAAAGCACAGCTTTGATTACCAATATCGAACGTGCGGAGAGTACGAGGAACATTAACATCGCTTGTTTCAATATTACGTAACATGGATGCTAAATGCGGTTTTTTCTAGGATTTGTAATTCGCAACCTTGAAAAATCAATTACTGACATTGTTCCAATTACACCACTCCGATCTTGGCAGAGGCGTACGTTCAATTAGCCAATGCAGCAAAAAAATGGGCGGATGTATTGATGTATTAATTTAAACGCATTTTCTAATTAAACACCTATGGAGGTCAGTCATTTGAAATGGAATTCACGTGATATTTTCGTTAATAATCCAGTTGAAAACTGTTGAAATGTAAAAGCTGCCAGACAAGACAATTCAGTATTGCAACCATTGTTTATAAAACCCAATTTTGTTAATCAGTAATAAAATTCGTAAGGTTAGCATAACAAATTGTTGCTGTATTGACATTATCTAAATCCTAACAGCACATTGACCTAGTTTCAGAAGTACGAGCTGATAACCTAGAAAAAAAGATTAGATTTTTATGTTGTCTGGACTAACTTATCTACCTGCTGTGTCCAGATAAGTTATTACGTCTTTCCCATAATGCTAATAAAAACCGGCAGAGAAATAATGTTGGTGTGTACATAAAAATCACTATACATTGTATATTCCACCAAATTACACAGTCGTAAAAGATGAAAGAAGCCAAGCACAGCCATTAGACCTTAGGAATGAACTGGTTTCTTGGGCCTTGACTATTATTGTTGGTTGCGTGACGTTTACGCTTTTAAAGACATCCAAGTTCGTGGGAATAATGATAAAAATGTTGAATTTATTTCTTGAACCTATTTAATTTTTTTTGTGCTGGAGTCGAGTACCAAATCATGTAAAATCGACGAAACTTAAAACCGTGAAGATGTCGTTTTTACGAAAGAAGTTAGCTCTACAGTCGGACTTGCTTCCCGCAAGTCCTTTTATTATAATATATTAAGTGCATTGGGTGTATGGTTAATTCCAGCAAAGGAAACTGAATAATCGGGCGTATTTTATCATGTTGGCAACGTAATAACTAAGCCTAAGTTGAACATTTAGCCTCGAAGTGAATTATTCACACAGACCGCACCGCACGGCACGTCGCACCTTCTCACGATTGCTTCTTCAACCGTGATGGCCACGGACTTTGCTTTTCAAAGTTAATGGAACATTTTTATTAGGTGCCTTATGATGGAGGAGAAAACTTCATTAGGTCCGAAAGAAGAGTCGGATTTTCTTAACTAAGAAGAGCTCACGCTGCTCCTTCCAGCAGTGATTTCTAGAGGAAGTAAAAAATTTCGCAATTTTCCAGGGGCACAATTACAAAGTCTGGCTGATATTCTTTAGCTTCCTTCGTTTCGCAATTGGAAAAAAATCCAGGCGTTCCTCAGTAAAAAAAAAAAAAATACATTGAACAGAATAAAAAAAATCGGGCTCAAAGGCATGGAATGTATTTATACCATCGAAAAATAACGTCAGACCCTTTAGGAACATGAATGTTCCGCTACATGTTCCACACGGTCCCAGAAACATTGAAACAAATACATAAATATTTCCTTTTACCAGTCCTTTGCATTGAACTTAAAACTCAATAGTAAAGCAGTACGTTTCGTTTTGCCCTCAGTTTATATTCATTCTCCACACATTAATAATTCCGTGGTGACATTATCTGTCTCTCTGTGGCTGTAATCACTGAAGAATAAAGAATGATCTGCACTCAAGCACGAAAACACGAACTTTCTATCAAACCTCTCGAAATGATCCTTTAAATTCATAAATTTTAAAGGAAGTGATTTGTTTTGCAACTCATTTGGAACTAACCTGAACTAACCTAAAGTTTGCATTTTTGAAAAATGGTTGTTTAGATTGTCCAATTTTTTTTTTTTTTTTTAATGCTTTTGGGGCGTCTCTTGAGCTTCGTACTTTGCGACGCGTCTCTTTGAACGTACGCAGTGACAACAGTGATCATTCTGCAAAAAAAACCTGGACGTAGAGATCCATTTTGCAAAAATAATTCATCAGGTATTCTCTTTTCTTTACTGCAATCTGCAAACAAAGCCGCAGAACGGCTAACAAGTCAAAGACTCTCGGTTTCTGAACATGTAAAACACATTTACAAGAAAAGCAAACTTGTCTCTCGAGCGGCGAGTATGACCGTGACACAGCTTGAAAGTCATTAGCCAGATGACGCAGTTATGTCATAGGCAGCAGGGTTTTATTTAGATAAATACACCATGTGTACCTGTGCTTTCAAGAATAAATTAACACGGCAGCAGTTGATTTAGGCGTGTTTAACTGATTTTTTTTTCTCTGACGGTTCTACGGATTCGAAATAGTTTCGGAAATGTAGGTTTCGCCTTGAAATGTTTCTTTTGGAGTTTGAATTTGATATCATGCAGCAGATTGGTCCATTGATTTTCGGTGGGCGGCGACCTCACCCGATTCGAACGTCTTAGATTTTTACAAAATATGAAAATTTTCGATGTATGACGTAAACACCAAGATGCAGTTCTTTCCAAAGTCTCTCTTCAAAGTTCCATTAGTAAACGGAGAAGTCCATTGCTATATTATTTCTTTCTTTTCGTTGGATTTTGTTGTTGCTTTTGAGCACACTTCAAGAAATAGACACCAAAGTGGATATTTCACACATTGGCATTGTAAACATCAAATAAATCCAAGAGTTGACCAGAACCATGGATTTGATGAGTGCTTAAAGTTATAAATACCTATTACGTAGCGTTGCCCATAATAATAATAATTAGTAAAAATATCATCAAAAATAATTTATGACCAATAGCTTCCAAATGCGGAAAGTGTGTCGGCGTGTGAAAAGTAAAAAACTGTCATGGAAACAATAACAATACTATAATAGCTGCTAGTTATCACTACCCACTGTTATGAAAGAACATTAATAATATCAAGTTAAAAGAGACCGGTACTGCAGTTAGAAACAAAGTTCTTCCATTCTCATTTTCCTTGTCAGTTCTAAGGGCAATTTGTATATTTCTTATTAATCTTTCGGAGTCGAGGCGTTTCGTGCATACTCATAAAAACCCCCACTAATGGCAAACCCGCATTTACGTGGACGTAAGTTAATTCGTAGCAGGGTTATTTTGTTTTTGAAAGAAATACATGTTTTGTTTAACACTTACGGAGCTCATTAATTTAGAAGAAACTTGGGTGTGTATAACAATTAAAATATTAACAATAAATGACATACAAATTTTACCGCATTGTGCAGCTGCACCCTAAAAGCGAGGGTTTTATACTACAAGATCGCGTCATACCAGTTAATAACTATGTAAAAATGTACTACAAGATTTCAGTTCAATTGCAACAATTGATTCCGATACAATAACACTGACATTGCAACTGATAAGAGCAGTGGAAAAGAGATGGGACTTAAAACCTCTGGAGCCAGGACCTAGCTGGGAACGGTGCTCAGCGCCTTCTTGCACAGGTTTCTGAAACTTTTCAGCTACCATCTATTTCCATCGCATTTACTATGACTGTTCATAGGAAAATTAAGACCTGTAAACAGTCGAAACAAACATCAAACGAAATCGTTGGTCATTTGATGATGACTGGTCTCGGTTAACGAACATTCCGATAGAAATATCTGAGAAGGACCTGAATGACCGAATAAGGTTGATACAATGGACTGAAGGAAACGTTCCAAAGAAAACCGAAATTCAATTAAGTTTCTTCTTTTGCAACCGGAACGGTCAGGTTGGTATAGGGACGTATAATGCACCTATAGCAAGCCGAGGTATAAAGGGGCGAATAAATTCGTGTAGCAGACCATAAGGAAGTCTTTCCAATGGTTGAGGTGACCACACAAGAAGAAATCAAATGAAGAACGGATTTCCATCTATTTTAATAGTTAAGTTGCCCTATGAACTGACTCCAGAATCAAGTTTCAAGGCTCCTCGTCCAGAAACACAAGGACCCCCTTCAATAACTGGAAATCATAAAAATGCTGCGTTGAAGAGCAATCATTGTTCCATTTCTTAGGAGTATACAATGAGTGGTTTTTGGTCCTAGGCATAGGGACTTCAATGGCGCCTTTCTCCTCCAGAAGGAACTTCCGTCTCTTGAATGAGATAAGTTATTTTTAGTCTTAAAGAGAAAGGACAATTTTGTGGAGAAAGAGGGCACCCCCTGTTTTAATGCAATAAACTCTGTTGGTGGTTTTTCCCAGGTCTTTTTATCGTGGTATCTGACTGCTTGCAGTTTTTAAACTTTCCGTTCTTTTCTGTGCTAAAGTATTCAACGTATGCGGGGGGCACCCTGAGTATCAAACTGGTAACCTGATAGATCTTATTCGCGGTCAGTGTTGTTTACTCATCCTTCACCTTCGATTGTCGTCAATTAGTTCTTGAGATGAATTTGGAAAGATTTAAAAATTATATCGAAATCTTAGCAATTGAATAATATTTTTTTTCCCAGAAACAGACCTACTGAATAGTACTCATCTGCCAAGGCATCGTTTCAATTACTGTTATAACTGATTACTTGACTATCCAAGGTCTTTATTATTTAAACGACTATTAACCTAGAAGTTCGAGACAAAAATAAAAATAAGATAAAAAAATATTTGAATCGTGACATTGAGGCTTTAAGTAGGTCGTTTAATTTTAGATGAAACGCATCATGGGCTTTGCGATTTAAGTCAGTCTGGTTGCTTCTACACTTTTGATATTTAAGACGAGAAAAATCCACCGACATTACAGAAATCTTAAGGTTAATATTAATTATCTCGTAAACGACCAACAAAGCAATCAAAAGCTTAACAAGAATGTCCTTGGTACGACTTGGGCGGAATCCAAGGCCGCGATACAACTCGAAAAACAACAATAAAGTTGCCGAAGATGCAGCCTACGTGGGCTTGTTAAGTAATTTGAATAAAATGGCTTCGTGTAGATAGGAATAACAATGGAGTCCAGGCACTCCTTGGGTATTAGACATTCACTAAACGAGCTGGCCAACCACCGTAATCGGCTTCTGAATACCAATGGTACCTAATGCAGATATGCATTCGGGTGAATTGATTTCTTCAGGAGTGATAAAGACAACAAAAATTGTAATGCAGTATATATATACAATAAGAGAGAAAAATAGTACTGATGTTAATCCTACACGTCAATAAACTACTTCTATTGACAATATAATATACTCATAAGGGGAGTTTACTCTTTCCCTACTAATTTAATAGAATCGGGTATTTTCGTACGCGCTTGAAAAACTAGCGACCAACAGCAAGTAGAGATCAATTTGTCAACCTGCGCAGATATAGTGAATTCGCACAAACATCATTCAGGAACTGAGTCAATTCACCATATTTTCTCCTTTACGGAAAACACTTGTATAAAAAAATGTTTAAGCGGAGGAGACTGAAGCCTCACTTGTGCTTATATACTCCCATGATTTGTATGTGGAACCTGTCCACCAATCTGCAATTACTCTTTACCATCATAAAATCAATCCAAGGTACAGCAAACAAAGCGTAATAAAAACGACAAAACAGACACATCACTTTCAACCTCGATACCATTCTAGGTACGTCTCAGTACGACCAGTTTTTCAGATGCAGTCTTGTTTTCGTTTAATTGCTTCGGATGTAAACCTGTTTCTGATTTTCAAATGTACGTTGAAAGTCCAATTATTATTCAAGATTATCTTGGACCAATTACCATCGTTCTCGTATTATTCATAGAAAAACTATTTATGTTAATGTGGAAGATACCAAGTGCCGGGATGCTCAGATAAGTTCTGAGACTCGAGTGGCTTTTGTTGTATCATTATGTTTTCTTATTTGCTAATTGATCTCAATGGTGCGGTTAATCCAGATGGGTTCTCATCTGGTTCGTCCTATCTTGTTTTCAGTAACCTACACGTCTTTAATAATAACGCTTAAATCTTGCATACATCTCTCAGTCGTGTCGTGGGTATTATTATTATTATTTGTTGCCTTATCTCCTTTCAATCGATTATGTATTGATTCATTTAACCTTGAAAATGATGGGCAAAACCGAGTAGCATACAGGGGGACTCTTTTAATTAAATGTGTTAATTTAATAACGTTAGTATAATGTACAGTTCGTGTAGCGCAAAACATCCAGGTGATAGATTTGTGTTCTTCATAGATCAAGGTCTTTATGGTAAACGTGGTATGGTAATTTGATAACCCGCTTTCGATAAGGCACATATTTGGTTATCTCACTAACGTAGTTTCCCCATATATCATGATTCTTTTTTAACATTTTTTAAACAACAATGACGTTTATTGTTCTAACTTGATTATGGTCCTTTTATTTGGTTCTTGACGACCACTCCTTGCGAAACATAAAAAACGAATAAGCAGGAATTTCTTCTTTTTGTTTTCTGTTGTCGGTCGACACGTTTACAAGTGGGTTTGTACACATAAGCAGAAGACCTTTTTAAAACCCGAACCAGACGAGGAACAAACAAGTGTTGTGTGTACATTATCGTTCTCATATTTTGTGTGTCTCAGTTGCAGACGGCGACATTGTTGCTAGTTTTCGCCTAACGTTGCCAGGTTATTAAAAAAGTCTTATTTTTTCTTATTAGTTGAAACTCAGGTCAAGCTAGCCTTTGTTTCCTCTTGAAATAAGAACTTGATCGAGGAGTTGTGACTCGAAACACTACACGAGACATTTGCAAAACTGTAAAAAACAACAAACTTCATCGTTCATTTGTAGAAATCACAAGTCTGTATAGTACGCTCCTGTTTATTACCGAATAGCAGTGTATTGACTTCAATCAGGTTCGTGCCGAGAAAACATTGAAAACCCAGCAATTGAAAAAAACCTTCGTCACGTTACCATTCAAAAATTCATGGAATTTGTGAAAACCAGATACGCCATTGAATTAGATCTTGAACACATAAGAAATGTTGAGCAAGAGCCGAAACTTAAAGTTCGAATAGACTAAATTAGGCGTAGAGTAAGTCTGGGTAGGCACGAGAGAAGGTTGGAAAAAGTAGGGAAAATTAATAGAAATTCATCACATTGCTGAGCAACGCTCCTTACTTATGGATATGGAATTACTGATATCTTAAGCAGAAACCTAAATTTCTAACTGGATTGATGCTAAATCAGGTTCGGAAAAAAAGGGAATTCATTATCAGAGCAGGATGATCTGATTTCACAAAATATCGGTGTTTGGTTCTTAACATGTACTTGTTCTATATAATCGTTAATTACATTTCCTGCATTCAAAATCGCGTATATTTATCCCGTAAATTTTATTGAATTATAAATCATATAGGTCTATAAAGAACGTTTCGAAGTTACTAGACGGGCGCGAAATCAGTGATCAAGATTTTGGTCACAAAAACTCATTCCAATTTTGCTCAGGATTTCCTTTTACTTTAATAATTAATAGTTATTTTTGCAAAAAGTAATTGAACAGGTTTGAACCTCGAGCTGGTTATTTATATATATATATATATATATAAAGTTTTAATTCACTATTGAACACATTATAATGGAAAAATAAGAATCGAATATCTATGAGATTTGATTCTGGAAAGTGTTATGAGTTTTACTACATTTGGTCAGTGAATTTCTTTCATCGCTAGTGAATAAAAGGTTATTTAAAACGTTGCTATGCGTCTAATAATTGGCTCTTAATATATCAAAATTTAATAGAAGCATATTGTACGCCGAGAATGTAAAGTACACTATTATGACCCGAATGTCAAATTTAAAAGCCGAAAATCTGATTCAGACTGGTGGTAGAAAGTGGCCAGTCGTGAAAATGTATTTTACCGATCCGAATATTTAAACAGATAAATTATCGAACAATACTACTCAATTTGAATAGTAGAAAATTATATATTATTGTACACCAATGTCACTAAGTTCGCGTTCAGAAATCTAGGATTTCAAGGTCATGAGTATTTCACAACTGCAATGTATATATGAATTTTTCCACTACTCCATTTAATTACATTTTATGAAATTACTATAAATGTACTTAAATTGAACATTAATTAAATCAAGAACGATACGAATTTTTCCACTATTAGATTTAATTAGGCTTCACAAAATTACGATAAATGTAGCTAAGTTATAAATTAAATCCGAAAAATACAAGGCAACGCATTTCGAACTATAATATTAACAAGAAATTTAGTTTGACAATAATTTCCATGGCAACCATGAACAGCAATGGGTTCATGACGACATCGTGCCCAATTGGCTTGCTACGTAGAATTATGACCCGTGTTCGTATCATTATTGACCTGTCATTCAAGTTTTTTTAGAAAATGAGCGAGAAAACGTACTTCACAGTCTAATCAACATACCCAATATAATGGTGCTTTTTAAAGCTAGTAGCTGCGGGAAAAGCTAATTACTTCTTATGAGAAAAAAACTACCTCAATACTGGCATCACTGAGAGCGATCCTAACCGAATAATGAAACCAGTAATGGTTCAAAGATTGACCGAAGATCTTGATCACGGTATTATTCGGCATCCAATTAAACCTAGCCGTATGGACGCAAACCGTTCGGTAATGAGTTGTCTAATTTCTGTAATTGTAGTAACTAATAAAAGTGAGATGGCAATTTTTTTCCACGCTTCAGTAACTTCAAGGTGGAACGATCTTGAACCTAGAAGTTGCTAAAAAGAGTTCATTTTTTTGTATCGCCATAAAGAAAATCAGAAATGCTCGTCTTAATCACTTTTATTTTTGTTGCTTAAGGCCTCAGCTTCGTTTTCTTTTATACCGTTTCGTCGATTAACCGGCTGAACTAGAAACGAGTATAAGCGACCTGATACCAACATCGAAGTGGTACCCGACTTTACCAAGTAGCTGAAAGCGTAACGCATTGGTATTCTGAGAGAATACCAGTGGGATTCTTCCTTTTTATTGTTTCCGATTTCGAAACCCGACTGGTATTAGTTTTAGTAGACGTTCCAGAAACTTAGTATCAAAATAATGTCACAAGTAGTCAAATAGATGGGCTTTTCTTGACCCAGATTCACAGTAATTTGCGCTGCTCATACACTAATTAAATAACAAATTATTAGAGATAATTAAACTCATTAGTTAATATGCATTATGATGGCTCTAATAACGTACCAAATGGTTCGTCCGGTTCTGCGGGTTTACTTTCATTTTAGTTCATGGAAAGTGATCTAAAAGTATAGATATTAATAGAGGAAATGGATCAAATAAGATTAAGAGGTGTAAGGGAAAAAGTCTTAGATTAAAAAAAATCAATGGCATTCAATTAAATACTCAGACTCACCAAGAATAATATATTCCTTTGTTCCTATAGAGCTAACAAAAAACTGACCTTTTCAAATCTGAAAATTATGTTGTTTGTTATGATTAAGCAAGTTCAGCGAGTTAATGATCTCAATTCGTTGGCAACCTTGGCCAATTTCTTATGATCTTTACTACGTCAAAGTAACTATCTGAGAAACACAACTAATTTAAGCAAAATTCCACAAAGTTCAAAAACCTGCTGGAATTGACCTACAAATGGGAAATCAAATCCCATTGACCCATAACAGTTTGAGACAGGAAACGCCTTTGAAATACATAATTTAGATGTTTGGGACTGATTTTTAATTCATTCTTAGGTAGATTCCTCGAACTAATTTCAACATTCCACAGCGAGTAAAGCGAAAGGCGCACAATTTTTATAATTTTTTTAGTTTTGTTAGTCAATTAGATGAAACGGGGAAACTGAGTCAGTGTGTTGGTCTCCTCTCTCTCCAGATTTAACTGCATATGATTTCTTATGGAGTATCTAAAGTAACTTTTAGTTTCAAAACAGTTCAAAATTGGTAACAATAGTCTTGTTGCCTTTTTAAGTATTATTCATCGAAATAAGATGATACATGAACTAATTGCTGCTCTTGTATTTAATAAAATCTCTCTGTGCAAAAGCAATTTTTTGCTCGTCGGAATGTAGTTATACCCATCAGATCTTAAAAGCTTCTTGCTCTGGCCATAATTGCCAGTTGTCCTTGAGCAAAGCCGGTGCAGGGTATTGGAATAATGATGCCTTTTATAGCAGAAGCGGTCCGTTCTACGACAAAAATCCTACCCTTGACGCGATTGCATTGTCCATTGTCAACGTTCTATAAGAGCGAAATTGCATTGCTCTGCAGTTTGCATTGTGATGGTTAGATCCTATTATGACCTCCTTATTAAGAGTTGAATCGCATTTTTTTTTATCAAACCATGGGGAAACTAGAGAAAGAAAATACGTTACGCATTACCTTTGCCACACACATAAACCCTCTTTATTCCTTTGTGGATCAAAAAATCCTCAGAAAGTGAATCTAATTACAAGTCAAAAATTGGTAGATGAGCTTGACTAAATTGATGCTAGGAATGTAGATTTTAACCCCTAGATGAGACCGAAACATTTTTCCATTGCTCTTTGAAAGGGCATGTAATGAGTGTATAAGAAAGTGTTTTCGTTCTTGTATGTCTATTGATGAAGATTAAATTTTCTATTTTTTCTCTTTCAGGCAGAGAAGACCTTTCACCTCCAAGCAGCCTGAACGGATACAGTGCAGATAGTTGCGATGCGAAGAAGAAGAAAGGTCCTACGCCCCGACAGCAGGAGGAGCTGTGTCTGGTGTGTGGGGATAGGGCCTCGGGTTATCATTATAATGCATTAACTTGTGAGGGATGCAAAGGTGAGCCAGAACCAAATTTTTTTAAATAATAAAAAATAATTGAGTACCTTAAAAGGGAAAAACTAATGTCAAGAAGATTTAAGTAATATCGCTTAAATACACATATATAATTTTTTTAAAGGTATTTACGATTTGCAAAATTTTTGTTCCTTTAATAGCATCTTTCGGAAATCTCCACTAAAATCTTGTGATAAACGAGCAAAAGAGATACTGATCTTGTGTTACTTTCTTTAGGTCAACCATCTCCTCATTGCCTCTCAGACTTACTTCAGTTCTTGGGAACGAAATGAAAAAAAAAACATAATTGATTTTATGGTTAACGTTTGTAGTTTCTTCTTTGATCAGTTCTATTCAAGACTGAAATAAATCTTGAGAAAAAAGAGGTATTAAAATTGCTTTAAAATGTTTTTCTTGTTATAAGAAATTTCTTCTTTTGGTACTTCTACCTAAATTTACGATCACTTTTCTTCCAGGTTTCTTTCGGAGGAGCATTACCAAAAATGCAGTCTACCAGTGTAAATACGGCAACAATTGCGATATAGATATGTATATGAGGCGGAAGTGTCAAGAGTGTCGACTGAAGAAGTGTTTGACAGTGGGCATGAGGCCGGAGTGTGTAGTTCCTGAGACGCAATGCGCTGTGAAGAGAAAAGAAAAGAAAGCAATGAAAGAAAAGGACAAGCCAAACAGCACGACGAACGGATCACCAACAGGCGTAATCAAAATCGAACCAGAGGTATATATTTATCAATAATTTTCACCATTAACAAACCAAATCGGTGTATTATAGGTTAATCTAATTCATCCATAATTGAGAGTCGCAAACATCTGTCCACTGCCTGAAAAGTCCATGAATGGATCTACGTCTAACAGACCCATTTACATATAATTAATTTCTAATAAAAAGTATTTCAAGCACCATTTAGGAGACCGATTTCTTTATCTCGTTAACGCGTTATTGAGTGTAGGCAATTTGCGCAACACTTTACCCGCATATTCCCATACGTACAACCTCTATACAGACCCATATTCGGAGAGCTCTCAAGTGACAATGCTCAATTTGTTATATCAAATACTGGAGATTGATGAGTGCCATTGAATATGGTTGGTGAGAAAATGGCGGATGAAATGCTTTTATGGTGATGATAACTGGAATGTTGTTCTAAGATTTACTATTCAGTTAACGGTGGAATTTCGTGGGTAAATGGATTTATATGTAGGGGGAAATCCCTGGGGAAATTTTCCTTAATTCTAGGTTTATTACTTGCAAGTGAAAGTAGTTTTATACATATATATCTTTAAAGAAGCCTCGTATCTTCTAATACAATTAAGCCTAATTCTTCTCGAAGATTTCATAATTTAGCTTGCAGGGGTTGTACTAAGATGATAATAGCTTTACGCGTGACCGTAACACGCAATTGCCTAATTAGAATATCGTGAGTGAGAGCCTTACTTTCGCCTTTGATTCATTTTTTTTTTAATACAAAATGTTTTTAGCAGTACACAGTGTCCAGGATAAAGATGACGAAAGTTGTTCAGAGGGGGCTCTTAAAATTCACCTGCTTTTAAATTTTGTACAAATTATAATCTCCTACTACTCAAATTGTAAACAATATGCCTGAATCTCAGGATTTCTAGAAAGAACGAAAAAGACGTTCAAAATTTCATGAGTGAAATTTAATATTTTCACACAACATAAAGGGGTTCTTATTTGGAAAAAGTAATCCGTTTTGACTACCGAACTATGGTTTTCTGTGTTTACCTGAAGTTTTTATCTTCGCTAACAACCGCCGAGTCATTGGGTGGCCATAAGAAAATATGAAATACCAGGCACATTGACTCGTCTTTCTTCTGTTTTCGCCTTGAAAACTGGAATTAGGAGGGTGAATACCATTTCGCACTAGCTCATGTTACGCCCTACCTGTAGGTGGGCTACACTTTGATAGAATTACACCCATGACGCAGTTATTAAACAATTGCCTATTTTTTTAGCTCTTGTTCTCTCAGCTTGCGGAAGGAACAGCGGCAGAAAAATCCAACAACGGAGTAAAACCCATCTCTCCAGAACAAGAGGAACTTATTCACAGATTGGTTTATTTCCAAAATGAGTACGAGCATCCTTCAGAAGATGATGTAAAGAGGATACTGGTAAGTCTTATAGATCTCATTAAGGCTGTGATGTAATTGAGCGTTTCTTCACAGAACCAACCGATGGAAGATGAGGACCAACGAGAAGTCCGCTTCAGGCATATAACTGAAATAACGATTCTCACAGTTCAACTCATCGTAGAGTTCGCAAAACGGTTGCCAGGCTTCGACAAACTGCTACGAGAGGACCAAATTGCTTTGCTGAAGGTTGGTTCAGGTTTTGTGTAAACTCATAAAAGGGCATAACAATGATGTCATTATATAGGCTTGTTCGAGTGAAGTGATGATGTTCCGGATGGCGCGGAGGTACGACTATCAAACTGACTCCATCCTGTTTTCAAATAATCAGCCATATTCGAGAGATAGCTACAATCTCGCCGGTATGGGCGAGACCATTGAAGATCTCCTACATTTCTGTCGGACCATGTATTCGATGAAAGTCGACAATGCCGAATATGCTTTACTCACTGCCATCGTCATTTTCTCAGGTAAGACAGAAGGTATTCTTTGGATGGGTTTGTAGTGGGAATTCCCTTTTAAAGCCCAAATACGTGATGAATAGGCTTTAACAACGAATTTTGAATGTTATCAAACAATTATACTTTATTGAAATTATTTTTTCTTCCAGAACGACCGTCTTTGATGGAGGGTTGGAAAGTAGAAAAAATCCAAGAAATATACCTCGAAGCTTTAAAGGCGTATGTGGACAATAGACGTAAGCCACGGGCGCATGTCATATTCGCAAAACTCGTGTCTGTGTTAACCGAACTCAGGACATTGGGCAACCAAAACTCCGAAATGTGTTTCTCGTTGAAACTCAAGAACAAAAAGTTGCCTCCATTCCTGGCGGAAATTTGGGACGTCGACGTGAAGACATAGTGCAGAGAGGGCTATTACGTCACGGGTGAACCCGCATGGGTGGTGTGCTGGCTGTTGGCTGTCGCCATCTTTTTCGCTTATCTGAAGGGTGGCGAACCAGAAGGGCTCAGCGCGCACCACCACCAGTTGGCTGTGAAATAATGTAAAGTTATTCTTTTTTAAAACTACTGACTACTAGGAAGTTGGACGGCAACTAGGCAATATGTTGATGATATAGTTTTATTTAGTGTCGCTGGTGCCGACACTTTAAGCCTCTGAAGTGTTTTTCGATGACTGAAGCAATGTGACCTCATATAGTTTAACGGTAATGTCCTTTCAAGCTGGCAAGGCTTAAAGGAAAGGCCCTGGCGGCAACGTTAGATCGATTAATTTAGCTCGATTTTTCTTACTAAGGTTTAAACTAATGTAGATTTTATATAAGTCTTGTAAAACTCTTAGAACTTTTTGATAAAAGATACTTTTGGCGTCATGCTTACATACACACAAATTGGTAAGACTGGGATTGGGACTGATACTAAAAAATGGTGCCTTCATGAACCACTACCATTCAGACTGAGGGCAGGTGCAACCAAGGAAACTATAGGGAAACGGGCGTTTGATGATGAGGATGAGAAGAGTGCAATTTAGTTAATTATTGGAAGATTCAAATCTTTTTAAATAAATTTTGTTAGGTTGGGCAATGAGCAAAGCTCTTATGGAAATGGAAAAGGACACAGAAAACGAGTATCATGTGCTGTTTACGTATCTATTGGTGCAGGAACTGAACATTTTGATTTTATGTTCGCCCCGCTAATATACTGATCAACGTAAAAGTATTTTTTTGATTTCATATCAAAAACCTCGCTAAAGCTTTGTTGTAATAATTGAAATGTTATGTATCGCTATTCGACTTGAGATTGTACCTTCGGTTGTTGATACATTTATGTTGAAATTCGTTCATTAGACATTTTGCCGTAATGTGGCTATTAAGCCACATTACGGCAACGAAGTCTTACCAGAACAGCAAACAACTCGTGTTGCACAGATGGACTAACTTTAAGTGCACCGTTTAATGATATGCGACTGGAAAAATTAGGGCTAGCGTTAAACACAGTATGATGTGGGAGATAATATTTCATATTATTTGCAATGCAGAGATCGTACCAGACCACCTTTTTCATATGACCAAGTTCGTCTTACGCCGGAACAAATGCGCGATATTAGTCTCGTTGGGGAGCATTTTATTTCAACTTCTCTCAAGATTGTAAAATCAACGCAATACATCCTTATGAGAATTCCCTAACTCAATTAAAATGGTTCACGCAGGTAATGCAACACAGAACCTTCCGCTCTTATGCCTAGTCATTAACCTGAACTAAGCTTTAACATTCCACACGCTCTTGCCTTTTTTGGGTGTAAAGTTTAGACAGTTCTAACTCTTTAACCAACCAAAATTACTCCATGTGCTTCTGCAAAGCAGTATTACCACCGGGAGGCGAATAACACGTTGCTGCATCACGACCGCTCTCTTCCTGCGATAACTTACAGAAATCTCCACTGATTACCCATCTGTAAATAAAAATGATTTATTTCTAACTCTAAACGTTCAACTAATTGCTTCCTAACTAAATTAATTTGCGATATTCTGCCCAACAAGACCGGGCACTTAATAATAAATTCTTTGTTTCGACTTTTAATGAAAATTGCTACAGTCCACGGCACTGCTTTGGTAATACTCATTTTTTCGGACTGTAATAGGCTGCTATTGATGCCGAAGTCTCTACGGTCTTAACATCTTCCTCACTGCCTCATTGCCACAACCGCTTGAAATACATGCTTTATTTCAATCGAGGTACCTCCTCGATATGCTTATTAAGTGATTACTTTAAAGATGTGTCGCATCTGTAAAAAAATACAAACTTTTACGTATTCTATAATTAAATTTACTAACTCTACTCTGGAGCGTGAAGAACAAAACTCTCTTGACATACTCATCACGATTGCAATTCATTGGCCCCAGCCATGTTTGCTTTCCGGCTGTCGCATTCACGTTCTTATTTTGGACAAACGAAGTAAAATCTTTCAGTTGGGAGTCACCTTTAAAATTTGATATGGCAGATTTCCTACACTGAGTGCGTTTCAAGCTCGAGATATCTGAAAAACAAGTCAAACAATAATCCATGTCACGTTGGGACTGGCAAATCCAGATAGCCTATCAACGATGTCAAGATAGAATTTCTAAATTTTCTGATCTAGTTATTAATTTAAAATTTAATACTGATATCTGGCTTTCGCTCAGAAGGAAGCCTTTAAACTCTTTAAGTTATTCTTTACCAACTTGCTTCATATTTGAATGACATCAGAACATCTACGCAGGTGGAACCTAGACGTACTCATCATTCCATAGAGCGGCCGACCAAGTTTAGAAGTTTTAGATCGATGTCACTGGATCATCTGAGAAATGATGTTACTTCTTCAATGTTCGGTTGTTTAGACTGTGAGGGCGAAGGTTTGGACTGACTAAATTGTTGTAACCTATGCAGATTGACGCGACAATGTGATTTCAAAATTCTAGTTTTGGTTTCTCTATATGTAGGTGAGAAAATTCTGGATTTTCAAAACCGTCTTCTAAAGAGTTTTTCTCAACATTAATATTTTAATTTGTGGCATTCTATCGAATCTAATAAATTAGAAGCGACAGTCGGAGGAAGTTATTGTCCATATAACTAACATGTAAACATAACACAGAATATACTTATCAGCGCGTAAATTTTGCGTCGACCTGAGTATTAAAACCACAATTTGCAAGAGTCAACGATAAATAACCTACTTGAGGAGTGACGAATGAAATGAATATTTTATTCTGCACAAATGCAGAGTAAAATATTCAAACTATTCTTTGTAGGACTGCCTATAAAGTTAGTCCATAGGTGGTCATCGGTGGTGTTGCATGAATTGATTTTGTACCATCACTCTCCGGGTGGTCTTGGAAGATTATAAAGTGTGAAATAGGAATTTAGCGTTCGAATAAAAACGAAATACTTTCCCCTAACGCTCTAGACTCTTTGAAATTGTGACCATCTAATGTGTTCTTGTTAGCAAATGTGTACCTAAACAGCACATTATTTTGCGTTTTTCATTGCGAATTGAAATACATTTCCATGAAACGTATTTGCAAAAACGCTTTCAGTTGTTTTATTTGTGTATGCACCGATTTTGAGTTGATTCTAAAACGGATAGAGAGGAAAACACAAAATTATCATAAAACCAAATGGCAGAATTACTTCTAATACGACACGTTCTAAGCAGCCGTCCGAAACTATTTAAAATAGACAGTGAATGTGAAGTGATTCCAGAATGACAAAGACAGTGCTATTCTCCCCGACGCGTGCCATGAGATTTGGGCATAGTCATTACGTACGTACATAATATTTAACCATAAACGGACTATCCTGCCTTTAAAACTATCGATGTTTAATCTCTTTGAATGTGTAGTTGACAGTCTACTCATTTTTTATACTGTATAGTTTTTCCGCATAAGTATTTCCGCTGCTAGTTTATACAGATGTTAGATGCATATTATACATTCATATTTTTCATCGATGTAAATAATACATATTTTTCATACAGAAAAGAATCATACGAGACAGATGTTACTTTTGTTTTGAGTGTTGAGTTAAAGTGTACTTCCAGTGTGATATCGTGTAGATTCAGATGGCTTACCACCAGCAGTTATTCGACTATTAATATAGCAGTCCATTTGTTTAAACTTTAATACTGCCATTCAAAGCAATACTATAAATGTCTCCTCCATGTCTGTAGCCACTTTCAAAGTTAGAAGTACACCTTAACGCAATGCATAACATACCCTCAATTGCAAAGACGTCTATATTCTATGACTATGGCGCATTTACAGTGAGAGTACACACGCCATCTATTGCCTTAATATGAGAAAAATAACACATATTTGTTCAACTCAGGAGTCAACCCCCCACCTTTGCTCTTCAGGTAAATGTTGTTTAAATAATGTCCGCAAATATACAGAGAGTATAGTATATTTTTCCCGATCGGAGATCGCGAATATTGAAAAAAATAGTCTTCTGAAGATGTAGATGTTGTTGAAATTTGAAAAGTATATCTTGCAAATTATGAGATTTTTTATTATAGAATGTAGGGTTTAATAGAAAAAATCTGCGATTTACTTCTATAAAACCCTTCTAGAATAGGTGAGACCTCTGAGAAAACGTACAAAACAATGATGGTACAAAATATTTCAGGAAAACAAATTTGTTGCATTCTCGGCAATCGGTTGACTCCGCCAGTTTTCTCACTGCCAAATTTGGCTCTGTCTCTACATCATCACCCCATTGTTAAAACGATGTGTCACTCTTAATGCTTGTAACGAAATCCCGCAAAACAACATACTTAAATATGAAGTTACTTAATGCGTATAGACTGAACTTTGTCACCGTTACGATTTTATTTCCAACTTCATATTAGAAAATGTTTCAAAATTATCTTTATTGTATTCAGTCTGAACTTAAAATACTTAAAGAGAGATTTCAAAAGACTGTACCACTATAGATGTTTGGCTTGACATAACGTAAATCTACGCGTTTAGATTGTACGCTCTCTATATTCCCTCGAAATATTTCACTATAATCAGTTTTGCGGGATTTTCCAAAATCAAAATCTACGCAGTCTTTACAGTAATTTGCCTAGTTTCAGTAGTCTTAGGTCAAATTTCATAGGTTGTGATGGCCCATAAGTCAGCAGCTATGAATGCCGGCCTTATTAAGATAGGAGTAAGATACCTATGTCAGTGTTACATAATTAAGTACGATATACATCGGCACATTTTACACCACATGTCTAATAAAAATAGTGTTCAACATTATATTCCCAACTTCAATATGAGGTAAGTGGGCCACCAGAAGGGAGACATGTGCGTTAAATCATTACAATATGCCCTATATATATTCGCGCCTCCTATTGGTTCTTTCATGTTTTTTGGTGAACATGTGATGATCCCTGAATTTTATGACATGTCTAGATATTGTCGAGAGAAACTAATATGTTCGGAGAGAGAACCGTTGCCCGAAGAATTATACCTGAAACACACACACCAAAAAATCGTTTAAATGAGAATTCGACTCGAGAGACCCTTCATTCAAAAAGATTTCTGACCTCACGCACTAGAATTTTGTTTTTAATATTTGGCTAACTCGTTCAGAAGATACAAAACTTTGAAATTTCACCAATTTCTGAGAATAAAAAGCTTCAGTGATGTAATATTAGCGTCCGTCACTGAGAAAAAATTGATTTGGACCGTCCCGATGTATTTAATTCCACGTTTAAGAAAATATGCGGTGTATGCCGAGTTGATTTACTGCGCAAGCCCCTCTAAGAAGTACAAGCAGTTCCGGATCGACTTGGGGAAACTACTCTGCATACTTTTCTTTACGTGAAATCGAATACGCCGCCTCTCACTACACAAAAGCCGACTATCGTGCCAATTTAATGCATTTAACCCCATGCATGTTTCCCTCCCATACTCACAAGGAGAAGATAATAATTCTCCCATTTTTTGGCCCACAAAAATAATAATGGAACACACTATATACACTCCCGTAATATACATAAAACACTGCCAGAATTTTTGGACTGCCATCGTTTTAAAACCGTATGTTCATGTCGATTAAATGTGTGTCGTCTAAATGTTTTACTCTTAATATTACCTAGTAAAAACCAAAGACTGCGTAGATTTTTATTACCTTAATATTAAGAACAAACGACTGTAACTGTGTATATTTAATAGTTTCCACTTTTACTTTGTTTAATACTTAGTATTTGAAGCCCAATCTAGCGTTGCAAGAACCTTCTAAAACTACCATTTGTTCGGCTTGATACGATAGCTGGGCAAGTTATCCTTTTTTGCTAATCGGGATGAGAAACTCTTAACAGGCATCTTTCAACACTCATTATTTATTTACGAAGTACTAATTTTAACATTGTTATTAAAACCAACTTATACACAATGTTTTCCTCATAAATCTTATTTATAATATGTACGATATGTAAATAATTTTTTGAAAATTACCAATAATTTACTTTTCTGCGTTTCTTCAGTTTTTCTTTTGCTCAAGCAGCAGAAGCTCTCGACAGAAATGTCGTTCTGAAGCTCGTCTGCTTCCACAAAAGAAATCATTCCTACAACAACAATTATTATAGATAAAAGAGCATAGCTTAATTATTGGAAACGTGCAATATGTACAAATTTAACTAATTTTTTATATATAACTATGTTAGGACTGTATATTGAGATAATTAGTTGTGTTAACTTTTACACAAAGAATGCTGATTGGCAGTATTATAAGCGTCAGTGAAACGTGGATACAATTTTTGTATTGTTGTTGGTTTTTTAATGATCTTTGAAGTTTGGATGGTACGTTTCCGGCAGTCACTACAGAACTGTTTTATACATATTATTATAGTTGATTTTACGTGTACAGGATGCCTATATGTTACGTTATACATGTGACTGCGGAGACGAGCAACGTCCCAAATACAGTTGACCTGCGACATAATGACCTGGAAAAAAAACGAGAATTGTAAGCAATGAACTTGTTCGATGATATATTTTGTGCAGTAAACCGTAAAGTAATAGATTTTGGTATTTTCATTTCTTTCCATAATCCCCAGTGATGTAGATTCTTACTCAATAAGTAGAAAACGGAGGATCTCCATATTTCGCATAAAGATCTCGATAGAATTCCCAATCTTTTTGGTTCGGATTACTCTTCATTGCCAAGGACGAGCCTATACTTAAATAAACAACCTGATCATTGCTCCGATTTCCCGGAGAGTTTGGTTCCCATATTACACCTTCAACTGGTTGTGGAGTTGGTTTTCTATAAATAAACATCAAAATAGCAGTCAAAAATGAAACTGTAACGAAATAACCTACGCTTTTCATTAAATATTGAAGTTGAGTTCAATATTAAATGCAAAACATTAACCCGCAGATGATATATTTCATTATATACTTTTTTAGGACTTACCCAAATTTCATAAAATTTGTCCATAGTTCTAGCAATCGACTCCTAGCTAACTTATCGTCATTATTTGCATTCGCTTTATTTGCAAATAAATAAAAGATTTCCTCGTAGTGGCCAACTCCTAACAATAAGACGAACTCTGTTTTCAAAAAATACTAAGATGACGTCAAATTACCAGTAAAACTATTTTCAAACTCTCCTAACGACCCTCTATAGCCAAACTCATAGTAATAAACATCGCTATGCTTTGATATCAGGTTAACAGTTTCTCTGATTGGTCTGTTAAATTGCTCATAACTGATAAACTGCAAGACATTGAATGTACGAAATTATTAATACTGTCGACGGATCAATACACATATGTGTTATAACTATTTCAAAATATGACTTTTTTCAAGAGATACTTTAATACCCAAAAAGAAAATAAATACATGCTAAGAATTTTCATATTTAGGTGTACCTGAATAATTTTAGCTGAAGGATACGTAACAATAGGTTCATCCCCAAAAATATATTGTTTCACGGCATTTCCTGCAAAAACTCTCTTAGTAGTATTCCTGGTTAAATCATAAGGAGCCAATTTGGCAATGTTCACATCGTATCTAGTAAAGAAAGGTTTTAACAAATCTGAAACATGATATATACAGTTTTACGTTGAAACAAAAAATATGATTACCTATAAATAATCCTAAAAATGACTTGGCCTCGTTGGAATTTAAACCTATGATAGTTGGTACAGTGTTAAAATTGCCTGTACGTAAAAGCTCATGACTCTTCTTTGTAAAGATTGCATCGTCGTGTTCAGGCTCAATAACAGGCCCTATGGGCAATCCATTAAAAATATTGTCCACTGCAATTGCCTTCATTCAGATTAGTTTTCATTTTCAACTGTAAAACTTACTACATAATAAACGTCATTTTCTGCACGCTTTAACCTCTGGTAATCAACCTTTCTTAGCTCATTTACCAACACTTTACTATCAGCTGTAAGAATTCCCAGTCGAACCCCTAAACCAAAAGCTAGTTCTCTTGCAGTTCTAGTTAATGACCATAAGCAAAGACTTGATCCACTTTGCATTATGGCAGAACTGTACAATCCTGCAACAATTTTGCATTATTTGCACATATCAAATGAATATAATTTAAATTCTTTGCCTTGGCTTTTCTTAGTCTGGAGGATGTATGACACAGAAGATGATCCAGCGCTTTGTCCCAAGATGGTGATTTTCTTGGGATTTCCTCCAAATACCCTAATGTTTTTTTTGACCCACCGTAGTGCCAGAATTTGGTCTTTAATACCCCAATTTCCTGGGCTACTAAAATCACCAGTACTTAAAAATCCTAACACACCTAATCTATAGTTTAACGAAACAAACACTATGCCCTTCTCCAATAAATAGTCTGGGGCATAGGAGCTGTATTTGGCATCACCAAATGTAAAACCTCCACCGAATATCCACACCATCACTGGAAAATTGCCTTTTACCTTAAAGTTGGTTTTGTTCGGACCCTAAATGTGAAATCGAAGTGACACTTACATCTGGAGTGTAAACATTCAAATACAAACAATCTTCAGATCCAGTGATAGTTAACCCTAAAATACCTGAAGTTTGAACGCATGATTCAGGTTCTTGAGTAGCGTTTAGAGTGCCTTTCCAAGGGTCATTTTTAAGTGGTGCCTATAACAGGAAATAAATTTGCTAACTGAAAGAAGAAAAACGAACGATTTACTCGAAAACGGAGTTTTCCTACAGGAGGTTTGGCGAATGGTATTCCTCTATAAGCGTAATAAAGCTTGTTACTTGCCACTGACCTGTGAACTGTGCCTTGCACATTTCCATCTAGAGTTTTAACAATAGAACTCTAGAAAATATTTGAAGTTTTTAGTGAAAATGAGCTAGGAGAAGTTTGGAGGAAAAAATATGTTTAGGAATTGAACAGTATGTTTTTGATAACACTCATTTTAGATTTACGAAATAACTTACCATACATAAATATTTGAAAGTATACAACTTACCAGTTGACAATAAACCACACCTTGAAAACTCAACACACCAAAAACAAGAACTGTAGCAATATTCATTTTAGTACAAACAGTCTAATAAAAGTATTGCCCTGGCTAAATTCGATCTCTCATTTGACATTGAGAGTTTATGATATGATTGGATATGAAAGCAGCATACAATGGTTAGAATAAGCTATTTTTTGCATCGTCATGTTTTTTTTATAGATAGAAACAATTATAATATTTCCTTGGACAATTACTACCGATTACATGGTTAAGTGAAAGGGATTTTTAAACAATCTCGAAAAACACGTGTAGGACAGTTATCCAAAGATTTTTTTCGTTCTTGAGCAAAGTTAAGAAACTTCAAAATCTGAGGAAATATATAGAGTGGTGTTTGAAATTGTGAGTTGTTTTTCTTTCAAATTTGTATAATTTATTTCAATTCAATAATCAATAACAACATTTCACAAGACTATCACTACTTAATTATATTGGAGACATACAGCTTGGAAAACTTAACTTAAGAGATATAATGTAAGATCCAAGACAATTTCTCACCAAAGTCTGGAATACAAGTAAAGTTTCTGCTTGGTAACAATATTGAAAACCTTCTACCTAAAGAATTTTTAGCTACATAGTCCGGTGCAATCTGTTTTTCTCACCCCTTACATATCTCGTTTAATTTACAAAGCATAATCATAATATTCCATGAAAATATTAATAATTATAACAGTGATAATAGGTTATGAGATATGAAAATATGTATGCCAATTGAATCAATCCTGAAACCCTAATGTCCATAGAGGTTTACAATTACCAAATCATCTTTAGAGGGTAAAAGAGAGTTTCAAAATAATTTCATTCGCATATTTCACACCATGTGAATTAAGAATATAACACAGAAATATTCTAATACTAACTCATTTTTGTAATAATATATGATAATGAACTTTTAAAAATGCAAACTTCTGGAATTCTTAAATTCTTCTTTAGAATTTAAAAGATTAAAAATCGTGGTGTTTAGTGCGGGAATATTTATTGCGGCCTATTAGAATCCAAATTGCTCTACAATTAACGTAGAGAAAAAATTGGTTTCTATGAACATTAAAAAAGAATCCCAGCAATTTTGAGCATTCAAAGAGTTTTCCAGATAAGTGTTTAGCGGACTCTCATGTAGAGTCCCGACATCTCTATACCAATTGTCACTCTGAAGATTATTTTAATATCCTAACAATCATGAAAGGAGAAATTGTAAATTGTAATCAGCTAGCACTTATGTCACCATGAATAACATAATGGGCAATTAATTAACAAAAACATTATAGATGAACTTGTGATGTTCATTTCTTTCTTTCAAATTCAAAACGTATTTTTATTTTCGTATGCTACACTACAATAATGGAGAGCAGGCTCTAATGGCATCGACAAAACCAAGTTAAAGGATACTTTTAGCCAAATTTCTCGTAAACTTAGAGTTTACAGTCTTCCACCATAATTATACCACAAACTAACACGAAATATATATTAAGATTATGTATAATCTTGTATGTCTCCATATTATAAAATAAACTGTACTACGGATAACAACTACCACTACTAATATTATGCTGGTCCTCTTTAAAGTTGTTACTTATTTCCTGATGCAGCGGAGGTATCTGAATCATTACCACTGTTAGAGTCATCTCTATTGGGTTTATTATTTTTCTTTTTGTATTGACGAACTACGTTACCCTTATAATTTTTTACTGTAAAAAAAATATATATATGCAAGCCGAACAGTTCAAATGGCAAATCAAATACATAATGTTCGCTAAAATTAATTTACTAAAAACATACATTTTTAACTAAAATTAGGTACTCGGCGACTTTTCAGTTCAAGGAATTCAATTTTTAGACCTGATGTCACAAATTATAGAAGGTATTCGATGCTTTAAACATATACGTTTAAACGATCACAACTTCATTGTACCTTGCAAATTTAGATTTTGTGGAAAAACAATATATATTTTTAATTATTGTTATATGTGTAAAGGGCAATCTAATTAAAAGATTTCGATTTACTTAATACTAAATAAAAAATGTGTCTGTTTATAATATAATGAATATAAACTTTTAACTTTGAAATTCGATATTATGAAATCGAGATGTTAGCAAACGTTTCGTTTTCATAATACATTTTGTTCATAATTTATGAACTATTTATTGAATGAAGTCTACCCTCAAAGTTTGTAACGTAATCACATAAACCCCTTTTATAAACTTGTGAAAGATATACGCACTCATCAACTACATAATATGGACCATGCTAATATGTGTATTAACTTTTGTTAAAACAAAATGTTTCTATTTTACTTACCCCCTTTAAAGTTGTTCTGGTGCTTTTGGTGATAATTGTGATTTCTGGTTTGTCCATCATATCTTTGACCCCCACGATTGTCATAATCGGCGTAATGACGTTGGCTCGGATGATTATCCCTATGACATAAATTCAAAAATTCTTATTGGATTTTCTGGCATCCCAAACCAACGAAAAAATATAATTAAATGTCCATATTGCAAGAATTTTAGGCAGGATGACTTAGAACATCTAGATATACGTACCAGGTGACTCAAAGGAGAACATAAAACAGATTCTGATAATAAATTCATACAAATAATTAAACTATAAACTATATAGCAATGAGTCTCTCAAACTCAACAGAGAGAAATACATAAATATTGGAGTCCATGTGAAAGCCCATAAGTCCCTTTCTTACTATAATAAATAATATTAAACAAAGGTCAGTTTATATGCGGTTAAATTGGGAGACTAAGGATCGTTATTTTCAAAATCGAAAAGAGGTTCATTCGAATAAATCAAATAAGGTTCAGAAAATGTCAAACGACATCGGAGGTAAAAATATTGAATGATTTCTAATGTTCTGTATACGTTTACTAGGTGTTCTTGAAATAACCATACAACGTTGGACCAAAAATTTCTGAACCAAAAATAAGGCATCCTAGGTAAACTTATCTATATAAGTTGGTAGTTATTTAAAATTAAAACTCTTTTTTAAATTTTACTAGATACAAAAAAAGTTCGAAGTTAAAATCAGCTTGTGGCGAGGAAAAAATAAAATAATTCGTACAGGGGATGAAAAAAAAACTTTTATTTACCGACAAACTGCCATTTTTAATATTTTCGTGGATTAAAAAAAAGATCATGCAACTCTTAGTTCCAAAATAAGTGTAAATTGATAAATTAATTTAGCAATTATTTCGAAATAACGATTTTCATTTGCAAACTGACGTCCTGCAGCGGCAAAATGAAGGCACATTGGCTATAGGTAAGTTAACCTAGAACATCTTATTATTTATTCACCAATTTTTGGTCAAACAATATAGCGGGGTAACCAATAAATCCCAGAAAGACCTTTTCCAATTCCCTTTCCCTTTTCAAACTGTTATGGAATATCATGTCTCTGAAAACTCACCTTGGATATTGCCCATCTCTGAACGGAGGACATTCCCTTTCTCTGGGTACGTAAGAGGGATCCATCGGATATGAATCCCTTGAAACATACGGATTTCTGGGAGGATAATCGTGCCTTGAAGGGTAAGCATCTCTAGGTGGGTAATGTTCTCTGATCGGTGGGGGGTACGCATATAAATCTCTTGGAAGATATCCCTGCATTGGCGGGTGAGAATCTCTAAAATAGTCTCCGAAATTTCTCGGATGGAAATCGGATCTGGGAGGACCTCTTGAGTCACTGCAAATAATAAGCGTCCAAATGTCCGTTTCAGTTGCACGAATTCTCTTAGATTTTGAAAGGAAAAGTATAGATATACAATAATGAGACTTTGATTAGAATAATGCTAAAAAAATAGCGAACTATATTATCATACAGATTGTACAAGGTGGACAAAATGGCATGAACAACAGGAAATAACCCATTTAGTTAAGATTATCTATTTGAGCAATTGCTTGTTGTTCATGGTAGAGGGCTTAAAAGTTAATTTTAAGCATGCATTTTTCTAAAGTAATTTTGAAATATCTTATGCTACTTTCATTACATTCGGTATACTTATGTAGGCTAAAAAGTTACAAGTAAATAAACAACATTTAAATATGAAAATAATTTATTTTTATTACTATTTTGCTCTATGATGAAAAGTAATATGTTAAATGGTCAGGTTGAAAAGATCTTTAAAATTATGTATTACTTGAACCCCCTTTCCATTAAAATTTTTTGCGGGTAATTGTCAACCAAGCTAAGGAATTGACATTTGTAGCATCAGAATCCTACCAAATAATGTGTATCTGATAAAATAAAAATTAACGAGTTTAAGTATTTTTGCTAAAAATCATATCCCATGTAAATACTAAATTTATTCTAATTAAAGTTACCATACGGTATAATATGGTACTGCAAAATTTCTCAATCTACCAGCTGTGTCAAAAAATATTTAAGCACGGTTTTATTCAGTCGTAATTTTTTAGCAACCCATTCCTTTTCTTTTTTAGTTTATAAACAGTATTTTTCCATTTTTTATCTGTTCCTTTCCCTTCAAATTCCGAATTATTTTAAAGCAATCTGAATTTTTATGAATTAAAGAACTATGCTTTAATTGGAAATTTATATTTCATTCATTCATCATAATTGGTGAAAATTATATCCGTAACCAAAGGATAGCGTATTAGAAAGGTATTTCGACTCGAATTCAAGAATTTTTTTATCGGATGGAAATACTTTGTCACTAAAATAGCTGACAGTGACCATTATAAGAGTGATATCAACACATTAAACAATTCCTCGCAGATTTTGTCAATATTTCCTCTTTTCCTTCTCGTTGTTTTTAAATATATTACAACTTACTAAGCATAGTAATCTGTATCCGTTATATCCCGTCTGGCATGCAAATCTCTGGATTGCTCTCTAGCATTTTCATTCCGAGATGATCCTGCTGGAAGCGTCAAGTGCACCTGTATTGTAGACGCACTATCATCGTGCTTAGCAATACCTAGAGTCATTGATGCACTAACAGTAACTATTCAAACACATTTTTAGTCTTCATTCTCAAGATGAAAATTAATTAAAGAACTTGCTTTGGTATTTTTTTTTTCAATAAGGTAATCATCCATAACGTGGTATCAAAATATCTTTAAATGGTAAACTTACAGATTACCTGACATTGTAACTCACCAGCAGCTTGAGGAAATTGCAGTTGACCTGGTTGTGGATACAAATTACGTGAATGATCATTAAACGCTGACGAGTTTTCAAATGTAGAAGCTGGTACGCCTCTATTATGCAACGGCAAATTTGGGGGAGGTTGATAACGATCATAGGAATTTCCATAATCGTATGGTGGCGGGGGAGAATTACGCTTTGGTGCATTATGAGGTCCCGCTGACCGCCCTCTGTTGCGTTGTTGGTTGTCGTCCCTATGGTTATTGGGTCGACCTCCTGCAAGATGTATTGAAATAAAAATTATTAAGTGAATGGAAATAAAACATGAACATCCAGAAATATGCAGAGAAACAAATACATTTAACAAACACCACAAAACAAAATTACATATTACTTCACTTACTTTGAACCTTCGTTGTTGGTTTGACCGCCGACGATGGTCCTTTATTTTTTTCAAATGGTTTCTTGTCATTTTTCTTCTTTTCTGAAACCTCCTTGGTATTTGGCGCAGATTTTCCAAACACGCCAGTATGCAAGTATTCCGAAAAGGTGTACTCTTTACCCATAGTTTTCTTCTGTGAATCGAACATTTCCTTAATTTTCTTTCCATTAAAATTGAGATTGAACAACTCTGTCATAGTTTTGGAAATATCTTGGGGAGTGACAGCGTCGCTTTTCCCTATTTTCTTCTGCATTTCGGCGGCGTCAGCAAACACTTTTTTCATCTCGGTGTGTTCGCGCAATAGACGTCGTAGATGTTCAAGTTTGCTCGGATCACTATTTGTTCCTAAGCGTCGTTCCCTTTGAATAAAATATTGCCTTCAATCGCATAAAGCAAAAATTTTTAAAAGTCATCTAAATATTAACTATATAATTCAAAAAGTTTATAAAAACTCTAAAAATTAACAATTAGACGCAGATAATTGAAAAATATATGTCTAAAAAGTGTTATCGTCGTATACCAAACTACTTACTTCGACATTAGATATTCAATATATTCTGCGTAGTGATCACTAAAGGGAGCAATGGCATTATTTGATAAAAAATGAGCAAACTTAGCATTGCACTTAACAATGGTATTCAATTCGTTTTCCAGGCAGTTTTTTCTCTGCCGAACATTGGCAATCACTGTTTGGGCATTTTGAATCAGCAGCTCTTTGGTGTTAATACACTTAGAAACCATTTCATCTTCTTGTTCAATCTGTTTCTTCACTGTAAAATAGTACACGTGCATGTGAACTCTATAACTGTGACCACATTTTGTGCAATGTTGACTAGCACCTATGCAAGCGCAATTCATCAACTCAGGACTTCCAATAATGTCTCTCGGAACATTATTTAGAAAACACGGATCGTGACATCTGGTTTTGTAGTGGTTTTCTTGTTTACCGTTGTCAACCTACAGAATTTTGTAATGTTCAAAAATAGAAAAACAATTTTATGAATTAGACGAGACCTGAATTTAACAACAAACAAAAAAAATATTTACAGATTAACAATTTAATATTTATCCTTTTATTTTACATACCGCATATGTTTCAGTGCAGGCGACATCAGTACATACAGTTACTGGCTGAGATAATTTGGTAACCACAAGCTCAATGATGGGAATATACAGCTTTTTCTTCAGTTCTGCAAGACTGCTTCTATCGATTCCCAATTCATCCTCCCTCCGTTTCAGAATTTGGATATTATCATTCACCAATTGTGCAATATCGGCCATTGGCTGCGACAGTTGATAAATAATTCTGCGAGCTTCATTGATGGCAGCAGTGTTATGCACGAAATGAGGTGGCAACTCCAGGATATAATTTATCATCCTGAGAACAACATATTGTGAAGAAAATGTAGGAAGTGTGATAATGAAACATACTTCCAACATTGCTCTTCAGAGCGTTTCCAACTTTCAATACTCCATCGCCTTACTTCCGGGCTTAAATCCACTCCATTTTTAATGGCTGCCAAAGTTCTGAATGCCTCGTTGTCGAAGCAAAATGCATTACGATCCAACGGGATTTCTGTATGGGCTGGATTTTTCCGAATCTCCTCAGTTAAATCACGTAATAACTGCAAAGTGTCACCCGCACTATAGTTACTTCCTATATGTTGTACAAAAAAGTGTTAAAAAACAATGCCATGAGCAACTATCGATGCTGAAACCTTTAGAATGGGTAAACACAAAGATTATATTTTTTCCGGCAGACTTCTCCAGCCTCGATAAAATCTGAGAAACGCAATATTTGAAGTAAACAGTGGCTCTTGATTGCTGTGATTTAGTCAAGTAGCAAATTGCATGTAAATTATGTAATCTACTTATGTAACTCAATATATTTTCACAGTTTTCTTCATCTGCATTAATGCCTCTGGTATCTCCCATTCCTGGAGTATCTATTAGACGCACCTTAAACCCCAAAAACGTTAAATACATTTATTTATTTCTAAACAGTTTAGCCTTGCCATGACTCCACTTTTTAAATAAAAAATGTAAGTTTTTACTGCTCGAGTTGCAGAAGCACCAGATGTTAAATTCTCATTGACATCGTCACTTTGTCCAATTTTAACAGTCCTCATAACGCCATTCTTATCCTCAATACTGAAGCTGGCAGGAATGAGAACACTGAAAATCGGTTCTTTTTCCACTTTCTTGAAGTCTTCGAATTGAAGATAAGTAAAAATGGAGTTTATAAAGGTGGATTTTCCTGCTCCAGTTTCGCCGAGAAGAAGAATGTTGATTTCTTTTTTCTCATTTAATTTCATGATTCCAAGTTTGGAGGTGATGTCGCCTTTAGACACATTCATGGTATTAGTTTGTGCGAAATCATTAACCAAATCTAAAAAAGATAAAAATTGCATAAATTAAATATAGGAACTGATAAAAGTGCATGCTGTTAGTTGTACAATACTCTAGAATGTTTATAAATCCAACATGCAAGAAAACGTTGAAAAGTCTATTAAAAAGGACTAAATACCTACACAGGGTATCTCAAAAAGAGAAACACATCTACAGAGGGATTTGAATATTTATCTTGCAATTTTTTTTACTGATTGCTTTATCTTTATATATCAGCGATCGAAATTGATTTGTGCGTTTAATAATTTCTATTTTCGTACTTTAAAAATATTTAGTTAGTAGATCGTTATTCTCAAATATTTGGAGTCATTTTTTGGTTTAATTATGTGACCGTTTGCGATTAAACATAGGAATTCGGCTTTCATTTGCAGATGTGAGTAAAAGTTCGTATTAGGAGGTATTTGGTGTTAGGCTGTATTTATGTATATAATCGTGTCATATTATTCACAATAATATTATCCACAATAATTAATACTAAGGTTTTCTATATTCTATATTGTTTGTCTGAAAGTCCTAATTTCAAGAAATAAACAAAATTGTCATAGAAAACTTTACAACAGATATATTTAGAATAAGGTATAGAATACAAATTAATACGTTAATATGACCTCGTTCTTAATTCGAATTCTCCCTTTGTGATTACGTACAATACCTTACCCTTAAAGTTAGTTAGGGTGAGCCGTCCATGAATTTATCCCGAGCCATTAATAGTACCCACGTCGAAAAGTATTCTTTAGGTCTAGTTGTCAAGCACTTAAATCGTAATCTTAAAGAGTGATGGATAGAAAGAAATGGTCTTAATCATTAGCCTGCCAGATCTGGAAATCTTAATAGTTTGGATTTTTGGAGGAGGAGCGGGGGTAAGTTTCATGAAAATTTTGGTATACGCCGCTAAAATAAGCGATGAAAATCAGTTAGGACAACGTTTTTTCTCTACCGCTGGTCATGCTACAAATATGTTAGGAATTTTTGATCGTATACGGGAAAATTGGTTAAAACGTTTTTGTACATGCATGAACTCAAATGGTGAACTTATGGAATATTTAATGTAATAAAAATAATAACAAATTTGTGTTTTGGATTGTGATGTTAGTGATGTAAAATGTGTTACGTAACATATGCTAATTAGAGATAACTACAAAAATTTAAAGGTAAGTAGCTTTTCAAAATAATAAAACAAAAATCACATAATGTTTACATTTTTATCATTAAATCGATCGGACCCAAAAAAACCCTGCGTAAATGTAACATATTTGGTTTATGCAGCTACTTAAGGAGATATGGATATGAAATGAACACGATGCGATGTTGCCAATTTTCAAAAGATGTTTTTTTTGATTATCCGATAAAATGGTTGTATTTGTGATCCCTATTGTAAGGAACTTTTTTGTTTAAAATTATGTTCTAAATCATTGGTTTAATTTATGAAACTTATTTCACTAATACCCTGTATAGGGGTGCTCTAGGCTGTTGCCTGATCTGGCTATTTGGTCATATTGCCTATTTTCTTCATAATGTTTGTGTTGAATATTATTGTCATTGGTTATTATAATTTATCGTTAGGGTTCTTATAATTATAGTCTAATGGAGTGATGTTAAATTTCTAGAAAAAATAACAATTGTCATAAATTAATCATATCATAAATTCCCAAAAACTATTATTCGTTATTGTTTTTTGGTTTTGTAATTGACTGATGCGTGTAACAGTTGTTACGGATTATTTGCCTTAGGTGAATACGGTTTGATTAATATTCTGCTGTGAAATTATTTAGTTCGGTGTGAACGATTTATGATTGTAAACATAATAGAAAAACCGACATAAAAGGTTGCTAACAGTGCTATCCCTACAATTCAAGATGTGTAAAGTATTCGGTTAAGGTGCCTACAAAGATGAAGTTAGGTTTGAGGCGAATCGACACATTTCTTTGGCATACAGAATATGCGTTAATACCTAATATCCATAATATGAGACAATTATCAGGTACATTATTCAAGAATAGGGATCTACCATATTATAAAAAATATAGTAAAAATATTCTAGCAAACATACCTGCTTAAATAATTTCACACAATGTGCAATAATAATTTATACACCAGACGAGAGAATATGAGATTCAATTCTAACCTTTTAGAACTAAACTTTGTTATCTTTTCATACTCTCAAAATGATTTATTGACAAAACCATCAATATTTAGTACATATGTTGGTTCAGGAAAAATAATCTTAACTCGAACTCAGCTAACCTTTATTGAAAATTAATCTCTTAGAAACCCTGTTGTGTATGATAAATTAAGATAACGAGTATTGAGACTGTAAAATGATAAACTACTTACAATGGTACATATTACTTTCAATTTTATTTTATTAGTGAAGTAATGTTATTAGTTTCAACAAGCGCATTTGGTGTGTTATTTGTAAACCGTGGTATAAACAGACTGCCCAAAATGTAGAATCAGCTCTCAATCAAGCAATTTTTTTACTTACTAATGCATTCTTGTCCAAAACTGACGGAACTCTGTTTTGGTTTATTCAGGTCAGCCTGGAAAGTTTGATATAAAGATGCCAACGTCTGGTTTCCCATCTAAAGATTTAAGCCCAACAAAATAGCTAAAAAGGTTATTTACCATTTATAATTTCGATTTAACTCATCAAAGCAACGATGATTATCCTCGTTTATATCACTAGATCATAATCGCAAACGTAATTTTTGTCCACAACACATAGAAATTGCGTTTATAATTATAAAACAATACTATGAAACCGGATAAGTTTAAGGATAAGCCCTTAAGTAGGTTTTTTAAATCGCCAACGGTACAGTTATATGACTACCCCATAAAGACTTATTGCTTTAAAGGTGTAAACATATAACTCTATAGCTGAATGTTACGTTTAGAAAACCATAAATTATCTTGGACTAATATTAAAGATGCCGAAAGGAATTCAAATTATATATGTGCTTGTTGGATAGTCATAACATAGACCGACAGATTTCTTGGTTTTGCTGACAATGGTATTTTTGAGGCATAAGGAGGGGCTCAAACGAGCATGGTAGTTTTTAGTTCTTAAGCTGATGTAGCCGAATTGACTCAACGTGTTCAGATCGTACCTAATTGAATAATAAATTATTTATAAAACAAATAATTATTTTTCCTTACGATCACGATCCATCAACAAAATTGTACTAATAAGTTTTTGGTTATTTACTTAACTTTTAAATATAAGCTTAGCATAGAGCAGAAGCAAAAATTGCATATTTATAACTTGAAATTAATCATCTATAAATTAAAATTAATATGGGCTTATACAGTGTTCCGGAGAAAATTGTTCACGATGAATTTCTTTTTTTTGTAGTTTTTTCAAAAAAATACTAAACACGTCAACTTTGATAGGGAGGGAGGCATCAATTGACGAGAAAGATGTTCTCGAAATGTCCTTCTACCCCTGGGAACAACCTTTTTTAAGTTTTCAAATTGGCAAAGGGGTTGCGTTATGCCACGTTTTAAAGGTAATTCTATTCTCTACGTGGTAAAGCTCTTATTTTTTATTTTTGTACTTCAGTCTTGTAGAAACTGAACAAAAGTCAAATAACTTGATTTTAACCATGAATGTTATTGTAATGAATGGTGACAGTGTAAAGGTAGATTCAAATCACGTTTATTAAGCCAAATAGATAAAATAAATAGAATAATAATATAATAAGATATAATAATACAATAGTGGAGTGAATAAAAACATTAAATATGAGGACTCAATGTAACTAAGAAGTGCAATAGAATATTAATTGTCAGGGTCTTTGCTAATGTTTTCAGTTGACAAAATGAAATGGATAGTTTTGTTATATAATTATATATTTATATAACAAATCTTTATTTCCAAAAGAAAGGGGCCATCGACCCATATGGTCTTTCAGCCCATGGGTACAGTTTTGTTTTGTAACAATATTATGCTATTGCCTAGCTACCTCTTTAACTTTTGAATACAATCGAGAGAAAAAAAACCGGACCTTTCTATTGTCTATCAAAACATTCTAAGAGGGTGTTAGAAGGAAAAAAGAAGCGGGATTGTCTCGTCTGTCTTGTTATCGTAAGTGGGTTCAGTATCGTCCAGTTGCGTGGGTTGTTCTTTCAATTAGTTTGTAGTTGTTGTAGTCTTTCCGTTATTTTGGCTATTTGTGCTCTTTTGTACAGCATTTCGTTGGGTGGGTTGTGTAGAGGGTTTCTAAGATGTCTAATTTTCGTTATTAGTCTAAGAGCAATTTGTTCAGTTGCCTGGTTATATAGTTATTAATAATAAAAATAACATAATGCAGATATGTGTTTTGATCATTTGAGGGGTTTCCGAAATGCTTGCTAGAAAATTATAAATTAAAATTAGTTGTAGCAGGTTTTATATGAATTTTATGTGTTATTTAAATACAAATTTACTGCTGATTTTTTCTCTTTAATTAGCAGACTATGTAAATATTAAGTTTCATTCTTTATGCTCCTGGTAACTTGGCCAGCCAGATTATTTCATGTAAATATAAAAACTCACAAATGTTTGCTCTAATCTCATTACCCATATGTAAATTATCCTGTTGATAAGTTATTAAGAGCTTGAAAAGCCTTGCCTTAGTGAGGACTGATTAATTTCGCCATATGTGTGGAAATTATCTTGCTACGTATTTATCAAGGCTACATAAAGCTTTTTTGAATATACTGAGATCATCAATGGCTCCATTTTTCAAACTTCTGCTACCTTGCAGAGTAAGATGATTTTCGTAAAAACGAAAAAATCTGTGCAGAATGTTAGTCGTTTTCTCCATTTCTATGGTAAAGTTCAAATTCTTAGTAACTTTGCCACCGTCGCGGGGAAAATAATTTCCACGGACCTGGCGATCTTAACCAATATTTTGCATAAAAGTTATCACTTTTTATGAGAAATGAGTGCCTAAAATTGGGTATTAGGCGTAGCTTCATGCCTTCCGTAATCTGTATATGGCGGCCATGTTAGATAACATCACAATAACAAAGAGAGGCTAAAAAAGATGTGTGGAAATTCGGTTACATTTATTTGATAGGATATTAATAATTTGGTACTTAAAATTGCTAGTAGATTCCTAAAATTACTGTGCTACTACAGTCTAACATGAATGTAACAATCTTCCTAAAATATATCAATCAATTAGTTCAGCTGCATATTTACCTAAAGATTATTCTGTTGAAATGCAGGAAGAACAACAATAAAATCTAAATTACTTTGTCGGGAAACAACATAAAATACGAAATATTAAGAATTAAACTAAACATTAGTCAACTACAGCGATACTGCGTAATGTACTATGAAAAAATAAAGTAGATAACGTTTCACCGGAATTCATCGAAATTAACCGAACTGCTAACCTCTAACATTTTAATCATAAAGTGTAAGTGCGCCAAACATAATTTAATATTCTGTATTTGCTTGCGAAATGTATTAAACTTGATAAAATCGTACAATTATTAATAGAACGCTTGAGGTATTGAATTCAATAAATGTACTGTTAGTAGGACATCAATACAACGTTCGCCAACCTTTAAGAGGATACGTGTCACTCGGCGCATGTTGAGAGGCAAGCTCTCGCGGGTTCGGCAAACGAACTGCATTTAGGGGAATTACCCAGGAACACACTCCGAGTCTCTAGTTCGAAGCTGTTCCTTGTAACAAATTAATGTATCTGGCTTTAACTTATCGCGATATTGTTTTAGTTTATAAGTCATTAAATAAGATCACATTAAACCGAAATAAATTAATGTGATTTCTTTAACATGGTGATTAAATCTCCCGGAATACTTTTGAAAACCTAAGGCGTTTTGCATTGGGTTTAAAGTCTACTACTGGCGTTTCTCTAGTTTTGACTTTGATACATCCCTAGCACTAAATAAATATTACTGAAATTGTTTAATCTCTGAAACTATTTAATATGCAAGATGAATTCTTTAAAGTGTTACAAGCGATGTCAGGACAACTGGAGACTGCTACAGATTTTCAAACATTCAATTGAAACCTTATACACAAGCTAGCCTTGAAAATTTATAGATTTCAAAAATAGTTATTCTTCAAGTCTATATACCTACTTTTACCACCACAAATTTTTTGTGAAACAAACTAAGGAAATTTTTCCTCTTAGTATTTATTTATATTGAGTGATTGCGAAAAAAAGAAAGGTCGTTTTAGACCATCTTCATAAATTAGTTGTCTTTTTAAATCTCACAAAATGTAAACTGTGTTAAATTTTCTCAAGTAGAATCCAGTGTGATAGTTCACGTCTTTCTACAATATAAAATTTAGGCGCCATTAACACAAAATTATATGATTTGTTAAATGGGACACCGTTTGACTATATTTAATGTAACGAAACCATATGCCACATGAAATACAATGCGTTACGTTATTTTATGTATTATGCCATAGTATGAACCCCAGGATAAGCAAATGTTTGGAATCAGCTGATTGGAATAAAATAATAAGACTAGTACAACTTCTTCGCCTTGAAATAAACATTAGCAAAAAGGTTCTAGTAATCTCATCGTCACGTCTCAATCCATTGCCTCCAAGCACACATAATATTCAGTACAAGAGACACATTCCAAGGATATATTTTTCTATATTCTCTGTACATAATAAATAAACATCAATATATTTCATAGTAATAAAAGATATCCATAAAAATTGCACTAAAGATCAATAATACTCTTCGTAAATTATCACTATTTTTGACACTAATACGCTTTATTATCTAAATAATGGCTTACTACGTCTCATTATTAATAGCTAACCATAGTATTCCACTGTATTCTTCTAACTGCCATGCTGATCACTGAAATACTTCCATTGCTAAAAACAAAATTCCGATATTTAACAATTCACTCACTTATGCTCATAATATCGGACTGCTTTCATCTTAAACGCTGTAGAATTTTCTTTACATTTATAGGCCAACACTTGTTTTATTCTACTGATTTCCACCATAGGGAATCTGGCCGCAACATATGCTAGGAAGCAAAAACATACTGTCACAACATTAGCGTAAAAAAATCTGGGTTCACGTAATTTTGCCAGAAAGATATATTGCAAAAAAATGGCGATATTTGTTTCAAGCAGAGTAACCAAATTCAACTGCCTGAAACTCACATATAATTGCCTGAACTTTGGCTCGATCCAAAGCGGGCTTTACAGGTCTTTCGCCATTTCCAGCACGACTCCATCTTTGCCCAGTAACGGAGCAAGTTGCCAATTCCGCAGGGCTAAAAAGTATGGTAGCCAGGCCTCGAGTCAATTTTCTGTAATCCGTTCCTTTTATGCTGCGCAGCTGTTCTTCGCAAATCTCGATACCATCACCAAGCTTAATCTAAGGGAAGTTTGATTAGCATAATAATGGAAACATTTTTCGCTGAATACCAATTTGTTTCGTCTATCTGGTTCTCTTTTATCGAACAATCTATGAGACATTTCATTGAAGGGAATACCTATATTCTGACCGTATTGATGTAAACTATAGGGTGACCAGTGTTCAGACATTCTTCGACGCTTTAATCTAAACCCTGAAAATAAAACGGTAACATATGAAAATGTAACATACACCGTTATAAAAGACGCGTAGAAATATTCATAAATTTACAGCGATAAAGGTTACGAAAGCTCTCAATGCAAGGAAAACTAAATCAATGATGTAGCATGTAAACAATCCAGAGCGAAAGTAACGTACAATATATAAAAGTTAGCTTTATTTTATTTTTTTTTTGTATATAACACGGTAACGAATATTAAAAGAACCATTTTGAAAAGGAAGAGATTTGCTGACACGTCTATCCAAATTTACGTACATAAAAATACGAGTTTTAGAAAAACACCTGTGAGTTCTGAAATGTGAACCACAGCTAAGTGGTAAAGCTTTCAATTAAAGAGTTTGATAAATATCCAACAAAAGTATTTTTTAAATTAATGTGATATATTCTGAAATCAAAACGATTGTTCTGAAATACAAGTGATACATCCTAAAATTAAAGTGATTATATTAAAATGTAAATGATAAAGATTCCAAAAACCCAAATTGCTAATGAAAAATAAAAACATTAAATGGACGGGGCGGGATATACATTTACAAATTATCAGGTTCATAGCTCCTTACGAACTTTTCTAGTTTTTTATATTTTTCGTTGTGCGATAAAACCTTCAAATCTATACGACGCTTAAGCTTTAACTGATTCTCAAATATTTTAGTTGAAGAGTGTTAATTTCGGCCATTATTCTCAGCAAATAAACCACAAAATGATACTTATTACTGGCCATATATTAAAAAGTAATACAGTAACAACCCACATTACTGACCGCTTCTTAATTACTATTATTAGTACCTACCGCAGTTAATACTTAGATTACTCTATATCTCAAGTAGGATATAAAATTTTTTTCGTAACATTGCCGTAATGCCGATGAGTGCTCTGGATATGTCTCCGTAAGTACAACTCGGTTTTAAATTGTTTATTACAGAAGGCGCAAGTGACATAGGTTGGATGGTGAATTAATTTTACGTGTTGGCGTAAATTCGATAAATTACTATAGATTTTCCCGCATTCGGTGCAGGGCCGTGGATCCAGCGAATGCAGCTTTCTGTTGTCTTTGCCTGCAACAAACAAAAGATTACGTTAAAACTAATGTTCGTTGCAAGCAAGACAATAAAGCCAATATAATTTCAGAGACAACGTGTCTCAGAGTTAATTATATACAAACTTCATTATTGTTTACCAATATTAAACCCCACACAATTTAACTATGAGAACATAAAAAGATGTAAGACGATTATTCACTTACCCGGTGAAGCAATATCACCAATGGTATCATTAAAACTCGAATCTTGAGCGGAAACATCAATACCATCTACAATAACAACAATCAAACATCTGACGAATATATGATAAATTATTTCACCTGAGCCAACACCACTTCTATTTCTATCATAAAAATTTCCGGAGCTATCATTTCCATCCTGCTCATTATCCTCATCACTAATATAATCTGGTAATTCGACTTTTGGCATTAAGTCAATTGCAGTTCTAGATTCTTGAATGGCAAAGGGGTTTAGGGTCATTGAATCATCTTTCCTTAATCTAGAAAGTTCTCATTTATTTGAAAAAATGCATTGTGTTGTTAAATACCTAAAATCAGTCTCAGATTTGCTCTTTTTTGGTGGTTGACTAGAAAAATTTGGCACATTTAAATCAGGTAAATCTAACGGCACATCTTGACTATAGGTTACGCTACTTGTACTTGTAGACAATACTTGTACACTCTTTGGCTTATTTTTATTGACTAGAATATTATTCCTGCAAGACAGAACCCTCTTAATCACTAATTAATCCTCTAACTTCGAAACTACTAGCCTAAAAGACCTTAAAGCTTGAGGTTTCATATACAAACTATTCTCTTCAACCATTCGATCGGATTCTGACGAAGTATCAGTGAGGCCTCGAATTTTTAATGATTCAGCCGTCTTAAGAAATGACGACAAATGAGTTTGAGACACATTCACTTCACCCACATACATAAATTCCATTAAGGCTATGATGTGGCGTGCCTCTACATCTCTCATGAAGACAATTGGATGTGAGCAAGGGTTAGTCTGTGAAAGCATTTTTGGAATTAGACAATAAAATTCAGTTCTACCCAAACCAACCTTAAAGAGCTCTTTGAAATATGGACTACATGCTGAAAGGACTACTTTATGAGCTAATAGTTTTTGGCCATCACATGCTATAGTAACATCAGTGAAATCCTCATTGCACCGAAGTGCTTCAAACTGAGATGTGATATTTGAATGAAAGTTATTCCATCTTAAACAAAAATGTTGATCGGATATTGTATCATCCAAATCAGCCATGCCTAGTTCAATCCAACTCTGACTACATCTGTAATGACAAAGTAGTTAAAGTAGTAGTTTGATAAAAAAAGACAGCATATCTTGGTCAAATCTCTTCCTACTTACCCAATTTCATATTTGAAAATCCTAGGTTGCTCTTATATGTATTTTTAATGTAAAATCTATGTATCTATCGTCTCACCAAAGACTTACGACTTCACTTTAGTATTTAAAATGATGTCCACATTTCTACAAAAAGAGAGGGACCAATTTACATCTTAAGCATTTTCTTAGGTAGCAAGTTGTTGACATAAAGTTACAAAACAGGTATGTAATACTAGATTTTTATTAGAGTTAAATTCCTACTACTATTACTTTTGAACAAAAATTTAAATACTAATTTATATAACAGAAATATGATGTATAAGGCAAAAAGGGAAGCTTAACCTCATACAGACAAACCCCAAGTTATAACTATAATTGACCCCACAAGGTTTTTAAAACGCCGTTCTAATTATGTGTTTTGAAATTAGGAGAAGCTGTAAATGCATGACAGCTTAATATGTTAATTAAATCTTACCTAATTTTTGAATAATAATATAACATTTTAGGAATGTGCTTCCTGTCAATCAGCAGACTTGAAATAGATTTTATTTAAGTACATTTTCACACCAAAATTTAACATTTAGCAGAGTTTTAAACAATTAACTCTGAAATCTTCTACCATGAGCATGAAGTAATGTCACATATAGTAAGTAAATTAAGCTAAATTAGCTTATTTAGACCTCAGGAATTAACAGTATCCTATTGGTCATCTAATTCTGAGACACCCTGAATTGTACCCAATTCCTTCAATAATACTCAAAAAGTACTAACCCTTATAGCTAAAGAAACAAATATATTTTCAATCATAAATTGCTAACTTTTTGTAGATGTACTATGGTGAATGTAAGAACTTCGTAAAAATGTAAATTATACACAAAACTTGACACAGAACACAATAAACTTCTTTCTAATAAATTCTTTAAAATGTCTAGATAAAATATAAATCTGGATTGTGGACAAGGAACTGAGCTCAATAATAAGATCCATTTGACAACATTCTCAATAGGTATAATTTCCCTACAGGTATTTTACTTACTATGGCTATTTTTTGCAATAACTCGTATTGTGTTCCTTAATAATTGATTATAATTAATTAACGGTAATAAATTTTTATGGTTGATTTATTTAATCAAAAGGATGTCAGTGAATATTTAAAATGGCTGCGACTGTGGTCTATGGTGACTTTGACAAATGAGATCTATCCACTACTTGCCAAGTTCGTAATATTTACATTTATTGTATTACATTTAATTATAAATGTGTATTTTTTTATTAATAAGCTTAGAATAGCCAAATTATTTTTAAACTATGTAAACGAAGGTTTCGACATTCGAATCTGTCTTTATTTCAATCTTAAATGTGCTAAATTTCAGCATCCCATCGACCATATTAAATTTAGGCTCCTTGTCGTTCTGCCCTTGTTTCTCAATTCAGATAAAGAGAGAAAGCAAATATGAAACGAAAAGCACATTTCTGACAAATGCTGAAAATACTGAAGTGAAATCAGCTGTAATATGTCAAAATTAAAAAAATAATGCATCATGGACAAATTTTCGTTTAGAAATTGTTAAATTTGTTACATTCTCACAAGCAAAAAACTATTTATTGTCTTTAGAGGTCGGTTTAATATTTCGTAACTATAGTGCTCATATCACATGGGGAACATTCACAATTTCCCTGTTCTGTATTATTATTTGTTAAATTCACTTTGAAGGACACACTATCGATTTTTGGAATTTTCTTTATTTTCAAATCTTTTAATTCTAATTCCTGGATTTCGAAATATGAAATGCATAAAAGTAAGTAATTCATAGACACGGTGCATGCTTTGGGAGTCTTCGGTCATTATTCTTTCACCCTTTCCCACGTAGATATTTAACCTCCCACATGTTATTATGACTCATTTAAAAAATGTACTAATTGTAAGTTAACAGAATTTTCTAGCTTAATAATATGCATGCTGAATTTTTCATGACAAATTTCTTGACGGTAACATTTAATTGAGCATTATAATGGCCTATAATTTGGGCAGGCCATCCATAGTTATGGCTTTTAAAGATGTTCAGGTACAAGTGGTATTTAATAAAGCTGCCAAAATGTTGAATTTTTGTTTTATAAAACTGACAATGTGCAACATTAGAAACACCTACATATAGACAAATCTAATTTTAACCAACTAGGTTCGCAGGTTAACACTGTAAACAGATGAGTTCCTGGATGAGTACAAAATCATCTTATAATAAGAATTTTGCCTGCAAAATAATTTCCATAGAAATGAATAAATAATGTATTTTGATCTCATTGTTTATTGAAATTATCCTATTGACACTTTAAAAAGCTGAATGTTAAATGTCAACGAAACCAATTTTTAACCTAAATCACCGTTTTCTACACTATTCGCATTTGTAAACTATGCAAGCAACAGTTTTATGAAGAATTTTATAAATTTTGAACAATTCTTTTTTATATACAGTAGCTATTTTAGTAAGTATAGATTCAAATTAATTAAATAAATTTGAGCACTCTGAATACATTGGTACATCTAATTATTTTCCATTGGATCTGTACGAAATGTATGACATCCATCCAATATCCGCATATACTCATGCAAGATAATTTTAAGTTTAAATAAAATATTAAAATGTTATCATACTTGGAAATGAGGAGTAGTATAAGGCCAAAAATTTTATAAATTTTCTAATATTTAATTTACCTTGTTTTAGCATCTAAACCATAAATAATTAGAATCGTAATGATAGAAATGACTATTACATATCTCTATGTATAAATAAATTTTGAGTTTTTTTAATAAATATTATATGTGAATAATTTACCACCTCACCAGTTAATAATTGCGCTCATTAAATTAATTAACTTCAAAAAGGAAATAGGACTTTCTACTCATCCTGGAAAGAAAGCGAAGACTTAGCTACCTGGGACACAAGCTACTATGGGTTAATCAATCAGTTGCCTACAAACTACCAACCATGGTACTGTGGGTGCATTAGTTTCAAATTTATGTTTTATGCTCTGTTAGGTAGTTTTGTCAAAATTACATTCATTTTTTTTTTGTAAATTTTTGCCATTTATTACATAAGTTTTAAATTCTCGAAGACAAATTGCACTAGAATCTGCCATTATAACTTCATTCTAAAAGAACTTCTTATTATATTATCCCATAATCTGTGAAACAATAATTTATATCTTATTAATAGAGAATTAATATAAGTAAGTGCAAGTAGGATTTTTTTTTTAAAAGACCTCTAGAAAAGTAAGATAATTCAAGTGGTATCGTTTATTGGCTTACCATTATCTGAAGAATTAGGTCTCATGACTCAAGGGTGAGGAACTTTGTAATTCGAATTATTTTCCTAGGTACTTGTGGCATAAGAAGTACTGACTTTTCGTATGTAACATTCTGCACGTATTCACGTTTTTGTTTTTGTTACTGCCAGCAAGGTAATAGCTGTGAAAGTCTGAACCTGCATGATTTGGATTGACATCTCGTGAATAAGATCCTCCAGCTACGTGATTTCTCGCACATATTGCATGTAAGTCCGATGTTTGGACTTAAAATCATAAATTAAAAAAATAAGCAATCATTTTTTTGTGTATTAAAACAGCAGAAATTAGAATTTTTGTATCAAAGCTTTCCGCTTCAACTGCGAAAACTATGAAGGGCGCGAGCTTATTGCTAACCCATTGCATAACTATAAACCAGTTCTTTATTCAGTTTTATTCAACAAAGTTAATTGGTCGATAGTTTTGATTCTCACCGTCTCCAAACACCAATTTTTTATATTGTTTCATAACATTAGTTAACTAAACTGGGAAATTGAATCCCTCCTACAAATATTAGGCGAATTTATCTTACTCCTAATCGACAAATGTTTAAATTCTGATAAATATCACACTATCTGGTGTCAAGTATTCTGGCCTTTAAAGGTTGTTTGGGAGCAGGCCCTACACAAGTTCGGTGTTTGTGTGAACATTGCGTACCTTTTCAATAAAACTTTGTGCTGTTTTGTTATTTGGGAATTACCAAGGAATATGTGACAGTCCCTTTTTTTTAAGAGAGCCTATAATATTTTCCTTTGTAAGTTCAGTCTTGTTTTATTTTGAGTTGTCTTTGAAGGGTTGTTTGTCATTAGTTCGTAGTATTTCTAACAGAATATATTGATTTACTCAATTGAGAGAAACTCATATGTTTAATTAAGAATCGAGATAGGAATAAATCTTACTCATCTGGAAACGAATTCCTAGTAACAATGCATTATGAATAAACGGGTTAGCGTTTAGATGAACTATAATTGTATGGGGGTTTTGTTATAATTTAATGGTATATATAAACAAATAACAGTCACGATTACTACATATATGTATTTATTTAAAAACAGTGATACATACACATTTTTATTTTTATTTTTGAAAAATTGGCCTTTAATTATTCATTTAAATTTTAAAGCATCTTCTTGGTTTTTAGGTACAGTGAACTGTGTTGGATTCCAAGCTGGCAGCCCAGGGCTCAAGTGGCGCCCCGTGCGCTGCTACCTCTACTAGCGCATCTGGCAGAGTTGATCAAGCAACGCTGACAGGTAAAAATGTGCCGCATTAAGTACATATAACCAAAGTTTCCCTTAATAAATAAATAATTATTTAATTTGAGATGGTACAGAGGAAACCCATATTTAAATTCTTCAATTCATATTTAGATAAATACCTTAAGAAAAACTGTTATTTTGAATATTTATCTTGTATTTAACATAATTATTTTAATTGAGGATTAATGAATGTATGCTCTTTTACCTACCAACACCTCAGTTGTTACCATAATTTTCCAGTAGGTATTTTGAAAAAAATAGTTTCTTTGAGGCTCAGTCGCTGAAAACGATGCAGAGAAATGGCTAATATTGACTAAGAAATTTAAGTGTTTCATTTCATCAACTTTACGTGACTGAACACAAAAGGTTTTAGCTGGAATGGGAAATCTTGAATCCAAAAAATATATTTTTCTAACTCCGATGCTTAAAATGATTCTTTTGAAGACTCTTTGAAGCTACAAAAAATATTACTTTTCACAACTGGCAATGAAAGTTGCTTCGCCAATTCTGAAACATTTTACTTTTCGTAACTGGTTGTGAAATATAAATAAAAAAAGTACGATATTGTTTAACCATATTATATGAATGTTGAAATTGAAATTACAAAAAGTCACCTATGAAACGCGTTGGAAAATTGTGAAAAGTAAAGCAATATCTTTTTATACTTTTATACATGTTGAAAAACCTTGAAGTACGTTGAGAAATGAATATTTCATCTAATTTACATCCTTTTGTAGAACTTTCCACGATCGTCGCGCAGATATCTGTTCTTGACACAAAGTAGTATTTTTTCCAACTCATTGCATAAATCGTCATTATTCTATTTTTCCATGTATATATTATATTTTTTATTTCTTCTCATTGAGAGAACTTACTAAAGCTTAAATAATTGGAATCTAGGTGATTTTAATTAAATTAAGTTTCATAACTACCGATTTTGAAAGGAAATCGTGAAATTAAAATCTATTTTTAAAATTATTTATTACTATCAGAAAACCTGCAAGTTTTTAAATTCTTCTCAATTTTCGGAACCTCTTTAAAATTTTAAGGAAAAACCTTTTATAATCATATTTGCAAAGATGTCAGATTTATCAGGAATTTTTACGGTTCTAAGAACGTGCCGTAATTACATTTAAATTCAACCAAGCCGCAATTCTTGTATCTTTAAATTTTCGAAATATGTATACCGTTTTTCAGATTTTATTTATGATCCAGAAAGCAACAACGAAAATTGAATTTTCACGACTTAACTTCAAAATTTTGTATGTATTTAATAAATTGAAATTGACCTAAATAATTAATGAACTTGAATGTTTCTTATTTATTTATTGTTATTCAACAGTTTTACAAGTTCAATTACCTAAAAAGTATTTCAATTTCAATACGTGTAAAGAATCACATATACCCTCATATTACCATATATGTTGCAAATCACTTCATTTACGTCATTTTGTCATTACTTTTATCTAATCAGCATTATCTGAAAATTCGCATCAGAATTAGATTTTATATTCGTATTACGTTGATGCAAAATAGTATGGAAATATGCATTGCCTATTATGAGAAAAATATTTTTTTTAATAATTTTTAAAAACCATTAGAGATAAGATATCGAATCTTACATCATTGGAATCAGTTAAAAAGAGTCTTCCGAAGAAGTAATAATATTCAACCAATAATATAGTATTTAAAAGAAGTATAAATTTATAACAGAGTTTAAAAACCACGATCGATAGAAACATTTTGGGCGCGCTACTGAATTGTGACGTAAAATCTAAAAAATATTGCGATTTAAATTTTTTCTTAAGATAAATCCTTAGAAATGGTGCCATCATGTATATTGGTTGAGCTACGAACGGTTGCTGCATTGCTATAGATACAGGGCACAGCTTGAATATGTAAAAATATTTGCCTTATACTTTTGATTTTTGTGTCGTAGAGCATATTGAAAAAAATCACGTACTACTTTCATAGGAAATGCAATTTTGTGAAATACATGTCATATTGCGTTAATGGCTTGTCCATCAAAATTCCACTCACTGCATATAATTATAAATTTTCCAAATGGTTATATTCGCTGATAAACATATAGTTTGGTTATATAGTATATATATAGTTACTTCATTCTTCGATTAATTATTTTCAAACTAAATTCAAGTTCGTTTCAGCTATATCTATTTTAAGAAATATATTGATCTGAATAATTCTCGGGAAATACAAGCCGGCCTCCTTCAGGGAAGGGCTAACCTAGTTTTCCGCAATATATCCTTTGAGTAAAAATATGTTCCCATTAGTCGACGATAACAATGCCGGACTTTTGCATAAAAACTCTTCGCGAACTATTCTGTGGTGGTTAAATACAAAGAATAACATAAGAGTATGGAAAATGTGCTTTTTGGGTCTGAAAACTTTGGAAATAGCAAGTATGTAGGATTTTGATATTGTCGTTGCAATTTGATTAATGTATTTCTCCAGTCAATCTTTTTCTAGTGCTATTTAATCTTTTGTTACTATCGTAAAATAATTCTTTATATTATAGAGAAATTTATTATAAATTTTAATTTGCATGTATGTTTATATTGGTTTTTCCACTACTAATTAGGAATTCGTATATTGCTATCAAAACTTCTGTTCCTGAAATATTGTAAGTTTTCGCAGCTTTGTCAAAGACGAGACGTTCAAGAACCTGGAAGTCTAAAATTAAAATTGAAAAACAAATAATGTGTGGGAGGCATTCTTTCGGTCCTTAGTTAGATCCGAATATAACCAATACAAGGTCTAAGTGAAAAGCTCTTTGATTTACAGCAAAAACAGGGGGGATATTTCGGAACTTCAATAAGAATAGGTCTAAATTATGTATACATATGAGGCTCAGTATTGGATCGGTTATATTTTCTTGAATTTGGATTTGTAGTAATGTTGAATTTTCTAAATAACGAATTAGTTTTTGTACGAAAATATTAATGATACATTTTTTTACTCAGACAAATTTCATTTATCTGTAGTTTTTAATGGTTTTACTTTGGGTAGGGATGTCTTAATAATCGTTAGACATGTTAAGTAAGTCAAATCACATTCCGATCTTTGCTGGTAAATTCTAAAACTAACATAATCGACATCTTAATCAAGCTATTACAACGATTTGAAATTCTCGAATTTTGTTTAAGTACCCAGCAATCGAACCGCAGTAATGAGATAATACATTTCAATTTACTTATATGTCTTAAAAAATATTCACGTGCTCCAAAATTTGATAAGGAGCATGGCTGGAAATGAAATCATCAGTCTTAAATTTCAACCTTTTAATTTTTTTAGTTACAATTTCCGAATAGAAAAAATAACAGTAATACACACCATTTTCTTAAACTTATTTTAAAGATTCATAATTGTGTCAGCATTTAAAATAGATTGCAAATTTTAAAAATAGTCCAGCAGCTTTTTAGTTTGCAATAAATGTGTTCGATCATTGGGGTCACATGGTTGGTTCATTTTCGATACGCAGTTTTTTCAGACAAATACTGTCGTATTTTATTGAAATATTTACACGGTACAGTAGTCCTATCATTGTTCAAATATTAATTAGTTTAATAAATAATTTTATTGGCAGTTTCTTGACAAGTAGATGCGGGACATCTCTACGACGTTGCTCTAGTATCGAATGTTACAATAGTCCATGTTTCTAGGTTTACTTTTTGGATATTATTGAAAATTCTAGTAACAAATCATTATCTTATATTCACTTGTTAATATTCCTTGATAATTTAATTATCTTGCAGTTTAAACAAACCCAAAGCTAGGTATACTCGTCGTGTTTACCTACATATATCTGACGAACCAAAGTAAGCGCACTTTGCGCAATCGAAAACTGTACATCCCCATTCCATAATAGGTTGCATAAAAAATACTTAAAATTCAAGTCGATCATTAACAATTATTATCGCGGTCGGTAGCTGTTTTATTTTAATTGTCTGTTATTTAGAAAGTGAAGTCATCGCGTACAGTTAAAAAATCTAAAAAAAAACTGACCAGTGCTTCTCAGGATCAAGCTACAGCTAGTCTCAGGGTCGTAAATTTCTATTTTGTATATTAAGTGCATTGTGCCAGGATTTCCTGATATGGATGAGTTTTAAGTGTCCTGAGTGCGAAGTTCGATGAAAATGTCAGCAGTAAATGAATGCGGGAGATTAATGTAGTTCTGGAAATGCTTATTTTGTGTATGAACTAAACTAAATTGCGTTTATATAGAAGTTATAGATCAGTATTTTTATGGATATATTAAACATTAAAATTGCACTTTACTTATAGGTAAATGAAACAGTATTGCGGAGCCTTGCGAATTCGCCAATTTTAAATTGTCGTGTTACGTAAGTTTTTCGTGATATAAGTAGCTAATCGTCATTATTTTTGTCCCTGTCTGTGGTCGAACCTAGAGGAAGTTCTTTATTTGCTTAATTGTCCCCTCATCATAGTGTTTATGTTTACTAATTATTATTTAAATGAACTCAAAGTGAATGTAGCCTACTGAATAAGAATTTATGGCTAACGAAAATTAATTAAATTTAATTTAATAATTCATAATTCATGCCCCATTTTTCTGAAAGTCGTTTATTGCCCTCATAACGTTATTGCCCTTCCATTCATATAGTGTTCAAATTAATTCATATTTGCATCGACGGGCACGTTCCCAAAGACGTATACTCGTAGGCTGGAAAGGTAAACTTGGCTAAGGTCCAAAAAAGCTGTCCGACATTCACACTTTTCTAACCCAGAGCTAGTATTGCTTTAACGGATTTCTTGCTGTGGCCTGTGCTCTTTTCGGTCACGCAATCGTCGCCTAGACAATAATCGGTTAAAGTTCCTGAAGTTTTAAAAATTTATTTGGACATTTGTGTATTGATAGTTGTTTATTATTTTCTAGTAGTATACTTCGCAGTAAATTGGTCTTTTAATCGTCCTGGTAAAGGTTTGTTGGTTTTGAATCAGCCCTACGAGTTTTCAATATTTGATTTCTAGTAATGTTAGATTAATATGGTGACAAGTTGTAACTGATATCCTTTTAAAGCATATTAAAAATTGAAATGAAAATTTCATTAATAAGATAGATGGTAAAGATATGACTAAATTCTTGATATAATGGTGAATGCACATTACAGTGCTTATAAATAATACGATAACAATATTTTAATAAAGAAGTTAATTTTGCTTTTGCTACGTTTTCCCTACTAGCAAAATTAATTATTTTTTGTGAATTTTACTACATATAGATGTCCAATAATAGGTTGAATACGGTATTGACCACTTCCCCACGTATATTTTATAATTAATTTTTATTCTTTGCATTCAAGTTTTTATATATTACCTCCAACAAAAAGGAGTCAGACTAGCGACAGATTAAAGGGAACATCTACTAATCAAAAATACTTTTTTATTGGACTTCTTTCGGAATTAAATTCCAAAAACTTTCCGTATTTTCCATATTATTCGGGAAAAGTGATTTTGGAAAGAAAATTTTTGAAATTCTTTCTACATATAGATGAAAAATTTTGCAAAACAGTTTTGTATAACCGACGTTTGTATTGAATCGTATTTAAATTTGCCGGAAATCCTTACTGAATTTTCCGAGAATTAGTAGTTTGTCTTCGGGAATTAAAGGACCTTCAAATGGTTGTAAACAATATTCATGTTAGGTAAATCTTTACAATAACCACATTAGAGTGGACTTCTAATGAAGGTTTAAAGTACTCGGCGGTAGCGCTTACGGTCAATTTTCATTCACGACTTAACTATTATTCTTCTGCAAATATTGGAATCACTAGAAAAATAAATTTCAAATTTAAAAAGCAAATAATTGAAGAGTATAATGTGTATTTTCTGTTCAAAAGTCTTGAGTGGGGGATATGAAAACACACACTCATACTTGCTTTTTTCGATAAAAAAAAATCAAGGGTAATACGAGTCATATTAAATTTAAAAGTCAAACAGCACGTGATTCTTATTTTCTTTCGTTACAAGACCAACATCTGAACTAACAATATAGAAAATTGGACATTTCCGGACGAGTGCATACTAGTGATGAGGAATTAAAATGACTGTTAGTGATTGGTCCGGTTTAGTGTTCTACCAGCATGCAACGAAGGTTTCCGGGCAGGCCTAGAGTAAGGGCAGGAAGATCCGTTAATATCCGGGACTGGCAGAAACAGGGAGAAGTACTGTCAACCTGGAACGATGGTAATTTTGTGCTGTAAATGTTTGGCTTTAAGCGTGTTTTTAGTTTTTTCTGCATCTTCTTAAATCAGTTTACTTTTACTCCAGTGTCTAAATATGGTAGTATTTCATATTGAGAAAATCTACAACCTATCGACTTACATAAAATAGCTATAAAACCATGATCTTCAACCACCTGCAGTCTTTGAGATACCGGTTTAATAGACCAAGCAATCGCATATTATCGAAGACGACAGCTTTCTTTCGGAGGCAAGAATGCCAAGTATCTGAATTCCTTTTTCTTCACTCAAGTTCAATGTTTTGTTTATATCTGATACACACGTATATGGCTCAGTTCTTCATGGCCTATGATTCAATGAGCCATTAGCTACAACTTAATGAGTGTTAAACATGTCTTAAGTGGTGAAACTGTCGTTGTTATGAGGTTGAAGCAGAAAAAAATGGTATTTTGTTCAAATGGTTTTTGAATAGAGACTTCGTGGGACTAAGGGTGTTATTACCAAGTTTATATTACATAATTACTTGGGTTTTCAGCAATGTAATTGTCTATAGTTTGTGTTTCGCGTTTTCAATTCGATTATATTCATGCAAGTAATTTGATTGGATCCAAAAAAATCCCATTACAATGAGCATCTAATACCATGTTATCAAACCTGCCATTCGGCCGGTCATAGACCAGTCTATTCGACTGCATTTCTTCCCACCTGATATAGAGAATGTAAGGAATTCAGTTCCTTCCTTCTTGTGCCGAGTCAAGTTCAGTATCAAGAAGGTAGACAAACAGTCGACTTAGGATTTCCTTAATAGAATCCAATCACTTGTAAAATCACGTAACTTGACAACTAACAAGTAAAAATGTGCTAATGTTTGCCGATCCGGTTGTTAGTGTGTGCAAGCGTGTGAAAGATAATGGGGTAGGTCAGGGAAGACAGGTTTTGCGGATTTACATTAACTTGACCAATTTGTTTCTATTTTTGTTTGTTTTTTGTGTTATCTAACCGATTTAAATATAGGCATAATTCTACAAGTGTTGTTATTGAAAAGGTATGGTCTATTGAACTGATTTGTTTCTTTATTTTGCCAGTACTATATAGTCTTAACGAGATATTTTGTCTTAATTTCAAAAATATAAATAGCTTTATATGATCTTTTATGGGTAATTACGGCTATATTCATATTTTTAAAATCAGAAAAACAATATTGTTTCTAAATCTAAAGGCATTTTCTTGATATGATTTATGTTTCTCGACGGTGATATGATTTTCTGCGTAGAAGTTATTTTTTTGCTTGTTAACATCATGCCAAACCAAAATCCAGAATATTTTACTGTAATTATCATGAACTCAAAGTGGAAAGAAAATTTGCGTATAACTTGTACAATAAAAACATCTTGGCGAAAAAATTTGGTTGTGTCAATAGCTCACGCTATACGTAATACACAACTCATAATATATTACTATTACTTTACTGAATTACCAAATTGATCAATTATTAACAGCCACCAAATGAAAATCCACGAAGCTGAGCGCAAAAAATGGAAACTTACGTTAACTAATCACATTGGGCCAACCCAGCCTTCACTACTTCCCATGAATTGCCTTACAAGATTGTTACCATTACTTGCACTATCAGGAGTTTGACATTTCGCGTCGTGTAAAATGTTATAGTTTTTAGGTTCGAAAGTATGATAATCTGATACAAAGATGCTTATTTACTAGTCATTGTTCTTGGTCAAATCAACGGACAAATGCCGCTATAGTGACTCTTAAATCTTAATTATATACAGGGTGGCCCATTTAAAACATTCCACCTGAGATATTTTGAATGCAATTATTTTTTTTGGAAAACCCTGAGACATGTCAATTAAAAAAAAACCTCTTCTACCGATCCAGTGTTCGGGAAAATAATGATCCATAAAGTTACATACAGGAACTGCATAGTGCGGCGGAGCGCCATCCTGGTGAAAAAATATAAGATATCATTATCTGGGATCCGATCATTGTTCTCAAGGATATCGACAATTTGAGGGTAAATGAAGTCTTGAAGGAGGTTGAGGTAAGATTCACCCGTCAGGTTATCAGGTAGAAAAAAGGGAATTAAATGGAACCCCAGATCGCTTGATTTAACATCATTGGACTTTTTTTCTTATGGGTTAATTGAAAAACTGTTGTTTATAAAAAAAAACCTACCTGTTTAGGAAGATATTCGCCACCGAACTTTCAAAGCATGCGGTGAAATAAATCCCGAAAGTCTACAAAATATTCGGGAAGAGGTTGAACAAAGACTTTGTTGTAGCATGGAAATAAATGGGTTGCAATTTCAACACTTAATTAAATAAAACAATATTTTAATTTTTTTTTCGATATATTTCACCGATGTTTTAAAACGGTGTTTTTACAATAGTTAAAACAAAAAAAAATTCATCATACTTGTAAAAAAAATTAAAATACCTTTGATTTCACGTACAACTTAACCCCCTGTGACATTTAAGATTCTTCAAGGGATTGCCACTCAGTCTAGAGGCATGACTCTACACCTACGAATTTATGATCTGAAAATGCCCCCCTTAAACGTAAAATTGAGGTGACTCAGGATTTTTAGAAAAAAAAATTCCATTCCATTCAAGATATTTCAGGAGAACTGTTTTAAATGGGCCACCTTGTATATAATATTACTCTAGCATACATGATATACTGTGTAGATAATATTAGGCGGATCATGCTAATAACAAGAGGAAATTCCGTTTTAATGTCATGAGAGGTCCAAGTGTGTAATATTGAGATGCAAATCTTAGTAGAGATCTGTCCACTCATTTATTGAGATATTATATTTCGCTTTTAAACTGTTTTCTATATTGAATTACATCTTAAATATACGTTGTTTTAATTCCATATCGATGCGAAGCTAATTATTAGTTCATACTCGATTCGAAATGGTCAACCGGTATCGGCAAAATCCTGTTATCGTTTTATTGAAATCTAAGAGAGTGCTAATAAATCAATTTTATTAGTAATGAATTGCTATATAATTCTAATTAATAAATAAGAAAATGGGGAAAGCATGGTCTTGAAATTATTACTGAAAAACCCTCAAATATTGACAAACTAATGTTTTCTCAGTTGTTAATTGCACTTGGACCGCAACATTATTATAGATGATGTCAGTTGTTAAATTTACACTTCCATCTGGTCAGGTGCCAGTTTATTTTTCGATTTAAGTACACCCGTAAAGTTCCCCTTAAGTCCAGTAATGAATTATGCAACTTCAGATATGTTTTTACGTTGTAACGAAAAAATATTAAAATTTTTCGATTAATTATGGCTACGTTGATCATATTCGACACACTTACCAGGTATAGTTGTAACAAATAAGAGAATGTTGCCTTATAGGCACACTTTCTTACCGGCAGAGAAGTAGATTGTTGTATATTATGGTTTGACAAACGGCCATATTCAAATTACCCATTCTAAAATGTGAAAATGAGCCTTTGGACTCCATTATTCATCATCAACATTAAAGAGGCCGTTTGTTGCTTGTGACAAAAATGCATGCAGATAAAAGTTTTGGAGTTTATAATTAGCTATCAATTGCATTTTGCTTAGGTAACGAGACTAGTAAGTTTTGATGTAAATATTTTTAAATCATTTAAGAGCGTTAAGGCGAATGTCGAAACAGTTATGAAGCGCACCAATGACGTGGAAATTAACACTCTCATAAGTATTTCAAAGTTAATCAGATTAAAACAGCGACTAAGTTAATTGTAACAAATTATGTCAATTTGATAAAAAAATATTAATAAATTTGGGATGTTTCATAGAAAAGAGATGATCTGAGCGATACTTACAGCACTTTTTACAATCTTAAATAGCTATCCTAACATACATTTGTGAACTACCCGCCATATTTACTTACTAAAACTTGCTTTAGAACAATTTCCTCATAGTTCCAAACCGGTTCTTAGTTTACATTATCAGGAGAACTGTTTGTTCTCTCATACATTAATCGGTTTCATAGTGCTATCATGTTCTGGTGCAAGCATCACTATTATAAGTTCTTTCATGCCTATCTTTTACATTTCCCCATTGTGTCAAAGATTCCCAGGGTATGTGCTCATTTACCTATAAGATAATTATTTTACTTTCCAAGTCAACAAACCAATTATTTTTTTTTACAATGCATTATTAATATTTAATGCGATTATTTTGTGTAAACGTCGGCTTAAGTTGTGCTGTGGGAGTTTGTGCATCCTTGGTATGGACTAATGACCTATGAATATTAAAATATGAGGTTTTTTGTAGAGAATCCCTAGTAGTATATGGGTCATGACCTACATTATCCTTCGATGTAAGCTATAAGCTAATACAGTTAGCAAAGACAAATATACAAAAGTTATTACCAGAGTTACTAACGGCCCAACTATTGTGAGTATTGTTAATATCATGATATTACTAGAGTCACAGGTCATAAAGACCAAGGAACGCGAAATGTTTATAATCAGTTAATAATATGACGGATTTGTCAAAACCGAAACTGTGTGCGCAATTTTAATTCTTGAAACTGTCCGAAGGCCACTAGTCATCGAATTATTCGTCAATATTATGAAGATCTGCGACTGTCTACCAGATTGTCAATAAGGTCCCGTTTGTTAACTAGCAAGCAGAAATTTAACAATGTGTCTGGTGACTGTAATAATTTTGGTTGTTACCGTAGAAAAGCGTTTTGTTAACTCTGAAATCTGTAAGAGAAAAGGAGCTGCAAATGGGCTCATGTGGAGTCAAAATCCAGAAATGGTTTAGGGCTAATAGACCAGTCCTGACAACTTTACCAGGAAGGTAATATTAGTCGAAAAATCGAAATGAATAGAGTGAGTTTCGTGGTGTCCATGGAGATCATCTTCAAGATAAAGTTGACAGTGTATTAATCTAGTAACACTTAATATTGGATATTGTAGGTTGTAAACGTAAAATAATATAAACATATAGAATTTTTCAAATTAAAATCGCTCTTTTTTCTAAATATTTTGAATTTAATTATTAATATATAGGTTGAAATTATTTCCTGCATAACAAGAAGCCATATAAAGAAAGCAGATTTTTTTCCAATCTTTGTACTGTAAATTTTAAACGTACTGTTAATGATATTGTAATATAGCTGCCTTTAATAATTAATATATTAATTAATTACTAATAATAATTTATACTTCCGATATATATATGCATTGTTGCACTTAATTTGGTGGGTACTACTTAGACCAGAATGAAATCACACACAAGGCATGTTAATTCGTTTACGGTCAATAACGATACAAATATTAAAAGTTTTTTTTTTTTTCGCTTTATTACCTCGATATCTAGGCAACCTTGGTAATTAATAAATAATTTCTTGTAAAATTCTTATTCAATATTATATTTTTATCGACTAGGCGAACTAGTGAACTGAAACAAAAAATATTGAACCTCAACTCCAGATTAAAATTAATGTTTTCCTTTAAGAAAAACGACTGCTATCCATCAACCAAACCAAACGTTAAACTTTGATCCTCATAGAAGTCTGCTGCGAGCTGAAAACCTGGTTATATGTAAAGGTTCCTTTGACATTGAGATATTTGTTCACATTCTGAAGGCAGGATGAAAACATAAGCAGATCTAATTTTAAGCATTTATATTTATTTTTAAACTTTCGCAAATCATCTGCTGGGCAGCAGGAAGTACAGTTTAAGTAATGTTGCCATTTTCATGGGTAAATTTTAAGTTACTTTGATTGATTTGTGCCTATTGCATTGATGAAATTAATGTTTTTATTGGTCGTGCCGATTCGTGAGTTTAAGTTTGTGTAAAATTGAAGAGAAATGTGAGCAGAAGTGGGTTTTGCCTATAAAAATTGCGGTAAGTTCAGAAAACAATTTGACGTGGATGGTGTAGACTTTTTACAATTCCTATACGTGAAACTTGCTACAGATAAAGAAATTCTTAAAATATTTTTATCGCATAATAAAAGTGTAAATTTAGAGTGGGCTAAAGCGTTATTTTTTTTCACACTCGCCGATAACCGTGCAACTATGCGATACACTGGATAAGATAAAGGTTTTGCAGCTTTAAGTCTAGTGTAAGATAAGACTTCAACATTGTAGCATGTAGAATCAAAGGCAGGGTAAGTTTCTCGATATCTATCTACTCTTACAAGGATGAAATCCTGCTTTTATTCGGCTTATTGTCTCTCGCCTCAATCATATCTGTTCTACAAAGGTAGAAAATTGCTATTATCATACTCAGATGGTGTCGCTTAATGAAGGAATCCAAACAAAAAGTCATTAGTCTCATAGCAGTTTTTTAAAGGTAATTGTAATGAAGAGTTATCAACTTTATTACAATGAACTTTTTCATGTGAATCTCCCACGGCTGATAAATGCTAATATTGTGAGAAACAGGTCCGCTTAGGATCTGTGTAAAACCATACTCTAATATCGAATTAAACTCGTTAGTGTTGTTTTGCATAAAACATTAGCATAATTTGGGACAAAATTGTGTGTTTAGAATTAATGACTGTTGAAAATCGGTTTTTCGAAACGTTTTGTGTTTCCAATAGAGATAAAATTCTCCATTTTGTGTAGGCTTCCACCGGGCAAATGTATTTTTGTAAAACCATTTTTAATTTAAAAACACATTTCTTGTGGGACCGAAAAAAATTATTGGCTTGGACATTTTAAACAGCACTTTGGACCGATTTATTGTTATACAAGAGCTTATTCGATTATATTTTTAGTCCACTTCCGCTTATCCAAAGCTGTTGCCAACAATTAATGAACTCAACAGTCCTCGCCATAATTAACGATCTGGAAAAAATCCCTATTATGAAAGATTTCGTTGCTTGACCACCTAAAACGCAATAAAGTCCTATTCTTTTCTAATGAATAGTGCATAAATAATTACTTTCCAGCCTAGCTTATTACTTTCTATGCCGCTTTATCTCGGTCTTGAGTAATTTATTGATTAAATCATACCGTGCATTGTTTGCTGACAGTTCCGTGGTTTTTTTATTAATCGTAGATTTGCAATTTTTCCCATCATACAAGACGGATGGTTCTTTGTCTAATGTTTTCCCATCTAGAAGGTACAAAATATTCTGCGGAAACTGTTATATTTCTAATATTTACATTTGACAACTGTATTTTAAGTATAAATTCTTGTTTGTTTTAGAGAATTTTTATATGAACTCTTCCCGTTTTTGTTTTAGAATTGTGCAGCGGCGAATCGCTTCCTGAAGTTGAGATAATCAGCCTTTTGGAGGAACAAATTCCTCAGTATAAACTGCGAGCTGATACTCTTACTGAATTCGGAGGTAAGTTCTAGTATTGTGGTTGCCATGTCTGTTGAAGGAAAACTTAAAACTTTGTCTTTTGCTCAAGATACTCCGTTTATGAAAGGAGATCTGGAATGTACGCGTTCTCGCAAAATGCTAATTTAATTTGGATGTTATATTGTGCACATGCTTGAAAGAGTAGTAGAGATGCATATATGGTATAAACGGTGTTCATGATGCTTGTTCCGATTTTTGCGGAGAAATATACCAATGATAGAAAAGTCTAATCGTTTTCATAGATACAGGGTGTATTTGAAGATTTTCGTGTAGAATAACCATGTTGGTCGTAGACAAATGACGAACGCGACGTTGTCATTTTCATTGTCGTTTCGGCGACAATCCTCAGTGGCCTTAGTCCTGATTCTACAGGAACACATGAGAATGAAATTTTTGTGCGATAACATTTTTTTTACCCAAGACCCCAAGACACAAAGTTTGTTGGTAATTCTTCCAAAAAACCGACGTTTTGTTTTCTCGAACTTCTTTGGCGGTTTCTATCTTTTTCGGTTTGAGAAACTTTACGGTTTCCATTTAAAAAGGGTACTCGATATTTTTGCACCATGACTCGCGAAAATGTCTCTTAAGCTACAAGAATGGATCACAATTCGTTAGCTTCCATAATGTGACATCTTTTTAAAATGATGTCGCCTCGTTGAATAACAGCATATACAATTCATCAAGTACTATTTCAAACTGAAGAAAAAAAAATGTGTCTGGAAGTTATAGACACAACGTTCATATTTGCAATATCAAGAACCTAAACTCTGAACCAACTGTAATAAGAATAGCAAAAATTTCTAGTCAGACCCTGGTGAAGTGGCGTATCCTAAAGGGCACTGACAAAAACGTATTTTTTGCGCATTTTTGTTCTTTGCACCGCACATACTTCTCCCAATAAATACCGAAAATTTATACCAATACTGACCGTTCGTTACTCGAGTACTGCCCAATTTAAAATTCTTTCAATCTCAAATTGCCACAAAATGCTGGCGAATATGCACAGTGGTATCCAGGATGTGCCTGAAGGCTTCGTGGACGTTCCCGAAGAACCTGTCCTAAAAAAAGGGCTTGACCATGGCCTGAACACCCAGATTAGTACTGTAAGTAATACAAGTGATGGGGCCCTATTCTGCGACATCTGCAATATCCGCGTAACTAGTACCAAAATCCTTCAAAGACATTTGGAAGGGCGGAAACACAAGTCCAGAGCTGAAAGAAGAGGCAAAACGTTCCATTGTGACATTTGTGATGTGACCGCCAATAGTGAAATTCAATTGAACATCCATTTGTCCAGTACCAAGCACAAGTCACGTGTGGCCAGAGAGGAGTACAAGGAATTTTTTGACGTGTCTGCATATTCCAAGAGCATGTACGTTTTGATGTTCGCTGTATTTTGTATCATTTTGAACCTGATTATTTTAGTTAAAGTCGCCATGTAGTTTATCTCTTCTTATATGCAAGTTTTCTTTCACTATGAAACGCGACTGTTTTTTAGTGCTCTTATGAAAACTAGCATGTTTTATTACCCCATTCAAATAATATTGGTGATAACATGCTTTTAAGTGTCTGGTTGTTTAATACAACCAACCTTTATGTTAGTTTCCAGTTGTATTTACGTTGGTTCGTTTCCATTTTTGTTTTAGTGCTTACGTTAAGTATTTTGCAAATCAGCTTCTAAAATTTGTATAATTAGTTGTATCTTTATTTTCAAGGTACCCCAAGGTAGTTGAAAATAAGTAGATTTTTAGAAATGATGTCAAACGAACACACATCTAGTTTATATTACATTATTTTGTTGCTTTTATCAGGTTTTTGGCATATTTAGTGCCTGCATGTTAACAATATTTTAGATAAGTATTTTAAATGCATCATTTGTCGGTTTTGTTAAGACATTTGTTTTTTTGTATTTAATATTTCTTCTTTAATGTCTTTAATAAAAAACATGTTTAAAGAATATCAAGAGGTTTTATTTTATTGGCTCATATAACGGCTTTCGATTGTGATTACGCGTGATGATTCATGATCGATAATACAGCAGACGTTTGCGGAAAACGGGACGCAAGACCGGTTTAAAAAAAATGAGAAATATGACAGTCGGTCTTGATCTTCGACTTAAAATATTTTCAGTAATGTACCATTACGGACTATGTAAAAAGTAGCATCAACTGCAATATATTAAATGGGACACCCTGTACCCACTTTCGTACATCTTTTTCATCTCTTGTACCACATTTCAACGTCCTAGATGAGTGACCTAGCTCATCCGTTATTTTCTTACCGTTTTATCTATCATTCTGTAAACATTGCGTTTTTGATTGTCGTTGCGAAATTTGATCTAACTTTTGAAAATACCTGACTTAGTTTTTACATCATTTGAAGATATAAGCAAATTTGACTGACCTAAAACTTTTCTTCTTATTTGAAATTAACCTCAACAACCCGATGTGTTTTAGTGATCTGAAAATTTCCATTTGGATTAGTCAATTGACCTGAATTTTTTCCTGTCGATTTTCAAGTGATCTTAAATATTTTCTATCGAATTAGAATGATTAAAGTCAGTTGAACTCGCCTTATCTTTTTCAGTTTTATTTTTTTAGTATCCTGAACTGAACTTCAATTATTTCTTTTAATTTCAATGTAATCTAAACTTTTAATATTTTCCATTATTTCAGTTTTCCAGCATTAACTACCGTTTTAACCTGATTTATATTTAAAAAAAAATTGCACACGAACTAATTCCCGTTATAGTAGAAAATTGACAATTGTATAATCTCTGTTGCGATTTACTAATCGTAGGTAAACAGCACTACTAGTGGTTGTTCTCCTAACTACATGTATGACTAGTTGCCTAGTAAGCATATCCGGTTTTGTTCTAGTTTTACGGTCAGCTTAACTTAAATGTAAATGCTTAATAACAAGCAAAGGGCGACCATTTAAATAACACCCCAAGCGGATATTGAGATATGAGGGGCACGTCTTGAATAATTTCATCTGTTATAATGTGTTTTCAGTCAGGTGTTATACGGTAAATAGCAAATGGCATAGCTAACGCCCTGTGTTTACGGTTCATTGCCTTCTTCAAATATTCTTTTTTTATTGGTTTCCTGTTATTAACACACTCTTTATTTTTTTAGCACTTTTAGATCCTTCTTAATTTGCGCATCTCTCTTGTGGACATAATTCCTGTAGTCATCATTCAATCACTTCAAATATATTTATCCCCAATCAATATCACGGTAGTCTGTTTTATCTGCAGGTGCTTGAAACCAACAATGACTTTGTTGGTTAATAGATAAATAGCTATGGCATATAATTTCTATTGAACATATGTCACTCAGCGCTTATGGTAAATTTTGTGGTAAATACCATCTATCCATAAGTGTATTCTTAAAAAGGCCTGATGTAAAAAAGTAACGAAATATTAAAAAATTGGACATTTTAATTTCCCAATTTTTATCCTTAGGAACCTACGACGCAATACAATTTTACGGCCATTTTAATGTTATTTGTTAAAGATAAACATTTTAAGTTTAAAACATTTCAGATTAAATTCGCAATCCACTTTTATTGCTATCTATGTCTTATCGAGCTTTGAATATCCTAATATTAGAACTTGCCATTTGCGATAATAATATTGTTCTTAACCTAGATAATTGTCTTAACATGTAGTACTTACATGTTTACCGTAATGATTGGCAATAAAATTTTTATTTTTGTCCTGCATTTTGAGCATGAAATTACAACATCTGATGTTATATTTGAAGTCAAAACATTAAATTCTTAATAATGAATGAAAGAAACGCGGAATCCACGAGAGTGCCTTTACCACGTATAAGGCACCTCGTGGGGCCCGTCACGACCTGCCGAAACGAAGTTTCGGTACTCCCGCGGAATTCAAGATGTTAACCAATCTAAGGGGGGAAAATACCTAATCTCTCTGGACAATGGTATTGGCTATCCCGAGCACTATATTCTGGCACGCATCCCACGATCGATGAAAGCCCGTAAGGCACTGTTTCAAACCTCAAGATCGTTAAAACATACTCGTTGCCCGGAACGCCTTTACTCTCTATAACCAGTTGGATTGTACGCCGTCAATATCTTTAGTCCAATTTTGTCATCTCATGGCGTATCAGACAACAGTACGAACTCTCATGTTAGAATGACAAATGCTCTAATTTGGAACACTGTGGTGTGAGACAGTCCCTGCAGTAAAGTGCCTTTTTCACCAGTACCGGCATATACACCCACAACCAGTCAATCCGTCCAACCTAAACCCATTGCTGAACCAGCCGGGTCCGTGACGGACAATATCTGGATAGGCATTTGTGCTCCAGTCTTGGCGGTGACGATTAAACTCTCAATATCCGTCTCGACTTTAGACCCATTGTTCTGGCCACGTGTTAAAGTTTTTATTTATTGATAATATTACATAAATGTACAGATTATATATATAGACATGTTGATAAACAAAAATGCCCTGAATGGATAAGTGAAAAACAGGGAAATTGGTCTACCTACGTTACCTTGAAGATAACGTATTTTTAAGGTGATGCGAAACAGATAAATACTTGCGGAATTATACCAATTATTTAGTACATTAACTATCTTAAAAACGTAATTAATTGTATCTGCAAACAATTCTATTAAAACGGCGTTTATCTCGGTCTATGGAACTATAGTGTTTTCATGGCGAACTGGTAGGATTTTTTCAAAATTTTTCTCATTTTTCTTAAATCCAAAATGGTAGTTTTTCGTATTTTATTGGCCAACGTTTGTTGGTTTAACTGATTGGGGTTATTACCTTGGTCGAACAAAAAAATATTTTTACTGGTTCTCTGAACCATAAAGATCTTCGTTTTCCTGTAATCACAGAGCAGCAATTACTAAATAATTTTTACCAATTTTGCGGTAAAATATTGGACAAATATTTTCAAGGCCTTTAAGTAGTCTTGCATTATGTCTAGGCAGGTAGCTACAGTACATTTTTAGCTTACGTTTGTCGCTTGTTACTGCGTGATTATTTTGTGCGTGAAAACAATAATTTTTCACATGATGTCTAAAATGTGTTTGGATTTACTAATTACGTTGGCAAAAACATGGAAAAAGAGTATGTAATGTTCAGTGAATGTTTCTTTTTTATCTTTAAGTGTAGATAGTTTTGTGTTAACAGGCAATAATTATTTGTTAAACGGTTTTTGTGAACTTAACCACATAGCTACGAGGTAATAGTCATGCAATAGAATTGTTTATGTAATCGGAGTAACCATATTATCATGGGAGCAGTATTGGCTGCTCGATTCTAATCCAAAAAACACAAATTAGTCCTGTGAATGTCTAATGTACAAACATTTTTGAGCGATCACACGTCCAATAGACGAACCACTTCTGTCCACAGTAAAAAGATGTCCAATAGATCGTCCAAATGTCGCTGTTGCTGTTTTGTTGTTGTAAGTGTTCTGTTGTTGTAACTGTTTTAACTGCATCTAAAATGTCCATCCGAATGGCTATAAATTAAGAAATATGGAATGGACTTGGCATTATCACATATTTTGACATTCTGCGCCATTTTCTCGGTTTGTTAATCGCTAGTATTTCGTAGTATCGTGTGAATTATCTAAAATTTTATTTCATTCATGTTTGCAAAAATGCAGAATGGGAGGAGAACCGAGGAAAAAACAAGCCCCCAGCTATAGGCATGTACGTGCCTGGGAAAGGAAGTACGTATTGCTCTCTCTAAATAGAATAGTCATATCAAAGCAGACTAATTCGGTAATAGGACAATCCAAGCCTTATTCTCAAATAAAATGTGTTTTCGCCGCAGGATCCAGAAAGAGGAAAGAAAATACTATAAAGAACCAAATTTAACCTTTTAAAAAGTGTTAGCTCGTCCATGTCTTTCAAAAAGTTTGTTCAGACGAGAGTTGTCCTTAAAATTCTAATTTATGTTGGTTTGCATTTATTCAATGAGATGTTGAAAAAGTAAAAACGAGTTCCGTTAGAGCTTCCGCCGTAGAATTCAGTGATGTAGTCTGTCTTTTCCTGCAAAATATGGTTTAATTGCAATAGTCCCAATCGTTTTCAAAAATGCGATTTTTTCATTTAATTTCCTCTTTAAAAAGAAAATTAAATTACATTAAAAATTCATTATTATAATTGAGACTTTGGTGAGTCTGCCCTCAGCAGCTTCTTCGTTGGCATAAAAATAATGCATACGAGCGTAAAAATAATAAAATGTGAATAAATTATACAATAATGATATCAGCTTCACTTTACTCTGATCCAGAAATCTGATTCCAAGACACCCTAAACCTGTCAATATTAAACAAAGCAAAGCAAAGCTTAAAAGTATGTGATTTCAGAAAACAATACTTTGCAGCAATGTAAATATGATGACGTGTGGTGACTAATATTTAAAATTTTATAATATTCTTTAAACAAATTTGAATCCTTCCAAAGAAGGTTTTTTTTGAAATCTTGAATTGAATCCGACCTACATGCATTTTATGAAATTAGTAAATCCCTATGTGCAATCATGCGGAAACCTCTTAGTACATTCTCCTCGAAGCAAATTAAATATAAATGTGAATTAATTTAACATTTTAAATATTTATATATAGACTATATACCGTTAATCGCTAATGCGTTTATATACTTTATTGCTTCATCAAATTTGCTGTTCTAATCGAGGGATAATAAGTTCTCATGAAAAGACCAACGTTATTTCTCATTATTCTCTCCAATATGCGGTTTACAACCAATGATCTAATTTCCCCTTCGAAATTCATAAAACCGACATTATCTTCAGTTAAAACATTTTTGTTCGAATTTGCAGATATCTTGTCATAAAACGTTATAAATGAGCTCCTTTTGTTTACTTGGGTATAAATCAACCTCGTTTAAATTACTGTTATTTATTTAAGATTATTGTAAAATAAAATGCATCCATGAATCTCTATATGTGTATTGCGATCATATTAACACTGTCTATTTTTAGGCAATATTTAAATAACTAACATTTGTTAATTTTTTTCCAGGATACGAAAATCAAGACTGGTTCATCCCCTCCCCAGCACTTCAGGTTGACGAAGCAGATTTGAAACTGTCCCCGGATCAAATCCGAGAAACTCTTAACTATTTTCGTAAGTTTTAATTCATAACAAATTTCCCAAATTATTAGCTTTTTCTTCTAGTTCTATGTAGTGACCGTGTGAGCCAAATGACAAAAACTTACGATGATATAGAAGCGGTAACGAGGCTTCTAGAAGAGGTAGTTATCGCAATCAGCACGTTTTCGCAATTTTATGATAAATATTTTTAGAAAGAAAAAGACTTAGAGCTAACCGCGAGGATAGGAAAAGAACTATTACAGCAGAACAATAGACTTGAAAACACAGTCGCCTCATTAGAAACAGACTTAAAAGCCGCATATGAAAAGATCACGCAGTTTAGCCATGAAATTCATAAGAAAACGGAGCTCATTCAAATCCTCACAAACGACATGGACGAATCTACTTTTGAAGCAGGGGCGGCTGGAAAAATTAATCTGGAACTTATGCAGAAGAGAATTGGTGAATACATTATTAACCACAAGTGTTTATCATTTTTTTTCAAGCTTCCATCAAGAAACTATTAATACTGCGAACCTCATTTCCGTCAGAATGCATTCCATTAAACAAAAGTAATCACATTACATATGAGGTTAATTTTAGCAGAACATTCTCATTAAAAAAAATAAATAAACATGAGGTTGTTTGAGTGTTAAGTAGAAGTGTGAGATTTTGGTTTTTGAAAGTATATATTCATATTAAAAATATTTCACGGTTCCATACACATTAGCAGAGTCTTGCAGAATTGGGTTGAATTAACATATCTGAAGGGTAGTGTGTTATTTAGCAGAGTTACCAACGATTGTATAACTGTTGGCTTTGCTGAACAAAGACAATATTAGAGGGCACCCTCAGCTGGACAGAGCCGTTAAGTTCGGCCTGTAGTGGGATTGTCTCAAATGCATTCGCCCTCTCACTTAGGTGTCTAGATCACGTAGCCTTTTTTAATAATATTTAAGAATAAATCCAGCCAAGAACCTGCTTTATAGCAGCGATAGACGTGGACCAATTAAACAATTTTCCCCTGCACATCCAAATGACTTTCGTTTAATTTTATTCGTGGGTTTACGCGGGCTATTAATACATTCTAGTTATAACTAGCCACAACCGCAAACTTGTTATTTCACAATGGTTAGGCTTCTTTCTTAAAACAAATTTAACGTGATATTCTCACTGTCTCTAATTTAAACTAGACACATACGTACAGGTATCCTTTAAACCTACTAACGATTTTGCTGAAAAAGTGTATTTTATTGATAATTTATTGTGGTTATTTATTTACAATGGAGTAACCTTATAAGAGGCTTATCTCTTTAAGTTTTGATAATGTTGGCTAATGTTCTCTGTGGGAATGGGTTGCGAAACATGCATTACCTCATATCACCAGACTTTAGTCTTTAAAGCAAATCGAGACTAGAAACATAAACATTTATTTCTTGTCCGCAGCGTCCCTTCAAGATGAAAACAAGTCCTTGAAGTCAGAGTATTGCCGACTGGCTTCTACCGCGGATGATATTGAAGCTCAAGAACAAAGATTGCTGAAGGATTTAACTGGACAATTAAGTAAGTGTCTTCGGACCAGATATTTTCGAATTAACATAAACAAAATGTTTACAACAATTTGCAATACGCAGCTTGTGCTAATTCAAGTATGGGTTACCTGGAAGACGAATTGGATAGGATGAAGGAGGAGAATCGCTTCCAACACGAACAAATATTAGCTCTGCAAGCACAATTGCAAGATACTGAGGATAAATTAAGAAAAGTAAGTAATCTAGGTGGAAATACATCATCAAGAATTTTTTTATCAACTTTTTTCTCAAAAGGTTTTGACAGAAAACGACGAAACAAATAGTCTCCTGCAAATTACGAAAGAAAATCAAGGCAGTTTAGCGGTGGAACTGTCAGAGTTTAAGGCGAGGTATTACGAAGTACAGGCACTGTTGCAGGATGCTCAAGAGCAAATCAGGAAATCGAGAAAGAAGCAAATGCCCGGAGCCAGGATTAACATGTTCTCGGCTTTGGGTGCCACCGGAACTGGCCAATATGACAGTTTACAAAATGAATTGGAGATATCTATGCATTCAGAGTTCAGCACTGATTCGGGAATATCTAATGAAGTTATGTAAGTAAATAAGTAATGTATTCCTTGTTAGCGCTAGAAACAAAACACTCGTACCATATATCATGTAACAACCAAGTTTCAATATTATTTTGGAAAATCCGCACATTTGATTTCTTGATCTAAAACTTCATTGGTACGATGTGCCGAATAACTTTTTCAGCACTTAAAATATCCTAACGGTATTATATGCTCACGGCAATACGTCTTTTCAGTCCCCAATATAAAAAAGTATTCCACACTGTCCGCTGCGCATCCCAAAACTCTCTTAGCAGCGCAGAGAGTCTGGGAAGTCTGCACTCCTCAATGGGAGGTTACGTGAGCACTTCTAGTATTCCCGGAGGTACCGGACCGCGTATGAGCGCCATGTCTCAAGGAGGTTTCAACAGATACCGCAGACCATCTTCCTCGATATATAGCAGTAGTTCATTGGGCTATCCCAGTTTGGATTCAATCGGACATTCTGATAGCGAGTCTTCCATGCCAACTACTGATTCCGAAGATGGATACCCGTAAGTTTTTTTTTTGGAAAAATGTTGATTATTGGTTTTGTGTGATGCTTTATTTAGGGGTAGACCACAAAAAGGAGTTCCAGGGGTGCCTGGAGCTACAGAACTGGAAGCTGCTCTACAGAGACTAACTCCTGGGGCTGTTTTAGCCCGAAGGGCTAATCTCCAGTCAGGTACCGCCTATGGCGGTTATGAGGGAGACTACTTACCTTTCGGTTGTCGTACTCCTGACAGTTTGATGTCTACGGGGTCGGGAAACTTTTACAGTGGAAACTGGAAAATTCCGGAGAAACTGCAAATCGTAAAGCCTATGGAAGGCTCGCAGACTCTGCACCATTGGTCACAACTTGCGCAACCTACATTCGGTGGATTGTTGGAGGAGCGGCCTGGTGTTAAGATAAGGTATTTATCTTATTAAAAGCCATATTCTGTCCCACAATGAAAAATTTTCGGGCATTGTCACCAGTACGTAATACTGTCATAAATTAATACTTCCCTTTATTTATTTAGAGGTGGAAAAGAATTGGAAGAAATGGGTCTCGAGTCTTATGGCTTAAGCGACTTAGAAGAGGATGAAGAGTTCAGCAACCCTGGAAAACTCTTCGATACCTCAGTCCACACTTTCACTTACACAAATAGTACAGTGATGCATCCAGATGACGGCACCTTTGTAACGCCGAGTAACATCGGTAGCAGAGTGGCGTCTGTTTGTAGCAGCGTACAAAATTCACCACCGCGAACGCCAGTTACATTGAGTAGGCGAAATTCCTGCAGTACTTTCTCGACTACTCTTGGATTGGCTAAAATGCTCAATGAGAGAGGTAGGTCTTGTGTTATATTAGCACTGTCTATAACAGTATCATTTATGGATCCTCATGATTGTAAAAATACCAACGTAATTGTCATTTTAACTGAAAGAGAGCCATTCCATTGGTTTAGAAAACGCCCCAATTGTCAATGAGTACTTTTCACCAATCGAGTTGTGTTAGTTTTTTTTTGTTCATTTGCGATGCAACCGACAGAAAAATGTACATTCATTCTTTGATTAATAACATGTACTTATTTTAAATTCAGGTATTAAAGCAGTAACACCTTCAGCGTACAACACACCCAGTGGTATCAACAGTTTCACTCCAACTGCAACCCCGCACAACAGCCCAGACGGCAGTCCTCTGAGTACAAGAGCAGGGTCTCCGGAGCCTTACGAGGCGTTCAGTTTGCCTCAGCTTCTTCTTAGTTCCGTACCACAGTTCCTTAGGGACACCGTAGGCGGTGGCACCAAGAAACCTAGTTTTCCCAAGGGAAAGAGGAGATCTAGCAGACAGGAGAAATCAGAGGTAAACAATTACTTTCCTCTCTTGAAAATGGCGATATTTGAATCCATGTTTGAAGTATGACTAAATTGTTTTAAGTTTTTTATGGTGGCAGCCTGAATTTAATGGAATTGAGTACTAATGGTAATTAGTGTATATTAGTTTGGATTTGGGGAAGTTTCCAATTTGGGTTAGTGAATCTCTACTGAATTAGTGAAAAACAGAAATCTAAATGTGTGTGATTAACAAAATGCACATGTATGTATACACATGTGTATAAAGTAAATATAGGGGTGGTATGGTTTGAACGCGCAATTTTCATAATTTTTCCCACCAATAAATGCTCATTTATATTTATAGCTAAGTGTTTTATTTCACTTCCAAGCTATCGTTATTCCTAAATGATACCGCAAACGTATTATTATTCTTCAATCGAAATAAACTATTCAGAAGTACTAAAGGTCAACAATCGCGCTACATGAACAACAATTTTTGAACTTTAACCACTCCAAAATAAATTTTATTCAATACAGGCTTGCTAACCTTTAAGTTATATTTTTTAGTAGTTCTCTTTGATTGTTATAAAATATGTTGTTTCAGAGTCTGGTTGGGAAAATAGAAAAGATTGGCATTAGTAATTTAATGGCAGGTCCAGCTGCCCTGTCTATATCAGGGGGGATGTACACTAGACCGGCTCTTACTAGTCCTATGGCTCAATTAACCTGTTTGCTGCCCAGTCATACTACTGAAAGTGGAAGTTCTTTATCAGGAAAGAGTGGAAATAGTATTGAGAAAACGACTGAACCTGGTGAGTTAAATTTATATGGTTCATTTAAATGTTTTAATTATAATGAGATTACTTCGAAAATTGCTGAAGTATATCTTGAACCAGTTTGTTGGTTATCTGTCATCAATGTCAATCAATCAAGTGTTTGAAGGTAAATATTAAATATCACAATTATAGACCTACGTTGCTAGAAACAGTAGTTGAAGCTATTGGTAGAAAAGAAAAATACAAAACATGTAGTCTAGTTGGTTTAAAACCCACTTACTCGTCCCAATAAATATGTAAATAAACAATAAATATCAATATTGCCATTTCTAACTGTCCCCACGAAATGCTTAACGATAGTACCAGACACAGAGGGAAAAACTCTAGGGGATTTTCCATTTTAAATAATCAATACGACCATGAAAATAAAAGCTCAGACTATATCAATAATTTGACTTTTTCGTCCAGTTTTCTATTGAACGAAATAATATTTATCATGAGACTGAGAATTCATCCAACTAGAATTATGAATAAATTGATTTAAATTAGAATGATTCGTATCTCTAGTTAAACATGATTTACCAAAAAATAATACCAAAACCATCATCAAGCAACAACAATAATTGAATCACCTGTCACCATGCAAATTATTCTGACACGACAAACAAATCAAATTTTAAACACACTTCTACTAAACACATATCTAAAATGTGTCCCTTAATGCTTTCCATGACTAAAGAGGAATGTCTTCGGTCTATCAGAGAATTAGAATTGGAGACGTACTCAATGCTTGTGTCCACTTTGAGGGCCCAAGGACCCCTTACCAACGAAAAACGGCGAACCCTCAAAGATTTACGCAAAACCCTACATATTAGCTCGGAGAGGCACAAATGCGAAGTAAGGAGAGCTGCTAATGACGAAAGGTTAAATACTATTGCTTATCACTTGAATGAAATGGCAATTAATTCTCAAGATTGGAGCCAGGAAGGACGTCGTATGCTGCCAATATTGCAGAGGGTTTCTCCTCAGACTTTGCATCCTATTATAAGCGACAATTTGGGATTTACTTATTTGGATATGGTTGACGAGCGATATGAGGGAAATCAGAAAGACGAAACAGATTTGAAAGTAGAAAATGAAATTCTCGAGAAGGGAGAACAATCTAAAATCAAATGTTTTTGTGTGGGAAACGTCGATCATGGACATTCTGAGAATATACTTCGCAAGAAACAGAAAGTTATGATCGTTTCCAATTGCGAGAGCATCCCCACCAGCAACATTTTACAAAAAAACCTTCCAGTTCCATTTACAAAGGTCACGAAAATAAATTTGAACAAATTAAAAATTGTCCCCAGTTTGCCTTCTTCAACGTTGCAAGTTTCCAATGCTAGCAAAAACTTTATTAATAGCAAGGAGGGTAAGCGCATCATTCCCATATCACAACTGCAAGTTTTGAACCACAAACTGAGCTCTAAAGGTACGATCAAACTTTTGCCTATTAGTGGCAAAATATTTGGGAAAAATATTACAATGACTACTATTGGAAACCAAGCCGGGCGGAAGACGCAGGTTTTGCAGTCATTTTTATCAAATTGCGATGGAATCCCTCCCTTGTCCAAGATAATGAAAAATAGCCAAGTAATAAACGAAAGAACAAGTCAAAACAAGGAGAAAAATAATGGGGAAGAAGTTGAGAATTATTGTGGTTCCAGGGAAGACAAAATTGATCAATATAAAAAGAATGGGGTGATAAAGGAGGTTGATAATAACCAATCAGGGGCAAATCAAGGAAATGGAACTAATGTAAAAGGAGTCAAAGAACTAGTAGAAGATAGTGCTCAAGATGATTTAGCTTCGCTGATGGAAATAGATTCGAGGGAATTAATTAAGCCTGAAGTTAAAAAAAAAATTGTTCCGGCAAAGAAATGATGTATTTTCATTTTATTGTTGGGTTTTTGTTGAACTATTAATAAAACTAAAGTTTCTATTTGTTTTGAATTTGTTATTTAACTCATAAAATATCTGGTATGATTTTTCTATTCTTTAATTTCAGTCACAAAACCAAAAACTGATCTTGGAGTACCTGGTAAACCTGGCAGTGGTGCCCTAAACCGCAGGTTAGAGCAACTAAATGCTCGTAAACAACGAAGACAAGCTGGTTCTGGACAAACAAGGCCGGATCTTGGAACTGTCTCCTCAAGAAAAACTCCTGAAAGGGAACAAATTCAGTCCCAAACCTCAACTTTGGGCACTCTGAGTAGTCTGCTCTTCGGTAGAAAGGGCGGATTATTCTAATTTCGCCTAAGAATAATGTTGGCCATATTTATAGAAAATAGGGTTACGTTGACTATCACGAAGGCGTATCTAGTCAATATCTGTTTATTTAAGCGGAATAGGGGATGGTGGATGTTAGGCGAGTCGAAGTGCACAAGAAATCCCTGAATTTTTTCCCTCACTTATTCATCGCAATAAATGAGTGTCGAGAAATAAATTTTTCAGTCTAGGCTCAGATATTTGATTCAGTTACAAGTTCCTGCCTTTATTCTACTTCTCAATGTTTGGCATTCAAAAATGATGATTTTTAATTATTTGGGTGTTAAAGAAAAATGTTTTAAGACGTTGTGAAAAGAAGCTCAAGTAGTTTAATGCAAATTGATATTATTGAATTGTGATTTAATGTTTTAAAATGAGTTAGACTTTTTTGCTAAGTATTTTGGTTTTTCCGTGGCTTGTTGCTTCTTAGTTTGTTTGCTTTTAAAGTTAAATTTTATCGTTTTTTTTTCTTTTATACACTCATTTTGGATCTGATATACTTATACTCTTCCAAAAATTTTTCTCAAACAAAAATATCAAAATTAATCTGAAGTGTTTTTGGTGCTGCTAGGGTTAGTGTAAAAAAGCTCGTGTATATAGTGAGAAACGAAACTGATAGATTTTTAGGCAAATATATAATAGTTAATAATAAGGCGAAGTATTGTGTAATACTAAGTTGTACGAGCTTTGAGTTTATTACGAAATTCATAGAAACAAACTTCGTGTAGTAATTAAATGATTTGATTCCTAAATTGATTAAGCGAGTATATATGCTGACCGCTTATTTATTACAATAATTACTTAATAAATGATTTGATACTAGAAAATGTAACATTTAAGAATCCAGTCATTATCAAGTATAAGTTTAGTGCTTAACTATTTTATTAAATATAAAGGATGTTGCCCGTTGAATTAATTGAATAAAATTTCAAAAATTATCTGTGCATTCCACTATACCTAAATGATAATTTAAGGTTTATTTATCAGGATGTGATTAACGAGCAATATGAAAAAAATCAGAAAGAATAAAAAATTTTGGAACTGAAAGGGATAATTAAAGAAGAGGGAGAATAATTTAAAATTATACGTTTTTTTGGTAAAAAAGTCGGTAATGGACATTTTAAGAAGACATTTCTAAAATATTAGTATAACATAATCGTCCCCGACTGCGAAAGCATCTTCACCCACAATATTGTAAATAAAACCCTTCCAAATCCATTAAACTAGAAAGTAAACTGCCAAAATAAATCTGAACAAATTAAAAGTCGTTCTCAGTTTCCTCTTTTCAACGTTCTAGATGAACAAAATCTATAAGAAGCAAAAAACCTAAAAATTCTATTTCCATGTCGCAACTGCACGTTTTCAACCACAAACTGAAGTCTAACGGCACGAATAAGTTGTAACCGGTCAGATAAAAGGGGACACGAAGAGCTATGAAAAAATAAGGAAGGAAATTGGGGGGAAAAAAGGAATTGGCTAACGTAACGAGAATAATGTGGTAAAGGAGGTGTTGACAATAAGGGAAGTGGAAGAAATGCGAAAGGACCTAAAAAAATAGTAAAAGATAATTTAGTTTTGCTTATGGAAGTAAACTTTAGTGCAGTTACAAGGTAAAGGGAGTCTTGATTTTTCTAGGTCTTTCATGTATTTAACGGCTGATACCTATATTTGTTTTTCTACTACTCGCTTTATTAAAAGACGCCAATATTAGGTGTGTTGAATGACGGTAAAGTGCTTTTTGTCGTCTTTAAACACTTGACGTTTGGGTCACAATAATGTACTTACCAACCTTGGTGTATAATATATTATTAACGGTGGCTGCCTGTAATTTTTTGTGTTTTATCGTTATTCAGGAAGCTAGTGGGAAGTAATAAAAATATGGTTCGTTAAAGACTTCTGCTGTTTTAAAATACAATTTTGAGAATAAAAATTCTGCATTTACGGAAAATAACGTTGGCGTAATTATGATGAAAACGACCTTCATAAAGGACGAAAAAAAAGAAAGGTGACCCTTTTTTCACTATAAAGACTGGAAAGACAACTGTCATTTCTATTCGTGGAATTTTTTAAGCAATAATATTTTGCGATCTTCAACTCCAATTCCGAGTATTAAAAAAAAACAAAGAAAAATATACATAATTAAACAAAGACATCAAAGTATTTACGAAGCTCTGCATATAAAATCGCCATATTATTGTTTTGACAACCCAAAGGCCATGTAAAAGTATGCAGACAAAAAAAAGCAGAACATTATTTACAACTGGAGGAAAAAGTGCCTTCGTGTAGGTAGGGACTCCTGCAGTTATCCCAGGATGACTTATGCTTTGAGCGGTCTCTCATCATCGGCGAGTTGCTCTCCTAAAACAAAAAGAACAAGATAAAAAAAAAGAACCACTTGTGTTTGGTAAGTCCGATTCGGAATAATGGGTTCAAAAACGATCGCAGAGTAAATACTTTCGATTTGGACCGACTACATGGAGGAAAGTTCTATTAGTAACCATGATGGTATATTCTCGCGAAGCAGAAAATTTCTTCATTAGAGCAGAACTAAATTTAAAATGTCATTGTTAATCGATATCAGATAATAAGCTATTTAGCCCAAAATTGCTATTAATACGTACATCGCAGAATTTCCGATAGCTTATTGGAGGGACGATAGAACTACCATTGATAATATAAACACTGTGAATGTTAAAAAAAAAGGCGTCTAAACGTAGTCCACCACTCATACGCAATGTACACTCACCGAAAGACACCCGCATTGCCTAGATTTACCTAGAAGTCTCTGATATTTTAATTATTTATATTATTAAGAACGTTATTGAACCGCAAATCGTGGCAAGATAGAGGACGTCAGTGTCTCTTGTGCATATCTGTGACTGTATACGTAACCGAAACGAGATATTGAAACATTCATGTAGTTTGGCAGTATCCTGAATGCATCTTCTCGATTAAACACTGCTCCAAGAGTTCGGCTAAAGACAGACCAGCACATCTGGGATAATTAATTGTTTGTCGAAGCCCATCAAAGCAAGCTTGACTAAAGTTTGCGTTCCTTCTTCATTCTCGTCTTCTCGAAATTATTTCTCACAGGTACCCACTACTTATAAAGTAATTAGAAATATTTGCTCGGAACGGTCCTACATGCCTTTGATAGGCACACAACGTAAGAGGTACCCAATCAAAGAGCGCTGTCGAGTCAAACGACTTTACAATTTCAGAAAAAAATGCCCTCGGGGACCTAAAAATATGGTTTCATTGTTGCTTCACACTTAAACCATTTTAGAGCGACTCAATTAACATTCAAGCTCGACTAGCTGCAGTTTCAGATGGTCCTAATTTCTTGGCAAACATGGCTAATGGTTTCCAAATGACAATATGCAGTCGTAGAAATTTAATTTACATATGTTATTTGAGTTAAGTAGCTTTTATGTTAGTTTGTAAATGGATGTTTTGCTTTATTATTAGATGTCTAGGACCGCATCAGACATCGAAGGTAGTCGAGAATAAAACAGATCGGGCTGTCGCCCACGGTAGAAAAAACACGTCAACCGGATTTGGATATCATATCTGAAAACCTTTTTAATGGAAAGACAATGTATTGATGCCATTTTGCATATTCCTGCCGATAACTCCGGATACCTGCTAAGCTGTAATCTGGGCAGGGGGTTCTTTCTTAATGCAAGCCCAGGTCATTAAATTACGATAATTCGTATAAATTACGACGTGATTTAGATTAGAGAGAGGGTCCCTGCGGATTTCGATTATTTGCATAATGGTTTTAATTTATATCAACGTTATATCAGTCGTATTGCTCGCAGATACCGTTGGCTGTACAAGGCATATTCGAAGAGGTACGCATTTTTTTTGGGGAGAGATGAGACCCCGGGGATAAAAAATCTTGTCGGTAAGACGGTACTGGAGTCCGTACTACCAGCCTGATGGGGTTTCACCCACTAAAGAATCCCGTGTTTGCAGAAGATTTCACGCCAGAAACCTCTATCACGAGTTTGGGCCAATTTTTGGTTTTGGCATCAGAAAACGGAATCAAGAGGGATTATCGCTTTCTGTACTGTCATCGCTCTGGGCCTTTGTTTGGGTGCCTTTCTGAGGGTGTGATCACTTTTTTGGGATGCATGTGGGACAATTTTGATTGACTATCTCCTTTAAGGAAAAACAATAAACGGATAATATACAAATTTATTGCAGCACTTCAGCGAAGATGTTAGAAAAAAGCGAGCGCATTTGATCAAAAAGAAAATCTTGTTTCATCAAAACAACGCACCCGTCCACACTTCCATTATCGCGATGGCCAAATCAATCCACTTGATTTTGAACTTTTTTCTTGTCCACCGTATTCGCCAGATTTAGCCCCCTCAGATTATTTTCTAATTCTAAAATTAAAAAAATGGTTAGGTGTAAAGAGATTTGGTTAAAATGAAGAGGTCGGGTCCGAGATTGATGTCTGTATTGAAACATTCGAAGCTTCTTACTACAAGCAGCGTATAATATAAGCTATAGAACATCACTGGGAAAAGTGAGTCCTTCTTAAAGGAGACTGTGTTGGGTAATAACATATTTTCCATTTTTTTTTCTTTGAGTGTTAATTCGGGTATTTCTGGTACGTCGCGTACACATTTTTAATCTGTAATTATTAAACAAAATAACAAATTTTAATTCTCACTGGGACTTGGCTCTTTGCAAGAAATAAATTGATAATATAAAATTTTTCGAAGGATCAAATAAAATTCGAAAATACTATTGTTAATACCCTAATTTGTGCATTTCCTTAATTGCCCAAACAATACGAAAAATATTACATAACAAAGGGAAATCAACTCACTTTAAAATAAAATATCACTCATCCTGCTTTACCAGTTAAGATTTTAAGGGTGCCAGCCACCCTTTCATAGGGGTTGCAGCAGTGGGGGTGCAAATATATAAAACATAAGTCGTCCTGGAATCTAAGGTTTAAATATCTGAATAGATTTTCATTTATTCGTTTACAAAAAAAACTGAGTGGAAACTTCCTTGCACCACTCTGTATATGTATAATATACTACAACCATAGTTTCAATAACTTTGTAAATTTGTTCAGATTTGGAATTTTTAACGTTTACACAGAAGTATGTGAATAAATGTATATGAAAGCACATGAAGAACCCTGCTTGATAAGTAGGAGCAATGAACATGGAGTAAATAATAAAAGTTGCTTGCAAGTTTCCATTTTGCAATTTTATGACTTGCTTTACATTCACTGCAACTGTTTCTGTGTAGACGCTAAAGATTGCAAATTCAAAAACTATTTCTCAAAGAAAATACATCTGCTATTGAGTTGTATACTACCCACAAATTTTCAAGCTTGGTTCTAGCTTAGTTATTAATTATTGTGCTAATGAACAGGCCTACGCTTTCTACTTTTTGTAGAAAATAGAACATCGAAGGTCACATAATCCTATAGTAAACATTAAAAAACTAAAAACGCTTTTAGTTTCCTAATATTCAGAGAGAAAAAAATAAGATAAAAGGAAGTAGTATTTGGTCCCTAAGTACATAAACACGTCAATAATCTAGAAAAACTGTTCGTAACTGTTTCAAACAACATTCAAAGAAGGAAAAGAATTATTTAGCCCAGTTCGAGGATAATACCACATGTCTCAACTTGTGCTTCAATAAAAAAAATTGCCACACTGCCTATAAGACATATTACAGGTAATAGATTTACATTATTAGATCCCCTGTAGATTTCTCAAGTATAATTAGAACTGAATAAGGAAAGTAATATTTCAAACTTAAATTCAAAAATACTAATCTGAAGGTACGCGGGATTTGGCATCACTGTTAACACTGTTTCATTTGTAACGTTATGCTTTCAATACATTCATTTTTAGCACAAACTCCACTAATCTGAATTAAACAATCGAACAAATAATTAATAACATTGCAACGATATAAAATCCAAAGTTCTCCTGTAATTCCGAATTTATGATGTGTGGTGATGTCTGCCTCAAGTGGACCATTCCACTTTGTGACGTCACACCGCTGCGAGGTATTTAATTTAATATTTTGCGTATTTATTAGAATTTTTCCTTTGCTTTTAGATTTTTCTCGTAGAACAGTTTGGTTGATTTTTGTGGAGTTTTATGCATATGATTATATGATAATTTTTAAAAAATGTATACTCTTTTTCCGCGTTTCAGGGAAATTGTTTCAAACTTGTAAATATTAATTTCGTGTTTGCAAATTTGTGGAAATGGTAATTAACACATTTGCTCACATATACTTTCCCTTATTTACGACAGTTGTGGTGTAAAGAAAATGCCTAAAAAAAAAATTACGTAGAATTGGGGCACCGATTTTTTACGATAGATTCCGAATTTACAAAAAGTTAAGCACTGCAACAATATGGTGGTGTGACCCAAATTAGGTGTACCTGAGAATACCTCCTTACCCCTTTGATTGACGTTGTCCCAAAACCCGACTTTTACCTATCTGCCGAACGTTCGATGATTTATTGTTTGTTTTAAAAAGTGCCCGACAATCAAATCAATTAAGGCTTAAAAGCATTATAAAAAGACGGAGGTACCCAGGGACGGTGTGTTTTAGCTTTATCGCATGACTCGATAAAAAAGAGATATATTGATGAGTTTGTGTTCTCGTAGCCCGTGGTAATTATAAACATCTCCCTGCCCGGCGGGGAACCAGCGTTCGAAGACTAACAAGAAATGCCAACAGTGGCGTTCAGAAAAAGATTTTACGCAGTGGCAAAAGCCCTCAGGTCTCCTATCTGTTCTTAAATAATTACGACACAAATTCCTCTAAAATGAGGCTCGTTTGAAGCGTTAAACGTTGGTCTAAGCTAGCTTAGGCGTGTTCTATTGCTGCTGTGGCTCTTTTCCAAACTTTTCTTGGATATCTTTGCGGCCCTGTGCGGGTGTTAATTCTATTCATTTAATTCTCAGGAAATCGTTGTTGCAAGCCATGCGGAACTTCGTTTTTTCGCGACAAGCTTTTGTAACTCTACCTTCATTTGAAAGCTCACGTTTTCACAAACTTAAACCCTCCAAACCGAGCTTACGCTTTCGCCAAGGAGTAGCTTAAACTTGTTTTGTCGAACTGACTTAATCTGCTCGAGCTCTTTTTTGAGGGCTAGATATGTGTATATCAGGGGAACTATTTGAAGAAAATTTCTCCTTATATAAATATATAAAAATAACTTATAAAAAATAAAATAAAAAAATATATATATATAAATGAAGAAAGAAGCAGTTCTAGCGCTAGATCTACATAACTCTATAGATCTATTTTCTCCCCTAGCGATTTCCAGAGGTTCGGCTATAACATTACAAGAATCGTACAATACAAAAAATTAGAACGGTACAAACTTGAATCTGGTAGAAGAATTTTAGAGAGGTACCCAAACAGGGCCCTCCCCTGATTGCAAGTTCTTCCTGCACTTCAAAATATTCACATTCAAAAGCGTTTTTTTCACCATTTTCCGCTTGTACGTGATCAACCGGAGATTATCTGAACTGATAAGAGTTGATAGACTCGAAACCAGTCATCGGAGTGCTCGAGCCGATCGCACAGAAATGGAGTTCGTATCTTGAAACGTTCTGCTCTATCAACCACTCCTGCACCAGGATGAAGACATCTGAGACATGCAACAAATCCTTTTTATACTCCTTATCGTATTTATACTGAGATTATATTTGGATAAAGTGATCCTATCTTAGCTGGCAATCGGTTTTTAACGCGTTAGCTGCTAGACGGAAATATTACTTTTCTGTTGTGTTTTATAGGTCGCCGGACAGCAATAGGAATCTACCGTTCAGTACCATCTCAAATAATTTATTATTATCAAATATTATTTCCAGATGTCTATTTACTTCAGTGGGGAGTGAAAGTTTGGCTCTGTACCGGTGTCGGGCGACCGATATCGCGTGTCGCGTGGAGCGGTATCATCAATTTAAAGCTAAATCAAACATTGGTTTGGTCCAACAGAAAGGTAAACCCGTTTCGGATCGTCAGAAGGGGACACAAATATGCGCAATATGCCGATGGAGGCTTCTCTCACATACATATTTTTAACAATCCGAAATCGTCATTCTACCCCGTCGCAGCACCTTTATTATGGGTAAATAAAGCCGAATTGTCGCGAAAGAACAATACGGTCTGGTGGTCAGACGGTGGGTCAGACGAGAAGCATAAGGGATCATTTTGATTTGCACAAAAAATAACTAATCGGTGTACTCGGTGTAAATTACTGTAAAACGGATAACGTATAGGTCCCCAGAGACCGATACCACATACGAGTAATAAATAATTAATATAGAACGACATTGTTTGCAGTAGATTGGCTTGGACCAGTAAATTTAATTTTTAAAAAAATCTTGGAATTTTGCAAGTAGTTTACCTCAAAGATTGGTCCCTCAACATCGCTAACTAAGCGAATACTAAGTTAGACAATGGTTCCGATCTCTGTGTCAATTTTTTAATCGAAAGACCCTCATCTCTACGCCATTGCTTCGCTGCGTCATGCACTTAAAACAACAGCATCGCCCCAAGGGGTACCCTCGGAACGGCCTAAGCAATCTGGCCATACCGAACTGTCGGGCCTCACGGTGAGTGGCACTCTGGTTCTGTGGTTCTGTATAGATACGAGTGCTCCTGACTAACTCCCTATTTGCAGCGGTCAGTAGCGATTTGAAAAATTCCGACGATTCACTTGAAGGAAACGAGATGGCCTGGTTTTATGTATGATAATGGCCACGAGTTGTAGAATGATGTAGGGAGATTTTATTACTCAGTGCTCCGAAAAAAAAAAATCCGCAATACCTTACGAGAATGTATGATCACGCAGACCTGGGTAGGTTCCTAGGTCCTGTGAGGAGCACTCTTCAGTGTCTCCTTAAATTGAAAAGGAAATTTTAAAAAGAAACACCTACATAACTCGCCAGTTGCGAATTAACAAGCACCAGTCCGAAGTACCTTTACCAATGAATTGTTGACGGACTCGCGGGTACCATTGTGTAATTCGCATATCAAAGTTTATGGTACTGCAGCAACGTCCCGAAAGTAGGCAAACAAGAGGCGCTTACTTGCGAAGCAGACCCACCTTCGGGCAAGTGAACTCTAATCAAAATCAATTTCAGTTTCGATTTTCCGTCCAACTAAAGCATTGTACTACCGCGCTCCATGCGCCAGCGCCAGTTCGAAGTAGATGGTCGTACCGTGAGGTCGCATCAAGTAGCGCGCAAGTGCCGCACCAACGTGCGATGTAAAAGTTCGAATCTTGAGTTCTATTAACTAAGTCTAATATCACTTTTCAAACTTAAATAATCTGTGAAGTTACTTAGTTTTTGCGGGTACTTAATATCATTTAGACTGCGTGCAAAGCTGTACCTAGTGATATCAATCATTGTTTTTCTGCGGTAGAGAAAGTGCCGGTTAATTTTATCTACGAAACTTTTCACCCAACAAATCAAGAACAATAATGCTGATTGGAGAATTTATCAAAATGTACGTTCTAGGCGTTTTATCTGTGATATTTCCCTGCTTGCTAGCTCAAGAACAGCTATCAGTCAGCATTAACAAACCAAGAACCAGACTACCGAAACCTTGGGAAGAAATAAACACTAACACTGGTAAGTTTTTTAGCCAGTTTTAATGATGTTTATAACATGAATCTTTTATGCAATCTCGCCGAAGTTTATGAGTTTTAATTAAATATTCTTGATTTATGTCAGTGGTGAAGAGCTTGGTGTGAATAGTCGCACCTATAGAAGATCGCTTTAAACAGTTATCTGTTGTATAGCCGTCGAGATGCAAACACGGGTCATATGAGAACTTTGAAGATTTTTCTTGTAAGTGCCGATAGATTGAAAATTAAAACTACAATACTTGAGCACAAGTGAAATCAAATCAAAATAGTCATTTAGGCACTGAATTTAAGGTAGATTTGGCGCTACAAAGTAATCTGAACTCCGGTTAGTTCGTTTTATAGGAAATCCTCAACGAAACGCTTTCACAATTCTAACCGCATAATATTTATCATAGCGCTTAATGCACGTAACAGGGAGCCCTTATTTAATATGCTCATCAATTGGTATATTGTGATTGAAAATTCACAATCCAGGGACGTTTAAGTTACAGGAAATTTCTAAATTTCGAGCAATTCAAGTTACTTTAAGATCCTCAACTCAAGTGAATTGAGAACGTCTTGTGGTTGTCAGTTATGGAAAAAAAGTTGTAAAATAACCTCGGAGCACCAGGAGTTTCCCTCCCCTCATCATTTAGCACTTTAATGTATTGTTACACATTGCTACTGAGAACTCTCAATGTCATCCATCGTCATGTGGCCTCAAATGTAACCGAATAATTTTATTTAAATTCAGTTAACCTTTAGCAGTTAAATACTCTTTTGAAAGTTTGTAAATAATCGTTTTCACAATATTGATAACGTCAGTTATGAAATGAATCAAGGTCTAAAAACTATACAGTTCCTGAAGAATAATTTAAGAACTTACCAAATTTAAGATAAACGTATCATAAACATTGAGAGTTAGGTAAAGAAAAAAATTTAACAATTTTAATGCCCTTAACCTTGGAAATCAAAACTCAACGTTTACATGAGATAGTCGAAGAGAAATTAACCTTATCTTAGACTAACAAATAAACATGCTCTTAAAACTTGATGGCACCCATTAGGAAACATTTATTGCTTATACAGGGTTTAGCATATTATGGAGATATTAAAGGGAGGAGTAGCACTCTGCAAAATAATTTTAAAATGCTAATAGACCCATGGTGAAAAACGCGTCATTCCCGAAATACAGGCCAGCAAAATCTCACATGCAACAAAATTCAATATTTATTTCTGAAAAAAATTCTTAAAAAAAAAGAGATTCGAATTAATTTGGGCATGAAGCAGAGACGTACAAAGTTGAGACCTGAAACATAAAAAAATCAATTTTAATCCTAAAAAAAAATAAAATATGTCGAAACAGTTCGACCTTCGAACTGATTTCTATGAGAGGCAGAAGTGGCGCAGTTGCAACCTAAAACACAAAAAAATTCTAGAATAATTCCTAAAAAAAAAACTTAAAAACAGTCATAGTTTGGAATAAATATCGATTTGAAGCAGAGACGTAGACAGTTCAGGTCCTAAATGCAGAAAAAAAAGCATTTTTAATCTTCGAAATAATTCAGGTTGCTATACAATTCTTTGTCTACATCCTAACAAGTACTACTGTAACTGAGGACGTTGAGGAAGAGTTGAAATTGCAAAAAATTTTGCATATTCAATTAGAATTCTAATAACGCCGATCTCACCGAGTTGATAAAACTTAACTCTAAACCACAAGAAACAATGATCATAACTCATACACGAACACCAAAAGGATGAGTCAGAATTACGCCCCCTTTTACTTACAAAATGACAGCTCAACTCCACACAGCATCACTCACTAAGTCACGGATCAACCAACGAAGTACTCATGAGTCTTTAGAACTAAAGAAAACCCAATTTCCTATATTATTTATGCAGCACGCATTACAGATGTCTTGTTCATCACCGCGCTATCATTCGAGTGATTTAATCTACGGAGCGATATCGGTACCAAAACATGTAAAAAATGTACAACCTGCTTTTTTTAAAAGGTACTATTGATCGATCTTAGGAACGATTCACGATAGGAAGTAATACGGGATGTTTTCAGATTTAGTGAAATGAGGAAAGGTTGCAAATTCGAAACAGCAGTTTCATTATGCAAAAATATCTCGATGGAAAAAATGCATTTTCTACTACAAAAAGAACTTGGCCGAAACATAAGCCTGAAGTTTTTCCAAAAACGGGTTTAATTTAGAATTTCATTCGGTATCAAATACGTGAAGTTCATAATGACTATACATATACAGGGTGGCCTCGAATTACGTGGCCAAAATAATACCGCAGATTGTTTGAGTGAAAATAAGTCGATTTAACTAAACTTCCCTCAGTCCAAAAGTTGATAATTATGGAGCTACAGGGTGTTAAAGTTGAAAAAAATATCACATTTTCTTTAATATCTTTCGATTTCTTTGAGTTAATTTCACGAAATTTCATATTTGAGGGTGTTTTAGGATACGAAATTCAAATTTATTAACGATTTAGTTGTTTCTTCTAGGGGGCGCCACAAGCGACCATTAGGACACATTTAAATCTCTGTAACTTTTTCGTGCCACGGTGTATATTATTTTGGTATTTAAAAACCTTTTTCCCTACCTTTTATACTTAGAAAAGGTATACTTTATTGACGTCGCTAGAAGCAACGGTTTTGGAGAAAAATGCATCTAAGCCTGATGATGCATGTAAATTACCTTAAAATTATTTTCCGTTAAAAAAAATTAAGTTTTTCAAAAATAATTATTAGTAAAGGTATAACAATAAGTTTTCAAAATCAGATATTATTTTGACTATTACAACGGCAAAGTCCATAAACTAACAGTATATCCACCATTTCAGAATAAGTGAATTTATTGGCCATACTTATGGATATTTACAGGAACAAGAAGCGAAACTGACAAGAAAAACTGAGGGCTAAATAAAAAAACTGACATTTGAGAAACAAATTCAAGTGTTAAAATGTCAATTAAAAACATAGCCAACTGAGTTATTTACTAAAAGCGCTAACGCAAATATGCAGCGCATTAGAATTATGCGTTTTTCTCCAAAACCGTTGCTTCTAGCGACGTCAATAAAGTATACCTTTTCTAAGTATAAAAGGTAGGGAAAAAGGTTTTTTAATACCAAAATAATATACACCGTGGCACGAAAAAGTTACAGAGATTTAAATGTGTCCTAATGGTCGCTTGTGGCGCCCCCTAGAAGAAACAACTAAATCGTTAATAAATTTGAATTTCGTATCCTAAAACACCCTCAAATATGAAATTTCGTGAAATTAACTCAAAGAAATCGAAAGATATTAAAGAAAATGTGATTTTTTTTTTCAACTTTAACACCCTGTAGCTCCATAATTATCAACTTTTGGACTGAGGGAAGTTTAGTTAAATCGACTTATTTTCACTCAAACAATCTGCGGTATTATTTTGGCCACGTAATTCGAGGACACCCTGTATATTTAATAAAGATAAAGCTACTATTAACCTTAACATTCTGTTTCGGTCTGTTAAAAACTAATAACTTCGACAGCTGAATAATTTATGTGAACTTATAAATTTAATTTTCTTGTGAACAACAGCCATCGGCATCGTGTCGCGATTTTGCAGTGGCGTCTCCTCCTTTATCAAAATTAAAATGTTCAGAACTTGTAATTTTTATTAATAGCACATTTCTCACTTATATAGGCAAATATTTCAATATTTGCAATAAATATATATATACATACAGTGACTCGCATTAATATTCGGACACTATGGTATTTTTGGAAGTATTAGGTTTTTTGCTAACTTATTCTTAACTAACATCATTTATTGCGTAATCTTTGGTTACATAAATGTTTCTAGTATATATAAATACATTTTTGATGTTTTAAATTTAATTACATACTAAGATACTATCGAACAAAGAAAACAAGGCATGATTTTACTATCGCAAAAATATTCGGACACGGAATGCGATGCAGTGCAGGTAAAAAATAATAGAAAAACACTGCATACAGAGTTTTTTATGATCGTAAAAGATTAGAGATGCGTCAGACTCAATTTTTTTGTTAATTGTGTGCAAGAGGATTTGAAGGCGAACTTATTACTTGCTAAAATTCACATTATGAAGCGAAAAGGCAAAAATACTTCTTTTGACATACGACAATTGATCATTTTTCATCACGCTAAAGGCAGATCGTATCGAGAAATTGGTAATTTGTTAAGTATAAGTAAAAGGGCAGTTGGTGATATAATTAGAAGGTTTGTTCAAGAAGATCGGACTGAATCAATTCCGCAAAAGGACACCCGAAACTTATTGATGAGCGTGAGAAGCGTAAAATTATTAAATAAATTAAAATAAACCCTGGACTGAGTGCTCCCAAGTTAACAGCTGATTTACTAGAATACAGTGGCAAAAAAGTACATCTTGACACAGTTGGGCGATTATTAAAAGAAGACGGGTACAACGGAAGAGTAGCCCGAAAAAAGCTCCATACGTATCGGAAGTCAATCGCAAGAGACGTCTCGCCTTTGCTCATGAATTCGTTGTGAAAAAGAAAACGTACTGAAAAAGTATTATATTTGCTGATGAAAAAAAATTCAATATTTTTGCATCCGATGGTCGTAAAATGGTATGGCGCAAAAAGAATGAAGAGCTAAAAATGAATAATCTCCGGCCTACTGTGAAATACGGCGGAGGGAGCACAATGGTTCGGGACTGCATCTCAGCTGCAGGAGTAGGCGAATTAGTATTTATTGAAGGAAATTTAAATAAAGTTATGTACTTGGATCTTTTAAAACGAAATTTACTAAAAAGTGCTGAAAAATTAGGTATACGCGACAATTTTAAATTTTACCAGGATAATGACCCAAAACATAAGTCGCGTTTAGTCCAAGAGTATTTATTATATAATTGCCCTAAAGTATTAAATCGTCCTGCACATTCACCTGATCTTAACCCCATAGAAGATCTATAAGAATTTTTAAACCGTAAAGTCCATAATAAGCCAGTCAACTCCAAAAACGAGTTAAAACAACGATTAGTTGAAGAATGGCAACGCATACCTGGAGATTACATTAAAAAAATAATTGAAAACATGCCGAAACGGCTACGAGTTATACAACATAAAGGCAATCCTACGAAGTATTAATTTGTTTATATGTTTTTTGTTTATATAAATTTCGTTTACAAATATTATGTTCCTGGTATGTGTCCGAATATTTTTGCGATAGTAAAATCATGCCTTGTTTTCTTTGTTCCATAGTATCTTAGTATGTAATTAAATTTAAAACATCAAAAATGTATTTATATATACTAGAAACATTGTTGCAACCAAAGATTACGCAATAACTGATGTTAGTTAAGAATAAGTTAGTAAAAAACCTAATACTTCCAAAAATGCTATAGTGTCCGAATATCAACGCGAGTCACTGTACATAATTCTACATCTCCATGAACCTCACGAAGGCTTTCTTACCATTTATTTTTATATTGGAAATTATTGGGAACTCAATTGAGGATGTACCTTCTACTTCCATTAATATTCGACCAGTCGACTGAGGTGACATTATATTTCATTATTCTCAATTTTTAGCGTTTTTTAGCATTATCGCCTTAGATTAACATTATTTGAGTTTAAACTATCTGTTTCCCTACGTTGCCTTTTAATACTAGCAAAGTTTGATGGCTTTTAACTTTTCGATTGGAATATTTATTATGTTAGACTCTGCCACTCATAGATTCATTTCCCTCACAGACTCCGTATATTAGAGGCATGTTAACCTTCTGAGCAAAAGAATAATGTTGCATTTTAAAAGACCAAAAATTATTCAATTTACAACAAACTCAACTCCGATCAACAACAATCATGATAAACATCATCGGTATGTCATATGTACGAAATATATATTTTATTGCTTTGTTGTTTTCTCAACAATGATAAATTGCCTGGTATCGTAAATATATATATATATATTTTTTTTTTTGTTTTGTTTTTTTTTTAATACAGAAACCGTATGCCTGGCGAAAACTTTAAAGGAGACAAAAAAGTTTTAGAATAAAGTCAACTTGTAGGAGAGAATAAATTAAAGTCATTCGTACAGGAGGTAACAAAAATACAGGGTTTTCCCAGGAATACGACGTGTAATGGTACTTATTGCACATCTTAGAAGTTCCTTGTAAATGTAGAAAAATTAATGGCAAGTGCACAACAGGAATAGAGTATTAAAGTACAAATGGAAAAAGCGTCTTGGATTATACGGCGACGCGTGTTCCTGTTGTAAAGCGTGTGTACTTACTAAATAGGTACACACACATCATGTCCGTAAGCATGTTCGAATACAAACACATATGCGGGCGTAGCCTGGAAAGGATAGAAAGAAAATCCATTTTTACTTGAACATTCTATTTTTTTGTGGGAACGTGTACGATGTATATTTTCATGTATGTTGCTCTTCAACACATTGAGGGCCCTGGGCTCGTTCAAATACACTTTCGACATTAAGTATGCTCATAAGAAACAATCGAGGGCCGTTAAGCCGGGACACCGAGCGGTCTGACCAAGTAATGTTATCTCTCCATTTCAGGAATTTAATGCCGTCATGGGCCTTGATTCCTGAGTCGTTGATTTACGGGACAATTTATCACGATTACTAATTGTATTTTATCAATAATGCACAGACATCAATTCAATCACCACAATGAATCCTTTGTCAAAAATTAGCGCGCTGAAAAGTGGTTCAGGAACAGTGCGATTCCCAGACTGAGCCCTGAATTTGGTTTTCAACCTTGAATGTGTATACGCACATTAACATATACACATGAATTGAAAATAATTTTCTTGAAAGTATCGTTTTGGAAGTAATTAATACTAAAACGTACCTTTTTGAAGATTTTCCATTATTTCCATTAGGCAAAAATTTTAGAAAACCCGCATCACTGGATCAGTTAGAATTCTAAGCGATAGATCATATTTTAAATCTACAAAAATGGTAAATTGTTTTATGAAATACATTAAAAGTTAACCGGGACTACTCTTCAACTGGCCTGTTCAGCCTTGAATTTCTCGTCAAAAAAGGTTTCCTTAAAGCAAGGCTTAAAAGCCTTATGTTAAAGAGCAATTGCTGACCAAACGGAAGCTTGCTTATCAGGTTTTACTTAATAAATTAATGAACAATTAGGGCTCCGCAATTTTCAAACCTTAACGTAATTTTTACCGGCTAGGAAAGACTCGTCCAAATCTGCCCGGAAAATATGAACTTTCGAAAAAGAGAATATTACAAATTTGCATCTATACTCCTTCCCCTATTCACAGGATTTTTATGGAATTTATAGATTCATGGAAATTTCGGCATACACCCTGAAGGATCTATTTCCCCATCGATGTTTCTTTCTTTTCTTCCACATGAAGCCCTCTGGGCTTGCCTGCGGATCGCTATACAGGTATTATCCTGCTGAGCTTACCAGGCATGTTCTCAATTTGGGCTTAACAGCTTGAAAATATAGGGGTTGATGCACGGAATATTTACTTAACAGACTATAAAAATCCATCAACGATCGGAGAAAATAATTCCGAAATTACCGACTTCATCCGGCTTTCAACTGCCATCAAATTAGTATGCAATAAAAAACAGGCGATCATACAATTAAGTTTTCTGGAGGCTCAACCGAATTCTTGCGGTGCACTGTTATTATTGAAACAGCACACTGATGGGCTCAAACACAGTGGCGTGCGGTAGATTATTTTTTAGGGTTTGCTCTCACGTTCAATAATGGACCAATAAAGAACATTAACTGCCGAAAACAAACACTGATTTATTGGCGATATTGATACTACCACGGTAAATAACTCAATGTCTACATCTTTTCTGATAAGATAAAGTGCGGTATTGAAAATACTCTTGGAGCGTCAGTAACCAAATCCCTGCAATTTGTCAATGGCACTTATACTGAATCAGATTTAAGCCTAATTCCTCTGGCACACTTAGTAATCTATTTATTGCTAATCAAACACCTATAATTCGATTGAACTTCATCTCTAGCGGTTATCAGTAAGCCTAATAAAAGTCTTTATCAATAATGGTGATGCGTAGCCGACTTTACCCCAAACATACGCCACTGTTGGACTGACGTCGAAGACTAACTATGGTTTGTCTAATTACGTTTAACAAGTTACCCGAAGCAAGACAGCGTTTGACCGAAGCCCAGGTAAATAATAAGCGGGCAAGCTGAAGTCTGGGCTTGGTAAATTATAGGGCGCATACGCCCGCAAGAACCCATGGCCCCTATTCATCCCGAAGTTAATTTTTACGTGATGGTCCCCGCCATAAAATTGCATTGTAATTCGAGACCTAATGGGGCTTTTGTCCCATGGGAAACTTATCATTTGACAACCGATGTAATTGCCTTAACAATACTGTGTGAGGTCTTATTTCTGATAAACGTTGTTGTTATTGTTATTATTATTATTATTATTATTATTATTATTATAATTATTAGTACAATATTATCACAACGAAATTACTCGAGAAATATAAAAGACGAACATTTCTTTCCCGGAAAACGAGCACAAAGTTATTTCATAAGAAAGATAACGGTGCCCTGTTAATGCCGCTTCAAAGAAAAGATTTACACAGATTATTTCTGTACGGAATAGATTATAAAAGCGGAACATCAAAGGCAGTATGTAGAATTTTATCCAGATTAATAACATTCTATGACATGCTTTACATTCAACTAGATACTCCATTAAATGTGGCGAAAATTATTGCCGTTTAATTGTTTGATGAATTCGTCTAGGTATAAAGTCAAGTATGGAAGGTAAACTTAGTAGTAATTCCAAATTTAAGTACCACTTTTCGTTACTTAAATTCACTCTCCATACTTATAATCAGCAGTTGCAAAGAATCGCTTTGAGAAACCTCAAAATAGAACTAACAACCAAGAATTAAGAAACTTGGTTCTAAGAAGAGTATTTCGGCCATTAGTACCCATGCCAGATGTCAATATACAGAGTATATCTGAAATTACTCTACAACTCTCGATCAAAAATTCCTGAACCAATAATAAGGCGTTCTAGGCAAACTTGCCTAAATTCAATGTTGCTTCGTTTTGCAGCTACAGGGCCACCAAAATTTTCAAATCAATTATGTTTTTTTTTTCGAAATAGTTGCTAAACGCTTTTCTCGATTTTCACCTATTGTGGAATTAAAACATAAACTGGGGTATTTTGGCGTGACCAAGATGTTTTTTTAATGTGAGGAAATATTAAAAATAGCAGGTGGTTCGTAAATAAAAATTTGTATTTTTGTTACTCCCTGTACGAATGACTTTTTTTGCTGATACGAGCTGAATTTATTTTGAACCTTTTTCATCTCGTGCACGATTTTCTCCAGGCATATAGTTTCATTACAAAAAATTATTTTCCGTGTCATACAATTCGTCATTGTTGTTTAGTCGGGACGAAAATACGAAAAAAGTTCTAATTCTAAACAACTACCAACTTAATTTAATTATTTATTATAACAAATGTTGAAAATGTTGCCCATTTCCCTGAATTCATAACTTCGTTTCAGAAAATTAATATCTCCTTTGAGTGTTGTGTAGGTTTTTTCTTTAACCTTTCTTTCACAAGATACACCGTACTGTATTTAAGAAAGGTCTACTTTTCGCCCTCGTTCCCACCTGAAGCCAATTACTCCTATATTCAACGATTCCTCAGCCATCCTTAAACGATATTCATTTACTGGTTTCTCCATGTTTCAAAATTTTATATGCAGTCATAAACAAACCAATAAACATAATCGAAGGCATGGCATGATTCTCGGAAGAAACCGAGTTTTACTGACCAGACCTCACGGGCCGAATAGATTATATATGGGGCCCCTCTTTCGGATGTTTGCTTAGTTCGTTAATTACGAGTTATGACAAGCACTTTTTCTTCGGTGGCTTCGGATAGAGCCGGGAGTCCATTATCAAACAATAACTGTGGACAATTTTTATTGTACCTGCTCGAGGTTAAACAATGCTTGTTTCTTTGTTTGCTTTTTAGAGCTTTAACCCAAACGAAAACTTCCTGTTTGTTTTTTTATGAACTACCATTCTTTAATATTATTCAAAAAATGTGTGAATAAAGGCGCGCTTTAAGTGGATCAACTCATGCAGTCCTTATCGATAAGTTTTTGTGGGTTCAGCTCATAAAATTAAAACCCTCACGAAAAAACAATGCAAACCGTCATTCTCTTTAAGTGCAGAACTTGGTCGTACCACCATCAGGTAGGTATAATACCGTCCCCGAGATACCTCCAGCGGGGCACAGAGAGATAAGGTAAAAGCCTTGGTATCTTTTTTACAAGCTAAAGCACTCAGGATGGCTCCGTGGATCTGGTATAGTTTAAATGAGACCGTGGGTACCACTGCTTTTGTAATTTTTTCTTTCGGATCCAGGACGAGTAGATTTCTTTACGTCTTTAATGGAAAAATAGTTTGAAGAACTTCAGTCTCAAAAAATGTGATAGATTGTAATAAACGTTGTAGCACCCATAATCAAGTCTTATTATCAACAAATATTACCAGATTTTCCTAGTATTACCTCTCCAAAACTCGATTTCTTCCGAGAATCATGCCGTGCCTTCGGTCATGTTTATTGGTTTGCTTATGACTGCATATGAAATTTTAAAACATGGAGAAACCAGTAATTGACTATCATTTGAAGAGAGTTGAGGAATCGTTGATTATATGGGTGATTTGCTTGAGGTGGGAACGAGGGCGAAAAGTTGTCCTTTTTTAAATATAGTCCCTTGTGTGTTGTGAAAGCAATGTTAAAAAAAGCACGACGCGATGCCCGAAGAAAATATTCATTTGCTGAAACGGATTTATGCATTCAGGGAAATGGGCAACATTTTCAACATTTGCCATAATAAATAATTAAATTAAGTTGGTAGTTGTTTAGAATTACAGCTTTTTTCATATTTTCGTCCCGACTAAACAATAATGACGAATTGTGTGACACACAAAATATTTTTTTTTTTTTAACTGTATGCCTGGAGAAAATTGTACACAAGATAAAAAAGGTTCAAAATAAACTTATCTTGTGGTAGAGAAAAAAATTTAAGTCATTCGTACAGGGGATAACAAAAATACAGATTTTTATTTACGAACCACCCGCTACTTTTAATATTTCCCCACATTAAAAAATTCCCGATCGCGTCGAAAGACGCCGATTGATGTAGTAACTCTTAGCTCCAAAATTAATGAAAGTGGATAAAAGTATTCAGCAACTATTTCACAAAAACTACATTAATTTGAAACCTTTGGGAACCTATAGCTGTGAAATGAACCAACATCTTAGGGTTCCCACCCACTATATGCTACCATTGATTTCTGCACACGTTATTGCCATTTCGACTATTAGTCAATCGTAGGAATAACTGAGTTCCCAGTTCTCTCAGAGAACGATGGGTCTGAAGCCCGAAAATTATGTCATTTTGACCGAAAAAACGGTGCGTTTATTACTCAATTCGCTCAATTCGAAAATCCCGTAATAAAAATTCCGCAAATTCATTTATTTCTGTCTGTACCCGCTCGCTCCTAAATTGCCCGTGGAAAAAGGCAAAAACTTGCACCGGCTTGTCTTCAAAGTAATTAATTAGACCACCGTCGAATAACGAAGAATGTACCTGTCTCTCGATGGCTCATCGCTCATTCGCTGCTTCCTATTGAGAAACAAAAAGTACCTTCTCAAAATAAATAGCGGCAAAGCCGATTTGCCAGATAAGCGAGTGGCGACAATAAAGGATAAAGGGCACACTGTCTTACCACATTTCTACCTGTAGGCAGGTTCGGACTGGTCACCTTAAAACCGTCACTTCGGTGGCTACAAAAAGTATCAGCAAACATGTGACAAACTCTAACTTGACAGCCCTTCATAAATGAGATGATAAGAATGGAAGTACTCGATGACCAGCTTCATCAACTAGTTACACTGGGAGATAAATGTCATGAAATGTTCTTGGTAGTGGCCATTACCAGGTACCACAAGACGTAAAAGAAACCAGCAAACTTGGTTTACTGGTATCTAAATACCAGGTAAATGGAACAGCAATGGAGACTCAAAAATTCAGTCGAAGGTTATTCGCATAGACAAAAGTCGGCGCCAGAACCATTATTGACGCAATTAACAGCTTTATGACCGGTACCATGACAATTATTTATGTGGGTATTCCACTTGAAATTGCTTTATTTACGCTTGCAATCAGAGATGGGTGTTTGCGGCCATTGATAGGTACTTTAAGCTGCTGGTTAAGTTGCAAATATTTGCCTAAAGAATACCTGCAGGACAAGTTTAAGCATGTTTGGTTTATTATTTGTGTGCGATAACAATAACAATATCATGTTAAGGGGAATTTAAGCTTCAGGTATCCTTGCCTTGGGTTCGATAACGTCTTTAAGGTGTTTCTGCTGGTACCTACTTTTTGTTTTGGTACCCATTGCCGCAGTTTGTTTTTAGGGTTTTCTGAAAATTTTATGTACCAAATTATAGTCTTCTTGAAAGCCTACTGTATCTCAGTAACGTGGGTGTCCATATTGTCGCGTTCTTCTCTCTTTAACACAGTGTTCTGTCTATTGTCTTCAATTTTGATACTGCTTCAGAGGTTTGTTTAATTTTTTTGAAGGAAAATTCAACTGGCCATCACGTAGGTACTCATGTTCCTCTTTCTCTTGCTATTGGCATGTATGTCCACTCTAAATTAATTTATTGTAATTTGACCAAAGAACTAATCGATCGAGAACTTAAGAATATCTAGAATCTGTTGGGAGTTTCCACACAGCTTCATTATTCCTAAAATAAAATGATAAATCGATATGTCGCGCGCGTAGGATCATCAGAATTCAACTAAACAAAAACCCAGGGTTAATATTAGTATTGTTAGTACGTTGTTAAAATACGTTGGCCAGATGTCCACTATGAAATTCTTTGACCAGTCTGTTTAAGAATGCATTACAAAAATCGTCTTACCGAGAATATAGAGTTACTTACATAGGTTAATCGGAATTCAGTCAATCTTAGTCATTCATGCAACTTTTGTACAGGGCGGTCAATTTTGTGATTTTTTAATGGGGGTGCATCTTTTAACGTTATAATGATAGTAACCATTCACAAAATAAGGTGTTTTTCAAATTATTTGCTATAATCCAAATGATATCCCACTTCTGATAGTTGATTTTCAACAGGAAAAAAAACGTTTCCAATGAAGCAATTGTCACCTATGACTAACATTAAAAAACAAATAAATATTCGTGTTGTAACTAGATTTTTTTTTTTTTTGAAAAAGTTACATATGTATGATATTGTTATCTAGTCAGAAAAGTAATTTAAGGTGAAAACTGTTCGTGTGTAGGTAACATAACAAAAGAAGTTAAGGGGCATAATCAAAAATGATAAATAGCGAATTTTTGTTTATTCAAGCAAAATTAAAGATGAATAAAAAATTTTGTTGGTTTGATAATCACCTCATCTCGAAAACGCGCTTTTATTTTTCCGAATTTACAGTATTTAATTAGGTTCCCATCTCAACATGCAAACAAGGCTATCCTCCTGTCTTGTACGATGGTGTGCAGTTAAATTATGAAAGTATGGTGCCCATTCGGAAAGACTGTTCGACATAAAAAATATTTTAATCTTTGAAAAACGCATCATTGTAGCAAACTAGTTGATTTCTAACGGTGAATACTTTAAGAAGTGTGGTGAATTACAATAATTTTTTAAATGTCCATTTCGAACTTCTGAAAGTCGACTCGTTGGCGACAAGTTTGGTTGAATAAATAAATAAATTAGTCAATACTCCTCTCCTTTGTATTAATGGTTATGACGAATTTCACACTGAAAGACTGTCGAATAAAACTTGTAGATTTGATCGGTAAGTGGATTAAGTCACCGATTACAAACAATTTAATATACACTTTGTGTATATTAAATTATTACGCCGGTTAATTCAAATGAGGCTATAAAAAAGGAGTTTATGTTCCGGCCCAAAAGGCCAGTGTATCGTGAAAAAAGACAGTAAAACGACTGATGGCAGTTAGTCACACCGGATACAAATCGTAGAATGCGAACCCCTCGGCCCTTGAATAAAAAGAGACACTTCAAACCAAACACAGGAACGAGCACTTAGCGCCAGACTTTCCGTTGGCGCCACTCGTTTCGTCTTTGTCTGACTCCAGGGGGAATTGAGATGCGGCATCTACAAGGGGTTTCTCAATCGTTCTCGTTTCTTAATCTAAAGCTTCCTCGGACCTAACTGCTAAAATACTGTCATACATCTTTAATTCGTTACAAAGTACCTCCTTCAGTTATCGCTGGGAGTCTGATTTGGCTTCTTAAGAAAAATGACGAAGATTTGAAGGATTCATAGTACGACCCTGGTATAAGGGCTCAAACCTTAAGTGATTCTATTCCGGGAACTTGGTCTCTGTAAAACCGTCTAGCTAGAGACAGCAAATTTTTTAATTGACGAGGAGCCTGGCGCCTGTCTGTTTATTTTTGGTGATACCAAAAGTCAATTTATGTCGACTTCTTAATTATTGTTATCGAGGAGCCGGCTACTGTAGTCAAGGGGGTCATGATGAAAATTAGTAGTCATTTGAAAATTTCGGCATTGATAAAGAATATTGTGTTAAATTATTCGACGATATTATCACAATTTTATCTTTTCTAGTCGACCGAATCCTCTGTAAAATCTAGTTTATTCGTATTCCCGTTTCTATCAACTAGATTGGACAACTAACAAGGCAATATGTGTTCCAAGCTGCAAACCATATGATGACGCTTAAACACATAATATTGAGTGTCGCAATTGAATTCTATTGCTCAAACTTTAAGCCCAGCGAGATTTAGGCGAGCTTGTATCTTTATATCATGCCGGAGATAACAAATCAAACTGCGAACCACAAAAATCATATCCAGTACAAAAAAACAATAAAACATTCATTTACTTACGCAATGACTCATGTTAATTCAGTCAATATTCAGATTATAATGTTTTCTCAATTTCTTGCACTTTTTGCTTCTAATTTCTCATTTTAGCTGATTAAATATGTATCTACGTATTGTTTTCAGACCAGATTAGTATACGACATTAAGTGTACTCACCGCTGAGTCATAATTGCTTTATGTTTAATGTGCTCCACAGTCTAGTCCAAATTGAACGAGAACGAGCATTTCGAAAATTATAAGAGTTAGAAAATAGAAAAAATGCTCAATTCCATGCCGACTTTAAAACGATTTAAAATGGTCTTTTCCGTTTATGAGTCATTTTCAAACAATCGACGGTGTTTTCCAAAAACCAAAATATTTTTCATATATGTAAGAAGTACGATTTTAAGTTAGCTATTCATCAGTGCATTCAATTTTTGGTTACGAAGTCTCGATTCGAAGCAACAAACATCAACATTTTTATTATTTTGTTGATTTAGTAATGCTCGAAGTTCTTTAAAGCTTCCATAATTTCTTGGGGTAAGTTAGGTGATCGAATAATCTCGGGGCGCATAACTGTGGACATTCAGGGCGAAGTTTCATTCATCGTAGACAGATTTTTATCCTTAAAACAAAATCGATGCCATAATGAAAAAAATGTTGGAATCTCGGAACAGAAACGATATAACTGAGAACGAAATGCACAGGTGGGTAGTTCCCAAAATTATGGTGCTTCTTCGAAAATTCAAGTCTTTGATTTTCGGAAAATAACTTAACAATAAAAAATTTAAGACCATTTCCAAACCAGTATGGAGTTGATCTTAAATTTCTTTAAACTTTTCCCATTTGACCATTTTCTACCTCTTGTAGATCTCAAGATACTCATACAAGTAGGCCACGCTGTATGGGAATATTAAGTTTTGGTCTGTAGTCTTAATTTATGACCCTGTCCAAATTTAGTGATCTTTCGCCAAACCCCATCTCGCAAGCCCAAGTCTAACCGTTACATGCGCAACATGAACCAATCATTAAGCGAACAACTTCATCTAAGTATATGATTAATCAATATGCGAATAAAAAGTGAAAGCAATCTTTGCTTCCCGATAATAACTGGCGCCTGCAAAAAAGAACAGACTGAATATATTAATAAATACGACAACGACAATGCTATTTTTGCTTGACTAAATAGCGATAAAAGCTAACAACGGTCCTAGATAAGGTAATTACCAGTGATTGTAACTATATTAGTTTCAAACAAAGCCCATTTATTATGGTGATTTTTCCTGATGTAACCGTACTTTCGAACGGATGATGATGATGATGGTATCTTAACAACTACGGTGGGTTCAAAGTAATTGCTCATTCGATCAAAACCTATATCGGAAAGATGCAGACAGGTGGTAGATGTTACTTAAAATTGGGAAGTGAAAGAAACGATATGGGTTTTAGTAAATTTTAGCTTCAATATCTTAATGATGAATAAGTAATGAAAGAGTTTCAGATAAAATATCCCATCTGATATGTTTCATTATGTTAACGTTATATGTATAAATTTAGCACTTACGAAGATTTATGGCCTGCACTGTAATTTGAACCCGTCACTGGTTTGCTCAAATTTATTGTCGAGAAAATTTATGCTTGCATTTGAATGTTTTTAATGTTATTTTAGAAGTAAAGATAATCGAGATTTTAATTTAAGATTAAAATTATATGGAGCTCCAACGTAGCGTCCACAAGAAAAAAATAATTTAAGCAATAATTTCTACATTTGGCATATCAAAAACGTGATCAGATGAAATTGCGATTCTCAATTTCATGCATTCACAATTTTTAAGGAGTATATGAAAAACTGATTCAAGAAAATTTAAGTAATACTCAATTTTCACTGGTGTAATTGGAAAGTGAAAGGTTGTCAGGCGAAAGAACGTGATTTTTACAATTCAAAAATGAGGAAAATTAAGAAAACTACGCTTTCCGAAGATATTCAAGCATACAATTTGAAATGTATCTTCACAATAACACCTGTCTTTTTTATTTTTTTTTAAGTGACGGATGTAATTCAGTGTAGTTCCTTTTGGTCAAGAAATTCCTACCTCCCTACTATTTGTACAGCTTCCCCACACATCCTAAGGGCACTACCCCAGTCACATACCATTACATCCTTGGCTTATTTAGTCTAAGCGAAAACTCAAATAAAATATCGTGTTTCAGATTCAATCTCAAAAGTATATAGATCTTCTGAAGCCCGTCTTGTAAGACAAGAATTTGGTTTGTACCTTACAAGCCGTCGTGCCTTCCAGTTGATTTTCAATATAGATCACAAAAATAATAAATTAAGTAAAGCGAAATTAATTTACTTTATTACAAATAAATAACACTGCGTTATGTATTATGAAACTAATAAAGTAGCAAGGTCTGAAACCCAATTTATTCTTGTCCGTGTCTTGATAGGTTAGCATAACAAAATTTAATGAGTAAAAATGACTGCATACACTGCTATTAATTATTTATATTGAGGACTAAAAATTAGCTCAGCTAGATTTCATTCAGCATGGGGTGTGGCATAAAATTACTTTTTAAAATCCATTTTACAGTCGCCAAGCTCTTGACGAATTGTTAAGAAATTTGCCGTCAACATTCGCAGCAATACATCAGCTGATCGACCTCGCCAAATTTGTTAAACGCTCATCGTTTAGGTTGCAAGCATGAATTTTTTGTATGTTTCCTTTCCGTAGTTTATACATTTAGTAGTCAAACAGCTCCCGGTTATGGCAATGATTACATGAAATGCACAACGGAGCAATTTTTTAAGATGGCGACTATTTGAACTTGTCGACTGTAAAATGAAAGAACAAGAACTTGCTGTCAATTTGTTCAAAGCCAATAAGAAACCCTGATTGTAAAACAGGCTTCAAAGGCAGTTTCGAAATTAAATCATTTACAAAAGCTGATGAGTTTCGTGAGTAAAATGCTGCAAATTTCGGACTAATCGCATTAGGTACATTATAATGTTATCAGTAGTATAGGTTACGATTATGCTGTCTAACAACGTGGTGTTGGCGTCATCTTTAGGGTGTACCCTAGTTGCACTAGCAGCAAAAGATTATCGCTCACAGTTTCATAATGGAAATGATAAGCAACGTAATTGGCGAAATATTGCACAATGATCGTCATTTGATCGGTCAGGTAAATAAACCTGTATCAGAGTATATCAGGGATCTCGATAGCTTTTAAGCGGAGGGTTTTCGAATTCAAGCATAAACGATTTGTGAGAATAATATTTATAGAACCATTCAGATCCGCTCGATTAAATCGAGTTATGTTGCAAATAACCATAATATAAGTCTAATAACGTCGACCTCTTTGATTCATTGAAGGGCACAAAAAAGGCTCCGACTGCATTACGGTCTATGATGACAAGCAACCCAATCACGCACCCGACAAAAACTTGATATAAAACTAATTCGTTCTGAGATAAGGAATGAAAAACAAAAGAACCGTTACGGTTTAATAACGCAGGACAAGATAATTTCCGCACGGGAATATTACGCGGAATGCGGCTCATGGAATTAATAACCTGATGGGCCTGCGAATAAGCACTGAAAGAGGGACATATAGAGAGAGGCAGAAAAGCAAACGTTATGTTCACTAATAACATTTTAAGGAAAGTTACGGTTTGCTTAAAACCAACTAGTCGATCTTAATCTTTTTTGATACACGACCAGTTTTAAGTAATGCGAAAGAAATTTTTCAAGACCCCGACAAAAATCGCTTATTGAGCATTTACTTTGTACGTTAAAGAGCAGTCCACTACACCTCTCTTCTGAGGATTGGTATTATGTATAAAGAACCAGGCATATAGCAAGAATTATTATTGCTCAATCGTTAAAATTATTCGAAAGTTTCTCATTCGAAATTCCGTTCGTTTTATACAACGAGAACCCATGATGTATGGGTATTTTCAGATAATCACGCGAGGCGTCCTATTTTCATGTTCTCAAGATTATTTGAATATTTTCTTGTCGTTAATTTATACTGCCACACCATCGAACAGCGGTCGCTCAAAAATCGTAAACAATATAATTAAAGATCGAGTTATACTTGCACAGTGATTGTTTATGTAGGTCTCAATTTTTGTAATTGCCAGCAATAAAACAATGTTTATGGCTTTCCGATGAAAGATAAATTGCTAATTGAGAACGTGCCACCATTCCTTTGTACCGTCAATTGTCTCTATAAGTGGAACATTATTTTCTTTTGCGCTCAATACCAACATTAAAACCAATATTTGCGTTAAAGTAATTGAGAATTTCTTTTGCAGATCACGTTAGATGTTTTTGCAACCTGCCCTTGTGTGTGACCACTGGGTACATGTGCAAGTCCGCTTCTGGAGGATGTTTCTCTGAGCTTTTAGATGCCACCTCGAAATCAGGTTACAGAGCAAGGCATGGATGTATAGAGCATCTTTCAGAGTAAGTATATCTAAAAAAAAAACCTTTTATGTATGGAATTTGGTCAATATCGAAGGACTATAGAGGCACTCCCTGTACTTATTTATATACACTGTTGGTTCTATCATATCTACTTTCTCATGCGCATTCCTTCTTTTATGACTCACTGTTATTATTAACATGGCAAATTGCGAAGTTTTCTTTCTATTTGTTTTAATTTCAATTGATTTTTCAGCCCATTCCATTAATTCTAAAATCTAAGGCCATAGCTTCAGTAGATCTACCGGTAGTACCTCTCTTGGGTGAAAGCCTGAAATCCGACCTTTCCCATGTATAATGAGTCAGAAATAATTATGCAAACGCGCGTTCCTGGTTAATTACTGGATGTAAATCAACGTTTTATGTAAATCAAAAAACTGAGGACGTAATGTCCAATTCGAAATGTGAACGTTCTTCAATGCATAAATGTAGACAGTGGCGTTGTCTGTGGCGTATACTTATTCACTCATTTGCCATTGTTTATTGTATTTTGGCGCCAGTTTTTTTCACAGGCGCCACATCCTTTATTACTAACCCAGCCGTGCATATTAATAGAATGTTTTATTTACCAGCACTATAAAGACTTGTTTTACTTGAACTTAAAGCTGGTGAATTTATTGGCAAAGTAACGGAATTTGGTCAAGTGAAATTTGTTTTATTGTCATTTTAATGTGCTTGTGCATGTCTTGGCGCTTCTCTGTTATTTTTTTCGCATCATTTAAATGTTATATTGTGGACAATGTAAACAACTTTGATTTGCCAAAAAATATTCAGAATAAGAGGAATAATTCGCGTTTATCGAAGTCACTTTACACTTTTAAAGTCCGATTAAATTTTCATTTTTCTTCGATTGTACGTGTAAATCCAGAGCTTCACGCATTGAATTTCCTACTTCCCATGTTCGTCAAAAATTCCAATCTTTAGCTGATTTTGAAGTTGAACATTTATCCTGTCCCGAAAAAAATCTTAACTTTGTGTCTTACTGCGCTATCTAATTCCCTTCTCTGTCAGCGTTATTTGCCTCATTCTTGTTTGAGTGCCTTAGATGAGCGAAATCGCTGCTTTTTCCACGCTTAGTAGCGAAAACAATTTTTGTAAATAAAATGCATGGGGACTCCAACTTAAAAAAAACAACATTCTCCGCAAGAAAATTAATTTAAAAAATATTTTCCGGCAATTCGTGCATCTTGCAACTGCAATTCTAGAGGGTATAATTATGCCAGCTTATTAGACAAATAACTATTTTCTCTATTATTAACGAAAATTCCATGAAGGTCGGATATAACCCAGAAATACAACACAAAATTCGAATTTTTCTTCTCTATGCCAAAGCGTTAACTGGATCGTGAAGGAAATGAACTTAATTCATACGTCGTCAGACCAAATATTAAATTTATAGCGAAACCAGTTATTTAAGTAATAGCTTTATTATTCTCATTTTTATATTAATAAACTCTGTGCATCCGCTGGTTATGTGTTGACCAACACGACGCAAGTAACAGGTCAAGAATTTTAATAAGCAAAAGTACCCAACTATTGACAGGTGAATGCGTTGGCTTAAAAAAAAATAGCGGTATGCAATGCCGTTGATATACGTATGTCGTTAGATCTACAGGGAATATTAATTGCTTCATTTTTAGGCCATGTTACATGGATTTGATGAAAAACTGCGATGACCCTGAATAACTTGCTATTTGGAGACTTTGGTGAAATTTACAAATGATACTTCCTTGTTTTCGACTTGCAATCTCAAAAGTTGGTACGGCCGATCTAATTTTATATATACGGCACTGATATTTATCTCGGAATTCACTAAACCGATAACACGTAACGAATTGAGTATAATTTTGCTGCATGTATGGAGTAAGTATCCTTGAAAATAAGTTTTCTGACGTGGAAGATGAGAATTATCGTCCGTTGGCTCTCATATATCGGCGGATAGATATTACTAAGCAAAATCAATTCCTTCGGTAGAAAACAATTTAGAAATTTGAAATATCGAGGGTGAAAAGAGAAAGTTTGTACTCACGAATTGTATACATGAACGCCTAATTTCCATAACCGGTTTCACCGCAGTGACATTTAATAGAACATCCTGTATATTTGCTCATGTCTTAGATTCTGATGTCAATTGGCATAATATCTATATCTAAAATTTATATCTTACCTTTTCGATTTTTTGAAAAGACATCCGAGATCTAGTAAGATCATCAATGATAAAAGTGGATTGTTTTCTGAAACGGTAAGACAAAGATATTGATAAGGTCACAAATTTAACCCAGCTTGATTTGAAATAACCGTGAAACGGAACCAGTACAAAAAGAATCACCCTCTAGTGCCTATATAAATAATGGAAATCAGATACTGCGCAAACGCGAAACTGAATTGTCAGGCAGTCATGGTACGCTAAGATGGATTTTTCGGAGATTTTTGAAAACATTTCACATTTAAAAGTTGTTATTTTACAGGGATGAATGTACTTTTATAGAAATGCATCGAATGGGTTAGCGACTGACCGGAAACTCCAGGCATTCTGCTGGTGTTAAATGCATTACGATAATTATAATATGAAACTCATAAAATTACCTCAAGTCGGATTTCGAAAATTCATTTCAATTGTAAATTTAATGAGAGTTCGCTCATTTTTGGTAGGATCAATTAGTCATATATTGAATACAATTGCAAATATTTTCCATTTTTTCTCAAGTCAAATGCTGGAGACATGCACTGATATGTGCAAAATTGTTTGAAATTTTAGAAAAAATGTTTATTTTTTTTCGCCATTCAAGAATGTATGTCCGTGAGACAGAAATGTTACCACCTACATTATGCCCTTAACTACATCTGGCAGATAGTTCAAGATATGATTTCTGTTTTGAATCTTAAGTCCGATTAAGGGAAACTTCCACTCACAAACGTCATGGGAGTGGTAAAATTCGACCATGAGAAATAGAATACCAATATTTACCGCGGTCATTGCCGGTGAGACGAGGTACACGTCTGGCCAAATTCGACTATAGAACATTGCCATAAGGGCTTGAAACCTTTATAGAAATTGTGGTAATTTGACCACTAAGATCAATTATTAAACGGATGTTCTTGTGATGTCAAAATACTGTGCGGATAAATCTTCTCCTTCGACTTGGAAGAGAGAATATGAAGAGTGCGATGGGCATTGCCGTGGATCTTGAGTGCAAGGGGTGTTCCGAAGGCGAAATGACATTTGGGCACTGGCTGATGGAATTTCTTACGTGCCCGAATGCAGTAGGTACATGAGACAACTAATCTTATTGCCCACTGAAATCAAAGAGGAACACCCCAGTATAGGTCGGCTTGATCAAATCTATGAGATCAGTGTAACTGCACTTGAGGGGGGCGATAGGGTACATTATTGACATTTTTAGGTAATTAGACACATTTCCGTGCAAATAAATATAACGAAACCTTGTGTATTCTACAGTGAATAGCTAAATCTCCTTACCCTGATATCTCGTCCCGCACTACCATAACTACACATAACATCTTTTCCTGCTATTTTCCATATCACGACAGTTAACTGACCTGGAATAACGCATGATACATTTTAGATTAAGCTGGCGGAACACTATTATTGTTATTACCATAACAAATTATCTCTTATTGCTACAGCGTACAGGAATATCATTAAATTACACCGCTATTCGAAGTCCGGTCGATTTTTCCCTATACAGTGGAACCTGCACGAATCGATAAGGAAACATTCATCTTCTATAATAATTTATACTACTTTCCAAGCGTGTAATTACCAATACACATTTCTTCATCAGTTAGATACTCAGTAAATGGCACTTAAAAACATATTAATTAAATAATATTTCTTCTGTTATTGATTTAAATGTTTTTCTAGATCTCAGTTGCCACGGTGTCCAATTACAGGCAAAGGACTCCTCCCTAAAAAGGACAAAGACCATCAAAAATCGTCTTTACTATGCTGCACAAACGACATGTGCAATCACGTAGATAATCCTTTGACTAAAAGCTTCATTAATAGAAGTTTAGGTAAGTTTCCTTACATAAAGATATTGACAAAATCCGATAAATGTTTTTAATTTATTTAGATGATGCGGAGAGCAAGCTGCACCGCGATGATCATGAAGCTTTCTTATATACAGATTCAGAAGTCTGGTTTAGGGCGGCCACAATTGCTGTCCCTATTTGTGGGGCCGTGATATTGTTTGCACTCGTCGCTTTGGCTGTGAAATTCCTAAAAAACGAAAATAGAAACTCCCTTCAACATAATAAGTTAGGGTAAGTCTTATAGAATAAATTTCTATTAGAAGTATAAATAAAACAACTCTTTGGTTAATTTCAGCTCTACAATGTACGTAGTGTCCTCCGCCCAAAAAGACTCCAAATGGACACCAACTCCCTACAGACCGTGCACAACGAAGCGAACGCCGTATTACGCCCAAGTTCATCCCAGCGCCTTCACTCATCAGAGACCTGAAGAGGGAAGAACCAACAGAGATTCCCAAGCTCCTCTGTTGTTGTCCAGCGAAAGAGACATTCGAAACAGCGCTCCCATGAATGTTTGCCTTAATAAGAATGAAGCAAATGAGAAAGGGCTGCACTACCAATCCACTCAATCTTTAATTTTAGAACTAGGTAAGGCCACCCCGGATTATTCCGCAGCTGCCAATATGAATGTGAACAATAATGGGGATAAATTTAGGAACGATTCGAAGCCGTTTATTGCTTAAAAGTTTAGTATCGCTTCCAGTACTGAGTTAAATTTTGCTTTTTGTTACCCAGTCTGGCATCTCAGATAATGCTGAAAAGCACACTCTCACTTTAAGTAAATAGGACTGTCTGTTTTAAATGTGAATCTCAAGATTCAGGACATATGGTGTGTGTGCCATTGCAAAAAATATACTTATGCAAAATAATTGATTTTTGTACTTGCAATAATTAATAGAAATAGTTACCAAAGAGAATTGGTTTAAGTCTGTTGGATATGGACGAATTAATATTAGTGTAAAAAAACTTACATTTACATCGGAATTTTTCATATAGGACGTGTTTGCGAGACAAAAACCCATTAAAAGTAAGAACAATTTATAACTATAAAACAAGAATCACCTGTAAAACGTGCCTACCCCATATACGTAACTAATGTAGTACCTGCGTAAAGAACTTTTTCTACTTTACGTGTATTCTATAGTGTTACGCAGAATATGACAACATTCCTCAACTTTTTAATTCTTTTATAAATATCTTGAAAACTGGATTATCATCGGACTATTCTGTTAAATTCAAACTTTTTTATTGCTAAGAACACTACTCCCACGTAAAACATTCAATTGATTCAATTAAATATGAGAGAATATATTTATATATAGTGCAATAACGAGATTTTCAAACTTATTCTATATAATATCAGTTAAAACTTACCGACAGCAAAATGTGATTATTACTAAAAACATCAATAGTATGTGGGACACACACGTAACTTTCCGTTTCTATGAAGAAGTTTGGCACATTTGCTGATTTGATTTGTAAATGTTGTAAATACCTAGTCTTAGCTCTCCCAATGCCATGTAAAGCTGTAGTTGCCGTCTACTTATTGAAAGTTTTTGTGTGTAAGTACATTCGAACCATTAGGCATATAATCTGTTCCTCGATTTCTCTGTATATATTCGATATTAGATAGGTACTTAAGGTATGTACATCGTTAGCTATTTATTATGTTATTGATTAAATAATGTGAAATAAATAATATTTTAAACTTCATTGCAACAAGTCTACTGTATATTATGTTATTTGAAAAAATATATTATTTATATCAAATCATGAAATATTCTTTTGTTACTCACCTATAGCTATCAGAAAATCCTTTCTGCAAAGCCTAGATATACTGCACACGGATATGTTCAGAGAGGTGGACAGGCCCTTTCGACCCCAGAGGAACTGAAATTAATCCCAACGAATATTTACATTTCCCCATTTGGCCGTACACCTCCCTATTTATATTGCTTAATGCTTTATCAATTTTTTTAACCATTTCTAAGATATTTCAAATCTTTAAAAAATAAACCAGCACTACTGTAATTCACAGAAGAACTGTAAATTTAATTCGGATGCCAACTTTCTTCATTTTTTCTTCTACTCTAAAATAAGTTTTCATTTGCAAAACAGGGGGTTAGTCTTAAAAAAAAAATCAAAAAAACTCATACATAACTTTATTTCAGCGATGCCTTAACATCGACCACCAAATTTTGAAAGTATCCATGGAATCATTTGAATTCTTGACGAAACATTAATTTTCGTCCCTTTACAATGCAAAACTCTTGGAAATTATTCACATTGATGCACTCAATAATAATAGATAGATTGATATCTGGGTAATTCTATACATTTATTATTCATTGAAACCACTTGGTATGACGGACCTCACTAGCTCGTGTTGACGAACAAGCTTTTTTGTTTAAACCACTTCGCTACCTGCCTGGGGTGGCCCAAAATCAATTGATTTAAGGCAGCATTTAAGGTCTTACGATTTAAAAGCATTTAATTTTTAAGTATGGAGACCGGATGGCGCACACTCACATTAAATTATCTTTGTGGAAACATCAATAATTTAACCCTACAGAAACATAATAAAACTCGACTTTATTGTATCTTTAATGAACAACTTCGATTCTTTTCTCTCCAGCCGGTAAAATTACATATCTGACAATACTAATATATGTAGGTTTGCGCCCTATAAAGCAACAAAAGTCTATAACTATGGATTCTATATGGCACATCCAGAAAAGCAGTAGGAAATAAAATGGGGTGTTTGATAAGGCCTGTTTTCTGCAGAGATTCCATAAAACTTTTATTAGAAACAAATTTTCTGGATGCGCTATTGATATTCCACGTCAATAAAATACATTAAAACTTTATTTAGGTGCACAACAGAGCAATATAATAGTTGTGAATTCAACTTATAGCCAATCTTAACATATATCATGCAAATTGGTAAAATAGACCTTGCTAGAAAAATAATTTTGTCGTGTATTATGTAAAAACTTCAATCGATGCTAGGGCAGCAATAATTAGAAGCATAACGGAAAAATACATATCCGCCTTCTACTAAACTAAACCTAATCGAATATAATCAATATTAAAGCTCCTAATATCTATTATAGTCAAAACAGTCTAGATTTGGCGAATTTCTGCTTCTAATGAAGGTCCTAATAAACTTGTTTATGGGATTATTAGTTTTTAAGTATATTGATAATGTAACAATAAAGTATACTTCATCCCTGAAAGTCTTCAATAGGTTACTATAAGTGTTATAAAGACAAAAACATCTTTTATTTTATAATTTTCTGTCAATTTCCTCCTCATATGAGAATCATACATAAATTTGCAACTTATTGGGCATGTTAAGAGTAACCGAATTTTGAAACTAATGAATTGATTTAAAAACGTTTATTATTTACACAAACATTATGGAAAATAAAATCAATTATTAAAATTATTATGAAATCCCCTTAAGGTTCAAGGTTATCTCTTATTCTCGCGAAAAATTGTGACTTTTCGCCGATTAAAGTGTTTTGCTCAAAACTTTCCAGGCATTCGCTATTTTAAAATTATCGTTAAGTGAAACGTCTCATTACGTAACAGAAATTTAAATAATCGATTCTTTAATAATTCCACGATATCCCTAGAAGTGGAATATAAAAATACTCACCTGGTTTGGCGTAGGACGTAAAAGATTTTTTTTATTTTTGTTAAAGCACATTTAGGTATAATTAAATTATCAGGAAATGAGATCTCACAATTAACTATAGCCATAACAGTTTAACAGACGCTGTTAGTGTAAAGTGTGCTTCATGGGTTCTGTGAAGTTGGATATTAAAAAAAAAATTAAACTACGTACTTATTTTCGTACCAAGATGCGTCCTTAAACTAACAGGAATCAGGAACAAACTACTATGAATTCATATTCAAGCTCCTTTAGTTCCTTCATAAATAATAAGTACTGCAACAACATTTCAACTAAGAATTACTTCGATTCCTCGTCTTATCTACTTTATCCAATATGGAACTAGTATATGCTTGATGAATCTGTTTAATAAAGTCCGAGTTGTTTTTTAAAAGATAAATTAACGCCTGTGCTAACTGCTTTTCCGTAAGCATTTCCACAGGCCCATCATCTATGGGATGGTTTGTTGTGTTTAACGGTTCCTTTGATGAGTTAGGTGCTGTGAACATCATTGGGGTCATCAAAAGAGGCTTTTGTGTACTTTCCAAAAATTGTTGAAAAGGTGATGTTCCGAGAACCTCAATACTCTCTTCAGCCGGTTGGCTCGTGGAGGGTTGGTTCTGCATTAAGTAAGCTAAAGGTGAGGCTGCCACTGCTATGGCTGTTGTTTGGGGTTGGGGGGGAGAACAACGGGGTATGTTGAAACCGTTTTGGGAATTCTGAAATGTTAATGGATTTGGATTTTAGAAAGTGATGGAGGAGGAAATGAATACTAGAAACAAACAACTATTGCACATTTTTGGCAATAATTACATCCAAAATCAAAGCATTGTCACAAGAATAAAAGAGATTTTCAATTAATAATTTTTTTTTATATAGCGAATTTTCAGTAACTGACGTGGTACGTTTAACAGTTAAATCTTACGTCTACTGTATGGGAATTTTTAAAATCAACTTCTGGATGCTGCTAATGATCCATTCAAGCAACCAAAAGACAAATATTCAACAGAGATAGATATACCGATCAGAAATCTGCCATACAAAAAAAATTTATTTAAAAATAGAAGTTTTGTATGGGCTACAAATTTAACAGGTGAATCAATCACCGGTGTAGAATTACATTTATCGATACTAGTTCGAGCAGTTATGTTTAGTCATAGTTGAATTAGTTGTAAACAATTAGTTTTATACCTTATTAAAAGTCCTATATCATTAAAACTACACCACCGTAGTGTTTTTAAGAGCTCAACAGAGTGGCCCAAATCTCCGAATTTGGAAGAATTCATATTAATAGAGTTACACATGTCAAAAATCTGCAATCCTTCACAAAGTAATGAAATGATCTCAGGTAATTTCAGAACTGTTGAAATATTACATTCTGGATCAGCGTCACCGTGAACATACAGAAATCCAACGCATAAAAATTTTGGCAAATCAACATTTCTTTCTTGACCTGGACGGATCAAAACACTCAACAAAAGTGTTAAGAATTGCAGTAAGTGTAGTCACATGGTCTCCAAACTCTTCAGATTTGTAGCCGCTAATTACGCTTTCTCACCTTTCATTTAAAAATTACAGGAATTCTGATAAATTTCACTCAAACTTTGTAAATTAAATGTTTATACAGAAGCATTTGAATCTCAACTTCTGAGAAATCATCATCAAATATCACTTTATTCATCTAAATGAAATGAAACAAAAGACACTATATTTTTGCACATCCCTACACAGATCTGTTAGAACTTATACTTTTGGAATTAAAGGAAGATAAGGAGGAAAATTATAATGGCTCGCAATTAATACAAAAATAGTCTTACCTCAAAATTTTCAAATCTTTTAACAGTATTAGGAAAACTTATAGGCACACTTCTCCTAACACATGCTGCATCAACTTCTCCTTTAAAGCTGAGATTCTCTTGTGGAGTAATAGATCTCTGTTGTTTTTCAATATGTTCTACAGTATGTGCAGGGTTGGACATTAATCGATGTAGAACATTTTCTCCTGTTGCTGCTGGTTTTTGAGTCGCGGATTTCGTGCTTGCTTTGGCAAAGAAATCCATCACACTCTGAGAAGATATGTCGGGGGCTCTTGGAGTTGAGGATGAAAATGTTGACGGATTAGATTCAGGTTTACTGGGGGTTTTATTGAATTTTTCTTGGGCTTTTGAAAGCATACTGAAGATGTCAATATTACTTTGCTAGAATTAAGTAGATACAAATTATTTGTAAATAAAGATAAATACATAAAATTATTAAAAGAAAAAGCGGACTGCCTAATACCAGTTTTGTATATTCTAAATGTTGATGAAGTTAAAAAGTAAATATTTTTCTACTTAGTTTAAGTTCTTGAGTCCAAAAGGACATGTTTCACAGTTTTTGTCAGGCACATACCTAGTGCATTTTTACAAGTTGTGTCAATCACAGTGTTTATCATTCATTTAATTTGTTGAGCGCCAGAGAAAAACTGTGAATGCTTTGAAATTTCTAAGGTAAATGGTAGTAGTAAAGTCTAAAGAATAAAACTAGTTTGATCTGATAAAAATGTTCCTCAAAATATTTCTATTTCTCTTTGAAACCCTTAAACTGGAATTACTACAATTGGAAGAAATAGATAAACAAAATTCTGGTAAAACTTTATTAATAATAGCGACAATTCCTACCATACAAGTAGTATTAAGTAATTAATGAGTCTCATAATTTTATATACAAGGTGTTTCATCCTCAGACTGACCACAGAAAAATCCATGGTCCAAATATTAAAGAGAAATTAAAATTTCTCCAAATATATTTCAAAGCAAATCTAAAAACCTTAAAAATCTTATATAAAATTAATCATATCTGATATTGAAATTTTTTCTTTGAAACCCTGCCAGTTATGGATGTGTTTTGTTGGATCTTTCTTTTTTTATATTTTGTAAATAAAATGAAATTTGGCAACTGCATTTTAAAATTCTAGTTTACCATTAAATTTGGTAATTTTTATTTCATTTAAATAACTTTCTAATTTTAATGCTTTAGGAGGCAGCAATAGTAAAACATGGGAATTGGAATATCTTGGGTTAAACCAAGGAACAAACAAGGTTATATATGTACTTACTACTCCATTTTCTTGCCGATCGTGCCCAGAAAACCTATAGTCAACTTTGTTATTATCCATTAGAGATTCAATAAGTGAAGCAACTCGAATACACTCCTCTTTGTTAAAGAACCAGATGCCGAATATTTTAGTCTTGCTGCGATAAAGCAAGAATGGCAACTGCACCTGGTAGTCAAAGTCTTTGATTATAGGCTCTATAAAATTGTCTTTGTTTAATCTGTTGAAAATCATAAGACTGTGAAACGGTTCTCCATTTCTACTGTAAAGGAAAAGTGCTCCTTCCTTCTCAGCTTTTTCCCAAATATTTTGAGCAATATTGAATTTGTACAACGCTACTTGCGTCGCGGTCGCTAAAATGTTTTTAACATATGGATCAACTCTTTTCAATGAGTTCAAACTGGCACGCAACTCAATAGAATCTGCCATAATACAGGTGAATTAAAAATATATGTACAAAAATAGTATAATTACATGAGACAGAAAATGTTTCTCTGTATTTAATGTTGGGTCATACCCATATAACATGTATTTGTTTGATTTCTTAATTTTAGCTCAACACAACAAACTTTTTATTAACCTTTTGAAAATTGTTGTGACACAAACTCAACCATATGAGAAAACTGACCTCAATCTCAGAAATTGCGACTGCGACGATACATCTTTGCCAACATCACGAAAGAAAAGAATAAAAAGTTGGCTACGGAAAGGTGAGCAGGTGATGTTTTAGGAAGAAACAGCGAAAAAAGTTAGATGATATAATTAAATGACTACTTACCAAATTTAATTAACTACCGACTCTTCGAAAAATTATAATTCGGACGATTGATCATAAAAAATGGAGAAGTTTTTATTGGCTTTTAATGTTGTTTTTGCCAAATTGCATTTTGTTTTCTGTATTCTATATCGGAACGGTTGGCGACAATGCAAATGCAAAAAAAAATAAATACGGTACTTTCACTTAGCAAGCCAGGGTTTTTTTGGTGTCTCTAGTGTAACTTGAAAATTATTTTTTCCTGATTTGCTCATGAATAGAATAAATCAAAATTCCTGCTATCATGTCCATGTTCCACTTACGAAGATTAGCTACCTAAAAACGAAATTTTTCAGCGCGAACAGAGCATATAAAATGGTGAAAAGTGAAAACACTAATCTTGCTAAAAGCCAATAGTTTAGCTGACGTATTCCGTTAGCTAAATACAACCGAGATAGTTAAATTTATTAATTTTATTAAATTTTTTTATTTCCTTCGAAAAATTCAATGGCATACATTTTTTGGCACAGACTCATAGAATGCCTTGGAACTCCGACCGATGCGATCTGTTGACGGACGGAACGGAAATGTCATCAACGTTCTATCAGTTGTCACTAATGACATAACTCAACCTCAAAACAAAACAATAAAAAAACTCAAAACAAGTCGAACTCAACAATCACTCAATACTCAATTCTCTTTAGTATTTTCTTTGAGTTTTGAGTTTGAATTGAATATAGAGTTTGAGAATTTGAAGTTTTAAAATTAGGTTCCAAAATTAGATTTTGTAGTCTAAAGTGTTTAGTTCTTCAAAGGATCCAGATTGGGGTCCCATTTTAGTAGATTTATTTCATATTAGTAAAAGTACTATTTTCAAAATTAGTATATCAAAAACAATGTCTAGGTCAATTCGAGCTGAAACTCGAAGTAGAGCTAAAGATGATATCAAGAAAGTAATGAATAGCATTGAGAAGGTTCGTCACTGGTAAGTTTTTATCACATTTTTAGTCCCATTTTGTCCTCACTTTTTTCTTGTAGTTTCCATTGGCTATAGAATCTCAATAATACTTTTCATCTGAATTTTTCCCAATTCCTAAGTTTTTTTCATTACACTAAAACATTTAAAACTGATAAATCAATGGGCATTTTCAGGCCCTCCAAGTGCCTCTAGTCAGCTAAGCCACTGGTCTTACTCTCATATGTTCTAGTAGGTGTTTCTAGCAAAACGCTTATTGTTCATAGTATTACTTATCATAGTGTAGTCTGAACTTACCTGATCTGGACAAAATGTGCTGAATCAAAGGGATCAAAATAATAATACCCATAGGGCAGTGAGGTTTTTACTAACCATTTTGGAGTGTGATTTTCTCACAAACACAAGTTATCTGATTTGCCAAGGGTAAATGAGGAAGTAAGCCAAACTATGGATGTGGTTATTTCACTTATTCATACTCAGCTGAACTTTTCTATCCTCTCTATTGATGATACAGTCACCAGCACTAACTTCAGACCATGAAACATTTTTGATGCAATATGTCTTATATTAGTCTCATATTCCAATAAACTGAGCTCCAAACCCTTCACCTTTAGTAAAGGGTGATTAGTACTTACAGTCAGTTTTAAAAGAGAATAGTGTACAATTTCACCCCTTCAATACCCTTTATTTGTTTATGAGGAACATATAGAACATATGATTTTATGTATTAAGTTATTAGAACTTTGCAGATGCTAAATTGGCACTATTAATTTTTTTATCTTCTTGCATTTAATTGCTTAAAAAGAGATGTAGAGATGTTGTAAGGAAAATTATATTACAGGGAAAAGAAATGGGTTACCATAGGTGACACAACAATGAAGATTTATAAATGGGTTCCGGTGACTAGCAGTGAAACCAAGAAAATGAAACACAACAGAGAAAACAAAGAAAATTTTGCCAGGAAAAGTCTTGCACCGCCATTGTTGGACACATCTAACTCAAATTCCAATTTTAGCTTAGCAGATGATTCCAATACATGTAAGAAATTAAAAAAAATGTGTTTTATGATGTAAAATAACATTGTCAATAATCTGATATCATTACCATTTTAGGCTTTTCAACTGTCAGTGACTCTCAAGGTCCAACGGACTTTTCATCTTCACATATGACATTTTCTGATGACTCAAATTCACAAGGCAGTGAACAGTTACTGTCGGTAAAGAGACTGAAAACTGACTGAGCCATATATAGGAGCTTTCCTCTGATAATGTTCTCGTATACAGAACTATTAAGTATTTATGATTGTTATGAGTAGCTAGACTTGTTTAGCAATATGCATATTTCAGATGAATTAGGCATTATTTTATCGTTCTAGATAGACAGGCCATAGGATCTTCTTTATACTTACAATTAGATATTTTTAATGTATGAAGTGTATCAAATATTTTCCTTTTTTATTTGGGTAAATTTAATTATTGTATTATATATTTTTTTGAGAATATACAACATTATGAGTGTCATTGGAGTGTTTAATTTCTATTAAATAAGGACATTACAATTTCATAATAATATTAAACCTATTTATATCACTTATAATATATCACGTTTAATATGCCATATTTGCGCGAATCCAATCTAAATAATAAGTGACTCTTGCAAACCCTGGAGGCCATCCTTGTTCACAGCCCCATGAACTTACAAAAGATACAACTCCCACCTAAGAAATTAATCATCATGTTTGTTAAGTTATGTAAACTTTCCTACTCACTAGATATCCATTGATCACCAAAGGTCCTCCAGAATCTCCATTGCATGTACCTATTCCATTACCTCCGGAAATGCAAATGTGACTTTCTTCAATTATTCCAAAATAGGCAAGTCTACAGGCATAATTACTAATGACGAAAGAAGTTACTTCTCTCAACTCGGGTGAAATTGTGCTCGCATTGTCGCTAGGACGACCCCAACCGCTCACAAGGGTTGTATTTCCTAAGTAATCATGACTAGCATCCACAGGCAGTAAAACAGGGGTAATGTTAGCTGAAAATTTAATTTAGTCATGTTAGTCAAAATTAAATGCAAAATTCGTAATAGCAGAAGTTACATGAAAAGCACCATTTTTCTTTTATTACCTTAATTATAGCTAAAATTGATATTTTAGGTCGGCTATATAACAAAATTATTACATGTGGATTATTATTAAAACCATAGATTACTGAAAGACATTTGTATTATTATTTATTAACTATGATTACCTTTTGTTTTAGTTTACTAGGTTATTATTGTAAGTAAGGAAGATAATCAACATTAGCTAAGTTTATAATTTTTTTATGCGCAAATGAATCACAACTGTTTAATTATTAGTTTGTATGGTAGAGTTTACGCTCAGCTGGCTCACGGCAATACGTTAAAAGGAGATTAACGCTCTTGACCGAATAAATATTTAAGCTCAAATTTCGATCACAGTCGTAGGGTTGTTGTATCAGCCACACGAAATCAATCAAAATGCCTTACAGATGTAATAACTTCTTTTAAGTTCTAATCAAATAGAAATATTAAGCCAGTTTATCTTAATGCCGATTCATATTGTTGTTTTGTCTCCTCTGAGTAAGATATTGGTAAGAGCAATATTTAAAACATTCTTCCCATTATATCTCGAAGCCATATAAACATATAATCTGTCACACTTAATTTACTAGAAAAATCTTATCATTCTATATATTAGTTAACAGTAATTTATAACTAAAGTCTCGACTAAATACTACCCCTGTAAAAATATGGATGTTTAAAAATTTTAAAGGATTAACCATGTATTACTCTTGTTGAGCGACAATTTTACCATACCGTGTAATATACATATTTACATATATATATATATCTCAAATGAAAACATACCATTTAGAGGGACTGGTGCGGGAAATCGCACAATAGCCACGTCATGCAACAAGGTTGGTCTATACCAATCTGGATGAATAACAATGTCTCCAGAAGATACAACTACGATGTGTGACTCGTTTTCTGGAGGCATTTTATGAGCCCCAAGGTAAATCGTTACATTTCCCACCCGACTGAAAAGTAGGAAATACGGATTAAAAATCATACAAAAATAAAAAAAGGAGTAGGCATGTTGTATCTTTTTGTCCATACTGAGTATTAAAAACATTCAAGATAAGGAAAAATATTAAACTGCTGGCGAAAATGATTAATGCAGCAAAATTTTGCGTTACATTTAAAGACCTGTAGTTACCAACTGCAGTGGCTTGATATTTAACTGTTTTACAGTCCATTTTTCTGTTCTTTCTATATCCTCAAAAAGAGTGATTATTCAAAACCAATTTTCGATCTTCATTCGTGAAAAAACTGCTTTTCAAAATTTCTGTAAATTATGAATTCTGCTAAAGCATTTCCAAGATACAGTTCTTAAAGAGAATGAAAGCTTTGCTGTATTGATCTTTTCCATATATTTCCATATAATAATCTGGAGATATCTACCTATCAACACAATGAGCTGCTGTTAAAGCCGTGCGGGCATTTATAAGGGTGGCCCCACAAAACGAATTTCCTGATTGTGTTGGAATAAACATACCGGCCTAAAACAACATATAAGGTTGTGAAAAAAACATTTACATAACCAGTATTGCTCTGGGCAAAGGCTCAACCCCCATTTTGAGTAATATAGTAATATTTAAAAATATTCTGGCTACCTGATAGGGACGAGAATTAGGAACAACCTCAATACCACCAACAATAGATGGTTCTGCGTCGTTTGAGGGTCCTGGAATATTCGGAAACATTCTCCTAAAGTCTGGATCGTACTCCAAGTGGCCTGGTTTAGCATTGTAGAAGTCTTCTGCAGTCTAAAATATAACGGAAACTTGTGTTTTTCTATTATGAACACAAAGATATTCTATAAAGTTATTGTTCAATGATTTCAAGAACATCACTGATTCACAATATAATTACTTACAAAAACAGTTGGCTTAGAAAAAAAAACATTCTTATACCACCATTCTACATCACATTAAGCAATAGATTCTAGGTACATATGCAAGTCAAAAGTATTATTATCAATACCACTAATTTTGCCGTAACTATTTCTCACTTCACATGAGAGTTCATCATCAAAACTTGAATACCTACATGCATACTGAATGAATGTTCAGTATTTACTTCCGCATATTCTTTTACTTACCAATTCCCTAGAGGTAACGGTGGACACCAAGGCCACTACCACTAACAGAAGATAATCCATATTTGCTTGTACTATATCCACATCTGATTTTTTGCTTTTATAGTGTAAATCTAATCGTTAAATTACTTATCTTGAAGAGATCAATTCAATAATTGTTTCGTTATTTATATACTGCAATAATTGTTAGAATAATAGGATTAAAGTGATATTTAGGCACAGATGTGGTTTTACGTTAGGAACCTACTATGTAAGATATATGGTATTATAATTTAGCGATGGAGAATAATTTCATTTTTATAAGGATTTTTTTGAAAAATTAGAATAAAAATCTAAAATTAAAATCTTTAAGTAATACTTGTAAATGAAAAAACCTATGTGAATATAAAATGGCCTGTTAAAAACGAAAAATGCTCAATTTAAATTATTTAAAAGTATTAAAAATCAAACATTCTATACTTAGCAATTTATGTCACCAGTGGGATTATTCAGGGCATGCAAATCGAGGTTCTGCAATGTAGCACAAGTTATACAAAATAACATCCTCGTCCAGTAAGCTAACTAAAAGGTTGTCACCGAAATGAACTTGGCATGGGAATGTTGATGTTATGATATAAAAAAAAAATCATGTACATATAGGCGCACCGCACTTACTACTCTCACAACTTGGGGTTTTTGCCATTTACCTGCATTTTTTATTACTTTTCATCATAGGTGATCATAGACATACTATATTTCGCTCTTGGCGAGATAGGTTTGCTTGGTTGGAGAAATGTCCAGTTATTTCGATAGAAAGATAAGACTGTTATATAATAATTTAAGTTTTCCACTAAATTTTTAAATATTAGTGTTACTCAAAAACCTTAGGTAAAATAAAAACATCGTTTTCTATTTTGTTTTTTATTGCATAACAACTAATACATTACTAAATAGGGCACTTTAAGAAAGTAATAAAATAGATAAAATTTAATTGTTGCACTGAAATGGAAAATATGTATGGATTATATATATAATCACCATAAAAGTATGTAATTAATTTCAAAGACTAGATCTTCAGCCTCTGAATTATACTCTTAGTTCCTGCATAGATCGTTAATTTTAACAATCTATGCTAAGAACTAAATAAAAACTTTACTCTTCCTTTTTACATTTCAAGAATTGATATTATGTAAAAATAAATCTACAGTATAATTTTTTAGCTTTTAGAGATTTAACAAATAAAAGAGGTAAGTTATAAAATAAAGATAACTCACATTAACTAAATATGACGTCGATGCTTTTTGAGCACTATAACATTTTTTTTTTGTTAAAACGGCAAATATTTTTCGGCCAATATTATACGAACCTTCTTTGAGTGAAATAAATCTTGTACATTGTTAAAAAAATTGCAATTATAGTGATACTGGCTTTACATATAAAATAAAACACTGCTTTGGCATTTTATTACTGTATAACAGTGCAAAAATGATCATGTTTAAAACAGATTACCGGAAAAACTATTTTATCCATTCTTTTTTTATTTGTTTATGTTTTCTTTTGTAATAATCTATATGGAACATGGAAGCTGAAACAACGAAATAAAGTCGAAGAATTTGTGTGCAAATTTAAATTTGAGGGTACGCTTACCATTAATAAATGAAGAAGCTATATCAATAAGAGTTACATGTAATATTTTGTTACTATTAGATATCTAATATGACAATTAAATATTAATATGTATATTGCATTAAATATAATGTGCAATAATAGATGTATAGTGCAGTGACTTAAAGTATAATGGCACATGGTCAATTTATATTATTATTTAAAATGAAGTTTATAAAGAAATGAAAAATGCATTTAGATCCGTTCAGTTCATCTGTTTCTGTCAAAAATTTCTTTAACAAAAAAAGTCTCACTTGTGCTTTTTATGATTATAGCTCTTATTATGCACAATATTTATTGCGTACGATTGCGAAATTAAAGTGTGGGTACTGAATGGTCCATTAGTTCCTTAACTAGGGTCCCAGACATCCTAGAAAAGACGAGATTTATTAAAAATAGAAGAAGCTTTAATTTGCAATCTAAAATACATTGTTTAGGAATATTACTATACTTCATTGTTTTTTGATACACTTTTTATAAACTCTAACATAAAATTAATCAAACATTTAACTTGTTAGTGATAAATCTGTCAATTACTAGTAGGTGTACTTACTTTTTAATCATATGCTCATATACATAACTTGGAATAACTGTGATGGTCACAACATTAGGTGATGTCTCAATAATTTCCCTGATCCTCTTGTCCTTTAAACCAACAACATTTTGTCCGTCAATTTCAAGCAACTGATGATCTGTCAACACTCCATTTCTAGCTGCAGATGAATCCTTAACAATGGCTATGATTTTTCCGTTCTTATACTGAAATCCCAAATTAGCTGTGCTATCTTTATGCAGGGTTATGGTTCTTTCAAAAGGTCTGTCGCGAACTGTTATTCTAATTCCATTGACCGGACTTTTTTTTATTATCTCATGGACCTTATCGACGGAAAAACCAGCCACGTTACTGCCATTTAGTTGCAAGATTTGGTCACCAAATCTCAACCCAACAAGGGCAGCTGGAGAGTTCTCAACAACTAGAGATACAAATATGCCCTTGTTTATGTCTTTCACCCGAAGACCTACCTAAAAATGAGAACCAGTGTTATTTATAGTTGCCCCTACCCCATAGATATAGAGATATTAAGGCCTTATTAAATTCAGATTGCATTTAATGAATATTAATTGCTCTATCACACTGAGCAGAATGCTTTATTAATCTCTTATTAAAGTTATGCGGCTGTACCAACCTTGTTATCTTTATCTTTACACAAAATAATTTCTCGAATCCCATTAGATATTTGAGCTTTTTGTAGTCCAGTTGTTTGAGAAGAAATGGGAGCAACCAGGTTTCCTATAACTGGCATGAGCGTGCTGCTTGACTAAATAAAAATTATAACATAGATCTTAACTAGAAAAAGTGATTTATGAAGTGCAAATTAATGGAAAAAAAATAGTGCCATCTTGATATTTAAAATTTAAATATTTTTGGTTTCAGTGGCCAGAGTCATCTTTCAATCATCAAAGTGAAATCAATGGAGAATATGCAATACACATTATTACCCCCCAAAAGAAAATTTATATTTTATATATTATTGTAGATTAACTTGAAAATTTTCGAAATCTTCTAAATTTAATTATTTCTTCTTACTACACACTCATAATGAAAAGGAAAAACTGATTTCTTGATTTACCTGTTCATACAAGCTGACATTCTGATGTACATACTCTGGCATATTTTCTCTGATTATGTCCTCGCTGAGTTCCAATCCCATATAAGTTCCAAGTGAAGGGTACACAGATGCTATATTGTTGGAAGATGGAACATCAGCAAATTCATAAGTCCTTGGAGGAACATACTCTTGATGAATGACCTTTAAATTAAATAAAAATAATTGAAAAGGAACTTCTGATATGATTTGTTTCTGCAATTTTTAAAGTATTATTACTTTTATCATTATTGTAGACCCAAATAGTTTGACAAGATAATATTCAATTGATCCTTTTTAAATGATACTGTGTCCCACTAACTCCAGAGTATCCTGGACATCTATATGCCATAGATACAATTATTTCAATGTTCTATTTATTAAGAACAGTTAAGTTTAAGTTGGTACATTTATGACTCAAGGTTGTAACTGTTATCATGAGAAAGGAATGAATAAAGGGGACTTAATAGCTGTCACTACAGCCTCTAATGCCAATGCATTACATGCTCTTTTAGACTATTGAAAATTTAGAAATTGTCATTAAAGTATTTTCTTGAAATTGTGTTTCAGTATATAGATACAATGTTCCTCAACAACCTAATCTTTTTTTATGACTCACCTGCAGTTGAGCCTTAGTCATCTGATCCACTTTCATATCCTCCAAGCTTGGATAGAGGGACATTGTGATGATCGGGTTTCGTTAAATAGAATGTAACAATAATCTTAAAATAAAAGTCACAAAATTGGAGTTAACAATTGTGGAGGATGTAGAAATACGAAATGAAATTCCTAGGAAGTCCTGCACTTAGTCACTAAATGACAGATTGATAGCAGTTATTTTTTCGCCTTATAATAAAGTACTATTATCTTTGTGTAGATTACTTCGTTCTCTTTCGGTTATGAGATAAGAGGTTCGTTAACGGAAATAGGCTTGAATAATTTAATAATTTTAATTGTAAACTATTTATATATAATGTTTATGTTGAAAGTTAAAAAAATCAAGAAATTTTTTAAATGCTAAATGTCCACCCAGTCTAACCACACTCTTTTGACAGCTACTGTCAAAGTCAATTTTTCTACCAGCCAATGCCTGAACTTTAAGTCATGAAGAAGAATATTTCGGAAAAGATTTTTAACAATATACTATTTTCATCTTTTTATAATGACGTTCTTGTTATGTTTGAGAAAAATGAAATTCAAAGTATTTAGTTTTTAGTGGTTTAGAAGCCATCTATTGCGACGTGTTCATATGTGAATTTTCTACGTATAACTGGTCATAGAATTGAATATCTTTTATACAATTTCATAAAAGAATAACTTCAGGACAGTGGAAACAGTAGAATTAAAATTTGTGTTTAATTAAAGGTACATTGTAAAAATTATTATATTTAGTGTATTTAATTTTGACCTGAATGTTTATATACCAATATCCAATGCGACTGGTTTGTATTTAACTCGTTTTTGGCACATTTTTGAACAAGTCGTCATGGTGACCATTGTAGTCGTCAATTGCGGTAAGTGATCTGACTCCCTCGACATCCGACGTTGCTAAATGCGACATCATAGCCTGGCAAAATATCTAGCTTTACTTTATAGATAACCTTAAACGGAGATATAAATTGAAAATAACAGATAAAGAACAAATTATCATAATAATCAAAATCTTTATCAGTTTATTTAAAATTTCAAAACAGAAACATTTTCTATGGTATGTGGAGAGGTGGAAGTTTGAAGAGACAAAGTTCAAATACTAAAACTAGATCCCACTTGGGAACGACTACGTTGTTATTTTTATAGAATTTATATTTTAGTTTCCAACAATTTACTGAATTAACACTTTTTTGTCGATTCAATCGGCTTTTACAGACAATAACTATATCAATAACATGTCTCTTTCCAAACCAATTATTCAAGCCTTAAGTTTCTACTTTATGGAGTTGAATGAACACCCAATAAGGACTAAAGCAATTAGTTGGTAAGTATTTATAGTATAAAAGACGTGAGTCCAGAGGCATTTCTTTCTAGTTGTCTGGTAGCTCTAGCTGGAAATTATGTTTCCCAAAGAATTGCTGGTGGTAAAGTTATCAGTTTCCATAATCTTGCAGCCTATGGGGCATTTGGGTGAGTTATAAGACCCATTAATACAGATTTTAGTGTAATATATGAAAATGACTTTCCTCCCAAACTATATTATGTTTTTAAATAAATTCTCCTGTGAGATTTAGACTTCTCTTTGGTGGTTCAATTCCCCATTACTTCTACACATTCCTAGAATGGGCAGTGTCTGAAGAAGCCTCCTTTGCTGTTATCAAAAGATTAATTTTGGAAAGACTAGTCTACTCTCCTTTATATCAGGTGCTTTACAATTTTTGCTTGAAAGTACAAAACAGTAACATTATATCATAGGCTTTTGCTCTTTATACGCTGGCCAGGTTTGAAGGCAAAGACCATGAAACTGCTCTTCAGCAGCTCAAGGGATTATACTGGGTGGTACTGACAACTAGCTGGAAGTACTTAACCATTTTGCAATTCTTGAACTTCAGTGCGGTTCCTCCTATGGTGAGTTAATTATCCAATAATAGTGTAAACTGTTTTTCTTTAATTTTTTTCAGCTAAGAGTTTTGGTTGTCAATTTAATAGGATTCTTTTGGACTATTTATCTGGCGAATCAAAGACGCCAGCAGAGTGTTACAAAATCAAAATAGAATTTATTTATTATGTAATTTTATATTGTTTATTACTCAGCTCATTTTGTTGGAACATGGGATTTCTTTTGTGATGGGATAAGTTCACTATATTTTTATGTTAAATTAATATTTTTAAGATACATTCCTTTATGTATGAAAAGAGTTTAGATTTATAACATTATGCTGAGTTTTCTTATTTATTGGAACATTTAGTCTTATTGTTGCAACAATTGCGGAATATCCTGTATATTATTGATGAAAGGATTGAATGCCTATAACAACAAACAATACAGTTAATAAGCCGTGCGAGCAAGTCTTCATTTTTAAATGGAAATATTCTTGATTTTTATATACGCTTTATAAATACATGTAGGGATTAAAATTAAACAGGTAAATCAGTATTTTCAAAATAATAATGCTTTATATAATAATAGTTTTGACTAACTTAAATGAGTCAAATCGATACATTACCAGGTCCCCACCTATCACAAGATTTAGCGTATAACATTCCCCTTTATAAACCTGAATGGTGACTTGAATTACCAGGCCGCCTTGAATTAAACATGTTTCTTTTAACTTCATCCTCTTGTTGATCTCTACAAAATTTCAATATTTATAACAAAACAAAGAACAAAACTATGATGTACTACTACTTGAAAAAAGACAAATGTTGTTCCAACAAAAATCTATTGCTGCAATGGGCTAATTCTGGCCAATGGGCGATAATTTTTCTCAGATAGATTTGGAGACGTTTTCGTCTTTCTTCAACTAAGCTTGAATCCTAAAATTTTCCTAGTAAATAAATGACCAAAAAACGATCGGTTAACAAACCTTCTTCCCGATGCTTTTCTTAGGAGGAAAATCAAATGTCCCCACGGCAGGATCTAGTTTTTTCAAATCGGAATGCAAAGCATAAAACTGTGCATACCTTCTGTATAAATTCCATTCATCATTGCCTGCTCTGAGAAATATTTGGTATACATGGTGAGAATTAGAACCTGATCCTAACAATAAACCCAATTATAGCAAATAATTTAGAAGTATGTCTGTATAACAGAGAAACATACCAGTGAGGAACGCCGACGGGATCCATATGTTAACATTTCCTTTTGAGTTTTCAGATTCCTGATCAGCACTCATGGGTCCCCTTAATTCTTCTAATTCACGCGTAAGTCGTTCGACAGTTGCGTCTTTTTGATGCAAGGTTTTTTGTAACATGACATTAAAGTCCATGAGTTCTGCATGCATTTCTGCTACCTGAGAAGTGTTGTCTTAATACCGCTTTTATTAAATACAGATGTTAAGAGTTCCACATGCTCTAGACTACATTATGTGCATGCATTTGGAGGGCATTTCGATTTGGTGATTGTATGCTTGTACGTATGTCTTTATGCTTTAATAAGCTTAATTTAACCAAAACGTGGGCCGCTCAAAAGTCCGTAACCTGCGGTGGTAACTATCAAATTTTACCAGAAAAAAGCTTTTGCAAAAATCAGCATCAGCATACTAAACTTAAATTTTATATTCTGGAAAAATATGGAGTAAAATGAAATTTTAGATTCGGTCTTAATATAAATTTATTAATTCACTAATCCATCAGTGAAAACGTAGTATATATACCCGTGCAAAACCGCTCAAACGATATTAGGAACATACCCAAAAGCCTTATTTATAAAAAAATATCAAGGAATATAGACTTTATGGTTAGAAAACTCAATTTTTTTCCGCTAGGTTATGGTATGGCTGCAAATATGAAAAAAAAAGGCCAGTGAAGGTCAGGCAGACCGAAGGCTACCAGGAAAATTGCTCGTATCGGACATCAATAAAATCTCACTTAGCGACTTAATTGCCTTCTTAAAAAGATGAAACAGTTCCTGAGATATTGTGAATATTGGACACAATAGATTGTTAGTTTGCGGTAGGAAGATTAATGCACACACGATTAATCTGATGTGCCCTTTTCATAGCAAAACTTACTGGTTCTTTTCACGCTTAAAATATATCATTCCTACCTGAACAAGCTTTTGTTCATAAACTTTTGCCTCTCCTTTATAATCCGGCGGAGTTTCTAGTTGCAATCCGTCCAATGCTTTTTGCATACTTTCATCATCCCGCCTGAGCATTTGTATTGCACCCACATATTTTTTAACTTGCTGTTTAAGTGCGTCATTCTCTTTACTTAACAATTTAATCCTTTCATCTCTAACAAAAAAAATGCAATATACTTTTTTTACCTCCAAATTAACTGTTATTATCTTACCGCCGTCTAATCTCTTCCAAATTCTTGTTTTCAACAACAGTTAAGACTGCTGATATATCTGTAGGTACTTCTAAAATATCATCTGAGGACTCTGGAGGTTGGCTGAAATCTAAAACTGTGCCCTTGATAATTTTCGTCTCAAAATATTTACTATTAAATACCTCTTATCCTTTCCACTGATACTGGAGTTAATTCCCCTATATTATTTTGATTAATTGGAGTTAAACTCTCAGGTACAGATGACGAAAATCTATGTTTTCCTACATCCACAGGGAGATTTCTAGTGCCCTTTCGTTTCTCGTTGTATTCACTGTCTTTTTCTAGTTGTTTTTTGGCATGATGAATTTGAATTTTATCATTTTGTTTAATACTGTCTGATTGGACATTTTCCTGAGCCATTACATTGCTGGTTGAATGTGGATTTTCCATATCTTCTGTGTTGATAACTAAGTATACAGAACAAAATAGGTATTGAAATACTAGGTACGTCCCATAAAGATTACTAAATTGGACCTTTATGTTTATTTCCTAAGCTGCTGCTATCAGAGCAAGTACTCAAACTTGAATTAGAGGGAATGCTTGTAGAAAGCACACTATCATCATCCTCAAAGGAAATTATCTGTCTTGAAACTTTTTTCTTACTCTTAGTGTTCCTAATTTTATTATCTAAAACAGGGTTGTTTTTGAAGCAAAAATTAGCGAAATTTCCTAGTAAAAATTACCAGGAATCGGTACTGCTATAACTGGTTCATCGCGGTGATTTATCAACACTGGTCTTGGTGCTATAGACACATTGAATTCCAATTTATCAATGCTTATTGCAAATAAGATAGAGCCCAATCCTATCATGCAATACAACAAAGTAGAGTATTGTAGTGAGATTTACCTAAATTATTCAACCTCATTGCTTACCTGCTGCCATGTTGGGCAACATACTATTTCTGTCTTCATCTCGAAGGATGGCCCAGGATTCATAATGATCTTTCAAAATATCTTTGTCACTTAGAACAATATGAAAATATCTATAAATTTTTCTTCTATATTTTATTAACAGTGCTGTTATTAGATATAACCAACCTTTCCAACGATTTTTCATTTAAAGAAGCTCTTATCCAAGCTTTGCACCTACCAATGTCAGTCCACACATGTTTTAAAATGTTAAATCTTTCCTGTTCGTGATTTGTAAGGTGATTTTCAATGAATGCCCAAAAGGCTAGAAATGAGCGGTAGAAACAACACAATTTGAAATAATAACAAAAAAATGTTTCAAAAGCAGAATACATAAAAAATACATGCAAGACAGGGGTAAAAACATGTACATGATTACTTACAAATACTCTCTTGTTTGATATTTAAACTCTGTGCCACAATATCAGAAACTTGTTTCAAAGCTGTATTAACTTGATTTGTTAAGGGTTTAGTACGAATTCCATGGAAAAATATAGCTTCGAGGCAAATGCACAAACCTGCTACATGGGAGTCAAATTCAGTTGCTAATATATTTTTGCCCCCGTACCTGAATAAAAAAGCACACTTAGGTCTAATTTAATTCTTTTTGTAATATTAAATTGTCTTCACATAAAGATTAGAAAATGCTTAATAAAAAAACCCACCTGGAAGAAATGCCGATTCAGAATTCAGTAATACAATGAAATATGAGTTAGTATGAATTAAGCAGTAAACACTCAATATTTAAATTCCCCATTGCTTACCTTTTGGGAATTCTGAATCAACCTCGTTTAATTACTGAGAAGGCAAAAGAGAAATCATTTATATATAAATACCTCCTTTGACATCTCTGAACATAATCTAACAATTGCTTGAGTAGATTGTCGGGATCTTCAGGTCGAATGTTCGTATTTAGTAATAGAGTTCCTGTGGACATCAGTTTTAACAACTATTAGTAACAAAGAGTGATAAGTAGTACACTCAACACTAGTATTTATAACAGCTATTTTAGTCTTTCTGACGCATTACATTTCTAGGAACACATAAAAATACAGGTCCAAAAAAGTAGATAAAATAATCCAAAGGCATACCATTCTTCTTTGTCAATAGCAGAATCTTGAGTATATTGCTCTAATTTATTTGTTAATTACATGTTTTCTATTTGTCGTTTTGTTCCCGTATATTCCATTGAATTCAAAAAACTAAAAAACATATACACCATAACCCTTACAAAGAACAAACTAGCAACTCAAGCGCAATGTATAGAAGGAGGTGGTGGCGAAAGAGTATCGTTACATTCTGTGGTGTCGACGCTGTTGCCGACTGCATCACGTTCTCCCGATTTTTCCTTGTAACGTGCTGTAAGGTCGCAAGATATATATTAGAACCGCCTTGGGAGCGCAATTCATAGTAGCTTATGAACCTCGTTTTTTGACGACAAAAAAAATACAAAACCGTATTTTCTGTAATTTGAAATTTCTTAAAACGTCTTTTTACACCGTATAGGTAATAAAATGCTTAACGTCCGTTGTAAAATTGGATTTTTTTAAGTGAGCTACAGCTCTACAATCCAGAGTTGCTCTTTCATAACGACAATATTTTAACTCCTAACCTAAAATTGAAATTGTATGGAAACCAAATCAAGATAAACAAAATATTCAAATGAAAGCACCCCATAATTTTGTCTAAATATAGAGGAAAATAAGAAAACATTCATCGATTGATTGTAAAAATGAGGTAAATCCACAGTTCACTTTTAACGCAAATCGGATGTAATCTTTTGAATATATAGAATGTTAGAAGTTTCATATTTCAGTCTTTTACCCCTGCGATATTTAAATTCACTAATAGGAAATTAAATTCTATTGATAGTGATGGGGACAGTGTATCTATCGAAGATATAAGCCAAGCCAGAAAAAAGACCTATAGAATGTATTGAAGAAGAATTAACTTTTATGGGTGGAGATACTATAATGTTAAGGTAAATTAAACAAGATTTCTCATGCAAGAGGTATTTAAGATGCCTCTCAAAGTAGGATGAAAATATTATATAAACATATATTAAAAACTCTTCTTTTTTTTCATAAACAGTATGTAGGTTAGTTTCTGAAGATGGTTTTAATTCATCTCTGAAATTCATCATTAAATTTGAGGTTTTAAATGAAAATAATTTAATTAGCAAAATTCTAACGAATATCAATATAAAAAATATTTATTTCTTGTGCAAATAAACAGTAATAAAAATTCATCCTTAATATCTAACTTTCACACCCTGTATATGGAAAAAGAAGTGTTTTATAATACATATTTATATGCAGTTTTGATGCCATTTTAGGGTTTAGTATATGTTGTTAAATTGATGGCACTTTTTTCTGAATCACTTTGTATATCAAATTATATTTAGCAGTGAGAATGAATATACAAATTCAATAGAGGATAAAGCAGCTTCTTCTGCCATAAAAGTATCTGCAGCTATCGTGGAAATTTCTCCTAATATTGGGGAAATACCTTCTGCCATTACATCTTTAAATTTTCCTATGGAAGTAGTTCTCATTTCTGAAGAAAAAATCCTACTTCAGGGCTTAATATGATGCGGTAAATTGAAGATAGTTTACATTCAACTAAATCAATAAACCAGCATTTAGGGTCCTTAAAAAGGACTTATTTTCAGAATTTCAACACTTGCTTGATGCGAATCAAGAAGAACATGATGCAGTTGCTAAAACACAATTAGAAAATAAACTTGCATTATGCTCCAATGAACTTGTAGTACCTTGGACTGAACAATTACTCAACAGAACCTATGCAGCATTTTGTGAAGAGATTGAAAAGATGAAAAGTGAAAATTTTTATGACAATTGGGTCAAGAAAACTATAATAGTGATTTCAAGGGCTTTTAACAATGGCATGGTTGAGGACATACCTGTAGTTAATATAATGGTATGTGGAGAAATAGTTTCTGTTGCACAATCCTTTGGATTCAAGTGGATGCTAATTGAAGATCGAAACAAGGAGAGGGTATTGTGCAGATTAGATATCCCAAAGCAAGTACTAAAGCTTCAAGAAAATAAACCATCAGTACCATATGATAGTACTAGAGATGTCACATTAATTGAAGCTATGGAATCTAGAACCAAAGATTTAAAAATAAAGCTAAACCAAGTGTTTGTAGATTCAAGGGAAAGTTTATTTGGGAGAAAGGTTATAGTGAAGGGAGGAATGTACATAATTAAAAGAGAAAAGGTAATTTTTGTTAAAAATTGTTGGTATGCAAATGAAATGGAAAAACTTTATTTTCACAAAATGGCTGTAAATGGAAAAAAAAATTGGTTGTTAGAGAGAGAACTTCCAGTTCATGAGCTAGGATCAAACTATCTAAAGAATGTATATTATGATATGACATGATTTTATGTTGTTAGTTATTGTGTTTCTGAGGATTTGCCCAAACGGACGGTTTGATTCCACGACACCTCTATTATCCAATATTGTTTCTTTATAGATTGGAATGAGACCCCTTTCACTCAAGTGACGCCGCTATGGCACCCAAGCGGTATGATGCTCTCGCGTTCTGGTACCATACGTTTTGGAATAAAACATGTTTGCGAAACTTGATTCGTTTATTTGATTTAAATACGCAATATGACATTCTTATTTTGGCCTGCAGTCTCATCAAAAGTCTGAGCTAGCATTAGTCTAAAACGGTCTTGCAAATGAGAATAAGAGTTTAGAAGTCTTAATGCCCTATAAGTGTAGATACAGATCAGATCAGTTCTAGTGCAGACAAATCCGATCAATCGTATGTATTTAAATGAGCAAATTGCATTTATATAGAAAATATACAGGTTAGTGGGAACAGTAGCGACGAAGTAAAAAGTGTGAGAAGACGAAAAATTGGAATTAAAGATAGCGATAGTGAAGCTGAAAGTAAAACTGTGAAAGATATAGACTATTCGCAATGGGTACTGTGCAAAGAATATGAAGAAGAGCTCATAGATATACAATTAATATCTGGTTAAAAATCAACAAGACCACATATAGCTACAAATATAAAAGAATCAGTCGATTATTTAAAACTGTTTTTTACCACTAAACTTGTTTACAAAATCGACTACCAGAAAGAGGGATTATAAAGGTTGCTCTGGCCATTATAAGCTTAGCTGTAGACGTGAGATCTATTATTGTGATATGTGCTCTGAAAAACTGAGAATGCCTGTTGAGGATTGTTTTGTAAAATATACAAAAATTCATTTTAGAATGTAATGCGATTACGTAATAGATTGTGTTTTATACATTGTAAAAATAGTATATAAAATAAGTAAATTGTTGAAATTTTATCACTTAATTACATTTGTTTGAGTAAAAAATCATTTTAATTAACGTGTAAAACACTTTCCTAATATACCAGATATCATCTCAAGTTGCTAATTTGAATGAATCAAAAAAGCCTTGAGTGCAGAGGGTTAATCTTGGAATGGCTATGTGTGCAATGTCATTTTTAAATTCCTTATTTAAAACGACTAAAACTACTTTGAAAAAAGCGGATTTTTTTTTAACAAATCTAAATTTTCGACTAAAGAGGGTTAATTTTTTCTATTTAAACTAATGAATAATTGGATAATTATGCAACATAAAAGAAATTAGCAATTATTGGTAGTTATAATTAAATAGAAAAAATTGAGTCCCTGAAAAAAGTATGGGGATTTCAACAAGAAGCAAAAAGAAGACGCTAATATCAATCATTTTGCCTTTCTTAAACATCCAAATAAAAGCGACCCTGCTTCTGGACCTTGAGTACAAAGACCCCTTCCAAGTTCTAGTGGCATTAAATAAAAAAGTAATATATTTACGTTTACATCAAACTGAGAAATTATCGCCATGAATAAGTGTATCAGTCAACATTTTATTTTTACAGTTCAAACGGATTCAACTAATTCAATGGACCATAAACGGGACTTCAATAGATTTACCACACTCAAGGTAATTTAAAAGGTTCTATTTGGTAAGAGAATTTAATTTTCTTTCTAAAGTCAATTTTCTTCACAATTTTTTTATTTATTGGGGAGTATTTGGGAGTATTAAAAATTTAAATTTACGGGTTCATTTCGATTTAATTGGTTTATTTTGGAGTTATTACTATAAGACATTTTTGGTTTCGGTGAAAACTTATACACCTCTGTATATTTCACGTTCGCTTGATTGCGAACGATCAATAGATATTTGAAATTTTTATTCTTTGTTAAAGCTGTGATCTGCACACCTTTAACTCACACCTGCAGTGTTGCCAATTGTAAAGTTAAGTTAATAGATAATTTTTCCTTATTTAAATATGCAACTCTGTAAACCTAACGAAATTTTTTCATTCAAATCAATGGTGAATGTACGATATTTTTGGCACATGTATTCTTAACGGTCAAATCCCAAAGTAACATAATTTTTTTCAAAAGAAAATGGCAATCCTGACACATGTGACACATATCAGCTGATGTTTTATGCCGAGCAGTGTTGCCCGCTTAAAAGAATCGAAAGAAAAAAACAAATTTGGACTAAGTAACTGGTGGATCGCGTCATCTCTAGGAATACTTGACACGTAAAAGTAAAAATCTAAAAAAATATAATTAAAGGCACTATGAAGGCTCCCATAAAAATGTATCATTTAAAACCCCTAGTTGTTCATGATTTTGCTGTGGACATCCCCAAGTGCATGTATCAATTGAGTAACATCCATGAATCAAAAGCTGTTCAACACGTTGCAGCTGCCACCCAAAAGTTGGACATATTCGACCAGGTTAAACAGTTTTTAAAGGTTTTTTTCATCTTTTATTTATTTATTTACTGCCTTTTCTTTTCTTTAGTAAATCAATACTTTTCTTAATATCCCCATTTATACTTATTTAAAATTCCAACTCCAACCTCTAAAGTTTCAGAATATTGAAAAGAAAAAAACACTCAATAGGGTGCTATGGGATATCTATAATATAAAATTTTATATGAAAATGAAAAATAATAAAATATTTATTTAAGAATTTGACCCTAGAGCTGTCAGGGAGTACCTGGAATGGCTCAACTAGAAGCTAGACAAGAGGAGATTTTAGCACAACTGGCCCAGTTAAAACAGCAGATATTTAGTTTGAAACAAGAGTTAAATATTCAGAATGGTGCTGCCTCAATTGAATTCTCAAAAGCAACAACACAGAGTCTTAAAACTCCTAAAAAGGTAAGTGGCAATAAATAGTTTCATAACCAAAACTCCATAAGATGATATTGTTTTTAGGCTTGCTGTTTTCCTGATAGCTTAGTTGTTACAGTCAATCCATCTGCCCCACCTTATTCCTTGGAGCTGTTACAGCAGTTATTGCGCAATGATGTAGCTTTGGTAGTCACCTCACATTTACACTCATCAATATCCTTACTTCCAGATCTTGCAATACAGCTGAAAGAAAGTTTAGAGAAGTTTCGACCACCAACAGAAGTTCCAGTGATCAATATTAAGCTGATTTGGAAGAATAGTAAGTAATTTATTTACTTAATTAATGTACCTTTTAATGGAAAATGTATACCTACAAGGAGTTTAGAGGTTGCTATTATTTAGTTATGCTTACATAAAATACATATTTATTTTTAAAAGAAATATTTTTGCTATGATGTATGGTAAAGTGGTTTTACTCCATATATGTGCAAGCTGAAAATATTGCTTTCCCTTTACTCCATTACAATCAGCATATGATAAAGTAGAGTATTTTCAGCACTTGTTAGGTAATTAACTAATATTTAACATGTGTGAAAGTATTTTTACCACACACAATTAGTGATCTGCTATTATTGCAGTTATTGTGGGGTAAAGTGCTATTTTCTGTATTGCTAAATAATATTTCAATCTTCATCATTGTAATTTGGTATTTTCTCTATTCAGTCAGCTCAAACTCTGAAATACTCCTGGCACACACATTGGTCTCTGGAGAGGTGAACCTTTTACGATACTTATCACGATTGGGAATTACAAACATTTCGTACGACGCTGACAGAAATTCTCTCGAACTCGATTCACTCTTGGATCAATGCTACCTATTAGCCCGCACAAAAACCAAGGCTGAGAGAGCTAACATTTTTCAAGTTTTAAACAAATCGTTGGGCAAATCTTCATGGCTGGCAGGACGAGACCAAGCCAGCATTGCTGATATTGCTGCATTTTCGGCTATTAGGCAGAATGGAATATCGAACGAACTTAACGCTAATTTAACGAAATGGTACCAACAATGTATTAGTTTAGCCTAAAACTTAATATATCAATTGATTAATAAAAAATTGCTTTATTATCATTTCACAAATATACATGGACAACCAAGCTCATAAAATCAAACAAAACAGTAATATCCATAAATTAAACAGAATAGCTCCCTAATAACATTCATCTCACAAAAAACATTAAAAATAAACTACCGTAAATCTATCTTTGGTCACACCAAGTTCCTCAGCAGCTTCAGTTTTCAGAAGTTCCCTTGGCACGTTCAATTGAATTTAATCGTTTTAGGAAGACTTATCATAACGAAGATACACGTTCTTTGTTGTCATGACTTTATTGCTGTAATATATGCAAGGTGATACCAATAATTCTAATAATTTGTTTTGAATTGACAAAAATTCATTTAATTTTGTGATCAGGTATTTCTTGTTTATCAAGTAAAAACTATAAAATATCGCTTTGTCCTACTGAAGCTTCACCCGATTTTCTAGACTGGTACAGTTTGTCTCACGGCAAACAGCGATGCTTCTGTATTAATAGCATCTTTAGATAGATAGAAAGATTTTAAGTTTCATGAGCGGTATTGAAATCTGAAGGTGTTGAATGCGCGCGGAAATTTACGATTTGTAGCATTTTCTTTGCTACAAATTTGTCATCTAATTCCTGCACGGCCTTACAAGTATTTTACAAGCTTTTCTTTAGGAAGCTTTAATCGAAATTCTATAATTTCAGAGGTTTATTGTCATTCAGGCTATCAAATCTGATTTGCTTATATGATTATAAATACCTAGTGGCAGGTCTGAAAAAATGGTTTTCCTGCATCAGTTTTTTGGTTGCCGAAAGATTACCTATGCTATTGAATCAATGGTGAAATAGAAACTATTGAAAATGCATTAATGCAGTTTCATACCATAAGACGCGCACTATCAGAACGCACTAGGATGCAGTGTTGTAAAGCAGTTACCAATTACACTTTTTATTCTCTATTTTTGTGGTTAGGTTTTATTATTGTTGCAAATCCTTATTTAAAATGGTGCAAGTCCTCCCAACGTTAAAAATGTTCTCGATTTCATCTAATTTTTTATAAATTGTTCTTTTCGTATTTTTAATTTATGTGTTATTACTATTATTATGGATTTTACATGGGCTCTCCCTTATCCTGATCTTCACAAAATATGCACTCTATTTAGTCGAACAGACCTGGTTAATCCTCTGAAGTGGCAGTATACTCCTTTATTGGGATACTTACAAAACGGTCCACAATGTGGCCTAGTTGCATTAGCCATTTTAATGGACCAACCTTCTAAAGAACTAGTAGACACAATTTTTAAATATGCCCAAAACATGGGATTTAGCCATAATGGAGAAATTTTCAGCACCAATTTTATGTATTCATTAGCAAAAGAGTTTATTAGAGACAAGGACATAAAAATTTATAATGGTAATTTAGAGAGTCAGGAAATTGTGGATGTCTTATTGAACAAAGGGAAGTTGTTAATACCGTATCCTTTTAGTAAATATACAATTGAAAATAAGAAATCATGAGAAAATATTATAATCCCCCTATGTTCTTTTACAAAATAAAGACTGTAACTGGTGTTCATCCTTCAATACCTAGCAATTTGCATAAAGTTTAAATTAAGAGAATTTTCTATTTTGGCAGATCCATTGAATCCCTCCTTTTCCAATTGAAGCATGCCAAGAGTTCTATAATTAAATAATTTTTTTTCTTGAAAAGGTTACCAATTGTCAGTTAGAATACTGGTCTTGTCGACTCTTAAACTATACAGCATGTATGAAATTAACACTTAATGATTATCAGGTATGACACCAATAAGGACAATTCACCAGGACTGCATGGAGGACATAAAGCACATTGGTGTGTTGTGTCAGGTGTAATTCAGACCCAAGATGATGTTTTTGTCATTGCCAGGCATGGGAAAGCTAAAAACGTTGCAATTTGGAACCTCAAAGATCTAGCTCAGAGTAATTTACAGCTATTTGAATTTTCTCCAGATAGAAAGCTGCAAGATTTAAAATATAAGTTGCCTGAGGGTGGTATTGCTGGAGCTCTCGGTTTGAACAGGCAAAGTGTTTTAATTTGTGACACTCATTAAAATAAAATAGAAAGATTACTCTAAGATTAAATTTTATTTGTCATTATTGTATTCATATTTAACTTAAATACCATCACTGAACAGTCCCAACTACAATCTACTAAGTAACCCAATTCATGCCTGCACCAATCAATGTCCGGCACCAATCCGGTATGATGCCTAAAAACTTCTAATTTTTTCCCTAATCTTATATCACTTATTTGTATCGAACAATCAAAAGAGGCTGAGGCAGTGATGTTAGTGAAGTGAGGCGAAAATCTAATTTTTCCCACTGGTCTTTCACTTCCTTTAAGTTGAAATAATGGTTGGAGATAATTGCGTATGTCCCAACACCTTATTAAACCATCACTTGCACTAGTTACTAAAATGTGTTCTTGCTGTAAATTCCAATCAGTGCTTAAAACTTCCGCGTCATGTACCTTAATAGTTACTAAATGTTTTTTAGTATTCATGCTCCATAGTTTTAATGTTCCATCTGATGATACTGAAGAAATCAGATTTGTTATTTTTGGGGAGAATTGAGCTTCATGTATTGCATCTGAATGTCCATCAAAACCTAGTATACATTGACATGTTTCTGAATTCCATATTTTTAAAGTACAATCCCATGAGGCACTTAATATTATAGATTCAATTTTCCAGTCAACACTTGAAACTTCCAGGTTATGAGCAGAGAAACTTGATTGAAGCCTGCTTTCAGTTAAACTCCATAACTGTAATGCTCCATCTCCAGATGAAGTTAAAATTAACTTGGAAGAAGGAGACCATCGTACGTCAAACAAAGCGTTCGGCCAGTTGTTTGCTGTTATCTCTTGGATTTTTCCATATGGGGTTATATTGAGAGTAAATAATGTTCCGCTTCCGAAAATTCCATTCTCTGCATTTGTAGTTAGGGCAAGTAACGATGGGTTTAAAGGCGAAAATTGCACACTAAAAGGCTTTTTATTTTTAGTGAAAAATACAGACATCACCTCCTTATTGTTGAAATTTATTTCAACTAATACATTTTCAATAGCAAAGCCAAGTAATTGAATTGAACCGATATCATTTATTATAAGTATCATGGAACCTTGAACCCACGCTACAAGGTTATTTACTAATTGAATCGTTTGATGCGTAATGCGGCACAATTATTTGGGTTCTTTGTACTTTTGATAAAACAACATAACGCACATTGAATATTTAATTTTTGGAATAGACAAGGACTTCAGTAAGACTGGGTAATGGTTTGTTCCACCTTAGCTATTAAAGAATTTGAATAAGTTTCAATACCCTGCTATTTGCAGGAATTGCTCAACTCCACTCTCTTGCTGTTTTTACTGTGTCCTCTGTAAATTTTGTTATGTAATCATAGAAAATTTCTGTGATCGGTCTCCGACTACTACACAGAATATTTATTAAGTCCCACAACATGGATGATAAAACTATGAATTCATAAGGGACATCTATTATAAACGTTTCTGCCATCTTGAATGGAAAAGTCAACTAAACAACCAAAAATAATATAAAAAAAATTAAATAAGTTTTTATTTTAATTAATCTACGTCTAATCTCTGCCTCATATTTTTTTTCGTCATCGAACTCAATTTGCGCTTCTTAAAGCTGCTTTCCCCTTCTGAAGCATCTATATTTTCAACAGTTTTTTCCTTGAATTCTTTAACTGTGGGTTCCGGTTCGACTACAATGGGACATTCAAAATATTCTTGTGCGGGAAGCTGATAATCTATTTCCGCTGCAGTGCTAAGAGAAATAAAAAAAATTTTGAGCATTTAGACGACATTTAAATATGTATATGTCATAAAACTCATACCTTTCTGGAACAGTATACCACTTTCCGTAGGGATCATTTCTCCCAGGGTCTATTATAGGACCGTAAACGGGTTCAGGGATTTCGTCTTGAACTCTTCTTTCTTTGAGTTTTTCTCGAGCTAATCGGGCCCGCTCTTCCGCCTCCTCTTGCTCTTTGTCTTGTTTTCTATAAAATTATAATTTATACTAATTTGTGCAGCAACACATGTATCATTTTCATCAATGCTTTCTAACCCGAGCGAACAAATATTACTTAATAGTATTTAAATATATAACAATAAAAAGACTAAATTATAAAAATATTTGTGAAATGCAGCCGTAAGGCTAAGGCAATATTACAACAGCCCAGACCTTGTCTTCATCAAAAGCTCCCTCAATATGGGCCATGTATTACTGCCGCTTGACGAGCTTAAGGCAATCTCAATAAACGCCTATATACTTCACAAAATAACTAATGAAATAATAACATGAACACGAACCTTAACATGTCTTCTCTTCTATTGTATCTCTCAACTTCTCTATACTGCTTGGCAATGGCCTTGTTTTTCTCAGCCTTTTGATCCAAGACTGAAAAAAATCCTATTGCCGGAGGGCTCCAGGTAGTCTCTGAAAAATTATTATTAGTTGTAAAATGACAGTGCTGAAACTATCCAATTTTACCATTGGTGATGGTGTTCCAATAGTAACTTTTTCCACCTGTGGCCACCATTTCGCGCCATACTTTGTTGCTATTGCCACTGGCTATTTCCAAGTTGCCATCCTTTAGCTTTTTGTTCATGGCGATTGAAGTTAAATCGGCTGAAGAATTACTTTCAACGTCTTTTCTGTAGGCTTCCAATGCGGCTGCTTCCATTGCCCGAATTGACACATCGACCTTTGAAATGGTGCATTAAATAAGTGTCATGGACAATATGTTACGGATTTGGATGATACCTTTTGTGTCTCTTTCTGAGTTTTAGCACTATCCCTGATAATGTTTTTGAGCCGCTTTTTAACATTTTCTTTGTGTCTCCTGCCATTTTCGTGGAAATCTCGACTCTAGAAGTTTTTTTTGTCAATTAGTCATTGAAGTTAGTCAAGACTTATAGGTACTGCAGTTACTTACAGCTTTGTTGTCGGTTATCCAGCATTTGCAAAAATCGCAGTATTTACGATCCTGAGATTTCCAGTAATCAGCCCTGAAACATGATTAAGATGAATTATTAGGAAATTAATTTTGCATATTTGATTCTTTGCATGTTGCAGATTTACAATAAAATTTTTCAATTTTCTTTGGTAAAATCAGACATGCACCAAAAGGGTGAACGTTGGAAAATGTAGAGAATGTTTTAAAATAATTTATGAGTCACTCATGTCTGTTTTAAAAGTTTTGCCGTTTTCCGGCAAAATGGAAAGACATGAAACTGTATTTTCAACTTCGTACCTGTAGTTGTTAAATTAAGCCTACAGTGATTTTGCAGACAAATTTCAACTAGGGCATTTATTTATGTAGAATGCGATAACGTATCAATAAAATTTTATCGTTCTATGTGGTAACTTTATAAACCATTAGGTATGGTGAGTATTGTCCAAATTAGTGTAAATTTTCCGCGGGATTAAATCAGGAGCATTGCGGATGTTCTCATTTAGTTTCGATTCCCACTCATTTCGGAACTGTTTCAAAATGGCGAATTAATTTACATTCGCCATTTGGTCAACGAACAATTAGATAATAGGCCTCTTTGTTGTGGTAGCAGTGCCAGTTAAATATTTTTAAATTGCATTGCGAATTAAAATATGTGTAATGTTTCAACCCTTTTTGGCACATTCCAATCAATAACAAAACAATACAAAATGGTTATTACGATTGTTATTGCTTCTATCCTTTCAATGTTTGAACAGTTATATAAACAAAAGCTATTAACAGTGTTTTATGTATATGCGAATATTTGGCCACCATTCAAAATAATCTCGTTACTTTAGACAAAAGATAATTCCAATTTAATTCCTGCCTGTATGTATTACGATCTTCAAATAATAAATAACTAAACATTAAATTTACATCACGCGAACAGCGCAAAATAAATCAACCATATAGCAAGCGAATTCTTTGTTTTGACAATTTACACGTCCTTTGTGATTTACGTTTTATTTTCGAGAATTACGATGTTGACCTGAAGAACATTTACAAACATCAAAAAAAGTAATTTTACAATTTCACGTCTCTTCCTTAGTTATAATGTAGGGAAAATGAGCTTTACATAAAAATGTTTATGCTCTGAGGATCGTTTCGATTTTTATGAACGATTTAATAGTTCGAGGAAGAGACATTAAACCGTTTTATTGTGAAAAATTGTTACATTCTGAGTAGATATAAAAAACTGCAACAATTTAAGCAAAAATTAGGAGAGATATAAAATGAGTAGGTATATGAAGGATTATCATATATTCCGGACAATAAGTGTTTGGTGTCTGGGTCTCAAAATACAAAACTATTGAACATGTAATATTTTTTTTGATTTTCTAAACGAGACGAAATAACGTCATTTATAACTGGGTAGTTTTAATAAACTCAGCTGACGAGCTGAATTGGGCGATTAATGCCCGCTGAAAGACAGGTGTTTGCAACACCTTGGAAAGTCGAATTTTTACTGCCAAACTGTGATATATTTCATAAACCATTTACGCAAATACATCGATTATTTTTATTTTGCGCATATGCGTAATTACATAACAAACTTCCTTGAATTTTGAAACAATAATTTTCACGCTCGGAGAACAACTAAAGCATTAAGGCTTTTTGAATGTGGGTTTTAGTTACGATTTTAAAAGATGTCAGATATTAAGTTTAATTAAAGAACGGCGTAAGTATTTTGATATAATGTTCCTTTATTCCGTTAATCTCCTGTGTCCAGGTGAATTTTGGACACAGGAGATTAACATGGAAAATATTTTTTTGCGCCTAGACGAATTATCCAATTGAAAAACTTTTAGATGAAAGTCATAGTACTCAAGACGGGCCATCATTTCACATTTTTTTCTATTTTCTAATTAAAACCATTTTGTCTCAAAACATTTCCAAATTTCAAAAATTTGAATGTCCTGCGCAGTCGTTCGAGGACACGATTGGTCGGTGGTTTGTTCAAGAAATTGCTTTAAACGTTTTTGCAAACAATTTTAAAGTTTTTTGTTTTTCAGTTACTCGTTTGGTTATGCTTTAATACGTAGGTAGTCATTTAATTGCCTTGTTTTTACTTTTTCTTTGTTGCACTTAAATAAGAATTTAATAAAAAAAGAAAAAATTCATTTGGTAACGTTTTTTTTTTTACGTTTATGCCGTTGGCGATTTTGTATTTGTTTAATTATGATCTTCACTCGGGCCAATTTTGGTTTCAAACGGTTACGCGGGACGTTTAAATTTTTGAAACTTGGAGGCGTTTTGAGTCAAAACCGTCTGGAATACTATAATCATGTAAGTAAAAGTTTTTCATTTGGATAATCCATGTAGGCGCAAAAAAATAAAAACCGATGTCCCATATCTAGGGTTCGCCTAGACGTCCGACATACTAACAATGTTTGTTGTCTTAGTGATTTAAGTTATATAAAATATCAATGACAGTGTAATGTACCCTATGTAACGCCTATGAACGTCGCCACTTTTTTAGGTGATATGCTGACCTGGTTAGATTTTCGTACTATTTATCCCCAAATAAGGATTGTCCTGTAAATGATGTTCAGCAGCCCCCCGAACAATCTATGGGTTTATTTGTGATTTAATTAAAAATGATCAAAATCTGACTTAAGCTAACTGCGGTATGAATTTTTTTTTAACAGGCAATATGTATGTGAAAATATCTAAAATTTAATTTAAAAAGTAAAAACTTTGAGTCACTGTATCTCAGACTAAAAAACAAATCTAGGAACTAACGCAGGAACAGAAGAGGATTCTATCACGTGGAAAAAACGCAGTGGGTCCACCATTTCAAAAATGAGACTTAATGACGCCCCATTTTTTTGGGATACCCTGTAAGGTTTTCACTCATTAAAAATTTTTCTTCATTATCCTCATATACATCTCCATAACTGATTTTTTTTTTAAGAAATCACAAATAAACTCATGAGTCGGAGAGGCCGTTAAATGGATACCCTGTATATAAAAACGTTCGCCTTTTTTTTTAGAGAACTATAGCTTAAGCACATATAAGTTTTGTTAAATCACAATGACTGTAACTTCCCAATAAAAGACCAACTTAGCTATTTATCTAAGCGCTTTAAAGATATTAATACTAAACTAACCGATGATTGCCTCTTAGCCTTAGCACGCCTATTTGTGTTGGCCCACGGTTTAAGCACCTAAGAACTTTGTAAAACGTAAAAATCTCTCTTGGCCGAATTATCATGTTGACATGCACTTCGTCAATAGAGTTTCTTCATTTTTACAAAGTTGATTGAGTTGCAGCATTACTTAACACGGAAATAAATGACTTCGCAAGTTCTTCCTGATTTTTCTGATCTAAAATCCATTACGCATTTTCTAACGCCAAAAAATCCATCCCACAATCCGAACAGCATAAAGCCCATTATTTTTTAGGAGCTTTGTAATTTGTATTTCTTAATAAACTTGGCATAGAATCCAAAGCCACGTTCCGACGAAGAACCGCCAATGAAGGCGCCATGCGATATCTAATCGTAATTTAATGTATAATGTAGTTTCGATCCAGTTTGACTCATCCCAACAGATGCCCGGATCGTTTTAGATCCAGACACAAACCGAACTAATGATCCCGGTGTCTGATCTATTTATAATTTTAATAATCGGACTTTTGGGCCTCCTTTCAAGAGCGCTTTTGAAATATCGACCGATAAATAATTTTTCGAAAATTTATGTTTTTTCGTGGTTTCTTACGCAACCACTCGCGGAAACGATACATCTGGATTTGATAAAGAAATAAAAGCGGTTTGTTTTGGATGAACGCTCATGTTACAGTTAAATATTTGGAAATAAAACTCTGGATATCGGCTATAAAACTAACGCGAGAAAAATTGCTTAATTTTATATCGGTTTTTCCGGTTTTAAATATCAATATAAGGAGGTCAAAGCCATTGGAAACAGATGGAAAATTCAGTTTGGTCGTGACAATTTTACACGACGAGGAATTAGAAAAAGTCAACGTGAACATAAATCATGGGACATTTCGAAAACGATCATGGGGGAAAGCTGTAGTTTCGTCCAAGTCGACAAGATTTTTCCGCGTCAAAACCGCTGTAAAAATAAAACTTATGCCGAAATTCATTACAAAAGAACAAAGTTTGGCAAAGAATCGTATTATTGGGTGAGTAAAAATATTGTTTACTACACTTGATGAAAACCCAGCTTTAACTTTGTTATTGTTTTGTTATGAATGAAAGACTTTTTCAGGCCATTGAGCTATCATGGAGTGAAAAATAGAATTTAAGATTTGTTAGAATGTAATTGATGAGCAACATTCAAAAAACTTTTGTTGATTCTGTTTCTCGTACTTACGGATTACTTACACTCTGAGTAAAAGCCCTTCGTAACACCTTAAATTTATTACAAACAATATAGTGACAAAGTGACATAGGTATACTAATCAAGTACAATAATCCCTGTAATTTCCGCGCTACAATCTTCAATATAGGAACTTAATATGCAATCAGTAGCTTAACAACTCCCTCTCAATAAAATCCAATAATAATTCAATTACAGTTTCTAGAATTGTTGGCGTACTATGATAGTTTTGCCACTCAGGTGAATAGATTAGTATTATCAACTGCTAACAACGAAGGTGCAGATACACCTATAACTAAATTAAAATTGTAATATGTATTATACAAAAATAATCCTTTTAAGAATGAAAAAATCCTAAATTGGGCTCTTCAATATAATTATTAATATCTTAGTGTGAAATCCAGATGATCTAGTTTTAACAATAATTAAATAAATGTTCTATTCTATAATACTGATATGCATTGACTAGCATATAATTGACTAGAGCCCGGACCAGAGCGAACGATTCAACTAAGTACGTAATGGACAAATATGCAACAATAGGTTTGGCCAATACAATAAGCGTATGTGGACTGTAATGGTATTATTATTTTATTCTCTATAAATTGCACGATCTTATGGCATCACCAGACCATTTTCTGCCCTTAAATATTAAACCCATTATTACACATTTAGTTCCTAGATCCTTAAAACTTTTAGCCCATATATTCGTCATACGACGATGCAATGACTAGTTACAAGGCCGCACAACGATGATGGATAAGGGTATAGCAATACCAAATTGTGTTTCATGCAATATTTTTAATCTTTTCATTTTTAATTTAATATTTAGTTTTGATCACGCAAATACAGTACTTCTGATAATCGTACCGTTGTATGACCGATGCACTGGACATAGGATTTTAGCTTTTATCCCACGCATCCGTGGGGTACCCTATGAGGTAACAAGGTTTTTGCTCGACGTCGGATAAAGTTGAAACAATTTTAAATTCCGTTAGAAGTCGAAAATGTTTTTTTATCTGGCGATTTCTAGTTTAACGAAGTTAAAGTACTTTCAGATCATGCATCTTTAGTTGACGAATACATGAGAGAGAGAGAATTTTAGCTTTGCCCCATGCATTCGTCGTCACACGAATATTCTGTGTGGTTATAAGACCGTACTACGTCGAATAAAGTTTAAACCGTTTAAATTTTCATCCAATGTCGTGCCGCCAATACGAAGATATACAAATACCCTCTAGCGATCTCAGAAAGATCCGAAAACACCAGCCCCCATGGTTCCATGGGTTTTGCTAGTTAAGTAATAAAAAATGGTTATCGTTGTTGTAGATGTAGAGTAGAAAGATAGTAGTGAACCATCGAGTAGACAGAAAATTGTGAGCCACATGAACCCTCCTATTAATATAATTTCTATCCTGATCAGCGAGATCATACATTTCACTTAAATTTGAAATACACACACATACACATCAATTGAAAAAATCATGAAATTATACGTTAATTGGAAGTTTAATTTACAGGTGGGTTCATGCAGTTTTAATAATTTTGGATCATCGGATCTTTGAATGACGATGCACGAGACAGAGGCTGTTAACTTCCGCCTCATGCATCTGCCATCCATGAATACGATGTTCGAGAATTAAACGAAGAGTCGATGATAAAAATATGAAATAAAAAAGTAAATTTTATGCGACATCGTATGGCCTCGTGTCCAATTAGGTACTCGTAACATCGGATATAGGTCGCATGGACTCCGGCATACGGTAAACAATAGCAACTGGCTTTGTACGTTCAAAAATAATGTTTGGAATAAATACCAAGTAAGTACCACTTGATTTATTATTATAAACTCCTCCTCCAAATATTATTAAAAATTGTTAACTAAGTAACATTGACATTATACATATATTCCACACGAATGTGACTAGAAGGGGTTATTTATTTTAGAAAATTTAAGACAATTTTCTTCAAAACCGACACTACTCGAATTAAGGAAAAATTGGTATTTTATATCACAGATGAGGTTAATCAGACTAGATAATACGTTTTAGGTAGGTGTGAGTATAGCAGGATACATTAATCAGCTATTAAGTGAGATATTTTTACGAATCCAAAAGTCATGTGTGAATTTTTAGCATTTCATTTATAAAAAATGGTGTGAACATGACTGCTCTACGTTCACTTAATTTTAGACCAGAAAAGCGATTTTCTCCTGCAAATGGACAGGGAATGTATTAGTTAACCAGCACATGTAGCATCCGCGAGTGAACAGTAAACACACCCTTCCCCCAAAAACACCTAAGGACACTTCTTATAATTAGGTCTTGGTCACTTCTATTAGGATAGGATAGTGAATATTATCGTTATAATCACAATTACTGTCCAAAAGAGACAGTCTTTTCTCCCATACGACTTCACTGTAATTCATTATTTTCTTACAAATCAGCCCTCGCGCTTGCGACTGAAGTATGAAGTTATCTAAAGTGGAGCCCCTTTGGGGCGCCATGACTAGTGCCAGACCCTTAGGCGCTAAATAGTGACAAAGGCAGTTGATGAAGTCCAACCTAGCGTCATCGAAAAACAAACAGTCTGCTGATATAATTACGTCGAATTTGTTGCAGGACCTGTCTGGTTCTCCCCATTTAAGAACAGCACAGTCAGTGTTGCACGGGAACGAGTTGCATTGTAGAATTGCCTCCACGTTCTCCATTGAAGTTTTATTGCCGTCGGTTACCAAAACGTCCCTGGCGGCGCTGTTTTTGGCCACCAAGAGCCCCGCAAGACACGACATACCTCCTCCCAACTCCAACACACTCTTATTGGCAAACACGTGCAAATTCAGGCAAACATAGTAACTCAAAGTTTCCTCGGAGGGCCAAATACAAACGTTCCCGGTATTGTTAAACCCCATCAAGTCTTCAGCACTGAATGTCCGGTTACGGTGACCGATATTCAGTTTAAATACCCGTTGTTCTATGGTAATCGAGTATTCGAACCAAGTACGTTTAGAAATTTGGTCCGTTACATGGTTAGTTGGAGGGCCTGGTAGTTCTCTAGTTTCTAAAAGCATAAACGAGGATATCCTTCGAACTGAGATCTCGTCGGTGGGGCTTGAGGGTTGACTTCCAGAAGGGCTCTAAGGGCAGAAAATAGGCTGCGTCAGTATTTTTGACAGTATAGTATTGACTTTAACCACTGTGTATAGTAATAACTACGTCAGGCAACATTCATTCACTAGGTATACTAATTTATCAGTGCGAAAGTTAAATATAAGTAGAATTGGGTTCTGTATAGTGATTTGGCTGCGCCAAGTTGTCTTGGCCTGGACCCAAATTGGCGATATGAATTATTATAATCAGTCTCTCATAGGTATTTACGTTTGTTCCTTTATATCAAAACGATCCAAGAGTACAATAAGATAATTTACAATCTGTGAGTGCAATTGCCTGGCAACTTGTCAACAGCTGTTTTGCTCGAGATGATATTGCAATATGCGGTGAGAAGTCAAGCCATGAAACACGAAAATTTATTCTTTTCATAGTAAGACCTTGTTAAATTAACATTTCTCTTTTTGGATATATTGGAATCCCTTTCGAGTTCTCCCGGGGACTGGACAGAGTGCCCTCAGTATTTTGGAAGGGTGATAACGACTTCTGCCTCTTCGAGTGGTTTCTAAATGTGACTACAGCTGAGTTTTTGAAGGAATATTGGAAAGATTGAGCTGAAGTTCTTAGATGGCTACATGGATAAATCTTATTTCAATTTTCAAACTTAAATTTTCCACAGAAATTTCTTAACAAAAATAAACATTAATGCAAATCAAATGGGTTGTTTGTTTTTTTCGAATAAGCAAATCTGAGTGGATTTTTTAATGAGGTCCTCATTTACATGTTGGTAAAAAGAACCATCATACTTTTTTAATTACTTGAATGGTTTCCATCTACACACACGTTCCAATGTGATTGTTACGTTAAAACCGCTTTTGTGCTTTGATAATAATGCATTATTAAAATAATACATAGCAAAACTTTGCAGGAGGCCCGCCAGACATAATCGATCTGAGGAGTGTTTAATTAACATTATTGTACTCGTAAAGTTTGAGTTTCATACAGCGCGTAAACTTATTGGTAATCATTCAAAATTACAAAGCTTATACGTTCAAATTGCAATAAAATTATTGTTTAACAGTAACCCCTATCATCCACTTTTTAAGATATCCCTATTTATTCCTTCACACTAAATTCTCCAATGTCGTCTACGTGGCGTAACCATGTCCACGCATTGATTGAGCCAAATCAATATCCCCATTATGGGGCATTGTAAAGCAATTTGAATGCGGAGCAATATTTTTTCATATTTCATTACCCTTAACTGTCTTTTCAATCTGAGGACTAAGTGGTCGATACCCCAGGCGAGTCTAAGATACACGTGGTATCTCTAACTGACACTGCCCGATCTAAAAATATCTGTCATGCATCAACAAAAGAAGCAATCGTTATTATTTTGACCTTTTCGGCTCAGTTTTGAATGTCGAGAAAAACATAAATTTTGAATTTATTTGATAAATCAATTAAATTAATATAGTTCTATTTTAAGGAAACTAAAAAGGTTGGTTCAAAGTCAGCAAAATGCTTGTTTTACACAGCACTAAAGGGAGTGAAAGAATAATTTATGGTGTCAAGTCTGTTTACCCTTTTTCTGGGTAAGGATATATTTACAAATATTTCCATGGCCTTGATATTGAATTACCTACATTTCAATCAGGGCTTATTTTTCCAGTTATGTTAACATGTCATTGTTCGTAAGAGCTTCGTGTTTGCTAAACTGTCACTAGTAATGCATTAATTACTTCTGAGTTGATTGATAGGCATTGGGCTTTTAAGAGACATATATGTAGAAATCGATTGTATTATCGATTAATTAAAATTTGATAACATAACATTTTTATCTACTCTATATAACACTCGCAATCTTGAAAAAAAAGAGGATAAAATCTAACACTACACACTGACAAATACTAATCTGCTGAAAAGTAACATTGACGTTCTATAAAGCACAAACTACCAAACAAAACTGTCAAGAATACATCACAGGATTAAATCAAACCGGGGTGTCATTCAAATTAATTCGATTATGGTCTGTCCTGGAACACCTTTGGTTGATGGCTACCACACTCTGCTGTTTCTATGTGTACAGTTCGGGATGAATGAGAATGGTAGCCATCAAATTAAGGAAATACCTTCAGGGCTTTTGCCAAGATGGCCCACCTTCTCCTGGCCACCTTTTTCTTTTCATTGCTTTTGCTAATATAGGGCAGTTGATCGAGGTCGATTTTGAAATTCTGACTTAAATCTAGTATGTCTTTAGATTGGTCCATAGGGTTTCGGGCATAATAGGACCAAACTTGGCCCCTCTGGAAGGCCAACGGGAAAAAAATAAATTAGGAGAAATGTTATTTGGGGAGCAAATACAGGCAGCATTGTGAGAATGTTTCCTTGGACTTGAAACGTTAAATGTGTGACATTACATGAAACAAACTGCCTGTATTGTATTATTCATTATAGAAACATAAATAATAATCGGTGCCAAAAACTTACTTCCAATTTCCAATAAACTAATGAATCGAGTTAAATGTCAAATAAATAACGATGATTGACAGTACCGCACGTCGGTACTGAACACTGACCACTATAAACGAGAATGAATCGTCCGCGCTGCCGGACTTGACAAAGCGACATCGGCCAGAAAATGGAAACTTTTGAGCGGGAAATCTCGGTTTATAATCCTTCACGGTTTCCATTGTTATGTGGAGTGTGCGTGCATGTTATTTTAAAACCTAGGGATACAATGGCGCTAAAAATAACTCCTTTGAGGACCTTAATAGCTCGTTGGCCTCTGTACTTGTAATTTCACCTTGTTTTTTAATTTTCCGGCGTATTACGTGTTCTCGTCTGTTTCCCGCCAGAAAGGAAATTGAGGCGGTGACATTGCCAAGAGAACAACTCGAGAAAAACAATTGGCTATTATGCTGCCCACCTATGTGACCGATTAACTTTTTTTATGGAAAAAGCATTTAAGTAATTCTCATTTCTCTAAATATATAGGCGCACAATTCGCTTAATACATACTCACCTTTATTCAAATAATTTAAATTAAAAAAATAGAAATGTACGTTCTGCTTCAAAATATACTACCTGGTCTATATCCACTTCTACATGATGAAATGATTGATTAATTAAACAATTTAATTAATGAGCTAGGGCAGCACTGCATAGGGTATGCAATAGATACAATTAATATTTAATTAAGCTTCACAGCTACCACGGTTTTACCTAAATAAGAATCAACTTGAAAAACAGTATTACAAAACGCATTCAAAATTATACTTTATATCGAGCCTTATAAATATTATATTAACACGAGGTTACTGAAGTATGGAGATAAACTATAAGAATAGCCCCTTAGTTCTCTATTTCACTTTCAATAAATTATTGATGTTCTTTGCTAGTCTTTTATAAAGTATTTAAGCATGTCTTAAATAATTATAAATTGAGTTTGAAACTACACACAAGGAACAAAGTTAGGGAAATCGAAAATTAACATTCAAATTTTAAGAGTCATAAAATTTTTGCCAAAGGATATAATATCAACCTGTTTTTTATAGCCTAAAAAGTACGTCATCTTATGGTCTTAGTGGAGTAACCATAAAGAGTTGATTATGTTTGATTGAATATTCTCTACAAAGTAATGCAAAAAAGTCTACAAAAATACAAAAAAATATAATCTTCAGTTTTCTGGAAAGTGACAAAAGGTTTTGGTTTTTTGCTCCTATATTGAACCAAGAATTTGTTTTTACTTTTTAACGCAGAATCGATTTTAGTTTAGGTTTTAAAAACGTTGTATAAACATTATTATTTTACCGAAGAGCATAGTAATAAATAATATTACATTGATTAAATGATAACAGCCAAAAAAGAAGGCCTTAGTTTAAGACAAAATGAATACTACTTCATCACTTTCTCTTCAGAAAAAGAAGGATTATATATTTTACAACTTGGTAGACTTTTATTGAATTACCTCATAGGCAGTATCAACATCATTTATGATTTATGTTTTTCTGTATATATATTAAGCATTATAATAATTTCAGTGTATATTCAAGACATGTAGTCTTTTTGTGTTTAAGTTTTCTTTTATGTATAATTTAAGTATGTTTATTGTATAAAAGAATTGTATATACACCCTGGTTGTGTCATTTTTATGGCCTCTCACATGTAAGCCGTATTATTTACAATGTCAATCAATGAAGAAGTTGACCACAATGTCATTATCTCTCCTTCTGTTGTACATATATATGTTTGCCATTGAAACAAATGTTAAATAAAGCATTATGAACTTAGATGTTATGATGATTTAAGAATATTGTCTTTTTACGTTTCAAATTTATTTTATGCTTAACTTAATTAACTCTACTACAATTTTATCAGGTGTGGTAATAAAAATATCATATATTGTGACTGTGAAATACTTATAACTCTCATTCTTTAAATAGTTTAGCACTGTAGGATTTAAACTTGAGGTTGGGTTCATTATGATGTACTTCACCAGCTCGGTGTATAATATTCTATTATTTTATATTAAAAACTGGAAAAAACTTTGTTGATTTCAATGGCGATTTAAATGGTTAATGATAATGACAACAATGTCATAACAATTAAATATGTCTTATATAACCTTTCTGCTGTTTGAAATAATCAACAATTTCTATACATTATAATTACTCATAGATATGTAGCACCCAAAAATTTCTGAGTTGATGAAATTTTAGTAGATAGTATATTTGAATATACCATTTGTGTATTTAAACTAAATACTTGCGGTATCGAGACTCGAAAGAGGATTATTTTAAATATTTAATAAGAATATAGAATAGAACAGATATGAAATTTACAGGAAATTTAACTCTGGTATTATGGAGATGGGGTAGGTACTTACATTATGCTCTGGCAAGTAACACTAGCACACAAACTATAATAGGCCAAAGGAGGTGATAGAAAAAACTCAATTCTTCAATTTATAGAATAATATTGATAATAATAACCGAAAAAACTAAAATTAGTAAAATTTAAATGGTTTGAATTTTATTGTTTTCATTTAATGAAATTCTACATTGACAGTATTGAGGTAAATTGAAGCACCTCGACTTGGAACTGACAGTTTTCAGATGATCAACTCGGACATTATGTAATTTACCGGCTAAATGTCTCTGTTAGCAATAAAAGAGCACATGCACCTTTACAGGCGTGGAGCACATGCTGTCCTTGTCAAAATTCTATTATCAGACAAAGATAGTACAAATTTCTATGTGTGAGATGACTACGAATTATACAATTCGAAGCCAATTCAAATTTTCTTCTCTGTTATATGAAGAGTGAAGGAGATTGTTTGTTTACATTTGATTTTTCTCTTAAAAATAATGCAATAATTGTAAATTATATTTATTTAAATAATAATTTATAAGTTTACTATAAGAAAAGTTTTTTACATGTCAATGCGAGATTTTCATATTTAAGTATGCGACTATATTTTGCATTATGATAACGCAATGACTTCCTCGTCACCTGAGAAAAAAAAGCGAGAAAGCAGGTAAATTCTGGATTATTAGATGTCCACGTTCCTCCTTTCATCTTATTTCAAATTGTTCATTTAAGTTCTCAAGAAACTATTTACCTATGTCTATGAGTATATAGTCCAAATATATGCCTCAAAAAGGACTAATTTTTTAAATAAAGAGTGGTAGGAACTCACTACAATTAAATTTCGAAAAAAGGGCTTCATTCATTATGTTCTTCAATTTGTTTCCTTCTGTGGGTGGTGTTTGATAACTGATAGTACAGCTGGACACTTCTTTACATTAAGAATACCATTTTCATATATTGACGGCTAGGCTAATTAGCCTCTTATTTACTTCACATAGTCTAGGAAATTGTCCCTACTGAGAACATCTGTGTGTAAAATGTACCTTTAATGTGTTACATCAATACTGACGTATGGTTGGATGTTTTGGAATTCTTTTTTGGGTGCTAACAGAATTTTTGTAACACAGAAGATGATAGTTTGGTGCATTCTAAAATTGTTCCTTATGCCTTCTTATAGGCTATATTTTTGTTGACTGAATATGGTCATTGTCATTGCTATATTACTTATCACATGTCACATTCATTAAAAAACATTTAAGGCTGCTTAAAGTAAATATGGATTACACACCCCAATAGAAAATTTACCAAATACAATAAATTATTTTCTACCCATTTCCTAAAAATTTAAAAACTTCTCAATTTGATACTCTTAAAAAATATCTGTTTTACTTTATTTATGAATCGTCAAAGGATATCTTAAAATTGACATTTCTATTTCAACAAGATAGTATATATCTTCAGGGTAAGATTAGTTTTAATTTTATTTGCATTAATTTACTACTCATCTTTCATTCCTAGTTTTTCTATCTTACAGCAAAACTAGTTTATGGGAAAAAGAACGCAGGAATCGTATAAATGACTATTTCAAGAAATTATGGGAAGTCTTACCCGTGTATGATGCATCCAAACCACTTTCTAAACCAGATATATTGTTACATGCAGCTTCAACTATTAAAGAACTTGATGAAAAACTCAATGTATTTTTAGTCAATTCTGAAGAAGAAAAGATTTCAGAGCAAAAATCAACAGGTAAAAAGCTGTAGAAGTTTGTAACAAACAGAAAAATTTCTATAACACATATTAATTTTAGTTTCTAGTAATGTAATTAAGAAATTACAAGAAAGGGTAAAAAAATTGCTATTACGCAATGAACATCTTGCCAGTTTGCTCAAAACCACAGGTATTAAAATTCCCTCTGAATGTGGGGTTGTTAAGAAGCTTAAGTCTAGACGTAAATATATTAATGTCATTTCAAAAGAACAAGAAGCAAAAATGTTACAAAAGGAGATGGAGAGTAAGTTATATAATTTGCACTTTTTTATTAGCTTGATATGAATGGTTTTGTGTTAAAACTATGCCCAAATATAAGATGAGTTTTAATATATAAGGCAGACAAATTACTCCTGTAAAGACTCTGTTTATTTTCATAGATAAAACAAAATTATTGAAAAATCCTCCTATTTCTTAGAAAATGTTGGAATTGTCTTAGTTTTTTGTTTGTCTATTAAGCTAAAACATTATCATTGTATAGGGTGTTTCACAAATTAAAAATGAAAAAAAAAAAATTACAAATTTTTAGATTTTGAGCTCCCTTGTACAACAATGTTTCGAAAAACCCATATGAACTCTTTAACATAAAATTTTAGTTTGACAAAAAACCTCAATTCAAAAAAATGCAATTTTACTGAATAAACTTTAATTTGGATGATAGATTTTCAACTTTTTTCCTTGTAAGTATTTCTATTGAATGTTAACAACACACATCTATTTACAGAAGAAAATCAAGTTAAAACTCAAAAACCTAAAGCCTTGAAACCCAGAGCTAGGAGAAAAAAAACTTTAACACAAGATAGAAATAAGGCTTCTAAGAAGGTTTTACTGTCATCACAAAACTGCCTTTTTGTTGTCACTCAGTCTAGCTTACAACAAAACAATTCTTGCTTCATTTTATCTAGACCCCCAGGAAAATCCAGCCAAACAGGTAAATAGGTTCTTCAATTTCATGATTCCCTAGGTTTACATTTCGCTTTCAGTGTTGACAAACTCGGTTTTTATCAAAACTCCAGTGGCTTCTTCACAAGTAAAATCCTCAGTAGTCCCTGCCCAATCCCAATTATCAGGTCTCCTTCCTGGAACTTTAGTATTCTCCAATGGTACTGTTATGCCTGTTATTCCTAACCCTCAGCCCCTCCCAGTTTTGCCTACAATTTTCACCAATCCTCTCTCAACTGCCCTCTCAACCCTTATAGTTGTGTCAAGTAAAAGCAACACTACTAGTACCACTAACACCACTCAGAAAAAGACCACAATACCAAGTTCTCTTAAAGAAGTGGCTGTTGCCAATTCACTTTCAGTTCTCAGACCTAGGACCAGTATAACAAGCACGACGCAAGTCAATAAGGTTCCTATTCCTGCATTAACATCCAAGTACAATAAGTATAATTGTTTAAACAGTGGCATTACTTCAAGTAGAAAGTCTGAGCCACAAAAAGGTGGGGGGAAGAGTGAGAGTAGGAAAAAGGGGGCTGAGCAAAGTATGCAGAGTGAGGCTAAACGCACTAAAGTTGTCTCTGAAGTTGTTGTCAAAACTGACCAAATATCTAAAGCAATCGAGACGGATTCTCCAGTAAAAGTTTCTGCTAAAGCCGCAGAGCAATCAACAAATCAAGATATGATGGACACTGTAGGTGAAGTTGATAATGGAAAACCTAATAAAGATGCACTTGAAAATGAGCTAACTAGATTTGTAAGTACCCCTGCAGAAAATGGTGGTATCTCGAAGGAAACTTCTGATATTTTTCGAGGAGAAACTCTGCCAAATGTTGCAGAGGTTGCCATAAAACCTACTGACAATTCTGACAGCTTCCTATTGGATAGACTTGCTGATACTGAAACTAATGAAAATCCTCAACCTAAGACTGTTAAGTTACAAAACAATGAGCTTAAAGACACAGAGCTTGATAATAATACTGTTGTCAAATCAACTGTGGAGATGACAGTGCCTTCTTGTCAGAAAGAGAGTGATGTAGTGCTTAATAGTTTACATGCCGACGTTATTAACCACCAGCATTCCAACAATATAAACGATTTAAAATCCTTGGAAATGCACCTACCACAAACTGAACTCTCTAATGATATTTTCGCCTCATTTCAAGTACCTCCAGGGTGTCAGAACCAGGAATCTACTTCTCCCACTGCAGCTTTCTTGCTCGCGTTTCCGTTGGTTTCTTCAGGCACTAAAGTCGCGGAAGTGTTGGGGGATGAGAACTCTGAGAGCCAAACTGGAACCCCAAACTTATTACAAATTGGTACGATGGACATTGCCAAGCCCACGCAGTCCTATTCGGAGAGTTTAACGCCCAATTTGCTCAACTTTGACAGTTTCAGCTTTTTTGGCAAAGATAGTTGCGCAGGGTTTTATAATAGCGGCGGGAAAAACATTGACGGATTTAATGTTAGCAGTATTAAAAGTCCAGTGAAAGCTCTTAGCAGCAACAATAAATCTCAAGTCGTTAAAGAGATTAGCTATAATAAATTTCCAGATTATCAGCAGCGTAACGTTCAAAAGGAGATGATTGGTAACAGCGGGAAGTTACCAGATTTGATACAAGGTGGAAGTAGTAGTACTGTGGATATCAGTACTAATATTTTTTCGTTTAAACCTTCTGGAACTCATCAGGGATATTCTAATAAAAATGACGCTTATTCTGCCAAGTTTTCTAGTCATTATTCTGGGTATAAGAATTGCACTAGTTCTTCTGCTAATTCTAACCACTTTGCTGGTAATAACGTTACGAAGCAATATGCTCCAGTATACACCAGTGCCGCTACTAGCAACAGCTTTTACAATGCTTTTGGAGGGGAGGATATGTCGGGCTTCACATCCTCATATACGAACGATTACAACAGAAAATCATTCACGAACTGCAACACGAATCAAATTTACCAGAAGGACAAACTCCAGAACAACAACTTGCAAACCAAAATTAAAACCCCTGGTCATAATAAACCCATTAATTGGATGACTACTCCAAGCACTACGACCTCATATAAAAGCGACTATTTTCTGCCCCCTTTTAGCGGCACTAGTTCCAACGCGTTTACAAACGCTAATAGTTATTTTAACACCCCCACATACACAAATTCAAACGAGCATTTTGGCCATCAGGACTTTAGAAAAACCAGTGATATGTACCCCTCTTATCAGCGACCGGAAAATGAGGAAAATCAGTTCTCATGGTCTCCGAGCAAGATTCCTCAATTTTTAGACACCTCTCAGCCGTTTGTACCTTCAACTTTGCCTACTTTAGTTGGAGATTTGGCATTAAACACCCCTGTAGTGGAGCAGAAAGTTTATAAGGATCAAAGGGCGAGAGATAGTGGGGGAAGAGCTAGAAAGACCGGTAGCTGTGAGGGCCAGAGTAGTTTTTTGTCAGTGAGCCAGTTGGTTGATCAAAATCAGGAAAATGGTCCTGCGAAAGTAGCTTCAAGAAGAAATAGTGGGAATCGCTCCAAGGCTGGGGTAGTTAAAAGTAATAAAAGAGCCTCTGGAAGGTCTGAGACCGGTAAAGAGATACATGGCAGTTATCAGAAAAATGAGAAACCTGGGTTTGCCAGTAGTAACATGTTTAATGAGGTTAAGCAACCTTCTAGAACTAATAATAATTCGAAAAATATTCGAAGTAGCTACTCGGCGGAAGCCTTAATTGGGATTCAAGAGCCTTCTCAGAGGAATGCTACTTGTCAGAGCAGTACAAATAAGACTATTGTCCCGAATTTTTTAAACGAAAATATGTATTTCCCTTCATTAGAAGTGTCTCAGGATAATAATAGCTCCTACATGCATTCGTCAGGTCAAACCTATCATCAATCCAATACCTCAAGTTTTACTCAAAACTTTACGACCACTTTCCACAATAATGCCAGTTATAGCAATAATTTTGTATCCACTATAACATCCTCCTATGTGGCAAGTAATACTTTTATGTCTACGTCCAACACCCAGGACTTTCTAGGGGATGCAACCAATCTCTTCCAAAGCAACGTAACTCCTATGGCTAGTAGCAAAGAAAAGTGCCACTTTTCCAAGAATTATTACAGGCAAGTTGAAGTTAAGGATGACAAAAATCAGAGCTATAGTTGCAAGAAAGTGAAGAAACGGACACTGAACGACAATGTTCTCCCTAATTTTGACCTACCTTTTTTGTCTATGCCTGGTGCTATTAATTCCCCAGTTCTGCCAGATGATTTTCATACTACGTACCTACCTCCAACCACAATATATTCCTGTAAAAATCCTTTGTATTCAAAACCAAACACCGAAAGTATTCCCAATACTTTGATGCCACCTTTGGCCCCTGCGATAACAGGTCGAGCCACTGTTCAACATCCTCAAATGTCACCGTCGGTCAATTCAGCTGGAACGACACTGGCTAACTTTAATTTGAGTACGATTTTTCCCGAAATTAATAAGGTTAGTTAACCGTTAGTATGAGTAATTAAGTAGTGTATAAAACGTAGCATGTAATGAGTATTTAATGCAGTTTTATTCGACTTTTACTTATGGACTCATTTGTAAGCTTGTTTGGCTACACACTGATCTGAAATAATCTTTAAAACTTTACATGACATAGTTATTACATAACTGTTATAGTTTTCTCTTTACTGTTTAGGGTTTAGGTCAAGAGCCATTCATTGAGAACCGCAGTAAAGACTTCGCCCCTTCAGCTAAACCATTTGGAAATTCATCATCGCATCATATTGGAAGTTTTCCGATATGATTTTTTGGAGTTGCGTTTGTAAGTGTTTATTTATATAACGTTATAGCTTAAACACATCATAGTCTTATATTTAATTTAATAGGTGTTTTTGGACAAATTTTCCTGTCTTAATGGTGGACACCCAGGTAATATTAAATATTTTCTTAACATTTTAAAAAACGCTTGTGGAGACGTATTCCTACGAACAATATCAAGGAATATTTTTGAATATAAATGATTGAATATTAAGACAATAATGCCAATAGTATGTATAACAATTATTGGATTCGATCTTCTGTGCTTATTCAGATAAAGTATGTAGTTGACTAAAGAATCCATCTTAATTAAAATAACAATACATGAGGCATTTATCTAGGAATATTCATTTGAGATATTTGGTAACGTTTGGTATGGGATAAATAATAATTGGTGGATATCGACCGGTATTTGTAGAAGTACGTAATCTGGCTTTAGGGGATGGACTTTGTACTGTGGGGAGTAGAAAGCTCCCCGTGAAATCATGTTAAAATGACGTGAGCTTATTAAACTTGTGTATCTCAACGCTGCTTTAGGCTATTTCGGCATTAATCTCTGGGGAATGCTCTACTCTTTAGAGCATGAAATCGAGTAGAAAAACATTGTATTTTATGCTACAAGACAACTAAAGACAAATTACTGACCAAACTCTACCTAGAACACCATACCTATCAAAATCACTCAAGTTTGTTCAGCGTAGGTGCAAGAACAGGAACTCCTACTCAAAAACTCTTCCTGTGCTGAAGCTGGATGATTGATACAACCAGCATGTGATCTGTGACCTACAATTGAACAATAATTATTCGGTTATTTGCAGTGGTGTGGTAATGGAATCCCGCTAGGTAATTAAGTGGTGTTGACAACGCCTATAGACAGCTGGATGACTTATTGAGAGGGATGTGGGGTGTCAGCGGTGGATTGTTAAGTGAACAATGTCAAAATCATCCTTCTACGGAAATGCTTCAGTAGTTGTCTTCATTGTTTCCACTTGAAGCCACCATATTCGAGTCATTTTCTTGATTCATATCAGCACGACGCGAGTGAGGTTTAGTGATATTAAAAGGATTTACCTCAAAACTCAGTGAAAGCAGTTTGATTGACCTTTTTCAGACCTTGATTGATGTGTCGCGTGTGTATTTTTGAATCAACTTGTATTTCGCATAAGGAAATGCCAAAACCCGAGTATTAGTGAGGCAACTCCTTTACCTATTGAGATGTTGTTAGAATATTTCACTCACAGCTGTTCTTTCAAATTTTTCTTATCTTTGGGTCGCTAGTCATGCTGAATCTGATCGCTTATTAACTGAAGATCCATGTCGGCTTCTATATATTGACGCAGTGTGTGTTTATTTTACGAGAGTCAACTGCTTGCTGTGTAGTCTGTTCCAGGTCATTGTCGGTTTGTACAAGTCGGACAACTTGAACTATTTATGGATCGTGGACATCATTTCTGACATCCTGAATTAAACAAGATAATGAATTGGGTTACTAAAAATTATCCTTTCATATATATACGATGTTAAACTCATATTCAATCAGTCGAATCACCCGAATGACGAAGCAGTATGATCGGTCAAGCTCTTTATATTGTTCGCACTGAGTAACGTTAACACCAGGTAATATTCATGCATAAAAACTCAGTTGAATAATCTAGTGATAGTAGAAACAACTATTCTATGAATGTTCCTTCTAATTCATCAATATTCTATGAATATTATAGTAAGAAAAGTATAAATATATTTAAATAGGAGATACTGAAAAATTTCCAGAGTATCTAATATCTCGGAATATTCCCTGTTAGAGAAAAAGCATTTTTTCATAGGTACACCTTTTTTAGGGGAGAAAATTTACTCTTCCCATATTAATGTCCTAATTGGTATGAAACATATTAGAATATGTTGTTGAAATGAAGAAACGCAACACATCGGTGTATTGCGTATATTTGTTTAGTTTATAATATATTTTTACAGTGCAGGAATATTTGAATATGTTACAGGTGATCTATAGAGGACTGTTCAGTTTCTAAACCGTTACAGTTAGAGAATGTTAGTTAAGTTTGGCAAAAGTTACTAAATTTAATTGTAAACTAAACTTCGAAAGCGATATTGCCAAATTTTGTTTCGTTTACAAAGTATTTCACAAAAAATTAAAAATCTGTTAGTTTTTTCTAACTAAGTATAAAAGAGACATGCGCCTTGTTTTTCAAAAACAAATCAATAAGAGATTATATTTATATTTTAAGTTTACATACTGATCTAATAAAAAATTGTCTTTTTGCCGTTTAGTTTCTACGATGCAAGCTATATTTTTAATTGTTTAGTTATGGATTTGGTATTCTGAGTCGTATTTTGTGAGTATTTATGTCCTCAATTCAACGATATTTTACAAGATTGCTCGCTAAACCGTTTTATTACCAAACATCCATCATGAGACTTTTTATAAGATTTTTGTCCAAACCTAAATTTTATTTTAAAAATACGGGTTAAGTTACACCAATTCGTTATATTATTAAAAAAAAGGTTGCTTCGAACCTAAATTTGGAAGGAGCGAATAAAAGTAAAGCCTTCGAAAACCCTGTTTGTTTGTTTTCAAATGAAACGTCGAAACAAGTAATTTTACGATATATTATCGACTTGGGGATAAAAAGTGCGTTCAAAATACGATGAAAAAATCAGGCTTGTTTTTAAAGAAGTGAAATTAAGGCCAACATCTTAGAAACTGTGGAGCAAAAAGAAAATACATGAAGGTCAGTGTGCAAGCCTGAGAAAAAATGATGTTTTGTACTGATTATTTTTTTGTAGAACCGTCAGGTTTGGCTTTATTTGGAAAAAAAAATGTTTTTAATTTTTTTCTGATCTCTAGGTAAACCAACTGTAATTTGTAAATACTGTTTTCGAGCCCTAGTTTACCTTGGAATTTAGGAACTTTTTTCTCGTTTAAACGATCTTTTAACAACGGTTTGGGAAATAGAAATAGTGAATCATGGCAATCGGATTGCCTTACATAGGTATTCTTCCGGAAAGCAATCATTAAAGTCATGTGATTTTCAAGATACGTTTGACATGTACAATTCTATAAGAAACAATACAAAATTTTCTTTTATTTTTTATTTATACAGGGTGTTTGATTATAAATGCCTAATGGCTTAATCAACGCCTTAAATTTGCGGTTCACTATTATTTACTTGGTTGCGAAATAATGACTATTTGCAATAACTTATAACGTTGACTTACTTTCTTTTATTGTTGTGTCCTTAATTCGAGTTACTGTAAGAAATTAGGAATGTGAAAATTGTAAATATGTACTGTTAGTGTTAGCTTAACATTAAAGTGGCTGTGATTGGAAAAGTTGAATATAAGAGGGAACTGTTCCTTTATTATTAATTGAAAGTTTTTTTTTATTTACCTTATTTGTATCTTCAATCAAATTTGTTTTTTTTTAATCGTACACAATTAAATATTGATTATTTCTACATTTTGAAATACCCTTTTGTCGAGGATTCTTTGAAAATCTCGAGAATTGTCATTAAAAAAATTTTTCAAAATAGTGAAATTTTACCATTCAAATAAAAAGATAAAAATTCCAACGATTTTTAATTCGTATTAATATTCCCAAAGCGGAATTTGCGAATGTCATACCTACAATGTCCATTAGTGAAATAGCGTCTTATTACAAGGGTAAGATTTATGGAGCATTGGTCCAGAACAACTGTGGGTAATTAGGATGCTGTGGGATTTCTTGCCAAACAATGGTCTTTGTAACATCCCCAATCAATTATCGTAATCTCGCCTCAGGATTTCCATCTTGTAGTTGCTCAATTGTGATGTGTTGTACTTGTTTGCGGAGGTTGAGTGACTCTACCTATTGTTGCTTAAGTATAGGGATCCTACGCCGGGAGGAGTACGTTATATTCCGAGATGTATTGAATTATTATAGTTGCGAAGACCTGCTGAAATTTCGCAAGTTGATTGAGTCGAGAAGTTCGTGTGCAGCGTCAGTGCCGAACGTGAACCGATGGTAATAATTGTTAAATTGAAATAAACAAATTCAGTGAAAAGATTATCTAATCGGTTTCACACAACATAAAATTAATTTCATGCCCTTATGATTCCTCCGAGGGTTGAGCGTAAATTATTTTTCCATTCGTCTCATTATCATTGCAACACATTCAGATAAAGCATAAAAATTAAGTTAAGTTAGAGGCAGAGATATTCATCCCGACGTGTAAATCTACAAAGTTTCCTATTTAAAATGAAACTTTTGACTTTATACCGCCTCTTATCGCTCCCTTTTTATTTGAAGGGATTCTGCTTTCAGCAGGATAAAATTTTCACTTTGTCCAAGTTGGAATGAAAAGTTTGAAAAAAGTTCGTATATCGGTACGTTGTTCGTTCGGTTGTTTGGTGAATTTTTTCTCAGAGTTTTCAACGTTTTTATTTTGTTTTGTTTTATATAAAAAATATGGCTGTTAGCAAATATTTATTTATTGAGTTTTTTATTATTCAGTAATGTTCTAATGTTCGATATGTGCAACATAATGCGGTAGAAACGTTAGGTATGCACTTACTGTATTTATAGTGACGATATGTCTTTAAGAAGTATCAATGTGTTCTCTGGGAGTTTACAATAGGAAACATTCAAAATAATGGTACTTATGAAGCTACTGATGAGGATGTAAGGTAAAAATACGTGAAAAGGAGGTTTTAGAAACATCATCCCACTACCTCTGGAAATGCCCCCTTTGAAATTTTTAAATTGGAAAGGAGGGTTGTATTGTATTTCGTTTGAGAGATTATTTTATTCTGTTCATGGTCTTTTATTTTTTATTTTTGTACGTTGATTTTGTAGAAATTAAGCAAAAACCATTTTGATTTTGACAATTTTTACTGATATTTTATTTATTTTATAGCAAGAAATGTTGAGAGCGATCCCTATTGACTTCCATTCTCACGTACAGTTAGTCCTCAAAACGTCGTCGTAAATTATCTAACATTTCAGGTGTTATTGACCTGAACTCTTCTACGATTCGAGCACCTAACTCCTAGAGGGAATCAGATTGTGTCTCATCGATTTTGCTCATCAAATGTCTGTAAGAAAAAATCTAAGAGACTAAGGGCAGGGTATCTCGCGGGCCACTTTATTAGATTTCATGTGTCAATAATCTGAATTCTTCATCTAGAAATAGTGGAACAGCAGCAGTTTGTAGTATTGGGGCGCTCCATTCTTTTGACAAACTAATTCTTGTTAGTTCACAGGCGAGGATCTTGTTTAAGTACTTCAGTTATTCTGGGAGATATGGCGTCTTGTAGAAATTGTAGATAGTTGAATCCGTTTAAGTTTCCAGGAGTTAAAAAATGGTCGAACACTGTGATCACCCAAAATTTCTGCCCAAACGTTGAATTTTTGAGATTGTTAAGTCTGAATCTCTCGCAATAAATGAGGATTGATATTACTCTAGTAACAACAATTACCTCTTAACTCCATCATTTAAATAGAACGAATATTCATCAGAAAATGTTTTATATATAATCTTTATTCTATTTAATAGAATAGTTCATTAACTTACCTGGTCTTTCAGCCCAATTAGATAGCAGATGTTACAATGAAATTATAATTCTAATAACTTAGCCCATGTTATTCCTTCTTTCAGAGCCTGCCTAAGGTGTCTGTAGCGTGAGTTTTTCATCGGTCTTGATATATATATATATATATTATATATATATATATATATATATATATATATATATATATATATATATATATATCAAGGTCTTATTATTATCTAGTTTTTGTCATTGTTCATCCATTTTTGTTACATTCTTTCAAGCCTATTCCTAATTCTAGACATGCCAGTTTGTTCGTATGGCAGCTGTGTACTGGGACAGCATAGTGGATTATTATAATGTTTCATTCTAGTAATTGTTCTTAAAATTATTTGCTCGGTCGTTTGTGTGTATCGTTTCGTTTTGTCTGTCGCGTTCACTAGTATAATACATCCGTAATCCATTAAGGGTCTGCAGATGGATTTGTAGATGTGCGTTGCTGTTTTTGTACTCATTCTCCTGTCTTTATATGTTAATATTCAGAAGTGCTTACCTTGTTTGGAAAATATTGTATTGTACAACAAATGTATGTTAAAATGTAACATGTTTCTAAAAAATTCGCAGAGCCCTGATCGACGGTCGAATTCAGCCTCATTTGATTTCTGTACAAGTTTTATGACATAAAAAGGGAATTTTAATTTTTTTTTAATTCTATGAACAGTACTTTTTGAAACGCCAGATTTCTTAGCAATCTTTCGTACGAACGTTATATTGTCCACTTGAAATGTCCTAGAATCGCCATTCGGACTTCATAAACTCGCACTGGACGGTCAACTTCGTGTTTTTTTTTTGGACGGAACCAGTCTGATTGAATTTCATTAGTAACTTAGATACATATGTAAAGGTGGCATATCATTTGATCGGGATGATTTAAATTGAAATCACAGGCTGCCGCTCTTTCAGAATTATTGCTTTTGTAATGCAGGCTCACAATTTCGATTCTCTTTCATAACGTGTGTTTCATAACATTCAATTTTTAATCAAATTAAAAAATGAATGAACTGGAAAGTGATGTTTGGCCGGGAAGTACTAAAACCACTAAGTGCACAGTAAAATACCAATAAATTTTTCTCTAAAAACATTAGGGTTTATCAATTTGATATGGAATTTTAGAAATGTTATTGATACATATGGAATGTAGAGACATTTTGAGTCTAACTGTACACTTTCAACATTTATTATAACACTCGTGGTTAAAATTAAGTTATTTGATTTTTGTTTCAGTTCTACAAGACTGATGTATAAAAATATAAATTAAAAGTTTGGCCACGTAGAGAATAACATTACCTTTCAAACGAGGTATAACGCAATCTCTGTCCTAATTTGAAGATTTCAAAAGGGTGGTTTCCAGGGGTACAGGGATGATATTTTGAGAACAATTTTTTCACCAACTAATGTCTTCCTTATCAAAGGCGATGTTTTGTAACGTTTTTTTTTAACAAAGTACAAAATATATATTCAGGTTGGGAAATTTTCCCTGAGACACGCAGTATTACAGGTTATTCATAAATGCAAAAGTAAACATGCAAATAAAACGTGTTGCACTGTTAAGAAGGCGTCATTTGCCCCTTAGTATAGCTACTTAGGGATAACTACGTAAGATGAATCTTTTAGATTACTATACAAAAGAAAATTTGTATGAAATGATAGATCGGAAGCAAAATCGGATTGTCTTACTGGTGTTGAAGTATGCTTTCAGCTTCAAAGTTTTGGTTATTATCATTACTTCAGGAAATTACTGCAAATATCCTGAATGTGCGGCTATAGTTGAGTGTCTCATAGATTAGACTTTACTATAGTTTGTTCTTTAGATCTTTGCGGGGGTATAGAATTAAGGAGCACGTATGTGTCTAGGGTGTGCAGGGGGAATGCAATATTAAAATAACAAAGACAGAGATATAATACACGTCTTTTACAGACTAGACTAATGGGTCAAAATTGATAATGGGAGTGTATACGGGTCGAGTGAAGATGATGGTATGAACGTATGTTCTTGAGTTGGTTATTTGTTACAATTCTAGAAGGATCAGAGGTGTCACAATATATGTTAATGATTTTACTATGTTTCGTATAAGTATAAACAGTTTTCGTTACTTATATTTTATTTTTCTGATGTTTAGTTCATGAATTAATAGTTCTTCATCTCCTCATTCTTTACTTGCCCGTGTTGTACCAGATTTTGTTTTATTTCAATGTAAAAACAAAAAATTTGAAACGCCACTGGTCATATTTTTGCCGACTTTGAATTGATTTAATGCATGTATGAGGCACATGTAAAAATCCAAATTACAAACTGTATGTACTTTTTGTACTTGTTTTGTTGGTTGAAATCAACTGGTTGAAAATAAGCTGATAGGGATGAACCGGATCCAGATCATAATTTCCCAAAAGGCCTATGGTTTACCTACGAACTATTATCGATATCGGAGTCGGAAAGACCTGATTCGCTCAGCCATTTCGCATTTTTGAAGAGCACACGCATATACATGTATTTCACCCTTTTTTTAGGTTTTGATGTAGGAATGCCTTTACATGTTCCTGTTTATTTCTGCCAAAAGATAAATCAGGAAATTCCTAAAAATATATGCCGGCGCTAACTGAGTTAGGGGCATTATAAAAATCAAGGCGCCAAAACTGAAATAAATCTTAGGCACAGCGGAGTGTAAAGAAAGCTATAATTTTTGATAAAATACTGTGTGTACCCTCTCGAAAGTCCGTTTTTGGCACTTTTGACTCGGAGATAGTTTATTATCTCTTATTAATATTCTGGAAAAATACCGGATTTATATCTGATATTGCGGCAAAAGAAAACATAAATTCTCGCTTTTGCCTCTGCATTTCATATGTGCTTTGGGAGTTTCTTCCCCAAAAAAGCGATCCCGAGAAATGCAGATGAATTATTTTGTTTATGGACTTAAAAACAAAGGCAGCACCTTCATTGAAAGCCTGGCACATACATAAAACAAGGTCGTCAATTGAGTTTTATTATTTGGCCGCAAATTCAGCCCTAAATTCTTGCGAGATATAAAGGGAGATGTATAGCCGAGCATGCAAATTGAATTGTTTTCGATTTATTGTCTTATGCTTAAGTTGATATTTTTCCGGAGGGGATTTATTTTATCGCTCTTTCGTATTTATGTTTGTTTCCGGAAACACTAGTTTATACGCATATCAGTTTCTCCTTGATTTATATTCGCTAGTGCTGCTTCCAACATTTATCTTTCGGTTTTTGCTTAAGCTATTTGCCCGGAGATACCAATTCGGTTTCATAAGCCGGTCACCATACGTTGTTCCCACCCAAAACATATTATCGAGGCGAAATCAATTATTTGAGGGTTAAATAAATTCTCTTTGTGATCAAATTATGCATAATTAAATTAACATCGGCGCGTAAGCAAAGTTGGATATTTATATTAATTAGATTGAAACGCGTGTATACGCTTACATAAAGCATAAAGGATTCAAGAGGCCATTGGTCCATGAAATATCTAAATTTCACTTACATCTCGTTGTGGGTTGCTTATTTGCGGTTCGTCCGTTTTGGTCTTTCTGCTCCGATGAATTCAAAGTTAAAATCGCAATAACTGAGTATTTGTTGCAGATGCCAATTAATGAAGAATTTATTCACGTGTTACTCTCCAATTTCCTTAACGTTTTGCCGACTAAATTTCCCTTTAAATCCCTGCCAAACATTTTATTGAGCTTCGACCATCACGTGCTAGCTTGTAAACTTCCCAAACAGCATCGGTCATGTTTTCCGAACCTAATTTTCTATTTGCAACACGTAACTGCATGACTGATTTACTCCCTTGGGAATCTCCGGCTTAATCTATAATAATTTTCACTTACACCCCGTTGCGGTTTGTTTGTATTTCGTTGGGCTGTTTAGTCCCTCTCGGTCGACGATTTTCCATTAAAGTTGGTCAAATAATCCGAATTACACGGTAGTGCAGTTAGCACTAGGAAAATGCGAGTTAGAGCAAATGTTAAAAGTTGTTATGGAAAGTTTTGCATGTACCACTTTGCTTTTTGTTTTGTCTTTTTTTTGAGTGGCAGCTTTGGGAGTATTTGGAAACAGTTTGAAACTCCTCCTTGAATGAATTAAGGACGCCGCAAGAGCTCTGATTTCTTTCCGTTTATAGAGGAGTTTGGGTCTTTCACTGCTTCTTGTACCTTCCATATATAGGGTGGGTTTCTTAAAAGTGTTAATGCCAATATTTTCAAAATTATGCCGGCGATGGAAAAACTCAAAAAAACGTCTATCATAATATGATGGGGGAACATGATTGAGAGTATGATGACCTCACTACCTTTTACCAAATGCAGTTCAGCCATCCGAAGTAATTTTTTTCTATAGCACGGGCATGGTTGGTACACATTGTCGGAAAGTATTTTCGATAAGCTTTTCAATGGTACCAAAGTTTCTGCAATTCCGCCCTCAAATGAATCCGATAATATCTAAAATGCACAATCCATGAGTAAAACACCTAGGCGTTGAATTAAACGGTTTTCAATGAGGAATATATCATAGAACTGATAATGAATTCAAAGTTTTATTGTAATTAAATCAAAATGTAAGATTTGCCGCTTAATATTAATATTTTTTTATAATGGGTGGTTGTTATTTTCCATGCAAGCGTACAAACGATATTCATGTTCTTGACACACAATCAAAGAATTAATAATAATGTTAAATGTAAAAAATGAGGTATTTTTCTTTTATCGGTATTTATGAACGTTTTTCTGCCCAGTGAATCGTCGAATTCTGTTTATTATCTGAGTTTCATTTCATGCTTCTCGAAAATTTTGAATCGAAACATGATTTAATATATTTCGGAATGGGTTGAAATAATTTGTATTTATGGTGTTGAGGAATGTTGTCTTTTAGCAATCACAAATATATTTCACCAGCGAAAAAAAAATGAATACAGAAAATAATTAAAAAAAAAAACGGTTCTGTAGTTAACAAAGAAAGAAATCAATTTAGGATATTAGATGAGCTTAGTCAAATCGAAGTTCTCGGACAATCTGTTCAAAACGTATCATTGTCTCTCTGTCAAGCATCTACTTTAGCTAGACTAGCAACAGCAACGATCTAAAAAGTTCTAAAATTACATCAAATTCATCAGGAATTGAATAAAAATGATCCAGACCGACAAATTGAATACAGAGTGACTCACGTTACTGTTTCACTAGAAACTTTTTGACTTGTAACCAATTTTAATTTTTCATATTTTGAAGTTAAACTAATATAAATACACTATATTTTTTAAAAATAATTTGAAGGTCATATTATTTCCGGTTATACTGGAAGTTAAGTTTTACTTCCTTATTTCAAATGGAACAACTGGTATATTTGTAAATTTTTGGAATATATGAATTAAGCTGAATAAATACCTATGAGATATCCCTATACCTAAACCTAATGGTTTTGAAGATATTTTGTTTTAAAACAAAAATCTTTCTTAAACACCATTTGTTCAAAATGGAAAATTATCAGCTATTATTGAAGCTGGCTTTATGAAAATTTGTTGATATGTTAACCAGATATGGTAGACTAGGTCAATGAGAAAAGTTTTTATAAATACTATACAGGGTGTCTAAAAAATAGTGTTGAATTTAAAGAACTTTGAAAGTAATAAAGCTGCTTATATTAAGTGGAACACATCGTCTATTTTTACATCTAAATTCTAATTTAATTATGAATCAATTTCTATTAAGTGTCTCTATACGTAAAATTTACGCTTTTGCTGTGATTTGCGATTTTTCAATATTGGACAATAATAGTTTGAAATATCTTAGTTGGTTTTGAAAACAATATGGCTGCTTTTTGCTAAAATGCGTTAATGTAAATGGTAGTTTAATAAGTTCATTCAACAGTTTAGAATCGTGAGATTTAATAATAATTATTCAAATAGTAACATTTAAAATTTATTCTTGATTTTTTAAAAATTATTTATTTAATTTATTAACTTTATTAAATTAATTAACAAATTTAATCAGGATCCCTGGAGATGTTCTTTTAGCACCTTTATTTATTGATGGTAATTTGAATGGTGAAATCTATTGTGACCTTCTAAAATATGTCATTTAACCAATGTTAATCTATCAGCTAGAGAAATAGCATGGCGAAAATGGCAACTAACAGTTAGATGAAAATTTCCTAAGATTTCACCAAGATGGGGCATCGCTACATTTTGTTTTATTCTTTGGGCAGTTGGATAACAATTATTCCGCAAGATAGATTAGAAGGAGGAGCGATGGAATGGGTCTCTAGGTATCCCAATCTGACATCGTTGGATTTATTTTTGTGAGGGCACTTGAAATATTTAATGTTAAAGATCCAACTAAAAATAATTGAAGAGTTACGAGAGCCAACTATTACTGAGTGTAGTGCAATTCTTAAGGGCATTTTTGTCAATGTGCGTCAAGATCTTTTATACGCTTGCATGGAAACTAATGAACACCTATGATAAAAAAATTATTAATATTGAGTGGAAAATTTTACACTTTGATTTAATTACAATAAAACTTCGAATTAATTATCAGTTCTATGATATATTTCTCATTGAAAACTATTTAATTCTTCACTTAGATGTTTTATTCATGGATTTTGTATTTTAGGCATTATCGGATACATTTGAGGATGGAATTCCAGAAACTTTGGTACTATTGAAAAGTTTATTGAAAAAGCTTTTCGACAATGTGACGCAACCATGTCCGTGCGATTTAAAAAAAGTGACTTCTGATGGCTGAGGTCTATTTGGTAGAAAATAGTGAGTTCATAATGTCCCCAATCATCTTCCCCCATCATATTATGCTAAATGTGTTTTTGGATTTTTCCATTATCAGCATAATTTTCAATATATTGGCATTTATACCTTAAAAAAACGCATCCGGTATGTCCCATCACTCTTTGTGTAGTTTTATTTTAATTTCCAGCTTGTCATTGTTTGCAGCACATAGCAATAAACCAACAATATTAATACGTTCGGCTGTAAAGGGAAGTAAATTATCCAGATTAACCGGCCCCGTCCAGAATTGAATGCGATATATAGAGCTATTGGGAGCCATCGAAAATCGCTACTTGTTTGCTGTCCCTGCGATAAATATATTTATTTAATTACCGGATGTTAGTTATTAAAGTGTAAATGAGGTCAAAATACAATGTTTGCTTTAGGCACTATAGAAATCAACAAATAATTACACAAACTTCTACATTTCAATTCTATGCTCTCATCTATCTATAACGGAATATGCCCTTGGGGGTGTTGCTGTCATGATTTTAAACTGATAACCCTGAATCCCTTAAATTTCTACGAAACAAACGATGCGAGCAATGGTTGCTGAAATATTGTGGAAACTCCGTTTCTGCACATTAATATTACGGGAGCAAAATTTCGGATAATCATTATTCCCATTATTGGAACACAGCCTTATTACGAGGGTAAGATTTATGATGCACCAACTGCGAACAAGTATAAGGCAATTATGGATAGTGGGAAATTTCCCTTTTGTAACAAAGGATGGAGGTTACCACTCAATTAATTATTATACATATTCCATTTTTCCATGAAGTCAAGACACACTGAGACATGGTATTAATAATATATTTAAGCTTGTATTTATTTTTGTCTAGAACATCGCGAGAACGTTTAGGTCTCAGTCTCGAATACTGAGACCTAAACCCAGACTTACATAATCTCGGTCTTCTTCATGAATCTGAGGTTTAGATTAATCTTGTAATGACGCGAATCTTTGGAGTAAAACGTAAACTATATTTTGACACAGGCGTGCGGTATGCCTCTTTGCTTTTACTAGGTGATACAAAACCAAAACATATCTATTAAAATTTTTTTCATGTTATTATTTATTTACATAAGAAGTAAGAAATCTGATATTATCACGGCTGAGTCACCCTTTCTTCACGAGATTCTAAGCTTCGTTGTTCACTTGAAGTCATTTTTAACCCAAATTGACCTTTTTTACAAGGAAAATCTTTAGCAAAACACTTGACCTGTTGTTTTGGCGGCCTGTAGGTTTCATCGAAGCGCTTGCCCACGAAACATCTTCAGATACATGAAACCTTCGACGATCGAAATTGTCTTTGGGAAATATATACACGGCGACTCATTAAGAGTGGGACAACCGAAAGCCAGAGACACCACATGTCAAAAGGTGATGATTGGAGAAAATATGCCTTCTCCTAAAGTTAATAGTTTCGGATATACACAGGGTGTTGAAAGTTTTTTTTTTATTTTTAAACTTTAATGCATGTTTTTACCATTATTCTGAAAAGATCTACATTAGACATTTGAAAATTTGTAAAATAAAGTTTTTTTTTAGGTAAGAGAATAGGATACGTTTTGAAATTTCCATTTTGTAAGTCGAGAGCGCCATTTATGGCCAGTGTTACACAATTTACTGTTAATAAGTTTTTACATTGTATGACTAACATAAAATTTTAATCAAACTTTCAATGAGCAATCATCTTTTCATTAATTTAGGGTCTTTATGTCATATCGATATTTCGATCCGTTTTCAAGAAAAACCTCTATAACGCACATTATGTTTAAATTTGATAATACGAGAAATTAAGGCAAAACAAATCACGTGTATTTTCATTTTGTAGAATATATAAAAATATAAATTGGCAAGTATGCAAGTATCGAATCTAGATATTTTCAGAATAATGTGGTATATGTAGGTAAATAAATTAATTAAAATTCTAACTTTCAACACCCTGCACGCAGGGTATTTGAAATTTGACATTCATCATTGGGATCTCGAAAACTGGAGGAAATATGAAAGTTTCAATGGGGGTAAAGTTGCTTAATTTATTTCATATTTTTGTAAATATTCGAAAAATCTAAAAATTGCAGATTTGGTTTTGATTTATTTTTAGTGTTATTTGACAAAGAAGCCCAAATCCACAAGTACATTTTCATTATCACTTTGTCGCAGCTGCACGATTAAGCTTTAAAATTTGCCACTTAACAAATTTTCCGTTGAAAAATTAAATGCGGCGGCCATAAGAAAAAATGGAGTTGTTGATGGTAGTCGAAAGAAGAAAAGTCGGATGGCAAATTGGAATACGTTATCGTGTAGTTGAAAAAAAGTAGCAATGAAAATGTACTTGCGGTTTTGATTTTCCTTCCCAAATAACGCTAAAAACATAAAAACCAAATGTCAAATTTTCAAAACAGCATTTGGTTGAGCACTATATTAAACAATTTTGTCCCCATTAATTTTTTTTTGCATCTCCTTTAGTTTTAAAGATCCCAATGGTGAGGGTTTAATTTGAAATGCCCTATATATCTGAAACCATCAACATTTGAATTAGGCTTTTCCCCCCAATTAACATCATTTGACGTGTAGTATCTCCAGTTTTGGGTTGTCCCACTGTTATGTAATCACCCTGTATATCTTCAGTGTCGAGGAACCGTTAAATTTCTGCTATTTATATCTCTACAAATCCCAACGTTATCGTCGTTATTCAAAGGAGGGAGGGTACTCAAATCGACCTGAAAAAGTATTTCTTTCATAGCACTTTCCTGAAATTATTAGAAGAAAACTTTACTGATCTGGAACTTAGGGTTACTTGAAAACCTGGTTGTCTCGAGCAGCGTAACGTGAAGTTCCGCATAAAGAAACTTAATTGCGCTGAACGAGGCGTTTTAAGCTGACTTAAAGCAACTAACTTGCTGAGCCGAACAAAGCAACTCAAATCGACAACTCGGTTAGAATTTGTGTTGGGAGATTCACGGGAACCAAGTAACCGAAACTGAAAAATGAACCTGAAAGATCAACGGAAATTTCATATTGACTTGACTTTGATATTGACTCGTACAAACTAAACCGAACAGACGACTTTAACAAAATCAATTTAAACTCACTCAAACAAATAACTTTGGTCTGAATTTAACAAAGTAGTGTCAATTGGCCTGAAAGAAGTAACTCCATTGTAACTATATAAAACAAGCTAAATTGGTTCGAAAAAATATTTTTACTTGAAATAACTAGCTAGCGATAAACTTTAGAGGTAGCTGCATTAGTCGCTTTTATTAATCTGTTTTAACCTGAAAAAATGAAACTGACCTGGTTCGAACAATGAAATCCGAGCTGATATGAAGTACGAGGATCATCCCAGAAGGACCCGACCTGACATATACAGGGTGTTTATTACGTATTTGTACAAATTTTAAAGAGTGAATCTTTAAGTAATTTTAAGATAAAAAGTTCATATGAGCGCGGGTCCGTATCGATTTGGTGCTTGAAATACATGGCTTCAGAAAAAAAAATTGTTCAGTATTTTAATTATATTTTTGTTCAGTAATATGTCAAATTAATGAAATTCTAGATACTCAGAGTATCGTAGATGAGAAACTGAAACATTTATTTAGTCGTTTGTTTAATGTTGGAGGGCTCCACATACAGTGTTATACATGGATTTAAACAATTGTAACTCTAAGTATTTGTCGCTGAAAGCAGTCGTTTTGGCAAAAAAAAGGTTTAAACTTAAACTTACGTTCGATGTTTCTAACTTTAATGACTGAGAGTTTTTGAAAAATAAGCAAAAAAATACATTATTTAGAGTCACGTACTATGTTGGACTATCAGTTCACAAATTACCATCACCAAATTAGGGAAGATTCGACTCTTTTGAAATTTAACTGCTATTTACAATCCTCAACAATATATTACAATAAGTAAATTTGCTAATTAGAACATATTTGTTGATCTAAAGGAGCTTGTGTAAAACTCAATCATGAGTTCTTCTAATACGCAAACAGGGTGTGGCCCTTAAATCACAGTATACAGAATATATGTACAATACGTACACCTATCCCGTATCCACCCTTACAGTCAGGCAAATTGTTTGGTTGGAAACGTTTCAGTCTCCTCGTTGCTGGCTCTCTGAGCAAATTACTCGCTAAGGCATGAAGATGTTTTTTGATTCGATCCTTAAGTTTAAGTGAAAATCTAAGTATTTCGTCCGTAACCCAAGTGATGTTGTATTTGACAGACTCCTGTTGAGGGATAAGGACTTCATTTAACGTAACCGGAGGACAAGTATTTTTCCTCAACGTGTAAATTACATTTACAGACTTTTGTTGATTCACTTCTATCCTCCATTTAGGAAGTTAGCTCTCAAAGTAATTTAGCTCTTCCTGCTTGCTAGCGGTAGCCTGTAAACACTCACTTCCTGCCGCCATTAGTTTGGCAGTATCATCGGCAAAAGTTGAGATTAAAACATTTTGACCATTAGGCATGTTAGCAGTGTATAAACTGTATCAGGTTGATTCGAAAACTGAGCCTTGAGAATCTTCGGCTTTAATGCTTTTTAGGTCTGATAATTTGTCATCCACTCTCACTTGGAACAGTCGATCACTCAAGTATGATTTCCATATAAGGTAGTATTAGGGTGGGTTAGAGTTGATTTTGTTGAGGAGGGAAGATTAGATAAAAATAAAAATTCGCAAAAGACGTGCTGTATCTTTCCTCTGTAGCGTCACTACGCAAAAAAGAGTAGGCACATTGCATAGCAAGCCTTGGAAAACAATCCACAGGTTGCCATGGCAACAGAATCAATAATCTCAGTTTATTTAAAGAAAAGTGTTTTATTGTCATTTTGATGTTATAAGTGATAATTTATTGCGTGTTGTGTTCAAAATGTACCGGTGTACTAAGGTAGAAATAGCAGACATTCATTTCACCTATGGAATGGCTCACGGTAATGCACAAGCTGCAAGACGAATGTATCAGGCGCGATTTCCTTAACGGGTGGTTTCACACGTCCAAACTTTCATTAATATTCACCGAAGACTTTCTAAAACTGGCATTTTTAAAAGGACAACAGGTGTCCTAGGAAGGCCTGCGAGAGTCGAGATTGAAGAAGCTGAGTGACATAAAATAGAAGATGATCCGCAAATTACTACACGGAAAATTGATCGTGAATTAAATATTACAAACAAAATTATGTGAGAAATTTACGGATGTCTAAAACTTTATCCTTATCATATGCAACGCATGCAGGCTCTATTACCTAGAGATTTTCCCCTCAGAGGAGATTTAAGCATTTGGTTGCGTGATAGGTTATTAAGAACCCCGGATTTCTTAAGCCATGCGCTTTCCATAGATAAAGCTTCGGTTTCTCAAAATGCCGTAAATAACATTCACAATAACCATATCTGGGCTGGGGATAATCTGAATGTTGTCATAGAAAATCGTTTTCAAGTACAATTTCTCGAAATATTTGGGTTGAAATTGTTGGTGGTCACCGTATTGGATCTTCCATTCTTTCACAAAAATTTGATGGCGAAGAGTACCGAAGGTTTTTCGGGCACCGGTTTCCTGAACATTTAGAAAAACTAGATTTGGAAATTAGAAATTGGCTGCGGTTAATGAACGATGCAACACCGCAACACTTTAGTTGGATTGCGCGTCAATTTCTGGACGAGAAATACCCTAACCGTTGGATAGGAAGAGCGGGACCGCAAACCTGGCCTCCCAGATCACCAGATTTGAAGCTTTTAGGTTATGTTCTGTGAGGTCATTTGAAGTGACTAGTTTATAAAACCCCGGTCCACAATGAACAAGACCTAGAAAATAGGACATTTGGTTCGTTTGCCATTAATAATCAGACACCAGGTATATTTGAAACAGTTCGTCAATCAATGTTAATGTGAATTGATGCACGCACTGCAGTAGTCGGCAGTTATTTTCAGCAATTATTGTAAATGTTATTAGTTTATTTACAAAAGCCGTTTAGACTTAGTCTTGTGAGTGATATAAGTTTATCCCATGATAATATGATCAACAAAGGACACATTTCCCGCTTATTTTTCAAAAACTTTGTCATTCAACTTATAAACTTTCAACGCAGGTTTATGTTTAAATCCTTTTTTTATTTATAACGGCGGCTTTCAGCGACAAATGCTAAGAGTTATGGTTATTTAAATCTAGGTGTTACATCGTATGTGGCGTCCTTTAACTTTATACAAAAAACTAAGTGGATATTGAGGATCTCATTACTGATACTTCTAGTATCCAGGATTTCGCTAAATTGCCACGTTATTAAACAAAAATATGATCAAAGCAGAAAACAAAACTCTATTTAGAGGCAACTACCTTAAGAATCAAGCCGCGGCGAAACTACGTTTATATTAATTTTTTATATTAAAATTGGTCGAAGATTTACCTTTTGAAGTTTGAGTTAAGTACTTAATAAACACTCTGTAGAAGGCGATTTTTTGGTGAAAAATTGCCGATATTGCAAAGATCTAACCTTGAAAAGCGTATGTGCACAATTTGAGGGTGCCACATTGATTTGTACTTGTTTTGAAGTTATTTTTAGTGAACACTTTTAGAGATTATGTGAACATCGAAAAAATTGGTCATTTATGCCTGATTTATTATTTTCATTTGAAAGGTATTAGTTCATCCAACATCAAAGCGGTGTTAGATTCTACTCTGGGGAAATATGGTCATGCGTTAACACGTGTTAACAACAAAATATTGGATGATTTTAACGCGATCTGCCAAGAGGGAACCCGTAGCGGTCGGCCCAATGACCCTCCAGATTTAACCGCTTCAGATGTTGTGGTGAAAATTCACAAAATTGTACTGGAAAATAAGCATTTCAAAAAGTACTGTACATCGCATTTTGACCGAACAATTAAATATGAGAAAGCTCTGTGCAAGATGGGTGCCGCGATTACTCACAATTGAACAAAAACAGCGCAGTGAGGATGTTACAACGAAGTGTTTGGCAAAGTTTCGCAGCAATAAAGCCGAGTTTTTGCGCGGATTCATAACTATGGATGAAACATGGGTCCATTATTTCACACCTGAGACGAAAGAGCAGTCAAAACAATGGACTCAAAGAGGATAATCGGTTCCAAAGAAGGCGAAAACCGTTCCATTTGCAGGAAAGGCGATGGCTTCAGTTTTTTGGGATGAACGTGGGATAATTTTTATTTCCCATCTCCTTAAAGGAAAAACAATGAACGGAGAATATTATACAAATTTATTGCAGCGTTTGATCGAAGAAATTAGGAAAAAGCGACCGCATTTGATGAAAACGAAAGATTGACACTTCCGTCATCGCGATGGCTAAAATCAATCAACTTGGTTTCGAACTCTTTCCTCATTCATCCCATTTACCAGATTTAACCCTTTCAGATCATTTTCTACATCCAAACTTAAAAAAATAACTCGATGGAAAAAGATTTGTCAATAACGAAGAGGCGGAGTCCGCGGTTGATGTCTATTTTGAAAGATTCGAAGCTTCTTCATAGAACATCGCTGGAAAAAGTGTGTCAATCTTAAAGCAAATTATGTTGAGAAATAATGCATCATTATCGGAATGTATTTTTTTTAGGTGTTAGGTTGGGTACTTCTCGGACTATCCTCGTATAATTGCGCGAATCTCCATCTCCCTTATAGACATTTCAACGACAAGGATCTCATTCTTATGTACCTGAAAGTAGAACTTTCCTTAAAAAAGCTTCTAAATAAATATACTCTTCTTTATCCAGTTTAACGTAGATACGTCTTCCATCCTTAAAAAGATATAGCATCCTAGATGGCATCGCCTTAAATCTCGGATCTGACATAAACTTGGGAACGAACTTTTTAACCGGGAATTTTTGAGATGGTACGTTAAGGGGTTATATAAAGTCGGAACTTTCATTTCAAATAGAAAACTTACCAGGTCTATGCTTGAAGATGAATATCACTTCTCACAACTTAAATTAATTCTACGTTTTATCTGCACCTAGCTTGGAGATGGCTCTTTCAATAAGAGGACCCTGAAAGTTTTAAATCCCGAACATGAGTTTGCTTGATCAACAACTCTGCAATTTGCACAAAAATAATGAAGAATTTGGTTTATTTTTAACTCAAAATACTTTCGGGTATACGTCTCCTATTCCCTCAGGGATTTTTATGCCTGGAAAGCCCGACGTTATATTTTTCATCAACGATTCATAAATATTTCATGAGTTTAGTGGTTGTAAAAGGACATCAGGGCCTGGGAGATGGTTTGCAGTTCCTCTATTTATTACGTTAGACTGAACAATGTATTCCGAGGCATGTCTCACGAATGCCCTATAATTCCGGATATCAGATAATTTAGGGGCCAGTGGGATCGGGACTAATATAAAGTAAATTGTTTATAGGGCTCCATTGGAAGGTCAAGGAAGGTTTTATACTTGTAAATTTAGCAATAGTTTGAATAAATGCAGGAAACGAATTCAATAAGAAGCCTGTCATTGGAGATATTTGCGGATTCTTAAATGCTTAATCTTAACCGTCGTATACTTTATGCTGTCACTTAAACATGAACTGTATATCGTATTCATATGTAATTCCGGTGATAAATGCTGCAAAAGCAATTATAATTACAGAAAATTTATGGTTATTTAGGGTTCCTGTCAGCGGTTAATTTTATTTAGGGAGGGAGAAACCTAAATAAATTGCAAAGTTCATTAAATTTAGTTAGTATAATGTATTACTGTAATCTCGGCGATTTATAACGATTTAGCAAATTTATTACCCTCTACCTATTTACAATAATATATGCAGCACGTTTACTACTAAACGTTTGTTGACAGAGAATTAATTAATGCCAATATAGTATTCGATGCCATTAGTTTAATGAACGCCTGGATATTTTGGTGAACAAATTCGCGGTTTTGAGTATTGTAGATTGTTATTCGAGTTGCGGCTGAAAAGGCTGACCAGTCTATTCAGTTTACATAACGTTTACGTAAACAATGAGCGCATTTCGGCCTGCGATAATTCTCTACTCGCTTTTGTATTTGATCACTATTAATAAGGTTTCGTACCAGGATAATAACTAACTGGTAATCGTTGAAATCAGATTTAATGAGCAAAAGCGATTATTTTTTTAAATCCGTATGGATTTCCTTGTGTGTACCTGAACCAGTCGTTTGGAATAGAAATTTTAATTAAAAGTAAAAAATTTATCCGGAAATCAAATAAATAGGCAATTTTTGAAAATTTAAAAACCTGCTCCCATATCGCTCTGAAATATTATGATTTCATCTCCATTTTCCAATTTAGAATTTGTTCATTTCAACCAATAATATTATATGAAAACCCGTTATTTTACATTACGTCAAAATTTCCTAGTAAATAAAAACAAAAAACCAAATAAATGCAGATTCGGAAGGAGCATGCAGCATGATGCAATGAAACGTAGCAAGTAGCAAGAATACTCGTGGACATTTAATATGAATATAATTTTTTGGAAGATAAATGCGTTTTATGACCCCGAAATTGACGGGAAAAGAGGTAGAAGACTCGGGAAAGTTATGAGATAAATATGAATTTTTCTGGATTTTCCATGAATGCTTAAAACGTTGTTTTTTATTTGCCCAGAAAAAGGTTCTTCGGAAATCAAAATAGCTGCAGATTTAACTTTTTGTTCTAAACGAGGCGTTAAGTTCTCACTACTACGCGAATAAAGTGGTACTGTATCTATTATTGGAAGACTTTAATGGAACAAAACTGACCGTTGAAGTATTAGACAGGTAAAGACTTTAATCAATTTCGAATATTAAACGAGGTTTTAAACTCTCTGCAGACATATCATTTCTTCTCCTAGAAGCGGCTTTAAGCTGGTTATTTTCACTTCCACGTGGATCGGTCGTAATTGGTCCGTTATTAAGAGGCAGCAAATAGACGAAATCGTCCGTCGAAGTACATAAGTGAGTAAAAATTTTAATACATTTGAAAAGTCAAAGAAGTCCTTAAACTATCTGTACACACAATATTTCTTCCTTTGTAAGGGGCTTGAAGCTGTTATTTCCGTTTTGTATTTGCGAGAAGTCCAGACCTTAATCCAGTGGACTTCTCAATACGGTCAAGCACGGAGGCAATTGTGTACAAAGGAACTAGCGAAGAATTGTGGCAAAAAATTCAACCTAATGATATCAGGAATAACGCCGATGTGTAATTTAGAATAAAAAGATCTTAGAAAAAAAGAATAGTGAAGTATATCGAGTTAGAAGGTCATTTTAACGCAGCTGCGTAAACAAGACTTCATTTTCATCTCTTAATGACTTTTCATTTTTTTAATGTGGCGAAAGACTTACTTAAAAATTAATAATACCGAGCTAATAAATTATTTATTTATTCATTTTTAATAAAGTTATGGTGTTTGACCTATAGGGCTGGACTTGTCGCGAGCCATGGAAATTTACTAGCATGGCCGATCCACCAATGTGGAAAAACGTTGTTCAAATGTTAGCGCGCTAGCAGCCACCATCGTTTTTGAGGATTTGGAATGGCACGACGCGAATTAGCTTATGGGTATAAATCTCGCACACGAAGATATATATCGGGATTAAACGAGAATACCTTTTTTGAGTAAAAATAGACGTTCTTTCATTATACAATATATATATTTAATAGAATTTGTCCTTAACTGCGCTCATAAAGATATACGTCCAAATATATCGAAGTGGTGAGTTGTAATTAGCGCCCTCTAGGAGATACGCAACTTGGCTTCTTACAACACCTAGGTATAAGTTGTTAAAGGATTTTAAAATCAAATTTCAACCTTTAAGACCCTTGTAATTCTGAAACACGCAACATTGGCACAAGACATGTTTGGTCCATTCGTCATATTTTCCTCACCCCCACATGTCGGGGTTCGTCATGTCTCGTTTCCAATGGATCGCTCTGTATAAAAATTTGGAAATGTCGTCAGTCGTATCGAAGAAAAACCGTTCTAATTTTTGTACGTTTCAGTTCAGTACACAATTCTCAATCACTCAAATGCTTATTGCATAATCGCACTAATCAGCAATCTTGTTATTATGGCTAAAACTTTCTAGGCCCGTTGACTATAGAAATCCAGAAAACCATTCCAAGTCCAAAACTTTTAAATGACGGGAATAACAAACTTAGAAACATAATTCGTTATAAGTAAGCCCGAAAAGAATTGCAACTCTGGAAAATTCCGATCGCAACTTCGGAGTGTAATTTAAATTTTAACGAGCGGCAGCGCTTCTATTTATGTTATTAACTTCGATGAACGTCTTACTTTACAGTACGCTAAGTTGAGATTTTCGCAAAATATGTAATTTTGAAATACTTTCGTATTAAAAGTATGTTATAATAAGGGGCAAGTATGCAAGGAAACTTTGGGTGTAATTACGTGGAGTGTTATTTATGGATGATGTTCTGCGGGAGTTCTTAATTGAATCGCCGATCGATTAGATTGAAATTCGCGCAACTGTGAGCCCGACTTTTTTATGGATTGTTAATGGAAAAGTAACATGAAGTATACTTGCTCTTCACATCGTGAGTTTAGTAGGGTTTAAGTACGTTTCATTTAGAAGCTAAGGAGCCCTTTATAAATGGAATTCATGGGAAAATTGGCCCCGAGTGAAGTTAAAGTTGATTTCTCGTGGCAACTTTAAAAGACGCTTCCGAGCGTCGCAAACTAGGTATATTATTCCAATTCCAAAGTTTATTGGATATAATTAAATTAAAACAAGTTTGCTGTCTCAGTAAATAATCTCCGACCGAAAACGTTCCTTCATTATATTCAAAATATTTTTATTTTCTTCTCAGTTTCTCGGGAAATTTCTTGTATCTGATCGGCAAAGAATAATCTTGCATCGCATGAAAGCCAAGCAATTTTGATTTACCAATCGACTCGGGACCAACAAAAAATAACTCAAGTCAAGAACCACTCCAGTCAGTCGAAGGCAAGCAGAGGCGAACAAATTGGAAAATTTTCAAAGCAATTTGCAAGTGAAGGAAATTCATTGCAACATCGATAAAATACTTTCCGGTTGGCTTGACAGTTCGGTGCTGCCGCTTAAAGTTTGCGAGTTGTTAATAGGAAACTTTGACAAAATGTTTTACATAACAAGCCGAAGAAATACGAGGATTATGCTCGATACGTATGTGCGATTTGAAAAGAAATATGGCAGTTATGGAGTCATTGGCTCAATCGATTAAAATGCGAGTTGCATAATATTTGTGATATTTATGATATTGGGTGAGAATATCGAGATTTCAATATTTGCCCCCCGGTTTTGGAATCCGTTGCAGTTTCGATCTGCAAAGTACGCGCGGAATGGTTTATTAACACCAAACAGAGTATTAAAATGCAGAACATTTGAATAACTTCAAAATTGAGTGTCTCATCAGAATCATTTGTCTATTAAAAAAATATCCACGAATGCAGCACAAATGAGGAAGTGTCGAACACAGTTAGTCAAAACAATTCAACACCCGCCCGTAATTTGAAGTATAGGAAATTTATCGCCAACTACGTTCCAAACTTACTTTTTGATTTTTTCATTGCAATTTTTTAAAGTTAGCTTTTTGAATGAACACAATGAACCAACAGAATAACGTGTTGCGGATACATCACTTCCTTCTGTTGTAATTTGAACGAATGTTAAGGCCCATCGAGACACGTAACAAATATACATTATTGCTCATACGTAGAGCAACTATTTAAAAATTTTAAATAAGTATGTTTCCAAAAAATATTTTTTTAGCATTAATAAAATATATTTGTTTCTTGTTCAAACGTTGTAAAGGTACACACATATTTTCAATACATTTTGTTAATGTCGTTTTATCAAACTATTTTGCCCCCCGTAGGGTTTGTATCTAAAGCAACCAATTTCTTTACTTATGTTATTATATCATGTCGACTTTGCTAGTCACCGTATTGACCGCGAATGTTTGAAGATACCAAGAGCTGTTCATTTATCGCATCATTCAAAAGAAAAAATCTTAGAAACATTTTGAAGTGGTTAAAAGCGGTATGAAATTGCACCAGAATAAAATTTTAATAAATAAATAATGTTAAGGGTGATTTTTAACTTTACTAAAACTAACTTGGAAATAGAAAAACTTTAGATGAATTTGCGATGTATCGTCGAAAATAAAAAACTGATAAAGTAATGGGCAGAATAATTAAAATGTTATCTATCCAGGATCCGTTCAACTGTGCAAGTCGCACACAAGAGTTATGTGTTTCAGTATCAGTGAGTACCATAAAACGAAAATTAAAAAGCGCTGACTTATGTAGAAGAAAATCGGCAAACAAGCCTTTCATATAAAAAAAAAATAAATAAAAAGGTTAGACTGCATTGTGCGAAAGAGAATATGAACTGGTTATATAAAAAATGGAATATAATTTTTTTCTCTGATGAAGGTCGACTTAAACTGATTAAATCAGACGAAATTTGCTGGGTCAGAAAACCAATTAATGAACGGTTTAATCCGAAATAGACTAAATCGACGGTTAAACATGGAGGTGGCGGTATTATAGTTTGAGTGTGTTTCAGAGGGTTTCGCATGGGTCTATTATTAAAATTTATGGAATTATTGATCGATATCTCAATATCTGTATAAAAATATTATAGATAATCGCATGCTTCTCCGCGCAGAAGAAAATATGTGCTTTCGGTGGACGTTCCAATACGACAACGACCCGAAGCATACAAATTAATTAATAAGTGGTTTACCGTACATAACGTTGATGTAATGATTTGGCCGGCTCAAAGCGCTGATCTGAATCCCATAGAGAACCTTGGAACTGAAATTGGTAAAAAAGTTCATGATAAAAGAATAACAAATATAGTGGATTTGTTTAAAGTCGTGCCAAATATTTGAAATCAATATTTGAAGATTGCATTGAAAAATTATTAAAGTGTGTTAAGAACAGATCTTGGGAAGTAATTAAAAAAAGGATTTATTACTAGATGCTAAATAAAATATTTAATGATAAGGGAAAATATAAGAAATGTTTTAGTTGGTTTACTTTTGCTCCATATGGTTTAAAATATTTTTTTAATTTACAGTTTTAAAACATTTAACAAACAAATCTTAACATTAATATATTTTTTAAAAATTTTAATTAATAATTAATGTAATAGATTTTAACAAATTGATGTTGTTACGGAAAAAAAATTGAATTTAGAAAGTTGTTCTACATATGAGCGATAGTACATGTCCAGAATCGATCCACACAACATTTAATAATATTTGATACAGAATCAAATTCCCAACTGGAAAATGTTCCAAACTACAGGGTATCCCATTTGAAGCAAGTTAATTATTGATGTTTGCACTCATACAACTTCGGAGGCTTGTTCCGGTAATGTGGAAGACTTTTTGTCAAATTTAAATACGTCAAAGTGTAACTTATTAGGTTCGATATGAGTCCCGAAACACCGATTCCACAATTCGCACTAGTTAACGTACGATACTGATTCCCACGAAAAATCCAAAAATGACAAAAGAAATAGGGGGTTCTATTTAAAACAACAAAGTTGGAAGCTACTTTTGGTGGCATCGGTGGTATCCCCATCTTAAAAATATTTTACTTGAATTCAAAAGGTCCAATCTAGCTTCAAACAAATGTCATTGGGCTAAAAAAGTTCTAATGAACGGGTTACGTGGCGAACCCTTTACGCCCTGAAATTATCCTAAACGTGAGAGCGTGAAAAAGATATGATGTAAGATATCCGAAGTTGAAACGAACACTGTATTTGCTGTGCAGTATTATTAGAAAAGCCTTTAAGCCCGATCTTCTCACTACAAAAGATGTTTGCATGTGTCCATACAATATGCTTGCAAGTTATGCTCGAGATGTGTTTGCAAAAAGGCAACGCAGACACATGTAAAGAAAACGTGTGGAGAAAGGAGTGATTCGGATTATAAAGTATTGAAAGAAAGTGAAATATGGTATATTACATAACAAGTTTAGAAGACGCTTAACTGTTACTTGTGCCTTAAAATGCCTGAGCGGAAGGGTCATGCGGCAATGAAAGCGTATGCAATTTTGCACTTGAAAACACGGAAAACTTTTTGATCGACTAAAAATGATGATATAAAGTTTTCATTAGAAATTGTCGAGTTTAGCCTTACATGGAAGGATATAAATTTTTATAGAATTATGAACTGCCGTGAATTCGCCACAGAGTCTTATTTTCTTGTTGCATTATTGACTCAATTTTTATTTGTAGACCAGCACGACAAAAATCTAGCCATATTTCTTAAAAACAATGCCCATGCTGGTTGAAACTTTGATATACTCACTGTGTGATCTAATCCCCATCTATAATAAAAGTCGAAATGTCGGGACAAGCGATTCTGGTCAATGTACGGTCCGATTTATTCGTATCGCCAGATTCTCAAATAGTTTTCGCTTTAAACGGGGAGAAATACGAGTAAATCGGTCCTAATCGTTTTAATTGAAGAGCCGGGGAGGAAAAAAAATCACGCAATTTTTGGTACTGAACAAAGACCAACTTCATCAGATTTCAAATGTAAGCGATATTGGTGATTATAGGAATTCAACATAAACGCTATTTTAACAACGCAGAAGGGAGTAAAATTGAAACGTCTGTTATGCAACGTTTCTAAAACGTCGAATATGCACTTTGATACGCAGATTTCATACACGGCGAAGCTCACGTCTTTAAGGCGAAATAAAATGAATTTGCAAAAATGAAATGCATTTCGGGAATTTGTTAGAGTTGAAAATACTCTCGGATGACAATTTTACTTCGATTCATGGTGCATTTTTAGCTTTATTGATGGCCAAAATGGCACTACAAACCCTTAATGTATTCACTTGATGCATTTTATCGACACATAGCGAAAATGGAGTCGTGAATGTCAGGATATCAACTGGGAAAGATTAAAGTTTAGGGCACATTTCAAATATTTTGATAGAGTGCTTTGCGTTTGATGTGTTTCGAATGAGCCGCTGTTCGATATTGATTTTGCTGAATTGGTTTTTAAATCAAGGCAAAATAATAGTAACTTTGAGCTAATTTCTAGCCCTCCACTGAAGACAAGGAACAACCAATAGCTTGTCCGTCAAAAGGCGTCACTACACTCTAGTTAGCTCCGTAGACATCATCTTCAATAGATATTATTCCTTCAAGCGAAAAATTGGAGCAGGTTTGTTTTTCTTATTTTTCTAGAAAGGACGGTCTGAAGTCGAAAGAGTATTTCATTTTCCACTGCTGTTGGCAGTGTAAAATAAATTGTACTCAGTCTTTTTATGCACTTTTTATTGGCAAAAATTCTCCTTAAAGGGACTGATTCCCGGACGATTCCACTGGATGCACTTGATTTCAATCACTTTGAGATCAATTGGAATCGTCACGTGAAACAAATTATTGGGCTTTACTATATCAAAAAGAGTAGTGTATTATACGGGCTGTCTCGAAAAGTGATTATTGCTATCTGAAGATAAATAGTAATTCGGTGAATGATTTCATATTTTTATATTTTTGAAGATTGCTCTGATCGTGAATGCGGCAAGCACTTCCTGGCGGTTTAAGCACTGACAGTTGTCGGCTAATGTCGTTACTGTTGATAGCTCTACTATGACTCTTACTATACAGGGTGTTTCGCAGTGGAGTTTATAGAAAATATTTCACAACCCTGTAGGTATTTAAAAAAATGTTTTAGTAGAGTCAAGTGAGATTATGTTGGGGCTACAAACACAAGTGATAATAAAACCTACAAGATGACGCACAAAGGTATGACGAAAGAAACTTGGAATTTTTTAAATGGTATACGCTGTATATTTTCGCGTATTTGAATTCTTAGTCGAAATTTAGGCACGTTTGATATAGCATGCGCTATACTTAAAATCGAGAGATTGTGAATTGTATTTCAGTTGAGTATTTAAAAAATCAACTTTCACACTTACAAAAAATGAGATTCAGTTAGAAAATAAATATTTACTATTGTTACATTAGGAAAGCGGTCCTTCAAGAATTTGTTCAAATTTTTCTCCTTTGGATTCTGATAAAATCGTCGAAGTAGTTCCCTAGCTAGTACAAGGATTTGCGCAAGAAGAAATCCAGTGGAGTTAAGTCGGACTGTCTTTACCTATAAAGTACCTAATCCTGTCCAATGGGTGATGAAAAGGACTTCTTTAAAAGTATACATTTTCTTTATCACTAATGATGTCATAATCTCTTGATTTTAATTATAGCATATGCCATATCAAATGTGCGTAGATTTCGACTAGGAACTCAAATATGCAAAAATGTACAGGGTGTACCATTTCAAAAATTGGAAGTTTCTTTTATCATGGCTTTATATGCTAACGTGTATATTTTATTATCACTTCAATTTGTACCCTTACACAATCCTACATGTTTCTATTAAAACCTTTTTTTAAATTCCTATAGGGCTCTGAGACACCTTTAAATAAAATAAAGTATAATATGAATCGATTACTCGGGGTCATTCTGGGCTAGAGAAAGATTTTGATCTGATAATACAGAGTGTTCGAAATCTGATGTGCTGTCATTGCTATCTTTTAAACGGTGAGTTATATGGTCGGGTAATTAAAGAAAATGCGCCAAATGTGGTATTCTTTTAAAAGTTGAAAACAATGTTGCCAAATGATTTTTGGTTTTCAAACTATTATTAAAAAACTCAAATTTAGCTAAAAATAAGTTTCGAAATGAAGCAAAAACTAAGGGTTTTTTAGTAAAATGTTTGATACAAAAAATGTATAGTTCTCTTATGCTTACAAACCAATACATTTCTAAATTTTAAATACTGCTTAGTTTTTAAGGTAATGACAATAACTTACATTTTTCAAAATACGGACCTGTATATTTTTTGGCAGGTTTTTGAATGTCTTAAGTAACCCTTTTACCATGACGTCTTACATAGTTGATATGTTTAATGTTTTAGTTTAAAAAAAAGGTATCTTTATTTTTTTCTCACGACCCTAGGTTCGTCCGGCAGCTTTAAATAAAAATTCAATTATTATGTTGCTCAGAAATATTATGTAGGCAAAGAAATTGTCAATCAAGCTATAAGTTCATAAATTTTTCGACGGTAACGAAAGTAATAATCCGATGATAGTAATTGTTGATTCCGTGTGTTCATTAAAAGATGTTCAGTTTAATTTAAAATGAAGGGTCGGTTTATTACGTTTATTAGAATCGAAAAATTTAATAAGAGACTAGTTGCATTTTAGAGCTCAATCATCATTTAGAGCTGCAGGACAGGACTAGTTTATTGAGAAATAAATGTAGGTGCCCTTCTTTAAACTAAAGCATCAATTAAGTCTATCATGTGATACATCATTGTCAAGAAATTGCATATAAATTATCGTTGTTTAATTTGTTGTATATTTGAAGTTATTATTGTCCTCTTCTCTACTATTATACTTTTATTTCTCTTCTGTTAAAAATCTGCTTTATTCATAAATTGTCAATAAATGAATCCCTACTTTGCAGTGTGCCAGGAAATATAGTGTCAGAAAAGGTGAGAAGTGTTAGAAACCAACTAGACCTACTCGATGAAAAAAGTAGCATGATTTCACCATTTTGCAAATAACTGAAAAATGGTGAAAGGTACTAAAATGGTCAAAACACATAAAAGTTTCTAAATTGAATATAACCCCAAAAAATATCACCCCATAGATTTTGATGATCATCTAATATTGTCCAATAATGCAGACCCTAAAAGGTAACTTATACTCACAATTTTAGCTAAATATCTCAAATACTTTAAGAGCTACAAAAGGAAAATTGAAAAAAATATAAAATTTCAACACTCTGTATTTTTTTGACAAAACATTTCTTGATTATATATCAAACTAATATTATTATTATGCATGGAATACGTGGTTAAAATTCTGCTACAAAAAATCCAGATATTATATATTTGGCAAAATTTTAGTTTTCTCCTAATAACTCGGAAACTAAATATCATTTGGCAATATTGTTTTTGGTTCTTGTAAGGGTAATCAATTTGGCACATTTGTTCTAATTTAACTGACCCAGTAACTCTTACATCTAGAGGATAGCAATAACAGTAGATCGGATTTTAACAACCCTGTATACTGTACCCGGTAGATTGAATTTTGGAACTAAGTAGATTAAAGTGACAATCGATTTTTTTTAATCGATTTAAAATATGGAAGAGAATATAGGAAATATAGAGGAATATGGAAAAGCGTTTTAGTTCACGAACGACTAATTATCTAAACGGGAGTAAAATATTTGTAACTCCATTGGGAGTAAATAAACCACTTTAGTCTGCGAAGTGCAAAAATGCATTAACAGCAGAACAAACCCAAATACAGCTGTTGTGAAAAACCGCCCTTAGGCGTTTGATCAATACGGGTTGTTTACCTTCAGCAGTTTGCTTGCTCGACAGTAATTTAAATGCTGAGATTAAAGGGTGGTTGTTGTGAATAACGAAACTTCAATAATTAACTCTGAGAATGCAAGACACAGAAGAGGTGGACGGCAGAGGTTTGAGTAGCCCGAAGAGAAGGCGCAAGAAAAAGAAGAAGCGCCGAAATCTCCTCGATATCCCTGGGGTGCGGAGGATTGTTTTGTCGGAGCCGACTCAAAAGATTGTAGAGTAAGATGCTTTCAGGAGATTCTGAACCTCAAGTGACATCAGTATGCATTATCATAGATGTGTTGTGGGGAAAAATGTAACGTCAGAAAGCCCATGGACATATGTGAAGAAGAAGTTGATTCAAGACAATTTAGAGTTACACGGAGAACGCTCCGAATTTGTACCCTTACGAGAAGAAATGCTCATCTATCCGAGACCTGAAATATTGATTGGTGTTTTTCCACCTTAATAAGACCTACATAAACAAACTATATGATTCAATTTAGGTTACATTGCCGATGAAACTCAGGACAAAGATGATGAATTTTATTTCTGCGTAACTGAAGAGGCCACAGACAATGTGCAGAAAATCATAGTAAAGCTGCGGCAGGAACAGGACGAACGTTTGTATTCTCGACTCTACAAGGGCATTCATCAGTGGTACTAGTAATTTACTGATTAAAGAGCCCTTTATATCAAGAAAAATAATTTTACATGCAATCAATGGGATCTGAAGCAGAGGTGGACGAATCAATTGTGAAAACCAACAGACCCTTGCTGGAGGTGGAAGTGGAGACTCGATATCCTATTTTCCCTAGAAAGGTGCAATTTAGACTGCTTAGGGCTGAAAACAAGAGGGATGGGTACATGGAGCTGAGATGTACAGCTGAAGAGAATTTATCGAATGTTTACATGAGAAGGATTGATAGTGCCGTACAGGTGGCTCCAGCTTTAGTGTCTGCCGAAGCACAAACCACGTGTTAGTAAAGCCAATTGTTGCTTAATAGGAGTTTCATTTTATCTAAAAATCCAGGTACTTACCCAAGAAATGTTGCCACCCAATATCTATACGAGACTGGGCCCATAGATAGCCCCAAAACCATCGCACACACTAATAAGTATTTGGACAACTTATCTGATCTACTCAAAGTAAGTGTATACTCAGCCTCATGAGATTTTTTATATTTTCTTAATCCGCAGGTCAATGGGACCATAAATTTATATTCAGACGACTATGAATCTTTAGTAAAGACCGCAAATTGGGCAAAAGGTACCACCTGGACCGAATTCTCTAAGGACTTAGTGGAGTATCTATCCTTCATGGAGGTCAATTTGTGCAAAGGAAAGATGATCTCCGATATCTGTTGGCATAAAATGTGGACAGGAATCGTTGCCATTGCTTATTGTGACGTCAGTCCTAATATATTTCATACTGGGCTTCAAAAGGGAGATGAGGTAAATTTCATTTTGGAAATTAATTTGATTCTTAACAATTTAGACATAGGTGTACACAGCTGTTTACACTGTAAATCTTGTGCTTATATGGAGTTTTTCGGACACACTAAAACCGAAACTAATCCTGGAGTCTCCAAGAGAAATTCATAGAATCTCCTTTTGTGACTTTGATGAAAACATATTGATTGGAGGATGTAAGAATGGGCAGATCGTAAGTTTCAGATAGTTCTTATTAAAATGATGATAGAACTGCATTGATTTTATCGAAAGGTTGTGTGGGATTTACGAAAAAAGCTTCAGAAAGTTGAAGAAAAAGAGATTTTAACCACACTTCAACATAAGTACAGAAATTTTCTGCATTCGTTGATGGGGTGGATGAAGGATTCTCATGATATTGCGATTGTAAGACCTGCAGCAGTGTCGGATCTAAGGCATTCACACAAGAGCGCTGTTAGTGGTAAATATTTGAAGATATACGCGCTTAACATCAATATAAAATTGATATTGCAATATTTGACCTGACCATGGACAGACCCTGACCTGACCGATAATATGAATCGTCTTTAATCTAGTTCTTTTTCTCTCTAGGGGTGTCATGGGTGGAACCCCATCACCATTTTTCCCGAACCGGTACATTGTCTCTTCTCGAACTTGACGACGAGGGAAACCAAAAATACTCAATGCAATTTGTGACCAGCAGTCTCGATGGAACAGTTCTAATCTGGGATCTAAAAGACAAACCTGAAATGCATCCTGGAGAATACACACTCAAGAGATTCAACCGTTTTAGGCAGAAACCTAATACCTTGCAACAGGAGGAATCTCCCTATAGGGTTTTACATTTGAACCTAAAGCCGAGATGTAGAATCAATGTTAATAAAAAGGATGATAAGAACAAGAGTGAGGCGATAACAAGAAGTTACACATCATTTTGTTGGTTAACTTATGAAGAAAAAGATCTTAGCCAATTAAAGAAACATGACATTAAAGAGAGGGTTATTTACAAGCCTATTATGACCAATGATAGGAATATTAGACCTGAGATTAAGATAGGCACAGCCGAGGGTTTGTTTGATTTAAAACTTGATTGTCTTTTTTCATTGCCCTGTATCACATAGGGAACTATGTAGAGCTTCACTTGGAGGGTCAAGACATTGATTCAGAAGAGGTTGTTAACATTAAACAAGCAAAGTATATTTTCTATTCAAAATACCATGATGGACCTATCACATCACTTCATACTTCTTGCGAGGACAACACGACACTTTCGGTTGGAGGGAAGATTTTTGCATTGTGGAGGAAAGATCTTCCCGATAGACCGATTCTGTGGAGGAGGAGTAGGCAGTTTTTCACTAAAGGGGAGTTAAACCCATTTCAGGTTTATTAACACCAATCACAAATTACTCTGGGGTAATCATTTAAGTTTCTATAGCCCTTCAAGATAATTCTTCATTCAGTGACAGGAGTTTTAAGTCACTGGATGCTGCCTATTAATAGTAAAAGTCCTATATTCACCCAAGTCATGTCCAACGGACTTTTAACTGCTTCAGCTATTCATCCGTATTCGGGTGACAGGGCTATTTATGGTATTGGAGATGAGCGAGGTAGGACAGAGATTCATATTAAAAGAGAAAAATAATCCAGCATGTAGCTCAAATTTATAATGTTATATATGTCGGAGATTTATTAGTTCTTAAGTTTTAAATGTAAAATTTGAGTTAGCAATAAGGCTGAAGAGCAGGTTGACAGGTTTATCGTGGAGATAAAGCACTGTCGAACGAGGTCACTATTACCGACGCAATTAAGGGCCATGTGTGCAGTTTCGGTCCGTGGGAAAACCAGGACGAACAGGTACCATCCCTTAAGTCAAGAGGACCACGGGGGATGGGAACTGTGAAGAAGGCAGTAATTGAAAAGAAGGGAAAGGTTGCGGTCGAGTAGTGGTGAATTCGTTAGCCTTGCCTTACTATCAATTTACTTAATAAAACATCAAAATTATCAATGATGGAGAATATTCCTAATGTTTCCCCGACATATACATAAGAAAAGTATCATTGGAGATTGTCAAGAAAATCTTATTGAAGTTAAAAAAAAATCTTGACAAAATGGCGTACGAGGTGAGTTGTAAGACAGAAGAAAACGTCGTAGAATCTACTTCGCTTTGACTTTTAAAATTTTTTGATTGTATATTTTACTAGAAATTAAATTTTAGAACTTGTGTTAACGTACGTGGGCATTTATTACAACGTTTTTGTTGTAGGATCATTTAGGTTGTTCTATTTTGAACAAACTTCAGAGGCCGAGTCAACACATATTAAGAAATTAATGGAAGTGTTTATTAATAGAGAAATTAACAGGAAAAAGTTGTTCCTAAGCTGGCAAGTACGTATAAGAAATTTTGTAATACTCTGAGAGAGTATATGACGCTTTTTCTAATAGGAGAATTTCAATAAGCGCAATGAAATTTATTTGACGAAAATTAAAGAAAAAGCGGAAGAAAAAGTTAAAGAGGAGACGGCCAAAGAGAAAAAAAAAGATATGAAGTTACCTGAAAGACCTGTTAAAAAAGGCCCCCAACCAGGTTTAGATGATTTTATACCTCAACTATTGTATAGTTTTTTCTTGAGCTTATAGGAAAATATATAGACGGGATTAGGGAGCAACGTCACCTGAGAAACGAAGCTAGAATAAAGGCGATGATAATCAAAAAGAAGCAGTTGGACACGGAAGAACTAGAGAAAAGGCGACAGCCTTTGCTGAAATTGGATGAAGAAAACGAGAGAAAGAAACGAAGACAAAAAGAAAGGTAATATACTCTCTATTAGGAATTTACAACCGCTGTAAAACCTTTTTATCAAAGGTTAAAACAAGGAGATTTCATTTTTCGAGATACCGTCGCGAGTTTATTTCCGGATGTTGTTAAAGAGATATCTCCATCTCCACCAGACCCATATGGTGGAGGACAATCTGAAGATATCTTGGCAAATTGCTACATGTATTATGAAGATCTTTCTAAGGATGCCAACGAGTTTATCATAACACATCCTCTCAAACACAACTTTACTTTTAAGGATTTGTTAGTAGGTAAAAAACGGATAACTAGGCCCCTACAAATAATGTCACCATTCAATTTCAGCTAGCAAAGCTAAGGATACAAGTAAGTTCCATTCTCATATTCATACCAAGAGATATGAGGAGGAGAAAAAGTTGCTGAGAAGACGAGAAAATGAGGATCAAATAGAAGTGATTGAGTCTAAAAATCAAAAAGAAGAAAGTAAAGAAAATAATCCAGATGAACAAGAGTTGAAAAAAGAAGCCTAATGGTGTTTTATTGTAAAATGCTTTGCTTTTTAATAAATAAGGACTGCGTTCTTGGAAGTGTTTATTCAGTAAGGGAAAGTAATCCAAAAAATATTGCGGTTTATGATATTTTTATTTTTAAGATACCTGAGGGTTTGTTACGTATTCGTGACAAGAACACAATTGTTATCTCTTCTGTCTGCAATTCGTTTATAAATAACGATCCTCGCAAAGAAAGGGTTTTAAGGGTGCTTTCGACAGTTGGAAATTCTTTAGATATGCCGTGAAAACGTATTTACGTAAGAAAAATAAAAACTTTTCCATTTTTCGCTCGACTGGATATTATCAATGGATATGGGAGGTGCTGTTTTGGAGTTAACTTGATGACGTTCCTAAACGTGGCAAAACCTTATTATCTATTTCAACTTACCGAAGGAGATATTCAGGGAAAATTCCAGGGGAAACTGGCAATTTCTTCTTAAAAATTGAATATTCTTTGCTTAGTATGTTAAGTTTTTTTTTAATCTTAAAAAGGTCTTTCCCGGCTGGGAGAAGAAAAAGAAAAATTAATGAAATATCGTTCAATTATGAAACTTTTGGAAAAATCCCACATAATGATGAGCGGGAATTCTGAATAGCAGCACCCCAGACCTATTCCTCAATGGATGATGTTTTCTCAGGCATAAAATGGGGAAACCTTTTATTTTTCTAAGTTAGGTGAATACGTTCCGAAGCTTAAAAGTATATTTCATTTTCAAGCACAGCCGGTAGCGTCTTTAAAGAGGTTCTATTGTTAACTGTTATTAGTTTTCCTTCTTTCGTATAAAGAAACCGCGTCGGAAAAAAGACAGCTTTATTACACAGACATTTGGAGAACGCAGGTAATGTAATTTGGCAAAACTCTTTTTTTGATTAGTTTGCTGAGCGTTTTGTTTTGTTCGCAAATGGTACCAGGAAAGCACTTCTTTCTAAGCAAAAATTTGATATTTTATTGTTCCTTCAGATTGCTACCAAAACTGGTGATTAAATGATTTTATTTTCCGTAACGCAGTTAACAAATAGCATCAGTAGCTAGAATAGCTGCGGAAACCCACAAATGCACAGTGCAGGTCGAATATGATTAAATTTATGCTGTTTTTGCGATTTTTTTTCATTATAAAGAAAAACTATAACAATAAATTCATGAAGCTCATTAAAAAACGTTATTTGCTATAATACTTTCCTTTATCGCAAAATCTCATTCCATAGTGAAAATTACGGATTTTTAACTAGTTATATAAACAATTATTTTTCGATATTTCCCAATTAAAAAGGTATTGAAATAAATATTTATTTATTTATTGGATTAAGAAATAAAGATTTATCGATCTTCGTTTCAATAGTCATAGTAGTTTTAAAGTGAACTAAAAAAGAAGAGAGAAAAAATTAGAATTTTAACACTCTCTATTTCAGAAATTATAGTTCTTAGAACAATTGTTTATTAAGGAAACTAGACTTATTTTTCGATAATCGATAGCCTATATGGATTTGTTATCACAGTTATTCAACAACTTGTATATAATAAATGGGATTATTTAGCTTATCGATAAAAATATTCGAATAAACTTGTGCTGGCGAATCGGAAGCAGGAACGTTTTGCCAGTCTGATTATGCAGAGAGGGTCCAGTATAATCCAGTTATGAGTGTTGTTTTGCATTTTTTTCTGTATTCGTATCAGCTGCTGTCTTATTGTATCTTTTTCATGTTTGTGAGGTAGTAAAGCATTTGGTTGGAAAGCTTGTGCAGCAGGTTGTTTGGATGTCTAATCTTTGTAATTAGTCGAAGTGCGATTTGCTCTTGTGCTATTTCTTTTGGAACATCCCGTCTAGTGCAAATTTCACGGCTATGAACATAGTTTTAGTGAGTGCAAACAAGAGGCAATTAGACGATTGATAAGTGCGTGGGAGACAGGCTGTAGTCGTCGACTCGTAAGCTGTACGCCTTAATCCGAGGACGTATCATGCCAGAAAAAAAGCTTGGTTTTCAATTGATGCGTTCTAAAATGCCGTTTCTACTGTGGCATTTGTAGAGATAAGATTACATTAAAATTTATTCTCGAAAGACACATTCAAATTTGCATGTATGCGCGTAATTTTTGCCTTCCAAAATCACGTAGAACCACACCTATCTTCGGATTAAAGCGTACTGCTTGCAAGTCAACGACGGTAGCCGATCGTTGATAGTGGAAGGGGAAACGGCAGTCTGTCTCCCTCGCACCTATCAATCACCTAATTGTCTCTTGCGTGCGGTCACTAAAAATCTCCACGTGCATAGTAACGGAAAAGGTACTGTATGTCATAACAGAACAAATTGTATAGCAACGGTAACAGCAGCGATCCGAGGGGTAGGCCTTGTTGGGGAGCGAAGGGAAAGGATAGGGTTCTGTCGATGCTTACTCCTAATTGTCTATTTTTAAGCACATATGTCATTATGTAAAGCAGGTATTTGGATCTTTGAAGTTCTTGTACTTTGTAAAGAAGAACTTTGTTAGACCTTGTCGAAGTCCTTGTTAATGTCTATGAATAAGCTTGCCGATTTTCCATTGGTTAACTGCGTTGTCTATAGGTTGGTCGTCAGTACGAATATATAGGGTGGATAGTTGAAGTTTTTGTGCTTATTGGCTTAATACGTTTTAAAATGCATCTGTTCATTGAACATTTTGCCGGGCAAAAATTAACTTTGAACTTTGTCTCCTCGTCTTCATCTTCCACTTTGTCATTAATAACACCACGATCAGAACTATTGTCATGTCGGAAGTCACACGATCACTTGCTAAGTTATCGACATTAGACGCTCTTTGGATTGTAAAATTGCTTTGCTGTCTCTGAAGTTGTTAATCATTGAATGGTCGTACAGGCGAAGCAATAGACGTGTTGGTAATGGTCACATGAAATACCTACCTCTGGTACTTCTTCTGTACCACGCAATGAGTGTCTTGTGTGTGTGTGTGTGTGTGTGTGTGTGTGTGTGTGACAGTGAAATTTATCTTCAATATACTGGCATTTTCTGCTAGTGAGGCGCGGGTGGTAAATTCGTCTTTCTAAGTTGGTTGCAGAAAACAGGTGAGTCAAATTGTTTGATGCATACTTTTCCTGATGCCTGAGTTCGCTATCTACCAACTTTAACCAGAATCACGTGCACGAGGGAAATGCTCAAAGTGCCGTTTCTTCAGAACCGCTTTTTCAATGTTCAGTTGGCGATTAACTGGCAGTTCACAACTAACTGGCTGATGAAGTGTTATTCAATTTTTTCTTTAATTTTCTTTGGGAATAGTATTTTACACACCAGTAAGTATTGTTGGAATGGTGGAATTGCACATTATTTTCAGTTCAAACTAACTGAGAATAATATTTCCCTTTACAAAGACCTCGGACGAAAACCCTTGTTAACGTAAACACCCTCGCAATTAGAGCGGGCATTCTGACGTTTGATTCTAAGTTAGTTTACATCCAGTTTTAGCAGGACTTTGAGTTGTAAGTAGGTTTACTTAAGACAAAAAGGAGCCGCCTCGCCTATTCATTGTGCATTGACGTTAACTTTCAAAATTTACCTCGTTCATATTATCCATTTGCAAAACAAAATTTTAGAAAACAAATTATAGTTTATCAGATTTTAAAATAGTCTGCAAACAAATTTTTCCTTCTCCACGTGCTCTTTAAGTAAATAAAGTGAAATGTCAATTTCAATACTTTCAAAACGTGATTTTCTTAATTGAGTCTTGAAATTTAAAATATTGAAAGACGTCCGGTGAAAAAACCTTCAAGGGAAGGAACAAGACGTCGGTCGTTCACAATAAATCTCCAGCAATTTAGGAATAAAAGGCACTTGTCTGCCCTAAATCGATTTTTAATAAATACTTAAAATTTTATAGCCTTATTTTTATCCCGGGGATTCATGAAATATTTATGAACCGAAATAGTCGATCACACTTAAGAGATGTTTTGCCTGAAGTGAGACTCTTTTGTGAGGTTGAGCAAGGTCCACTTGCTGGGATTATTAAATTAAAAAACGGTATCCTCAAGTTTATTGCATCGATTTGGCAATTAGACAAAATAAATCTAATCGCCTTAAACATAATTGCTTGGAAGCGCCACTGCCGAAAAACTTCGTTTTTTTTTGGACTTTTAATTACGTCTTAATTGACTTGAAACCGTGAAAAGGCCTTAAACTAATGCGAGTCATAAACCTGGATAAAAATATTATCTCTCGCCAGGATAGAAGTTTAAGACCGGGGGTGTATAAAAGACGCCAAAAGAAGAGATTCCTTTTTAAGTTATATCTCTTTTTAAACTTCTCCAGTTAACGCAAATGAAGTTTTATGGACGTGTTGGGCACCGAGACTCATCTTAAAAATGCAAATTATTTTACTGTTATTTACGTCGCAAGTTTGGAAGCAAGGAAAGTGGAAAGGCGCGAATTGTGACTACACTCAGTTTTTCAAATTATAACACAAAAAACACTCTCTGAGCAAACACTGTAAATGCCAAAACTCCATTATTTCGTGTTTTTAGTCAAATCGCTTGGGACTAATCGATTTCGGCACGGGGAGGCTATCGCACAGGTGGCATTCTTGAACTTCCCCGACACATCACATCAGAAAACTATTGTGATGTGTGAGTCATATTTCTCGAAGTTCACGGTCAGTTAACACTGGCACGTGTTGCGGTAAACGAAAAATTAGGAAAGTTAGTTTTCGTTGCCTTTTTTGGGCATAAGCGAGAAAGCGTGAGAGGCATAAATTTTATTACTTCGAGCCGGAATAAGCGAGAAACTTTGCTCGTCACATTTTGAACTTATCTTAGCGGGGATTATCGGAGGTTATTAGCGTACAAAACCCGGGATCTAGCTAGAAAATATGCTGTTTTTGAGGGGATTTCGACAAGAGACTTTATCTCGACAATAAACCTAAAATAGTCGTCCTCATGCCTCGTTAAAACTAAGATAGGGGGAGACCATAAAAGTTCCTGGCGTATTTTGCCAACTTTATTCACCCGTTTAATTAGGGGTGGATGAAAATAAGTAATTATTTTTTCAATTATCCTTTTCTTTTATTTCTTTTAGAGAGTTCAGTTTTTCTCATTTACCCCCTAAATCTCACAAATTTTAATGCAAAAATTCGCTGCATACGCGATTCGTTGCTTTAGCTTATTCAAACATCTGGCGCAGTTTTAACGAAGGTAGAAAAAAAGTAATTTTCGTAACGCCAATACATTTACATATTTTACCATTAGAAATCATTTTTGGGCCTCTTGCTGTGAGCCTTAAAACAAGAAAATTTGCGGTATTATCATATTTTATTTTCCACTGCGAGATAAATTCAAATGACTCGGGAAGCGTGGAATCACTCGTGGATCTGAGATGATTTAAGTTTAAATTCGAATAGTTTTATGTCTCATTTGATGTTCCTTAAATCAATTTAAAAATGAAGTGGGAAGTATATTTTAGGATTTGATCAACACCAAAAACAAATTATCCTGTTTTGTCCCAGGTGACAATGAAAGAACCCAATTAAATATCATTAACTAAGATCAAACATCCATAATACAGTACAGGCTTTATTCACTTTGATGCGATTGAAACTACTAAATTATTACTTGTTTCTAAGATATTTCGTGAAAAAAATAAAATTGGAAAAGACGTTGTAAAAAAGCAGATAAAGAGGAAGAGAAAGGACGAATAAGAACGTCCTCGTATCTGTGGAGGTGAAAAATGAAAAACAGAAAATAGAAGACGTCCGCTGTTAATTTCCTTTTTCACGATTTTTATAACATTCTCTTTAGTAGGTCTGTCCTAATAATTACAAGCTGTACTAGTTTCCTTAACATCATATTCCCTTCATTAGTACAGTTAATACCGAAGAAATGGAAATGAGAATTGGGGAATAAAATCGTGAAAAATTCTTTTAAAAAAATAACTTCAAGTAAGTCGTGCCGATGGATTTTCAGCTATTTCTCAATTTCTTCTGCGAAGTTAATAAAAGAATTCTTCTTTTTCAATCTTTTTTGTCGCATTCTGCATTTTTGTTGTTTTGTTAATGCACGTGTTTGGTTGATTAAGAAAAAGGCCACCTTATTTATTTTATTCTTAATGTATAGCTACAGTAACCTTAAAGGCAAGAATAATGGCATATTAATGATTGGTCTGTTAGGCACTCCAGTATCGTCCGCGTCCTTTAGTGATGCGTCCCATTGTCGCCAGTCTCCATTTGTTATACTCGTCCTTTTGCCGCTCGTCCAAATATCTGCGTTAAATTGTCGAGCATCCAAATATACCCGTCTTTGGATCATAGATTCCTATTGTTAACTCAAATAAATTTAATTACTCATTTATTAAAGACATTTTCTTTAATAAAATCATAATAAGTCTTTTGTGCAAGCTATTAGTAATGAGTTACATTTACATAGTTTCCGCCTTTATGTCGATTAGTTTGGAGAGATTCTAGTGATATGTGTTGTGGCTAATATAATTTTCAATGGTTACATCATGATAATCTCTTGTAAGTTCCTTCGCTATCAGTCTGACGAACCGATTCTTCATCTGGTGTGTCTGGCCTCAACATCAACACTCTGGTGTTGAGGCGGTGTCAAATTCAAGTGATTCTTCATTGGTGAGGTGGGCCTCTGATCCTGTATCAATGTAGCAGTTTTCCTTCTTAATATCAGTCTTTATTTTGTAAGATTGGCATGGCGAGCTGGCCTAGGGAATCGAGTGGGTTCCTCTTGATGACTGTTCTTTAATTTTTTCTCTTGAGGTCAATAATACTTATTCACATATAAATTTAATATTGTTATTGTCGTTTTACAGTATCTTCTTTACTCCTTCTTCTAATAGGTGTTGGAAAAACTCCAACATAAAAATCGCTCTCACGTATTGCCCTAACATCTGGGTAATAAATCTGGTAAAGAGAGAAACCAGAAACAAAAGCTTGACATACCACTGGGTGCCAAACCATGGGTACCGCGCTAATCACCTCTCATCTGGTGCACATTCACCCTGATTTATGAAGTGCAAATCGCCCAAACACATTAAGGGCAGCAGTAAATTAGGATGAAATGTGGCAACACACGCGCAAGTGGACATGAACCAGAGGGTGTTAGCGATAAGGTAATGGTGTGAAAGCATCAAGGTGGCGACTTTCTCATGAAATCGTGGGAACCCAAACTCGGGAACCTGCGTCCTCTGCGGGAAGGGGCACGAACTTCTCTTGGAGCAAAAACCAGAACCGTTTTTCATCCCGTCGCGAAAACAACAAACCTCTCTAGCTCTCGTTGCCATAAAACCCCACACACGGGCAATATTGTTAATAAGTTAGTCACAACTCACCCTGTAATTCGTAATTCAACTAGTCTGTCATTAAATTCAAGGTAACTTGTGTAACCGAGTATATCATTTCTCGAATCTTTGGAACCCCATTACTTTATGACGGTAGCCCGTCTGGTCCTTCGAATCAACTAAGAAACCTCACCAGCGTATTTCGATTCCCCTGTGGGTGCCTAGTGAGGCAGTCACTACTGTTAGGCAGGAACTCAGGAAGCCCCTGGCCTAAACAATAGGTTATTGTTAATACAACTGTTTTAGTGAGTTGTTGAGTTTCTAAAAAATAAGCATTTTACTGAAAAAATTAATTTATTTCCTAGTTTATAGTAGGTATGGTTGGGTGCTGCATAATGGTGTTGTTCCGCTCACTGTCCAGATTCAGCTCCATGCGACTGTTTGCCTTGGGGTTTTCCCAACCAATTAATTATTGTAATTGCTCATTTGTACTAGTTCACGAGATAACTCGAAGTCTTCTTTCCATTGATATATTTGATTATCTTTATGTTTCGAGCGTATTTTGATTCATTCTAGTTCCTACATATTTTTCATGCACGTTTTTCTGGCAATTTTTCTTATATATTGCTGACAATAGAACTCTTTTTTAGTGAAACGCCTATTAATGTTTGTCAAAGCTTTTAGCATTTAAGTTCTTGGCAATGTAGAAATAGCTTTCTTGCGTTTTTACGTTCTTCTTCTTATATACTTACTCTTACTCACATAATTCTTAGCCGACACACTCTAAATCCCTTGTATTCACTCTGAAATTAATTATCAGTCTTGATTGTCTTATTTCTCAGATAGAAACATTGATGAGGCATATTAGTTCATACAAAGAAGAATAGAAAGGAGATTGATAATAACCCAGTAAAGTAACGGTTAACAGTATTCGATTTGCCTATAAATTTTCAAAACGAGCTATCAAGTTCCGACAAACTTTAGAAAGAAATGAAGGAATTTTTAAAGGCTAGGGACTGAATATTTAAAAGCATGTGCACACAAAAGTGATTCTGATTTTTTCTCCGTGGCCAACTGCCGGTCAAGGCTAAGAACGAATAATGGCACTTTCCCGTCCGCTAGAAGTAATCTAACTTCAACTAACATGTCATCTTCGACACTTTTATTCCAAATCCATAGACTCCATTTAGTTGAAATCAGTACCAGAATTGCGTCAGACCGATAGTTAGGAAATATTAGTCATCCCCATCTACCCCCTGTCAGTGCGGAATATCCTATCCTTTAAGTTATTGTGCGGTGGACTGTCTTGGGTTTAATAAAGCGGGATCATAAATCTCACTGGTATAATAATAATCATTTTCAACAGTGGGCACCACGGCTTTGTCTGGATTAATAATGTGTATGAAGCTCGGTCGTTTAGCAAAAAAGCGCCATTAAGGTTGGACTTTAAAACCAATATTGTCGGTAAATGTTGCTGACTCATCTGGACGCTGCCGGGAATACAAAATACAAGGCTTCTATAAATAGTGCGATGTTCGGGAGCTTATCTGAAATCTCAACCCCCTCGAAAACAATTTTAATTAACCTTTTCTTAACTCTCTCGGTCTAAAGATCAGGACCTTCAAAATTGTCTCTTTAAGCGACTTTCTCTCAGCTTTTCTCATCATCGCGCATCGTAATGATAAACTTCAGATCGCAGCGTATCTGAAAGGGCAATATAAATTCGCCTTCATATAATTGACGATGTTTATGAAGAGAAACAGATGGGAGTAACGATAAGAAAGTAAAATATTTCTCTTGTAAATGGCCCTTTATTACCCTCTTAAAATATCGCAGGAGGTTTGGAGGTCGTAATAGCTTTTAGTTGAGTTGGTTTTCTTGCAGCTTTATGCAGCCAGGTTAAATACTTTCAAGAGTTTTGGCGTAGATTAGTTAGGGAAAAGTCTTGTATTTTAGAGTATTGAATCATGACAGAGGTTCGTCAAAGTTGCGTTGAAATAGCGGGAACGTGGAATAATAATGTTTAGGAATAAAGAGGTTGAAACATAAAGGGTTTTATCCTAACCATATAAATATTTTGCACGGCATGTCAATAGGATATTTTTCATGGAATTCATATAAACTTTTGTGTATTCACTCGTCTTTAAATTCAAAATTGCTGATGCCATTTTAGAGTATCGTGTTTTTCGCTTTGCTCCTTTTAACCGGTTATTGTTAAGACAACTATTTTTGCGAGTTGTTGAGTTTTCAAAAAACAACTATTTCACCAAAAACCTTTTAATTTATTTTCCACTGTATTTTGTTGTGTTAATTGGGTGTTACATAATAATGGTCTTGGTCTGTTCACTCTCCAGATTTAGCATCATGCGACTTTTTTCCTTCGCGTTTTCCAAACCAATTAATTTATTTTAATCTAGAGGGGAATAAAATGAATGAATTATGATAATAATATATTTTTTTCGGAATTCTATTACATTTTTGCGTTTGCGTCAAAATTAAACCGGTATAAAAGGAAATTATTTTAGGTGACACATTTTTTAAAACTTTTAGAGCACTCAATAATAATTAAATTATTCCGATGCATTGCGCCATATGTAATAGAGTTATTTAACGTTTATAGCAATAGGCACTATTACAAATTTAATTAATTAATTAGAGACTTTGTCAGGGTATGCACTTGTTTTAATTTAAATTTTATGTACAGTTAGGAAAAAGAAATCTGTCTGTTAACTTTAAACCAATGTCTATTATAACGAATCCCATGTCACTGTCAAATGGTGTTACTTGCAGTTTGAACACTAATTATAGAGCAACAGTGACGCAATAACCATTAAAGTTATTAGATGTAGTTAGTATATTTCCAACTCTCGGTTTTCATTTCGAAATTGATCAAGTTCTCATCGTATCTCTATTTATAGACCAAGTTGTTTGATTATTATTATCTAAAATTTTGATTTTATGTGCAGGTCTTTTCCTTTTCTATCCCTTCATTAAACAGTTTCTTTTTCCATGTATGATATTTTATATCTATTATCTGCATTTTTCAATCAATAACTGTAAACATATGACTCCACTTTATACTTTAATATCTCAGGTTCCTTCAGAAAATATTCTTGGTAAAAGTTTTTGTTGAACTTTTCCTAGCTGGAAGGTATTTGTTGAAAATATTCTGAATCATATTGATAATCACATCTCGTTGCTTGTTAATTTTTTTTCTCCCCTATAGAGTCAAGAATTCCTAGTTTACATCTAAATGATTTTTTTAAGCAAACAATATTTTTTTCTTTAAGTAATTATTTCTTGACAAAGTTTGGCCTTGGAATCATAATACCCAGTATTGATTTCTGAAAGTATCATTAGGTATACAGGGGTGCAGTACAGTAGCACTCATGCTTCCCTTAGAATTCGTTACAAACTCGTCGATGCATATTGCACTATTTGCTGTTATTCTTATGTCTTTATGGACGGTAGGAAATATACTAAAAGAGCCGATCATCGATATTAACTTTGCAACGTTTCTAAAATATTCTAAGAAGTTAACATTAAGTTTCCCATCAAAGGCAATTCTATCCTGGCAATCAATTAAAAGTTCTTGTGGCTTCTCCAAGAAGATATCAAAGTGAGAACTGGGGGGCCAATATACGCTAATTGTTTAAATTGTTCGCCCCTTAGTTCTAAGTTCACATCTACAACACATAATTGCTCACTCTTCCTCTCCTACAGTAGTTACATGAATCATGATACCAAATATTAATTTTCTACTTACATAAATTGAACTCTTGCCATATACATGTGCTTTTATATTGTCTACAAAAACTCGTCAAAAGACTATATTTCATAATACCGCAAATAAACAATTGTTGATTTGTTTTCCAGTTATGTGTTATTACTATCTAGCGGCGTGTTATATACTGGACACTTAACATCCTTTGCTATATGTTTATTGTCCTGTTCCGATTTTATTCATTTATTTCATCTTTGTGCAATTCAGGCATGGATATTCCTCATCGGGATAATACGTTCCATCATGGTTGTTTTCACATTCGTAATAACACATCTTTTCCGTGCGCTGCTTCGTCATATGTCTAAATTTGGAGTAGTTATAACGTATCGGAAAATTTATAATAAATGCTCTTTAAGATATACTTCAACTAATTCAAAGTTTTGCCAATTCTGGCGAAACTTGCAATATCCAGTTCTACTGTTTTTTTTTAAATTAATCCCATTCGGTTTTTAATATTTTATTTTTGTTTTTATTTCTTCGCTCAATTTCACTTTTTCTTCTACAATTTCGTGATTATGTATCCCTTTAAAATGCCTGTTATTGTTAATATAGGATTTGTGCCATCGCTTTCCTTTAGTTTTACATTTTTATTGTTATCCAATGTTTGTTTTATTTCTCCTGTTGACTTTTCTTTCCACTTTCTCTACAATTACTTCTCTCTTAACTAATTTAATTGTTTGTTTGGAACTTGTAATATAATATTTTTCAGCCTTGCAATTCTCTCAAATCTTCTAATTTGTTCTTGTGGTACCCATTGGTGTTCTGTGAACTGTTTTGTTAACCGTATTATTGACTCTTGCATTTCAATCGGATTCGCATATCCACTTTATCTCTTTCGTTGGAATTTCACGTTACCGAATGAAATTAAAATTCGTGGTTCTCCAACTCATTATGCGGTTTAATTATGTTGCTCTCAGTGAAACCGTCTTTCAATTCGTTCATTTCTTCCTTCCCTTCCTTTCTTTTAATCTCTAGTTTTCAAGCTCTAATTGTCCCAATTTATATGGTAACGCAGTAATCTTCCTACGTATTATCCTTATTTCCGTATAACTTCTACTTATTCTTTGTCACTTTCTCTACCTTCACTAATCTTCGTAATTTTCCCCAGAGCATTAAGAAGATCTTGTAGTATATTCTCCATGTTTATTAGTTCGTCCTTCTTTCGTTTATTGTTTATCATAAATTTTCTTTGGATTATTTTTACTTCTGTAGATGAATCTTATTTTCTTAGACCTCACGCTTGAATCGTCATTTAATGAACCTTCTGCAAATGTTGATAACGGGTGAACCATGGAATTGCTCACTTTGAAAACATCATTCATAACCCAATCTGTTTGTAATATATTATAACACTTATTGCAGTCCCCCGGTATTTGGCTCTCAAGCTTATCAGAGTTTTTATTGTTGTTCTCTTCGCTTGGATCGGGCGTTTTTCCACTGAATTTAAGATTTTATCTATTTTATTGCCTCTTAGTTTCCCAGGTAAAGATTTCCTTTTTCTTATTTGTCGAATGTGCTTTTCACGGAAAAAAAATCTTATTATGACTACTATTACTAGTATCACCCACACTCACAGATTAATATTAATTTTAAATCCCGTATCAAACCACTAAGAAACATCAAAAATGCAAAGAGAGGGTCAATTGGTGACCATATGAGTCACAAAATCATAAATTGCCATTCATACCTGCCCAAGAACGCAACAAGCTATGTCTAAATCATCGCCTGAACCAAAATAACGTTAAGTCCATACACGACCTCAGATTTTCTTTAGCTTTCCATAAACATTGTGGACAAAAGAAATTCTACTTGGAACATCCCATTTCACCTAACAAAAAATTAAATACGTGAAAACAGAGAAACGGGGAATATTTTATTTACAACTTCATGAAGAAAAAGACGCTCGACTTGTGACTTATTCTTCTAGCGCCCCGCAAGTTAAGATTAATATTTAACCAGCTAACAAGTGACGAAAATATTAATAATTCAGCTGTTTGCATGGAAACGTCATGTAATGCGGATAAATTATTTCGGTTATTCTGTAATGAAATTGTCCTCATCTACTTAAAGTACAGTGTGCGAAGTCAGACAACGAAATGGAATTATAGGGATATGGGATAGCCAGGGACTTGTTTCCGTGAGTTTCAGGTCAGAGTGGTTTTCAGGGCGGGAAAATTTTTGTTCCAGGTCCACAAAGTTCATGATTTCACCTAATTGGAATCCCTCTCATATTTTGACCTTCACTGCAAGAAAAAAAGATAATTTTTGCTTTTTTGGTAATGAGTTTGCTTTTAACTTGCAAACTCTTAGTCCTCATCGTTTTGACATTCATATCTGATGATCATAATGTGAGATGATCAAAATCATTAATTAATAAAACCAATCAAATCTGGATTAACGTTGATTCTACTTTAAGCAGTAATTTAACTCTCTAACTAAACAATCAAATGCAATAATTCCCAAAGCATTTTGTACCAGTATTCCGAGGGGACTTGCTCCATGGTCCACCCCTATTTGAACCCCTGCATATTTAATGGCTCTAAAGGACCAACTTGGCATCAAAGTTTAACATTTTAAGTTTAGGTAGCAACGAATAATTTACAAGCCTTTTTCCCTACAAATTACTTTAAACGATGCTACTCTTGAGGGCGCTCTAACAAACTAATAAAGAAGTTAACGGTTAATGTAATAATTTACAGAGGACCAGCCCCATTTATTCTAAGAATGAGCTTAATGAACACTTGGCACGAAGCCCTCTGATATTGTTTCAACCAACTTAAAGATTGTTTTTACGATGGGCAATTACCTAAGAGTTTTGTCTTCTAGACAGTTTTCACGTTCCGGTTTTATTGCCTGCGAACCGGAAAAAATCCGCTTCGCTTTTACTCTCTTTCCAGCAATTGGTTCTACCTGGTAGATACTGTGGAATGAAAGCTAATGAACATAAACCTTAGTGCTAACCGGTTCATTAATAATCTGAGCCAAATTTTCAATAAATCATTAAAGAGCTGGTTTTAGAACCTCAGTTGGAAACGAAAGGGCTAGTAAAACTTTCCCGAATCCGAGTTTCTAACGAAAAGGGATAAACTTTTGACCTTATTGAGAATGATGGGCCATTTTCAATTTAAAATGGATTCCACTTCTAATTGGAGGTAATCTAGGGCGTGGAGTGGACCGACCGGACGATAGAAAGGATTAGATGTCGGGATAAAAGTAACGATAATACGGAAATGGTGTAGGCAAAGAACTTTGACATTTACGTGGAACTCTATTGTCAAAAGATTCAACATTAAAGTATTCTCTGCACGTTCTAATTCTGTTCTTGATTCCTTTGCACGTTTAAAATCTAAAATATTCAAAAGCTGAAAAAAAAGTGCCACGAGAAAGAATGTTAATTGCCAAAGTTCCATTGTTGCCCTGATCCTTGGACCACAGGAATCGGTGACACATAGTGCGAATCTCTGATTCTTTGGTATAACGAGGGCAATCTCAAAAGTAAAGTCTGCAAAGCTCTAAAGCCGCAGAGACACATTTCGCCTGGCTCTTAACTATTGTTCGTTGTTTCATTCACTTTTAAGTAAACCATCGTTTACTTGGCCTTTTCATTTAGTACTGGCTAAGCACTCGTTTTTAATGGAGCTCTCACTTGTTGCTACCGTCAGGTGCTAAGCTCAACCAGTTACTCGTTTATACGAGAAAGGTATTAAACCTATAGAAATTCATCATCAATTGATGGAAGTGCATGGAGAATCGTGCATGGATGTCAAAAACGTCCGCAAGTGGTGGCACAGTCTGCCGGCAAAATCAGGACAATTGTGTTTTCGTATCGAAAGAGTTATTGTTAATTGACTTTACCGATTATGGAACTATAATAATCGTAGACAGATATTGGAAGACTTTCGAAAAAATTAAATAGACAATTCAGAATAAAAGACGAAGAATATTGAGCAAGAGGTATGTCTGCTCCATGGCAACACTCGCCCTCACGTCGCTCGTACGACTTCTACTCTCCCGCAAAGGCTTGGATGGCAAATCAACATGAACTTATCCTATAATCCGGACTTGGCACCCAATGACTACCATTTGTGTCCTAAGTTAAAAGAATATTTGGGCGGAACGCGCTTCAGCAATAATGAGGAGATGAAAGAAACGGCTCAGAGCATTCTTAATAGCAATGCTGCGATCTGGTATGACATGGTCGTACAAAAACTAAAAAAACGTAAAAAAAACTAAAAAATACATTGACTGAAGTGACGATTATGCAGAAACATCGAAAAATTTTCGATTTTAAAATGATGTATTAATTATAAAAAAAAATAAATTCTGTTTCTGAAGAACTAGAAGGTCTTATTTTTGGGATTACCTTCATTTTACGAACAGTTTGACTTTTTACTATGAAGAAATTTTACAGATAACGATAATCAATCTGAAAGTAAAGATGGAACTGGTGACATCAGGTCTGCTATTAAATTGGGGAAATCTGCTTATTCATATCGCAGATAACTCACATCAACGATCAATTTTTAACAAATTTCTGACTGAGGTTACATAGGCAATCTGGAACATGATATTAGTCCAATTTTTGGATACCTGGTAAAGAATGATATGGTCGTAGTCAGTATTGCAGGTGAAGAAGCATGAAACGCAACATCTTCTTTATGTACATAATTATCAATTCCCTCCCGTGTGAGAAGAACAGTTTGTCTCAAGACGTTCGTAACTTTTCTATCAAGAGTACCGCAAATGAAAGGGGAACAGGGTGGTGCACATTACCAACCAGCTATATGTGTGTTACGTATCATCCGGTACTGACCCAGTGATCGGTCGATATATCAGTACTTAATAAAAGTATGATCAACCATTCTTCGCACATGGGATAACCTCGAGACAGATTTTAATGTAAAGTCGGAATATCGGTTACTCTTTAAAAACAGAAAACACCCAGTTTCATTGTTCTTCCATTTTTATAGTTGAAGTAAATTTTCATTAAAGACGTTGAAATATCAAGATAAAGCTTTTTTTTCTTATAGCATTATATTTTTTTCTAGAAATAACAATTTCACTATCTCGTCTTAACTAATGGAACCGATAAGATGGATCCCGGAAGGTTATAGAGACGCACAAGAACATCAGAGATGCTTATAAGGAACCTAAGAAATTATTGAAGTTCTGAAGAACCACGGTCTAGATATTCATATCTTACAACTGAAAAGTCGTTACTGAAAATTTAATTCTCAGGTCGACAGGAGGGAATAAGTCAGCCCAGTTAAATTAGCTTCTGAATAGAATATAACAAAGAAATAAAAAAAATTTAATATTAAGCATTTTTGAGTAAAGTATTTGAAACATTTTCATTTTGAAAAACTGGGAATGCTTTGATGACTACGGATAGTGAGCGTTGACTGGTCATTTCCCTTGCCAGCTGGTATTTAAAGATTTTCTCGTAAATGTGCATGAATTGCAGGGGTAGTCACTATGGAACTCTATTGCTTTACAAAATTCGATACCTTTTTTGTAGTAAGAAGCTTTGAATGTTTTAAAATAGGTATTAAGCTCAGGCTCCACCTCTTCATTATTGCCAAATCTCCTTTCACTGAGCTATTTTTTTTTTTATTTTGAAATAGAAAATAACCCGAAGGGGATAAATCTGGCGAATAGGGTGGGCAAGGAAAGAGTTCGAAAATAAATTGATTGATTTTGTTCATCCCTATGATGGAAATGTAGACTGGTGTGTTATCTTAATGAAATAAGTCTGTTTTTCGACAAATGCGGTCGATTATTCCTAATTCCTTTGCTCAAATGCTGCAATAAATTTGTATAATATTCACGTTTTATTGTGTTTTTTAGAGAGATAGTTAATAAAAATGATCCCTCGTGTCTTCCAAAAAACTGACACCATCACCTTTCCTGGGGATGAAACGGTTTTCGCCTTTTTTGGAATCGATTCTCCCAATTGAGCCCATTGTTTTGACTGTTCTTTCCCCTCAGGTGTGAAATGATGGACCAATGTTTCATCCATGGTTATGAATCGACGCCAAAACTTGGCTTTATTAGTGCGAAACTTTGCTAAACACCCCCTTGAAACATCTTCACCGCGTTGTTTTGGTTCAATTGTGACTAATTGAGGCATCCATCTTACGCACAGCTTTTTCATATCCAATTGTCCAGCTGAAATTCGATTTATAGAACTTTTTAAAGTTCCTATCATGTCTGTTAACAAGCGCAATTTTAGCCGACGATCTTCCAGTACAGTTTTGTTAATTTTCACCATAATATCTGGAGTGGTCAGATCTGAAGTGTCATGAGGACAACCGCTACGGACGTCTTGTTGGCAGCTGATACAACCGCGTTTAAACTCTGCCTCCTAATTTTACAGTTGTTAACGAAGGACCAGATTCCTCCAGAGTAGAATCTAGTTCCGCTTTGAAGTTGGATGAACTAAGAATTTTCAAATGAAAGTGGTGAATCACGTATCTATGACCAATTTTTTCAATGTTTACAAAATCTCTAAAAGCGTTCTCTACAAATGGTTCCAAAACAAACACAAATCAACTTAGCACCCTCAAACTTTAGATATAAACAATTTAAGGTTAGGTCTGCGTAATATTGTCAATTTTTTGACAAAAAAATCGCCATCTGTATGTCAGGCCGGGTACTTCTGGGACTATTCTCGTAATATCAGTGTTCTCTACATACTGTGTACTGAGAGGAATAATGGGTATGGGGAAATAAAACACTACATCTCCAAGAAATAAAATAATTTTCAATATTTGTCTATAATGATTACAAGAAAATTAGGGTAAAATCGAAAATGCACCGAACAATAACCAGAATACCTGTCGGTTAGATTTGAATCATTCGTTCTGGAAGGACTCGCTGAAATTAGTTATGATTGGATTGTGAAATACCAAAGCTGCAGAGCATTTATTTCATAATAATGATTTAAAGGTGAAATAGCAGGAATCGCATGAATCTCTTCAAGCCATTATGGCTTGGTTGAAACTTTGCAGGATTGTTACGCTGTTCAAGTAACTTTGTCTCAATTATTTCCGTATTATGTTCAATCGCAGTTAAAACAGCTAAAATTCAATTTTCCGTTGACAATGTTAATATCAATTTGTTTTTATTTTCCAAATCTATCAACTACGTCCAGCAGATTATTATAAAATAACCACAAAATCCATTTCCATTTGCCAAAAATCACTTATTTCAATAAAATGTTCGGTAAATTCATAAAGCGTATTTTTTGTTTCCATGTAATTTTAGGGCATTTTGAAGTGTATTTTTAGTAGATATGCTATAAAAGCAAGTGATATATTTTCACCGAATTCCCTCGATGGATATTTATTTTCCGGGATATTAAATTGGCAAACTGATTTAGGACCAATACAAAAACGCGAACCGATCTATTCCAGAATTAGTGCGCGGCATTAAGTGTGTGATTTATTGGTGGTGCCTTTAAAAAATCCCTCTCAAAAATTTCAGATTTTACTAAAGAACTTCCCGTACAAGAAAGTTAAATTACAAAAAAAGGAAAGTTTGTATTTTTACACCCATTCCGACGAATTATTTTTCTAAGAAGAATTTTTGAGGTTTGGAAATTTATTATCGACAAAAAATCCCCTTTTCTGAGGCTTTGAAGCGCTTTGAAAGCGAAATGCTCTTAAACGAACACAAAAAGAGAAAGAGAGATATCATAAGTTCGAGAGGTATTGAGTTGTCTGAAGTAAGCGCATTTTAAGCAAAAATATGTAGTCAGATCAAAGAGAATTGGGACCTCGTGTTTTTGATCGGCGAAAGTCTCCGAAGGGGATGTTTTATTTATGAATGATCCTTAATTTCGTACGTAGGTATATGAATTTCCGAGATTCAATTTATTGGATCTTGCTTTTTAGGTCAGGCTATTAAATTATGAAAGTAAATTGCTTTTTGGAATATTTGCAATTTATATTTCTATATAGTTCCATGGATTCTGAAGTTGCAACTGCTTTGTGCTCAAGCGTCCTTTTTGTTTTTGCAGCTTTTGTAATTTCGCCTCCAAATGCCACAGTGATGGTAAATATTTATACAACAATCTCAATGATCTCTTTTCCCACCATTAGTGTTTTCATGATATTTTTAAGTAATTTTGCCGCAATACTAAATAAGTTCATTTTGAGTCAACTCATTTACATTCAAACCCGCTAACTATATTGGTAACTGTCACTGAAATTTGAAACAAACACGAACACGAATATCCCAAGTTTCGATGTTATTATATGAGCTGCTGGGGAAAACTGACTAAAACCTCGTTAATGAGAATAAAATTAAATTTGGTTCATTTTATTACGGTAATATTAGTCTTAATTAAAATTTGAATTCGAATATTAGAAGTTTTGATAAACACGGTTCGCTCTCAGTTTGTACATGCAATTCCTGTTAATGAAACAAATAAGAATAGTCTGTAGCGACTACTGGAAAATTAATTAAATATTGCGCTTGGCTGAGAACTCCTCAAGAGCGTAATTTTGAAACTTATTTGGACCGCAAGTCAAGTTAAATTTGTCGTTCATTGTGAGAAAATTTACGAGAAATTTAAACCTCCCCAAGAAAAACAATTTCTGTTTTTCAGAATCGCAACTGAGCCATTCAGTTAAACGAAAAAAAATGTATGATACAAAGAGTTCATTCCAGAGAATTTTTCATCTTTATTGCCGGTATAATATCGTGAAAGCTTGCAGCGCATTTTTTGTTTAGCCAATCAAGAAAATACTGCAATAAACTGAAAAAATAATAGAACAAAGCGCTCCTTATTTGATTTATGACAATCTGGATTATCTTGATGCGCTGTGCCTTTCTCGCAACTTTTGATATTTTCCACGTTGTTGGTATCGGAAAAGTATTGGAATGTGGATGACTTTAGTGAAAAAAAAAAAATTACAGTTTTTTGTCAAGTAGGAAGTTAAAAAAAAGCGCAATTTATTGGTTTTGTGGTAGGGTATTGGTTTTGGGTCAAGATGTTTTTTAAATTCGTTTAAGTATTGATATACAAAATATTCTTTGCGCTGCAAAGCGGAACGTTCCTAAACCCTCTAGAGCTCGTCTGAGTCGGGATGTAAATGTCGAAAAGCTGGATAATGCATAAATATGCAAGATAAAAATTGCATACACTACTACTTACATACGCTATATATAGAGTGTTCCATAAACACACAAACTTTCAAGGGATACAGAGCTCATAAAAACAAATATTTAGGTCCAATGAAGTTAGGTTCGAAATCGTTCCGTTTCCAGAGTGTTGAATTTTTTCTTTTTTCATATTTTTGAAATATTTCAAAAAAGGTTTGGGATAAGAACATGAAAGTGAGACACCGTATGGCGGGACAAATATACATATTTTGGAGTAGGAAGAGCATTTCTACCAACACCAGTGACGTCCTTGCAGCCATTCAACGTTTTTACATATTTAAATGGCCCAGAATTGAATGGAGCCATGCTTTGGAAGATGAGTATTATTTTGCTATTGGGCATGTTTCACATATATTTGTTTTTATATGCTCTACCTTTACAAAGAAAAAATTTAATTAATTTCCCCTAAAGAATTAAAAAAAAATCACACTTCCAAACCTCTACCGGCCTATTGGTAGGCATAGGAATGAGAAGTTATTTTCCATTAGGTGCTTGAGCAACAAAATATGCACATTTATTCCGCCACAGCGTATCTCTAATTTCATGTTCTCATCCCAAACGGTTTTTGAAATACATTTAACGAATTAAAAAATAATAAAAGATTATACACTCTGTGTCTCCGGAACGAAGCGATTTCCGATCTATCTTTATTCGATCTAAATATTTGTTTTTATGAGTGTTACGTCACCTGAAAGATTGGCGGTATGTTTACGAAACACATTCTTTATGGCATAGTCAACCAACGTGGAACAAAATTCCACATTATGTATCCTAAGTTAATAATATGCTAACGTGACACGCTTTTTAGGGATAATTTCTAGTATCTATGAACTATTTGCCTTGTACGCAAATTTCGTAGAAATTCTATTAACTAATGAACCCCACTGAAACCGACCATTACATTGTTTTTCTAACAGAATACAAAAGAATAAAGGACTGTCAAATAAATATCGGATATGGCAAATGGGCGGCCATAAAATTTAATTTTCTTTCGAAGTCAAGCACTATCTATGAATTTACAGGAGGTTTATTGGAAACGCTGCTGCTGCTGCGGCAAACCGACTTCTTTTCGACTATTCGCCTTGTGCTCCTCTATTGATTGTCACTCTATTCAGGACTAGTATTTTATTGCCAATCCTTTAAGAAGTTTTATCCGGAAATGTTACTTTGTGTGATCAGCTATAAAATGCAGTGAATCAAATCACTTTTTTTTCCAATAAAAAGATAATTCCGTAAAACCTGCAGTGAATACGACCGCTTCGGGCTATGGACGTATACATAGGTTAAAAACTAATTAAATGCTCTGCAAGCTTATCAGGAAAACCTATATATTTTGCAATATAAAAACATTATTGCAGTGCAGTAAAAATTGCTTTTGCTCCTATCTGTGTTGTATTTTTAGTTCCTGAAATACGGCAGTTTCGATATGCCCTTTTGTTTATGTTCCTGTATATGCAAGGTTAACTTCGGTTTCCAGTACCTCGATTAATTAGATTGGAAGAAGGAAAACAGAGAAATTGTCCATAATTTATATTACAAACTTGAATAAAGTCCTCTACAAAATAGACAGTTGCAAAATAAACGATTTGTTTCTTGAGCTTTGTGGACGGCACAGACTTGAACATTTTGCCGCACAACGAACAATACATCGAACCGATCAGCAAACGGAATCGCAAACAACCTGATCATACTTTTTGATTTCGACGAGCTGAACGACAAACGGAACGTATTTGTGGTTTCCATGCATTAAGTTTCTTTGCCATTAAATATTAAAAATGGATCGGAGCGAAGCATTAGCAAGGTACACGTATGGAGGGTGTCCTGAAAGGTAATGTCCTAAATTGCACGGTGTAAAAGGGAAGTCAAAAAATGTTTTCATTTCATATTAAAAAAAAAATAAAAATCTTAGGAAATCATGTATTTGGAACTTCAAAGTTAAAATTTGCGGAATTCACATTTTTTAAACAGCAATGAAATTTTTGTGATGGAATTGTGTGTGTTATGGAAAGAAAAACAATATTTTGGCAGGAACTCGAAATTATAAAATTATTTGTATTATCTGAAAAAATACAGGTATAGATTTTTTTTCAATATTTTGAACGACCTGTTGGTACACGGGTCTCTGGAGGATCTGAAAATATTTTTATATTAAAAAATATGCGTTCTCTGTCCCTATCAATATCAGCAAAATTTTCTTTAAATATCTCAAGTGGTTTTGCGAAAATAATTTTCATTGTCTGAATAAAATTTGAATACTATATTTCTGTAATATCAATATTTCGGAAAAGTGTCAAGGGAAAAAAACTCACACTTTAGCTTTGTTTGTTCCTGAATTTCCCCAACTTTGGAATCGCTCTGTATTTATAAGCCACAGTACAAACTAGATATTACGAAAACAGGTTACGAAATTACGTCGCTCTGAATTGTTGATTCAGGAGGGAATCTAGGATGTTTTGATAAGCAAATTCTTTAACTTCACCATCTGAGGGGTTAATAAAATTTGAGAACTTCCAGTGTGTAATAAGTTCCCACAACTTTTGATTTTTATATCCTTCTTACGTTATTTGTCCTCTATGCTTTCTGGGTGTCCGCTCAAAAATTATTTCTTCAACTCCTCAAACAGTAAAGCTTTCTAAGGGGTGTTTCCCAAAACATTACCTTATGATGGAATTTTATGTTGAAACGATGACACAATAAGTGTCCAGGACAGATTTAAAACTCTAAATTTGTGAGAAATGACAATGCACTGGGGGTTATAATTCTATTCAACCTCTAAGATAGTGATACTCTTTATGGTATCTGTACCAAAATATCCTAGTTTCCTTCTGAATAAATAAATCCCAAACGATTTTAGGTGAATAGACAGATTTCAACTATACAAGGTGTTATTGAATAAGTATTCGATATTTCACAGGGTGATTTTTCAAGTAGTTTTAAGATATAATGTTCTCATAAACTTATCTCCTAGCTCGTTTCAGAGTAGCGCCCTCTAGAAGATATTTCTAAATTGTTTATAAATTTGAATTTCTCATCCTAAAAAGCACTTTGATACGAAATTTCGTGAACTTAGCTGGAGTATTTCCGAAAATATCCGAAAAAAAGCAAAAACTGGAGATTTCGTTTTTATTTTTTTGAGCTTTATTTGACTAGGAAGCTCAAAACCACAAGTAGATTTTTATTGCCACTTCTCCTTAGGTACACGATAACGTTTTCAGATTTACCATACGACGTTTCGTTTTTCAGCGATCATCACCAACTCTATGTTTTCTCAAGGGCCGTCACATTGAATTTTTCGACAAGAAATTAGTGGGATAGCAAATCTGAAAACATCATCGTGTAATTCAGAAAAAGTGGCAATAAAAATGCACTTGCGGTTTTGAGCTTCCTTGTCAAATTTTGATAAAACAATAAAAACTGCTAAAAAACATCTCTAATTTTTAGTTTTTTTCCGAATATCTTCGAAAATACTGCGAAAATTCAAATTTTGAGAACAGCATTTGGTCAAGCGCTAAAATACGCGGTTTTCCCACTTTTTAAGTTATTTCATATCTGCTCTAGTTTTTGGACATCCCAAAGGTGAAAGTCGAATTTGAAATGCACTATAGATAGACCAGTTGGGATATTTGGCAAGACTTCGTGATTTTATGGCTAAGTTTACGCAAACTACGAATTTCTTTTGATGTTCGGCCAAAAACTGAAAGTGATGAGAACACCGCAAATCATTTGTCGAACAGAGATGGTTTGCGAGACTGTTTGCCAACGCGTTTGTGGGCCCGTCCAAATTAGTGTTCCGTTTGCCGTGTGGTTCGTGGTTCGGCGCAATATTTCAGCCTGTACAAAGCTGAAAATAGGGAACAATAGCGAAACTGTTTGCTAACGCGTTTGTGGCTCTGTCCAAACTAGCGTTTTGTTTACAACATCGTTCGTTGTACTGCACGTTGTTCGGCAAAATCTTCAGGTCTGGACAAAGCTTTATGTCTGATATATCGAAAACGTACGTTGCGAATTGAATTTTTTAAGATGAAGATGCAGTACCTGTTTCGCTGCCATGTACATGGAGTCTTATGAACGGAAGCAGGAAGGCCATCAGGCGAGTGATAAGTGCGAGGGAGACAAGCTACAGTTTCCCCCTTCCATTGTCAACGATCGGCTATCGTCATTGATTCGCACGCAGTACGCCTCAATCCGAAGACGGATTATGTCACAACAAGAGCTTTTTTTTCAAATGTCACGTTCTAAAAATATCATTTCTATCGTGGTATTTGTAGAGGTAAGACTTCATTAAAATTTATCATCGATTTTGCTTTTGAATTTTGCATTCAAACTTGCATTTGTGCACGTAATTTGCGTTCTCTAAAATCACGTAGAGCTACGACCGCTCTTGGATTAAGACGTACTGGTTGCGAATCAACGACGGTAGCCGATCATTAATAATGAAGGGGGAAACGGCAGTCTGTCTTCCTCGCACCTATCAATCGCCTAGTTGTCTCTTGCTTGCACTTACTAGAACTTCGTGTGCGTAGCAGCGATAAAGGCACTGTATTAAATTTCGTTTTAGCTTTCGTTCGTATTTGAGTCGGAGCGACTCGTTTCTGATTTGTTAGCGATCCTGGTTCTGTAAACTTGGCTACTAGGTCAATAAAGTATTTTCGGTTAACATGCTTATTTCCATGTAGGTCATTAAATAACAGCACTGTAATATTAGCGCACGTATCGTTTTCATAATGAAGTGCAATAATCGATACTCTTTCCGCAATTTGAATAAACCATTTTGAACAAAAAAAAAGTTAACTGTTGAAATAGTCACATATAAAATCATGTGAAGTACTAAATACAGATAAACGGAATGTAATTAATTCATCACATTCACTTTCAAAAGGAGATAAAAAATTACCGCTTTTATTTTTATCAGAAGTGTGAAATTCTATTTCACTGGTAATATTTTAGATGAGATACTGATAAATGATAATAATTTTAAGACTTTAACGCATAATTTTTTTTTTTTACTTTAATATGCTAAAAGAAGAAATAAAGAGATAAATAACCTTTTCCTTTCTTCTTTACATATATTAAAGTAGATTGTAAATTCGTTTCATTAAGTGATAAAAAAAAACACATCAGTCATGTCTTACATAAATATCATACTAACTGTAAAGATTACAAAAGCGTTACTTTCGTTTATTGACCGATTTCCTATAAACTTGTTTTATCGGAAACTACTGCATGAAATTCAGGGAAATTGGAAACATCGAAAAGACAGTTAACTTGTCAAGTGACAAACATCAAAATTAAAAAGCAGAACAGCAATGTAACAAAAAGCGATTGATTTTGTTACATCTGTGCTGAAGATTGAGAGGAAAACATGATTCACTGCTTAAAGTGTAAATCATGGGTGCATCACCAATGTGCTGGAGTTGAAAAACTAATAGAGAAGTATGTGAGTGATTCGTGTGGTCACTGAATATTACTTATGTAAGCATATACATATTACTGTATACATATTACTAAAAAATATGTTATATTTATTATATTGTTGGTTAATGCTTTCATCGCTGTTAGATTAAAGTACTCAACTCCTAGAAGTGAAATCATTTTTGAAGGGAATAAGCTTCCATTTTATTAGAAAAATAATAATTTTTTCTTCCCTAAGTCCTAACATATTTTATGTAATTCAAAACAAAAAAAGTTCAAACTTGGAATATTTTTAGATATACAGATGATTTAACTACGCGTTAGCCAATATGGGCACTCACTTAACCAATCTAACACATCGTACTGAAAAATAAACTGGAAGCCTACATATGACACATCTTTGTCGTGTGCACTGGGGCTAAAACACATACGTCACGGATCCGTGACGTTTGCGTTCAACGGATTAATTGTATTAAGATACGATTTAAGCTGTAGGCGGTACGATTTAAGAGACTTGTTTTTGTAGTCGTAATTTGCAAGGTTTTGAGAATTTCGTTCATTTCATGACAAAAAAAAATGAAAATATTCTTGTTTTGTTATAATAAATTACAACATTATTTATAAAAGTTTTGACCTCACATTTATACGATTTTTTTATTAAGGGGTACGACTTGCGCAGTCTTGCCCTATTTTCAAATGAGAGCACGCATTCCCTCGGATACTGAGGGAAAACCGACAAGGGATGGAAATATCACCCCATTTTGGGGGCCCATCTAAACCGATGTTTCATTTGCCGCGCGGTTTGTTGTTAACCTGAACAACAAACAATACAACGAACCGAACGCCGAACAAAGTTCCGATTTGGAGGGAGCCCAATGCAGGTTTGAAAATGCTGCGGGTTGTTTTGCCCAATTTGGTGCGTTATTTCGCGTTCGGTTCGTTGTGTTATTCCTTGCGCGACGAAATATTCATGTCTGCACAAAGCTTTTTAGGAAACAATTTCTGAAAGGAATGCAGTGTTTATAGGTCTAATTTTACAATTTAGGGCGTGGTGAGGTATCGATTCTATATCGATACGGTCCCTTTAACAACCGGTATTCCATGCTTCTTTAATCGCAGCCCGAGTTAAATAACCTGGTTCTAAACACCTGAAGCTCGACAGTATACCCAACCTCCTGAATGATGACTTCCCTTTCCACACCTAAGATGAATCACTTACCGTTAAGCGAGAGCTGTTAAAATAGGAAACCATGGTCCATTTAAGCACGGACCTTAGCCGACAGCCTTCACGTGCCAGATAAATGGTCTTCGGACCAGAAAGGGCTCTATGACAATTTGTTGCCTATTCCAGCTAATTAAGAGAGTATAGCTAAGGAGTGTATTCCTTTAAATTAGCATGCCACTGTGATGCAAACATGCCAGAATTAGAAGCTTTTAACGCAATTTACTATTCTAACAATTAGGATTAGGCATCAGGATTTAGCATTAAATTGAGAGGGCTATTTGAATCATTACGCTGACCTAAACGATGTTGCCACCTGGAAATGTTCGGACAAACTTTCCCATCAATGCTGGCCCGATATCGGATAGACTACAAACAGGCGGCTATTCAATAAACATTTAAAATCCCAATAAACAAACCCACTTTTGTACCGCTCTCTGGAATTGAAAACCGCCATTGTCTTTTGTTTTCGTTAACGAGCTGAGCGCAAACAAGGGAAAAAAGTAACACTTTATAATCGAAAAGGCTACTGCATTGTTTGAGCATGTAAAGTGCATTTTCCAGCACGTGCTGGAAAATGGCTTCTGTTTGCAAGGGAATTAAAACAAGTGGGATACGCAACTGTATGTATGACGACACTTAAAAATGGCACGGATGTTGAGGGGTTGTGTGCGGTTTATTGGCACTTGTCGAGAGAGGAATGGAGACGATTTTTAACTGCGTTGGATTTTTGTTTGGCATCGGTACTAGGACAACTAAACACAGAAACTCTACAATTAGGAACCAACATTTTCGTGAACATTTATTTCCTAATTTTATGCTTTGAAAATGCCGGGAAACTAGCTGCGGTTATTAATGTCAAAAATTTTCATTTGTTATAGAATGGAATATGCGCGTAATTTGCATCTTCCAAAGTCACACAGAACTACACTCACCCGTGGATTAAGGCGTACTGCTTGCGCGATAACGACGGTAGCCGGTCGTTGACAATGGAAGGGGAAACGGCAGTCTGTCTCCCTCGCACCTATTTGTTGCCTGATTGTCTCTTGCTTGCATTCATTACAACTCCACGCGCATAGTAACGAAAAAGGTACTGATGTCATTTTAAAATACTCAATATCTCCAAATTTTCAGGAATTTTTTGCAACTGAGGAAATTTCAAATATTCTTCTTTTTGGTTTAATATGATTATGGCCCACTTGTCACATAATATTCCAATTAAGCCAACTTAATCACATGTTTTGTCTCCAGTTAGATTTGCAAATTCGAGGATCAGTCCCTGTCTTTCTTATTTGTTACTCCAATACGATCAAGTGGGAGAATTACCTGCCCTTGTCCTTTTGAGTTGTACGGCGTATAAAATTTCGCATAGTTTCGGGGAGTCATGGGGCTGGGGGTTGCTCGTTGCGAGGGTTTAGTGTTGAAAACGCCCAAACAAGAATGTTTTGGCTCTCCAACGCTCCTCTTTTTAGGTCTGTGAAGCAAAGTCCCAAAGTTAAAATTTTTTATTTTTTTAAAAGGCCTTTCCGAAAAATGGCCAAGTCGACAGAACGTTTTAAGGGTGCCAAGATTTAGCAAACGGGTAAACGTCGAAAGTGTCGGTTTTTAATGGTTTTGGATGGGCAGTAGAACTTGTTGAGACTTAAGTGATCGACTAATCCTTTTTGTGTATATTAATTTGTATATTTTAGATTTAGTTTAGACCCTTAATCAACGCCTTTCAAGTGACTGCAGTGAGTGTCAGTCGGTTCTTAAAATAATCACTGTTTATGTTTATGTTTAGTCAAGACCATATTCTCAAACCTTTTTTTTTAATTTGGCTATCGTGGGAAACTGCCTAGTTACATTCTTTAGGCTTAGTTTAAGTTTAAATAGGCAATCAGATTTCATTAAGGGGTCGGTAAAATCTTAGACCCACACATGTTTAGATATGCGTTTATTCTTGAATATGAACGCGCTGACATAATATCTCGAAATTATTGTATCACGAAATAAATAAATCTTAATTAAAATAGTAAAGGTTGTTGATCAATTTTGCACAAAACAGTGTCTTTGAAACTGCAAATTCAGGGAGGTGCGACCGTGACAACAGTCCAACGTCATCTAGGCTGGCATTTTGTAGAAGCCTCATATTTCGACCGCAGGATGGATCAAAGCAATTGATGCTTGAACGGCACCATACAAACTTAGTCCTCAATCTCCTCACATTTGATTCCTCTATTCAGACCTCACAGATTTAAATGGAAAAGAAATCCCACAATTTCTCTTTTACGAATTCAGGATTCGAGCGGGACGAAATAGCTCCCCTCCTATGAGACGCAGGGAGACCCTCCCGGTGGCATCAAAAAGGGCATCGTCCGGGCTACCTTCACGGTATTTAACGGTTGCCCGAGGGAGCTCATCTAAAGGGTGTAAATCAGGGATGAAAATTTCGACGTGAAACTCGACCCAATTTTAAAGTCGTCCTCGTCCGTCGTGGGTCGCGAGGGAACCGAAAAAATTCGTTCCCGTTATGTGGCATTGAGATCTGAGAATGGAAGAAATCCTATTGGGACATTTCGTATAGATCTTAAACTAGTTAAGTCATTTAAGTTTTAAATCTTTTACTCTAGAGGCCCTTTTGTGGTCTTTTCATCACGTCTATCTTGAGCCCTGTTCCTTCCGAATGCGACGAGCTAGAAATTTGAAAAAAAGTCTAAGAATGCTTAAGTTGTATGTGCGTAGACTTGCCGAATATGGAGGTGGTAAAATGAAATTTCAAATAGTGGCGAACTTTTGAATTTTACTTTACAAACTCTGATTTTACTTCCAATTTCCGAGATTCCCACAAGGCCTAGAAATTCCTGTACAGATCCATATGAAATGTTCGAGTTTTCTCTATAGCTGATGAGTTTATGTATTTTTCCTGAGAAGGGATAGGGACTGAAATTATCATTAAACAAATCCTAAAAAATTTACTCCAAAGCGATTTCTGTTTCAAATTCTACAATGACAGTCTGCGTAAAAATTATTTTGTTGCAAAAGTATATTGTTTAACGAATTATTTGTCTGTATCTATTGCCATTTACGAGATCTGTTTAGAGAGTTTTATCTTCTACTCTCTGTATCTGTACCTTATATTGCCTTTCAGGACTTCACCATGACTAACAAACCTATAGAGAAACTAACGAATCTTTGATATTTTGAGTCTGCGAAATCCGTTAATCTACGTCGATAATATTTCGTACACCACGTACACTTAAATAGTATTCAATTAAGAGTCTAAACCTGGGCTTATGTACTTGTATATGTCGGAGATTTATTAGTTCTTAAGTTTAGAAATGTAAAATTTGAGTTAGCAATAAGGTTGAAGAGCAGGCTGACAGGTTTATCGTGGAGATAAAGCACTGTCGAACGAGGTTACTATTACCGACGCCATTAAGGGCCATATGTGAAGTTTCGATCCGTGGGAAAACCAGGACGAACAGGTACCACTCCCTTGAGCCGAGAAGACCACGGGGAATGGGAAAAGTGAAGGAGGCAGTAATTAGAAAGAAAGGAAAAGTAGCGGTCAGGTAGTAGTGAATTCGTCAGCCTTGACTTACTATCAATTAATATAAAAAAAAACATTAAAATTATTGATGATGGAGAAAATTCCTAATGTTACCCTGACATATATAAATCGAATTAATTAACAACGGTCATCGATCGATTTATCGAATATAGCAGTCCTTGCAAATATTCCTTTATATCCTGGTAAGAATTCTTTCAGTTGCGAAAAGCTTTATTTTTTGTAATGGGTTATGAAAAGTAAAACAACATATGTTTATATTGCATGATCACATTACATGCACATCAAGATAAATTTAAAGCGAGGAAGATCTTTATACAAACGACGTGATACGAACGCAACTTAGAAATGTTTCTCTAAATTTTACCAGCTAAAAATGAGTAGATTTCTCCAAAATAAAACTAAGAAAGTTAGTTGATTTAGGCATAATTTACAACATTGTCCTATGTGTAATTTCGTCAATATCTCCAAAAAATGAACATTAAACTCTTAAGCAGCTATATTCTGATTAGCGCAATCGCCTCGTTTTCAGGACATCCGATTACCTCACGGAAATGGTGTTTTAATGGTCTTTCCTTGAGATTAAACGATTTGTCTTGAATACTGAAAACGAGCAATCCTGTTAATGTACTCCAAGAAGATTGCAGCCTTTAATGGATGGGTATTACCTAGATAGGCAACAAATAGGACGAAATTTAAAATATGTGTCAAATTAAATAGAATAAAATTCAGAGTAAATTCAGTTCAAAAAGCATCGAGGATGTCAATTCGAGACATTCCCACCCCTATTATCTCAAAATTATATAGATAAAAAAAATATTTGGAACATGTCAATATCGTTTTCGAGGGAACAATTTTATGTAGAATTCACTGCGCCTCTTTCATCCCCCTCGAGACATCTTCTCAAATATCTCAAATCTTAAAGAGGGTTAAGGGGACATCATTTTAAAGGATTTTTCATTCTCTACATTTTGGTACCTCAATTGTCACATTCGACCTGTGCGTTATCAAGTTATGCGTCTTTGATCATTTTAAATTCACCTTTTCTATTCGTGTTTTGATAGCGTTGAAACTCAGACTTTTTTTCAAACATGTCTTACGATTAGGAAATTGTTGTAATAAATCTATTTACTGACCTATTGATTTATTATTTGTCGAGATGGCCATCAAAAGAAAAAATGCATTAATTACTGAAGAAACTGTTTATTAATCAAAAAATTTCCTCGGCCCTCGAAAAGAAATATCTACGTAAAATATGAGTTTTTTTATTGCTTATTTTTGCCTGTTGCAGCATGAAAATACAGTTCTTTAAAAAAAAATTATCCTGCATGGAAAATATTATTATATTTACTTACCTGGGGTACTGGTCGATGTAATTGTATTTATATCATATCATATATGTATGGACGTGTATTTAAATCCGTTAAAATTAACGCAATAATTCTTTTTTGCGAGTTTTATTGCGAGTATTTTTAAAACTGGTATACCCAATTCAGAAAAGGACTGAAATTGTTTTTCTTTATTGATGACAAGAAAGATTTGCAGGAAGAACAGCGGAAGGTTTTTAATGTTAAAACTTCTAATTCAAATGTGAGTCAAATATATGTTTTCGGCTTAATAAAAAAAATAAAAAATAAAACAGGTTCTAATGCAAACAAAAAACGGCTGTTCAGCATGTTTTAAATGAAAATGTTCAAATAGAGATTCAGAGAATCTTCATTGCAGAATCTAGTAATTTACTGTGTACGATCGTAAGGCAAACTGGAATGTCACATAAAACTATACGAAAAATACTGAAATTAAATAAATTTCATATCTAAAAAATGCAAACTTTACAAGAATTTTATCACAACGATTTTGATGGAAGAATCGACTTTTACAAAATCATGAACAACTTAATTGGCAATAACCAATTCTTTTTAAACAAATATTTACTTGAATGATGAGTTCGTTTTTTCCTTAATTGTCGGGTTAATAAACAGAACTGCCGATATTGGAGTGACGAAAATCCCCACGTTTTTAGAAAGAGAATTCCACAGTCACCAGAAAAAGGTAATGCTTGGTCTGGTTTTCTCGGAAATACCATTATATCGAGGAAAACTTAATTGGAAAGCTGTACTTAAACTTACTTGAAAACGTAATTGATCCTTTGATAACAACTCTTTTGGAGGTCATGTTGGTTGAAATCTTCTGCAAGAAGAACAAATACATTTTTAGAAAAATGAAGCTCCACAACATTAACTAGAATGGTTGGGCGACCAATTTCTCGACAAATTTATTGGCAGAAAGGCACCGATAGGATGGCCTGCAAGATCACCAGACTTAAGGTCTTCAAATTACATTTTATGGGGCATATAAAATCGGTTGTTTACAGAACCCATCCTGACAATATTGACAATTTGAAGAGAAGAATCACGGAGGCAAGCAGGGCTATTCCAGAAGCGGTATTTGAAAATGTCAGGCAAGAGTTTCAAAATAGGTTTTATTACTGCTTCGAAAATGATGAAGAACATTTCGAACGTCTAATAAATTGAAAGTGTTCAAAAAAAGAAATTTCAGTTTTCAGAGTGTTTTTTTTCAAGATCACTGATAAGAAAAACTATTTGTTTTATAATTTACAATGGTTATCCAGAACTTTACTACAACAATTTCTTAATCGTAAGGTGTGTTTGAATAAAAAAAGTCTTAGCTTCAATGCTACCAAAAAACGAATAGGAAAAATGAAATTAGGACGATCCATAATGCCCTGACTTGAGAATGAAAATTCATTTAATATGATATAGAGCTTACCCCCTTTACCACTTAAAATATTTGACAGGATGGCTCGGGGGTATAGGGTTAAAGTAGGTGTTGTTAATTCTACATAAAAGTTGTTCCGTCTCGATAAAAAAAATCGATGTTTTCCAATCATTTTTAAAAAATCTATCCCGTTTCAAGATAATAGGGGTGGGAATTTTTCAAATTGACACCCTATATGTACGTCGCATTGGTGATTGAATAAATCATCAAATCAGCGGCAATATGGGAAACAGATAAACGGTGGTTTTTCACCGAATTTAGCTGAAGAAGAACGATAAAAAAGGGGAATTAATTATCAAGAGTTAATCTGCAATTCAATCTTTAGGATTTAGGGAGGGATACGGGTTTTATTAGTGAATTATTTCCAGCGATTCGTTAAAAAAGTGATGGATTGGCTGGAAAGTCGAGAGTTGTCGGATTATTTACTGTTGACCCCCGATTTTTTACGTTTGACGCCCGGTTTTCGATAGAGATGTTTATAATTAAATAAGCCGAATGATAAATTGCCACGTGGGGAGTTAAAAACCGGGGAAAAATGCTATTTGCTAAATCCTTTCGAAATTTATATGCCAAATTAAGTATAATGGAAAATAATTATTCATAATAATCGTGTCACACTCGGGAAAGTTTTGCCTCTGAAATTTTGCGTTTAAAACGGTGATAACCGAATGTGCTGTTTTACATATGTATATTCGGGTTCGTATATTCCAAAGCTTGACACAACAGCACATGTATCAATAGAAAGTGAAATACAGCTGATTAAGAAAAGGTTTACAAATCCGAGATGTAAACCTTTTTCAAGATCTCAATCAAAACGTCACTTACGGTACGGATTAAGTCGGTTATTTTTCAGATTTCCCTCGCTTTTTATTTAAAAACATGAAATACTGACACTAAACCGGCAAAAAGGGATGGAACCAGTTGGGAATACAATTAATCTTCCTTAACGAACACTGACGAATATTCATTTCCCTCTTGATTAGGTGGTAGAATTACGAATATCCAATTTAAAGCCGCTGAATTTAGGTTCGGCTGAAATTAGAGAAATTATTTTAATTTACCGGTTTAGGATGGTTTGAGATAGAGTTAGAAGGTCTTGCAATAATTGGGTTGCAATAATCAGGTTCTGAGGTATTTTAACCTTTCAGAGATAACATGTATTTTTCAATCAGGCAGCTAACTTCGGTCTGGCAGACCGACTGAAAAAAAGGTTCTACACTGCTTGAAAAACATTTGATTAAAATACAAATTTATTCTTGTAACTGTATCTCTATATAGGACTAATATTAGTATATTTTTTTTGTAAGTATTTAACAAACCATTTCACCCAAAAATTCAGTTATAAGAAAACTCAAACACATAAATCAAAACAAACTAAATTAAAAACAAGTTAGGAACTTTTATCAAACTGAACGAAGGGAAAATTTTTATTTCAAAACATATTTGCAAAAGATAATCAGTGTGAGACATAAATTTTTGAGATAAAAGTTGACACTTGAATTGTTTTCATTTAAAACAACCGTATTTTTGTATTCCTGTTTCTTTTACTTGAACAGTGAAAACATTTATCTTACGTATTTATTTGATTGCTATTTTCAGATAATCACCCCCGAGCATAAAATTAGGACCTCCTCTATAGTAATTTGGATTTAAATTAATCGCTTATAGTGAATTAAAATTTTTTCCCTTGTCATATAATTATTAATTTTATATGGTTATTTTATTTTGAAAGCTCGAATAAAAAATTATTCTTGCTGGAAAATTTATTAAAAATAATGAAATTAAAAAATATGCATTTATCACAGACATGCAAGATTTTGCGGACTTCGGCATCGGCTATTTGCAGTTATCGCTCCTCTAGCAACGATAACTGTTTGTAGATGACGAGGCATGCTTTGAATCAGGTTTTGTATCACATTTTGCAGAAGATTGTCCCATTCTTACACCAGTATTTCATGAAACTCGCTGAAATTTTTAGAAGCCGGCACATGTCTCCGTAAGCGTCCATTTATCTCATCCCAAACATGCTCTATCGGATTAAAAACCGGATTTCGAGCAGGCCACGTAAATCGCGTGATTTGAACCTCGCCAAGAAAAGTACCAATGCGACCAGTGTGAAGCCGTGCATTATCACGTATAAAAGTGACGTTCTCTTCAAGAATAACCCCGAACGATACAACATGGTTTTCTAGAGCCTCTGTTAAGTACCTTTACTCATTCAGAGTCTAATTTTGGGTGACGACTAACTCCGTGCGAGTTTCAAAAGAAATTCCTCTTCATGCTATAATTGAGCCTCCATCAAATGGAACCCGTTGAGCAGTACAGGCGTGAGCATATTTCTCGACTGGTCATTGCCACACTCTTACACGTTTGTGTATAAGTCAAAATTGAGATTCATCAGAAAACAGTACGCGACTCCAATCCTTTACTGTCCAAGCCAAGGGTTCTCGTGCAAATTTTAACCTTGCAATCCAGTGTCCACGAGAAAATGGAGGTCTTGTAGCTTTAGATCGAGAGGATAATTCAGTAGTGCGAGATCGGCTTTTAACAGTTCACTCACTTTCGTTTTTAACTTCTTGCAGATGAGTTCGAAGGGAAAGTTCCTTAGTCGGTTGGTTCCTCAAAGTAATAAAAACGAGAAAACGGTCATCTCTAGCAGTTGTAGCTCTTCCTCGTCCTGATCCGTGTCTTCCAGTGGACAGTTCAGTCTCTTCATCTGAAGTCGTTGCAGGCTAGGTAAACTTATTTTATAATTTCCAGCAGTTACGAGCTGTCTACGAGCATCTTCTATAGCCGCCACAATTCGTCACGTAACTATAGGATTTAAGGACATTTTAACAAAATGACAATGATAATGAAACCAGTCGTAGAATTTGCAATATACAGATAATGAAACAGAACGAAAAAATACTGTTAACGCATTTCAGGAATGTTGGTATGAAGTCGTTTTTTTATGGAACGCTTATCGAAATATGTGATTATTGTTCAATATCGTTTGAGATATCGAAGAGAAGCCATCCTAAGCCGGAAAAGTGCTCCGCTGAATTTTGTTTGTACAAACTTTGAGGAATTTTTCAAGGGATCCTAATTTTATACTTCCGAGTGTATGTTGTTGATTTCTTCAATCTGCAACATTAACGTTTTTGGAAATACACCATTTAGTCTTTTCTTTATGTCGTTCTTTACTGATGCGCATTTAAAATTTTTTAGGAATACTCGTCCAAGTAATTTGTTCTACATGTTGTGAAATTCCGACATAACATTCACGTGAATGTCCGTTGCATTCACTATGCTATAAAATAAAACCACTGGCCAACGAATGATAATTCTGGCATAGTTGTAAGACGCTCATAATTTGTCAACCATATTGACACCACCTTTCGACTGATTGCAGCCTTTAATCATTTCAGGTTAGTTCAAGTTAGTAGTCTTGTCGATAATGCAAGGTAGAGAGAATAAAAACATTCTTCTTCTTTCGGGGAATGGCTTATATCAAAGTATAAGTTTCCTGATATGTAAATATTATTGACTTTTCATATCAATCTATTTTCATTTCCGCTGGAATCTGAGGTTTATTTTTCCTCATTGCATCAACAATCGCCAACTTACGTCCCCTTAGTGAATTATCAGCCAAGTTACCACTGGGGAAAAAGTTGTCCATCGGGACGTTAAGTTTTGAATCACAAATCGGTTTGTATAGCTTTTGCGCTAAAGATATATTAGATGTGTCTACTTTATGTGGTCCAAGTGGTTGCTGCCTCACGTACACTTCCATAGTGGCAGTGTAAAATATTTTCGTATCTGCTAAGAAATACACTTTTATGTCGTATTTATTCGGTTCAGATAGAATGCGGACTCCAAAACCACATCGGTCTCCAAAAATGAGCAACATCTCATTAGTAGTTGTATATTGCGAGAGAGAAAAATATTTTTGAAAATTTTCGATAAATTTATCAAAATATTCTCAAATTACTCATGATTCGATGAATTTTGCGTTTTGATTTAATTACAATAAAGCTTTGAAACAATTATTAGTATTGTTTCTTATTCTTGACTGAAAGTCATTTAATTCTACGCCTAGGTACCTTAATCATGGATTTTGCGTTTTAGGCATTATCGAATGGATTTGAGGGCCGAATTCCAGAAACTTTGCTACCATTGAAAATGCTTTCCGATGATATGTCACAACCTCCCCCCGCGCTGTTTAAAAGAATGACTTGGGGTGGCTGGAGTACATTCGGTAGAGGGTAGTGAGTTCATCGTATCCTCAATCATGTTCCCCCATCCTATTATGGTAGACGTGTTTTTGGGTTTTTCCATTGCCGGCATAAGTTTGAACATGTTGGCATTTATACTTTTAAAAAATCCATTCTGTGTGGGTTGCAGCAACACGGGTTAACACTACCCGTTCGCGACGCGTTCGAGAATTATCCAGAAAAATGTTACTCATCGGTTTGAAATCGCATGTTAGCTGAGGGAAGTTAAGCTTTCTTCAAAGGTTTTCGAGTAATCCGAAAGAGATTACGACAATGCATAGACTAATCAGGGCTAAGAGTTCTACAACTTTTTTAAATTCCAAGATTACTGAAGGGCGCGAGTTTGTCAATTTCCTAGTTCTCTATCGTTTTGTCTTTTAACAATAATGGTTGTGAAAATCAGTGGTTTTCCTTGATTTTTTCGTAAATGTTGTGAATCGACTAGAAAAGACATGAATATTTTTCAAGCGTTGCGGTAACTTATACTCGGGACATAAACCGATATGGTTTTCTCCTCACGGCTCTCGATGTAAACTTAACTAACTAGATGTTTTTGACAGAGTTGAAATATTTTGTAAAAATATCTTAAAGCTACCTCAACTGACCTGATTTTGTGAATTTGGAGACTAAAAAGGAACACGAGGTTGTCCTTTCTCCATTTTCCAGCTTTTTAATTTATACTACTCGGGCTAAAATAATTGAAAAACCCATTTTAATGAACTAATCCGAGTTTTCCGATTTTAAAGGAACAAACTTGTACGCCCGCTTTACAAACTGAAATTTACGGGGTTGTACTGTGTTGTTTTGGTGTAATTACGGTCCTCCGAATGGAAGCAAACAAATTGCAATAATGTATATTACGCAAAATTTACGGACTTGACCCGGGGTTCTAATTAACATCGTGTTTTTATCCCGACTAGTTTGCCTTTAATGAAATTAAAAATTCGTCAACTCTTTCATTTTTCGTGGTTCGGACTCAATAGGTGTTAATACCCTTAACTGAAATTTTGAAGCATGTCAAAACTATCAAACAACACCCTGGAGGTATTTAATTTGATTTGAAATTCCGGAAATGCGAGACATTCCTTTCGAAACGTTCCCTCAAGCCTCGTTTTTATCAGTTGCAGGTTTCTGAATGGGGGAAAGAACGTCGACACCCTTCGGGGTGTTTGGGGAGTTCACAGACAACTGACAGGGAATTACAAATGCGAAATGTCTGCGAACCGACCCCTTTTTCGCACCGGCATCTTGGTCGGTCACATGATTGTAGTCGGTTAATCATATTTTAACAGAGTTTTTGTCTAGTTTCTTGTAACCTCTTTCGTGTCACCCTGAATGGAAAAGGACGCCCCCGGATTAGCTTCGTAATGGAAAGAAAACAATATTAAAAGTTCGCTTGAATGATCTGGCTTCCAGTGACCTCTGTCGCTTTTTGACCATTTTTTGTCCTCAAAGATAATCCTCGATTATTTACATAGAATTTGATTGATAGTTGCTTATATATCGCCGTTTGCTTTGCTCGAAACGAAAGACTGGAAGGAAGTAAGGGAATTAGCAGCCTGATGGAAAGAAAACAAAATTAAAAAGCCGGTTAAAAGCTTAAAAGGCATTCCAAAACGAAAACTTTCCCTCATATTTCAATCTCCCCAAGAATGGGGAATTAAAAAAACTACCATCCATCGATGAAGTGCCAGTGCGCTGTGAAAATTGGAAGGAAATTATTGAGGGGAGTTTTGGCCTCAATGGCTAGACTTTTAATGGCTTCTATTTATGTTTTTTACTCTCTTTGAAAATTGGAGTTTGACTTCAACTTTTGCTGAAAGAAGTAGGAAAAAAGATTCGTTCTTTAAGAAAATATGTTTTAAATTGTCAATCTCTGCAGCAATTGGTTGTCGATGAATGATATGCAATAGCGTGCCATAAAAAAGAAATTTTCTCAGTAAAAATTGAAATAATTTCAACAAAGTTTGGTAATTGCGTGTCACACGACATTCTAATTTGATGATGGCAACATCACCTGTCGTACATGACGCCTAAAGGATATGAAAGAAATGCTAAAATACTACAATACTATGTCACTTCTTGATTAAGTGAGTTCTGGATACAAAAACGATTCATAAATTGCCGTCCCGCAAATGGCCAATGAACGATGATGAGTGTTGACAAAGTTCTATGTAACATGTATAAGCGATCCGGATTATTACAGTAAATACTCTAATATTAAAATTAAATATTATTTATTGTTGTATAGTAAATTTAATTTACAAAATTACTACGTCCTTTAAAGTAACAAAGTTAGACGTAATTTGTCGTAAACGGAAATCTGACAATGGAATTTGTCCGCCGAAGTGTTGAGAGTGATTATTATGAAGTTCAGAAGTTACAAGAGAACCAACAAAATTCATCATATCGTAGACTACTTTCAGGATGATAGTTAACAAAAGATGTGACAAGTATTATAATATGAAATTATTAGAGTTGCCACACATTCATTGCAATAGAAGTTTCTAGATCTTGCAAAATTTTGACCCAATTTTCGCCCGAAGTCAACTCTTTTCTGCGTTTATAATTAATTTGATATTCTCCCATTTCTTTATTTATATTAAAGACAAATTTCGAGTGTTCATCAAATAAAGACACCGGAGCTCAACCTTCTAAAATTTGCACTTTGGCTGATGAACAAAATTCGAAAAGCCGACGTTTATTTAGTAAAACTTGACAAATGCCTTACGATCCTTCTTCGAAATTAAAACCAGCCGTTTAGGTGGAGCTATTGCTCTTCCTTTATTAAAAATACCGTAATTTAACATCAAAGCAAAATTTTAAATTGCATTTTCTTTGCGCCCTTTTTTTGAGTATCAACCGTTGGTATCGCCTAATCCGGCTGTCACTGGAAAAAGAATCGTCGTCCAAATTGAAGTTCGGATGGACGGGGCTCTTTTATCGCGTTACAGTAATGGATGTGCAAAATGAATTCTAGAGAAAAATTTATACATGAGAAATCAATTATATGCTCTATGAGATCGTTGGTGTGACTTGCAATCCTCAAAGAATTTAGTAGAAAGAAATTTGTTTCTAATTGTTGTATCTTTAACGATCTCTAAGTATTTATTTAGGAAGATCCTAAGGTGGCATTTGGTCCCAAAAGATCTAGGTCAGCTGCAATTGTAGTCCGAGTACATCAACTTCCATAGGCAACAACTTTAAACTTGAGGTTTCGCACTATTTAGGTTTTTTTGCGGCTTCAAATTTTATAATTAATTGGCCTTGTTAGGAAAACCCGGTTTTAAAAAACTTTCCCTTGGCAAGAGTAATTAAAACTTGAGAGACACGGCAACAAAAATGTATTCCCTCTTGAATCCCTAGGCATATACCCGCGGGGCCATCTTAACGAATGACAATCCCAACTTCGCTCCGCTGGGCACAACTGATGAAGGAAGTTAGAGAGAAAAAATTCTCTATAGCGCTTCACTATAAAAATTACGATAAACCTAAATTCGTTTTAAGCACTTTTCACTAGAATTTTTCAATATGAACTTTTTTTGTTCATCAATAACAAAACAAGACGAAGCTGTTCAAATAAATCAGAGACGTGATAAATGAGCGTCACATCGATATATTTTACCATTTTTATTTAAAACCATATTTTTTGAAGCGAGACATTCCATTACTCATTGGAATCTATCACTTTCATTTACAGAAACGTCCACTGGCCCAGAACTGTCTTGATACGTAATATATGTATTGAAAAATCATTGGGTGGAAACACGGACAGCAAAACTCTTAGACGGCAAAAAATAAAAACTCCATACATATGTGTCAGCATATTCGTGTATGTTTTATTGAGATACATGATAAAGCTGGAGAGCCTTCTGGAACTAGTCCGGATTTACCGAGGAAGCGACACAAATTTCAGACAAGCGAATGTTTCAGAAACTCTTAGAATTATGTAGCAGTTACTAACTTTGAAATCCGTTGCGTAACTCCGCTTCTAAGAAAACTCTTGTCCCTAATTTGCGTGCCTTAAGGTTATCTCAATAAGAATTTTGGAGCGGTAAACCAGAAAAATCTCCCCTTGGAAGACTTAAAACAAGACCTGATCCGCCTTTTTGGAAATTCCAACTTACCATTCAAGCAAAGGTTGGCAATAGTGAAATTTGCAGGAGAGATTTGTAAGGACATATCTAAAAGGACTTGCTATACAAAAAAAAGATCATTACTGAATCCATTATTTCGAAACATTTGTCATTAGATTTTTTGGATTTTTGACACATTCCTTAATTTTTTACTTCGAAAGAATAAACTTGTTCCCTATCTAATTAAAATACTTCTTGAAGAAAGGCATAATCAATTATATATATATCGAAGAAAATCGCAACATTAAATTATCCATCAAAATTGTGTTTTAAATTGACGAAGTTCAAATTAAGCTGACAAAAAAACTGTTTTTTACGGCGGCAACAGCGCCTGGGTAGGCGAAAAATGACGTGAGCCATCGTTCTGCCTATACCGTTGTGCGTAAATTGACACGCGCAACGTTGCCGTTTAAATAAATGCGATGGAATTTTTGCTGAAGAATATGGCTTTTTTCGAGGAATAGTTAAACCTCTTTTTTTAACGATTAATGCTGATAATTACTTAAATAAATTAATCGAAATTCGTTGAAATTTACACATAAAAAATATTCCGTTCCCTTTATCACATGATTTCTCTGATGGAATTTTTGATCTAATTCATTCTGACGTGATATACGTCTAAATCCGCTGCCGTCAAACAAGCATCTCCTTCAGTTCATAATAATTTCACTGACAAGGCCGGTAATTGCATTAGAGCTACATGCCATAAAGCATGGTGAATGCCTCTATTAGTATAGAGAAGACGCGAATTTATCGGCGGCGTTACCAAATCGGTATCCCGACGAAGGGCCCCATAATCCATTGTGTGCAAGGGCGTTTCGGTTAACCCATCATGTGGTATTAATTACTTCTGACTAACAAATTAGTTGATGGACCCTTGACTGGCATCATGATTAAAATAACTATTATTTATCACTCGCAATCGATAAAAAGCTGATCAATCTTGGCAAACATTTACCTAAAGATCCGATAAATATTTGTAGTTAAATCCTGCAGTTTTCAATTCCCTAAATAAACAATTTCATTTTTCGTACCCATATTGGTCCTAAATAACCGTTGTTGGTTTTGCAGATGTAAAACGCATTTTAATCGGACAAGTGCGATAGATGATGAGCGACTAGAAGCGGCAAATGCAATTGCGTTTCATACAAAAAGACATTTCAGTTTATATTTCGAACCCTCCGAACAAAGTACAAGACAAAAGGGCCTTCAAGCTTGTTTAATTTTTCATTTCTAATATCCCCCCTATGCCAGAAACAGACAAATCTCCTACGAATCTGCGAGGATAATAAATCTGGGAGATCGCTGTTTTATTACACCCTGCACCCTTAAAACTGATTTATTATTAATCTTTTTGGTGAGATTAAAGGGCCAATCCGGCCTTTCCGGCCTACATAAATGTTAATTTGGGTTAGATTAGGAGCAATTTTATATATTTTTGTCAATTATATGATGTTTTTCACGTATTTTAGTAGGATTTGAACTTGAATTTGTCGGTCAGTTCAATAGAAACGAAAAGTTTGACCAATGTTTCTAGTATTCCATGGGGGGGGGGGGGGGGGGGAGCTGTAAATATTTCGTAAATAAGAGTTACTAAATAAAAAAATACTTAACGAAACAAAGAAAGTTTTATTATTTGGTTAAAAAAACGGCAAGAAATAATTTTCATTCGTCCAGAGGTAAACAATGTACAATAGAAAAAGAATCTCTCCTATTTTTCATGTTATTAGATTCTCCCACCACATGCTGTACCAATTTTCTGTTATACCATGTGGCGGTATGTCTGGAAATCCTCGAAAAATTACAAACAAAAATTAAGTTAACTTATTTTTAATTTTAAAAAAATTATAATTATTAATGTATAAAACTATTAAATTTACAATTAAAAAGTACATGAAATATCAATTCCGTCAATACGCGTATTTTATTGTCACAATGACAATAGCGCTATATGCGACGTGAGGCACGTGATGTAGTATTCAGCCAATAGGTTGCACGAGCGTAAAGAGGTGAAAAGTGCAATGTTGTCACTTTCAGGGTGACTTCCCAGAACTCTTTGATTTTGTCATTAGACCTCAATTTGTTTCGTCACCTTGTTGCCTCGTCTGATCCAAGTGTTTTATGGATCTTTTTTGGGAACGTTATGCCATTTTTATTGAATTTATTTGCTCTTGCGGCTCACCTTTTTGATGAATTAATTAACTTCCATCTTAAAGTTCTTATTGCCGTACCATTACCATGCCCTGCCATTGTAATTTAGTGATTTGTTATTTTACTTTTTCAATGATTTCTATTTATTCGCTTTTGTTGCACATTATTTTTAGATAATCGATTGTTACGTCTAAAGTCGCTGAAGCGTTGGTAAGCCTAGAGACCTCACTTTCGGCTAGTCACACTACCGAACACCCTTCAGGAACTACCACCTTTGAACCTTCAGTAACATTCCTTAATCGATGTGAATCACCGTTGTTTGAGCACCCCATCACATTCTTGCGCGGAAGGTAAGCGTTTAGTGTCTCGTTGAAGAAAATTTGGTTGTTTTATTCGTTGTTGTTCTGCTAACCGCTATTTCTTTCATTTTCTTTTTTGCAAATCAAGACAATTTTAATCGTAGATGGAGATTTTGCTGCACCACATCAAGCAAATTTTTATTTCATGGTGCGACATATAGAACGTCTTAACATTTTAATGTTCCCGGAAAACTGCTACTTTAATTGTGATTGATTGCTACTATGTTAGTTTTAGGGAGCTTGCCTTCTATCTATTCTATGGATTGCTTTCAAAAGTGCAATGCGATTATTTATTTGCGTTCGCATGTGCAATAATGGCATCACTGATTTTTTAAGACTCTGGACATTATTGCCCTCCGCTTCCGGCACCGATTATCTGCTTTATTTTGGTCCTGATTTCCCTGCTCGATTTTCCCGCCTCATCTCAGGTTTATTTCTGTATTAATATGTATGAAATATACATTGATGTCTCTAATTGGATAATTATTATGAAGTGAAACAAAAAAAATAACAAAATATGTATGGAAAGCCCAGTTCCTATTTATTTAAATAAAATAAAACAGTAACAAAGTATTCAAGCACACTTTTAAATGTTATTCGGGAATTTGTGGTTGAAAATAAAATTGTCCGATATATTCGATGGAAATTTTAATTTGTTTATCGAGACGTGTAGCGTCGAGATAAACAATATAATGTCTTGGTACTAGATTATTTCGTTTATTGTAGTCCAGATACCGAGTTGCTCGTTGAAACGCGTAGCGTCAGGACTAACGACATTGGCCCTCGACAGTAATCAACCGTTTCTTATGTTGCATTGTAATATACTATTGTAATCGGTATTATGCGGAAATAACTTCTGACCCAAAAAACTTATTTTCTTATCGAGAAACGTTATTTATAAACAATCTTCGTAGCCACTCTGAACCTCTTAATTCGTCAGCTTTTCAAAACGCCAACGAGCTTCTGCTCATTACCGCTCATTGTTTCTGGTTATTATTGTATTAATTCTCGGCGTCCCTCTCTAACCTCTCCATAATACAGGCCTCCAACCGGGGAATACAATTGTGGCATTTTCAAAGGATTAAACCGGTTTGAAAGCATCAGTGCTACTTTAAGCGGACCTTTGTCTATTGATCCTTCAGAATAAACGCGCAATATTAATTTTCAATGGGGGCTTAACCAAGGTTTCAATAATAAGGGAATCAGGTTAGGTGTCTGATCCTTTCATTAGTTGAAGGAGGTAATAGAGTTTAATCATTTATATGACATCTACAGGATACACCACTAATGTGTGGATGGATGGCTGGTCGTAAACACAGATAGGTATTAAAATGTAATTTTGCTCATCGATAGATGTTAAGCGTGGGCGCAGTTTTTAATTTGTGTGTCAAAGGGCGAGCTGTATACAGGGTGCCCGGTTTTTCGTAACAGGGTTTTATCCACGCATTCTACGTCTGAAATGAATATTGGTTGTTCGTATAAACTATGTATTTAAAAAATGTTTCGTTAAGGAAATACAGGACGTTGAAGATTTATATCTTTTTCAGTTTATCTTCTATAGCTCCCAAAGTTTTTCAGATATTTGGCTCAAGATTTGAACATAACTTAATGGTATAAGGCGGGTGTCTTTCACATTGTTGCCTGGTAGTGGACTACTGGCTAAATGCAATCTATTCACAGAGATGGGAAGGTCATGCTTGGCCTCCTCGATCGCCCGATTTAACACATCGAGATTTTATGTTTGCGGGCTTATAACGGAAAATGTCTACTCTCCTTTTAAAATAAATGCTCGGAACTTGGAAAATGTTCGACGGTCTTTATGGCGACGTTCTAATTTATGTGTGAGATATAATGGCGATTATTTTGAACAATTTTTATTATAATACTTTTTTAATTAATTTTAAATTATTTGATTATCAAATAAATTGTTCCCGTTTAATTTATTTCGTATATGAAGTTGCTGTTGTCTTGTCGTCCACTATTATTTTTTTATTTCTTTTATTAAATTTGTCAGGTTTTGCGAAATAGGATATTTCATAGGGTGTAAATTTGAACTAGGATACCCTATATCTTTTTAGGTACCTAAGGAGCTCTTATCAAGTGATCAATGAAAATATGGGATTTTTTTAATAGTAAAGTTTTTAGTAACAATGCGGTTTATCTATTATCTATAGCGTTTGAAATTATTTTTACAAGCGAAGTATGAATCTCCAAAGATGTCCGAATTTCATAATTTAAACCACAATGTTTCCTAAACTAGGGGTATAAACCTTCATGAATCTTATATTTTCTCTCATATCTCAACATCTAAAAGTTTATAGAATGTTCTAACAACTTCATGAGGACAACTCGTAAGTATCTAGGCCTCGTATTTATCGATTACATATTTTTTTGAATTAACGAGCAGTCACATGTGGACCAGCTAGCGGTGAACCCTGTATATCGCATTTCGCATGGCAAGAAGGAGCACAACACTTAACAGGAAAACTAACAAAGGCAAAGACGACCAGGAATTGATTAAATTCGTAAACGGACATCCCGATTGGGGATCCACTCCAAAGCCTTTCGTTCTCGATAGGAGGGTTCTCGATCTGAAACTCAGCCCTTGTTAGGGAACATTCTGCAGCGATGTGATGAGGGGTATGTACGAGGTGTCCGCACTCGAATTGAATTGGCGTTTCAAGAATTTCATTTACATTTTTTGAAAAACAAAAAAAATTACTGAGTCGTAACCAAGAGGAAATTTAAAAAGCATTGGGAAATAAAGTTCGAGGACAATTTCTTCGAGCTCTGGCATAAAATTTTGTAATAATATGTATGAACGGTGCACTTTATAGATTATCTTTAGCAAATATTAAGAATGAAGTTAACTTCACCTAAGATTGGGTCGTAACGAGAGGGGAATTAAAAAGGGGAAATAATAACAGGAAAATTTATTACGTTACTGAGGGCCCGTGATATGAGGGACAAACCCTACACAGTGTTGTTTTGCTGGCGGAATTAATTTGTGGGAGAGTTTTCCTGGAACAACTCGACGAAAAGCCGAAATTTACGAGCCCTTACCAAGAGAGGGCGTGGGACTCTGCTATTAACTTCACTGTTTAAACTTATTATTATGTTAATTCACAGCCTTTCGACCTAACTACTCCACAATACTGAGCTTAACTTAGGTCACAGGCTTACAATAATGCGGAGATATTAAGTTGCATCAAAGGGCACGATGTCCGTATTTATCATCTAGTGGATATTAAGCGCCATTAACTGTGTTAAAGCTTTCAAGAGAAACGATTTTATATACCTACACGCTTTTAGGAGACAATCAATTCCCACACGAAAAATCCTAGAAAATGGAACTTTTAGCTCCTAATCTCGCCACATGTCAATAACACTTTATTACTACCCCGTTGTGGGGTTAAGTATCATTTGATAGTGACGAACATTCATTGGCCGGATAAAAGGTCCCGGGGTGACAAGAATGTCCGTATAGCCAGCGACATTATGGGGTGGATACAAGAGATGAAATGGCTGTAGAAATGGGGTGACGAGCTGGTTTTAGCTTTTTAATACGTCTTAATGTAGTTGTAAACGGGTTATTTTCGGAGAAATAAAAATGGAGATAAATACGAGAGAGCTGTAGAAATGAGTGTCTTTGACAAGCGCTTCCTCAATTAATAATAATAAATAGCATTTCGGAATAACGTCTCACCCTCCTGATTTTTGAAACGTATAAATGCCAATGTCTTGAAAATTATGCCGGCAATAGAAAACTCCAAAAACACGTCTACCATAGTAAGAGGAGGGAGTATGATTGAGCGTATGATGAATTCACTACCTTCTACCAAACGCACCCCACCAACCCCAAGTAATTTTTTTTATGGTACGGGTAAGGTTGTGACATATGCTCGGAAAGCATTTTCAATAATGTTTCAATGGTATCAAAGTTCCTGGAATTCCGCCCTCAAATGTATCCAATCATAGCTAAAATACAAAACCTATGAGTAAGACACCTAGATGTAGAATTAAATGGTTTTCAATTAGGAATAAGTAATAGAGTTCATAATTATTTTAAAATTTTATTGTAATTAAATCAATGCCTTTTGATTTTTCGCTCAATATTAATAATTTTTTATAATGGACGTTCGTTATTTTCTATGCAAGTGTACAAACGATATGCCGGCATAATTTTCAAGATAGTGGTTTTTATACTTTTTTAAAAACTTACCCTGTAGATTGTTATGTATGTGAAATTGCACATTATTCTCAGTTGAAATTATTACGAGGCAGAAAGCTCAAAAAGTCGACATTCTTTGTCTCTGGAAATAAAATAATAAAAACATAATGATAACAAGAATTAACAAGAGTGTTCGTCTGATGTCTTAGCAGAGGGTGCGCGATTGGTCGGACCAAGGTGTTATTTCCAGAACAATTTAAAAACATGAGTGTTGGAGACTTCAAGTTGTTGGTTTTTTTTTGTTGTTGTTAATTTTGTTAGTTATTAGTTACTTGTATTTGAACCCTTAAACTACGCCCATGCACTGCAATACTTGTTCTAAGAATACCATCCGGGTGCCAGACCACGTGACCCATCAAGGGTGCTTTTTGGCTGGGGAATATGCTACTAGTCAAAGGAAACTTTTTCGGTCGAGACTATTGCCATGATGGGCAATTTGTTGGGGCTGCAATATTCCCAGAAAAGCGACTAGTATAGATATTCGCTAGATGGTCGCGATTTATGGCATCCGGCTCGGCCATAGTCCGTAAGGGCTCTTGGTGGTGGTGCGCCCCTGGTTAGAATTCCTCGGGTTTAGTGCTTACGGGATAATCGAAGTAATTTTTCCCTCTTTTTTCTTCCCTTCGTGTTGGAGCGGCGTCGGTTTCGGATGTGTGATCAAAATCATAGTGTGTAACCCGCCAATTAGACATTCTCCCTCTTCATACTTAGACCAACGAATTCTGTCATTTAAAATAAGTGCAATTAAATACAGTCCATTTTTTGTAAACCAAATTGTCGTTTTCGTGTATTCGTTTATCGAAGGAACCCCATAACAATGAGCGATCCGCTTCAAATGGATAGAATATAGTTCACGCTGCCTCAGCATTGAGACTGCCTTTCATTGGGCTTTGTTTTGATTCATGTTCATATCAACTGAATACTAAACTGTTCCTAAATGTATCCAAGAAGGATTATTTCGTGTGTAAATACCTAATTAACTGGAAATTTTAAACGTGAAACTACCTAATTAGGAGTCGTTAAGAAGTTAAGAAAATTTCATTAACAAAATGGAACAAGAAGAAGTGGAGCTATATAAAGTTAGGGCCCCTACGCTAGCTCAAAATATTATCAGCGCATCCTAATTAAGTCATATTGCTAAGAAACTAGGGAACGCTTTTAAACTGATTGTGCTCATAATCTTGATTTAAACGCATTATTCAGCTCTAAAAGATTTCTTTAATAATGTCTGCTTTTAAAATATCGCGCCCATGTTTTGTTCACATTTTTTCACCAACAAAAGAGAACTTTTGTGTGGTCTTTTTTATTCCCTTTCAGTTGCAAGCCGGCTGCTTTTAACCGCGATATTATTTCGCACATGCTTTCCAAAGCAACGAGATTTAGACGTTCTTCTATATATTCCTCGAAGGCCCTCATAAGTGGCAATAAACCATAATCTCTCAAAAACGGAATTTCCTTCGTGTATAATGGGAGATCTATAACCGGCCAGTCTTATTAAATCAAAATTCCTTATCAAACTCCTTTCCGCAAGTGCCCATTTTTCAGGGGAAATTTACATAAAGCACACTGGAAAGCAATCTATAAAAGCAATGTTCTCCATTACAAGGCAGAATCATCCATTAAATTGTTTCCAGATAAAAATACAAGAGTAAAGGATTGTCACATAAATATCTTAGATGGCAAATGGCCGGCCATAAAATTTAATTTTCTGTCGAAGCTTCCTTTTACGTATAGAAAGTTGTCGGAAAATCTATTGCGAGTTTCTGATATTGTAGTTTATGGTTGACTGTTTTTGAGCAAATTGTAGGTATGAGAAATTAATTAGATAGTTCCTGATTTTAGTTCATAAAGCTCCTTTTTGTAGTCTAGAAAGGGTGCAAAAACAAGAACTTCTGGTTCTGAATCACGCTACTTAACGCTTCTTATGACAGGAGGGTTTAGCAATAATCCTAGAGTCGGAGCTAGAAGCTCTTTCAAAGCTCTTAAAGACGCTTCTTACAGCTTTTATGCATTGCTCTTTTCTTGCGAAAATTATTCTAATACTTTTATACGTATCGCCAATTGATATCAAGATAAACGTGACGTAAGTTTTAAAGATAATGGAATGTCAAAGTACGTTAAGTAGTCTCATGCGCTCGTAGTCAAGTAGATATGTCGGGACTTTTGTAGATATACAGGGTGTTAATTAAATACGTGCAGTTATTTCAAGGAATGAATCTCTGGCCGATTCCAATATAACAAGTTCCTATTAACATATGGTCGCAACGGCTCCGTTTAAGAGATACAGAGTGTTTAAATTTTAATTTAAATTTGGCTTTCTGTGAATATTTTTGGACACAGATGAGTCAATTTGATGAAATTTAATATTCGCGGGTTTTTTATGATGCAAAGCCCAAATGTTATCTTAGTTTTTTTTATTACTAATAGAGGGCGCCACGTACAGAGTTTCATCAAATTTAAATTGCCCCTAACTTTTTTGCCCCACACGGTAGGTCACTTTTGTATTAACTGCATTATTGTACATTTAGTTTGATTCAAAAAAGTACTCTTGGGGAATACCTATTAAATTTCATCCGATCGACTCATCTGTGTCCAAAAATATTCACAGAAAGCCAAATTTAAATTAAAATTTAAACACTCTGTATCTCTTAAACGGAGCCGTTGCGACCATATGTTAATAGAAGCTTTTTGTATTAGAATCGGTCAGAGATTCATCCCTTGAAATATCTGCACGTACTTAATTAACACCCTGTATGTATAAGTCCTAAGTCGGCATGGCAATTGTGCTATCCTCTGAGGAGGGGTATCTTTTTTATATTTCTGTTCATGCCAATAACATACCATGTTTAAATATAGAAGAAATTAGTCATCAAGACAGGTCACACAAAAAATGGGGCAGAGGTAAACATGCGGTGCGGTTCAAAATATTTCTGAATAGTCAAAATCGAAATTATTAGTACGTTTCGGTTGTTCATGGCGTTGGGCGTCTATATCTGGGATAATACTCTATATGTACGAGAGAAAATGCGAAGAAATACATATGACCACATGTAGATGCAAATAGCCCTTTGATGCTACGGATGGCTATATAACTCACGTTTAGAAATAATCGGAAACTATCAGGTGCATGCAGAGATGGATAACTTATACCTGAATAGATTCTTGACTATGTACTAATAAAAAAATATATTTATTAGAACCTTTTTAAAAAAAAATTATGTACATGAAATGCACGTTGAAATTTATGATTAATGAGATATTTTAAAATTCTGAATATATTGGACTACTGAACGGTTTATAAGGTACCTAGGAATATTTTACGGATTTTTTTATGTGGCCTATGACGATGACTAATTTTTTCAGTACTTAGATGAACACCAGTTTTAAGGAGTTTTAAATATGGAAACAGACAATGCTCTTGAGGCGTTTAAATAGTCCCACTGATCTTGATAGTGGTTCGTTCTTGGCGTTGTCTCATTGCTCGTGTTTATCGATATCGTTCAGAATGTAAATTATTGTTTTCACCAATAGATCGTCTTATAAGTAGAAAGGTTGTTGGTCGTTTTTGCGCGAAACGGTGCCCCTGAGACTGTGAACTAAAGGTAGTTTCAATGTGATTATCTAATCCATAACAGTCTTGACGGCTATTTTGTAAATTACTGAATTCTGGTAGAGTTAGGTAAATACAGGACCTTTAATCGTTTAAGCTGGAAGCATAGCAGTTGGGTCCTGCGAGAAGGACACATACATTACGGCCCCATGGGAAGGGTCAAACATGCTTTTGGTCATGTCTAATCGGAAGCATCTATCATATTATAATTTTGATGCTTCATCACGGAATACCACGCAACAAAATAGATTGATAAAAGTTGTTGTTTTCTGAATCTGTTTTTGTGATAGGAGGATTTTCCACAAACTGGGATGCTGAGAAAATTAATAACTAACAAATGTATGATTTTTTATATATTTTTTCAATGGGATTCATATTAGACGAGTTGGCGGGCCAATTTAATTTACTGAAACCTCTTGCTTCGAATGTCTCGCTCCTGTGCGATATATCAGGCGTTGCCATCCATAAACACAAAATTCTCGCCTAATTCGTTACGTATGGGGTGGATAATGGACCTAATATCTTGTTCGATCTAAATTTGGCTGGTCATATCCTGTGGTATGCCAATTAACGAGGTTCGACGGTTAAACATTATTCCCGTCCCAAATATTACAGTACACCTTTGATAGAGAGCAACTTCACGGGGCAAATTCAGGCGCTGCTGACGACCTGGTCCTCTCCAGACTCTTTGTTGATTATCATCACTAACTAGTCCAATTTTGGTTTCATCTGTAAATAATACCGACCGTCACTGATGCAAAAGCCAACCCCTATGCCCTCGGGCCCACTGGAAACGGGCAGCACGATGTTTTGTAAGTAGAGTGGGGAACCGGTCGTGGTCTTTTAACATGTAAATTTCCACTATGGAGTCATCTTCGAACTGTAGGCGTCGATGTAACACGGCGAAACGCTCCCTGAATGTGGGTCCTGAAAGGTGAAGCTGAAGCTGAAGCTGTGCAGTGTCTGCGGACATATTGCACCAAATAACGATCCACCCGTTCGCTAGACACTCGAGGACGTCCACTACGTGGTCTGTTTTCTACTGCATCAATTTCTGGATATCTGTTTACTATGTGCACTACAGACGATCTAGGACTGTCCAAGATTTGCGATAACTGATGATTAGGACGCCCTGCGTCGCGTAAATCGGTAATTTTTGCTTGATTAAGTGCAGAAATTTCGCGACTTTGCATTATTAATGCACAAAAATGAACAGAACGAGTACACTAGTTACTTGGCTGACTGCGTTGTCAGTGCTAATGTTTATAAAAATATTGAAAATAAAGCGAGGATTCGTTATCGACATCTTTTTACTTTCCTTCTCGTTCCCTAAATACGAGTAATTTTTTGCCGCAGTAAAAAAATAACTAGGTCGACTCGTTTTATATAGAGGGGGTCCAAGGCTGGCATTGTGTGTATTTCAGATATGCAGGAGTTTCAAAGTGCGATATACATGTCCCAAGAAGTGTCTAGGCACATAGGAGCGACTAGGAGTTTTAGTGCTTACTATTCGCCAAAACTTTCAGATTTAATATCCACTGCACCCTTATCAAACAGCGTGATGTGTTAGAGTTCGTAAGTGTACGTTGTAAAAAAAATCTTTGCAGAGAATTCATCGACGCACTTCAATCAATTCGGATTTTGATCAAGATCCTGTTAAATTCGAAGAAAATTGGACGGAGACATTTTTGGTTCGAAAACTGTTAATGAAGCAGCTGAAGATAATATTGAGTATTAATATAGAGAACAATGGAAAAGTAATTTTCTAAAGTGTGCCTCTTAAACGGACTCGACAAAAGCTTTAACCCCACTTTAAAATATACTCATTTAATAAATAGCACCCGCCCCAAGAAAGTAGCACCTAATCTAAGACACCCCTGCCCTGATAAATTTATTGTCATCTGCCTTTGTTTCAACGACACGTATTTACGACATGATTTTATTTCCCAAACAAAGCACTGCGTTATTCTAATGTTTGTCTGGAAACAACTTAAGCCGCAACAAACGGACCCATCCAGCAAGACTTCCCAACACTTCGCGAATTTAACTGAATAATTTACATAATTACCACATCACGGGGTTGAAACCCTAGATTTGCAGCGCCTTTTTCCGGTTTTCCCTTCTATTGTTCTGCGAAGAGGTGAAGAAACATATTAATCCTCAGAGGAGATATAAAATAAGTTACTGCGTCTTGAGTAATTAATTTTTAAAATCTACTTTAGCAGAACCGGTGGTGAGAGAAGTTTTTGTTCCACCCCCTGAGAGAATTCGCTAATGCTTTGCGGACCCAAAGCTGACGTTTCGCGTACCCACCATTCGACAGTAAAATGATGCCATGAGCAACTTGTGAGGAGAAGTTTTCACTGAATGTGCATAGCAGCTTATTCAAGTGAGTAGAAGTTTTTATTCAATATGTGGAGCAGTTTATCCAACTGCGGAGGAGCTTTCATTGAATCATATGATAATTTGTTAATTTTTTTCGCGGGCATGAAGTTCGTATCTCGTGCGTTAGCGATCCGACGATAAGATTATGTGATGGGCAGTTCGACTGACGGGTGCGACGAGAGGTATCTGTTCGGCCATTAGGAAATTTGAACTTTTTTTTTGGAGGCCTAAAGTTTCGTGCAATCGTCATCGTCCAACAAGAAGAGGTGTGATCAGCCTTTCGGGTAGCGGATATGAGTAGAAGTTTTCAACGGACCACTTACAAATTTGTAACTTTTTTTGTGACCACAGAGGTTGGATCTCACGCAACCATTACCTGGAACTCAGATTATATGATGAACAGTAGAATTGGTAAACTTCGTGGGAATTTAAAAATTCAAATCTAGAATCATGTCAAGAAAAGCTGAATTTAATTAATTCGTCATTCCGTGCTCGGAACACCTGTGATTTTTCTGTAGCAATGTGGCGAAGTTACAATTTATGATCTCTCAGTGTTCTCGTCAATCAATGGCGTTTTTCCTGTTTTAGAGGTTCTGCGAATTTTTCACAATTTCGATTTAGACGCAACGATTTTTTCCCATTGACCGTTCACATTTTTTTTTTTTCAATGTGTTTAATACATCTCGGTTTTTTGTTAAAACTCGGCGCTGCTTTAAAAATTATGTGTGTATCACCGATTTTTGAGATCTAGTAATTTTTCAAATTTTCTTCTATTGTTTGGTTCGTCCTCTATTAAAAAAAAATATTTATATATATATAATTGTGGGTTATACGCCCCATATTCTTATTGGCTTCAAATGCATGTTTTTCACGTTATGGAGAATCCTTATCTTTCAATCATCAGCGAACCTACGCACAGCGCGTCAATTTGAAAACCAACCACCCTCTATATCTCGGTCGTTATTGAAAATATGTAAATATGCTAAAAGACCTCGATTTTATTTTCAAGGCAGACATCCTTCAGGTCAGTTTTCCATTCAATTGCATGCACTCTCTAGTGGAGATGGGAACAATTACTAAAACTTTAAACAGGAAGGGCGGTTGAGATATACCTCACTTGAAAGTTCTTTCATTTAATTTTCCAAATATACATTTTTTTTCATCGAGAGGTGTTCGAAAAATCACGTTCAACCCGTAAACAAGCTGAGGCATCAACTGAATTATAGAAAAATTACTCGTTAATGTTTAAGTGTCCAAAATTCTGTCCGTTATTTCCTAAACAGTAATAAAGTCTGTTTTGAAACTTCACTCTAATATTCACAAAAACTTTTACTTGAATTTTCCCACACGCAGCTGTAATTCTTGACGACTTCCGTCATCTCGATGGCCAAAATCCATCAATTTGGTTTCGAACTTTTTCCTCATCCACCCTATTCGCCAGATTTTGCCTCCTCAGATTATTTTTCATTTCCAAACTTGAAAAAATTGCTCGGTAGAAAGAGATCTGCCAATAATGAAGCGGTGGACTCGGAGGTTGATGTCGATATTGAAAGATTCGAAGCTGGAAGAGCGCGAAACGTCGATGGGCAATGCGTCAATCGCATGGAAGGTTGTGTTGAGAAATAATGTAATATTTTTTAATATTTTTTTCTCTAAGTGTTAGGTCGAGTACTTATGGGATTGTCCTCGTAAAAGGGCTATCAGAATTGCCCGACTAACCACTGGTGTTTACCACTGGTGTTTACCACTGGTGATTAGTATCATCCTATTATTGGATGGCGGATGCGCGAGAACGAAGCCTGTACTAAGGAAACTACCCGGAACGTAACTGCAGGCTTCCCATATCAAAGCTCCGGCGAATAAATCATTTTCCTTTAAAATTATAAAAACTTCATAGATGTCGACAAAAAGTTTTATGAAGCTGAACGTGACATACGGAGCGTTCAAACACTCGTCAAGTCTAAGCTTTTTAAGTCGCCGAAAACTTCCGGACTCGGTGGACTTTCTGGGCCTTTTTACTTAATAAACAGTTTCCGCTCTCTGGAAAGTGTGTTCGGAACTCCAGCCGAGCCGACCACCCACCACACATCCGTCATGTGCAATTTTCTAGAGAGAAATTGTCGGAAAAGGCATGTTCTCGCCTTCTCGAAAGTATTGTGTGGAAATACATTCAGATGCGAAGGGGATTTTGCCCCCGACAAAAAGCCGCTGCCTGGGGTGGCTTGAGGTTTTATTGTTGGTTACTTCAGTGAACGTGTTTCGAGGACTTTCCGGAACAATGAACTTTAAGAATTTGATTAAAATTTAACCGAAATGAAAATGTAAACTGGGTAGGTACAAGCTTCTCGTGACATATCGAATGGCTGGAGGCCCCATATTAGTTCGATTTAACTCCATTATGCTCGATCAGCAAGGTGTAGGTAACAAATTGTCATTCAAGCAGATTGGCAGGCCTACGAGCTGAGCCATTAATTTCAGACGTCAGGTGTGACAACCGGCATCTTGTTTAGTACAAATAGTGTGGGAATTAATGATGTCCCGGTTGCTCGTAATACCATTCCAGGGGTGAGGTGTTAGAAAACCCGCTTTTTGTTCAGTGTATTCGATATTTCAGTTTGGCAGTTGTGAATTAATGTAATTGGTGAACTTCCTCTTAATATGTATTAAAATCTTGTCTATCGGTCTGAGCATTGTGACCATTCGCGTGTTTCTGTAGTTGGTAGAGGCGTTCCATTCGTAATTTTTATAGCTTCTCGAATGTATTTTAAGTGTTTTTCCTACGGTTTTAACAAGACATTTTATTACAGTAGTCCCGGTGATTATTGCATTTGACGGAATCATTGTTAAAAATGTCCTTTTTAGTTGAAACGTGAGATCTCATTAGCAATGTTACGAGACAGCTTCAAATCTGCAATATACACTGCGCGTCTTTTGAAGTGAGATCATGCAAATTTCTCATATTAAAGGTATTTAAAGAACAGGGTATCTAAACGTCTCTTAAACGTACAAAGTTCCACCACAATTTTTTTGAGGCGAAAACATGATGATTTAATCCTATTCGTGTTATTTCACAAAAGGAACGAATTTCAAAATTCCGGACATCAAATTGAAGATCAAAAAAAGGCGGAAAAACGAATAACTTGATTTGTAATGCTACTATCTGAACAAAATGCCGCATCGGGGGCGTTTTAAGGGCGAGAAATCAGAATCAGTTTACATTTTCCATGCACATTGTAGAGGGAGCTCTCGGCGCTTGGTGAACTCTCTTTAAAGGGACATAACTCTACTCATCACCTGGGATAAAATTTAGTTGTCACGAAATTTGTGTTTTCCTACATGTTTTATGAAAAGAACATATTTTCGTGCAAGTCCCTATGGGCATTCCTTCTTGTGATATTTGAAAAAGGTTCGCTTCGTGCCTTGAAACATGACTTTAAACTAGATAATTATTTGTACAGAGCCGCAAAATAAATAAAAAAACATTGGTATAGTCAAATAAAAATTTTAAGATCTTAAAAAAGTGATAAGAATTGAAGATTAGTTGAATGTTTTGATTTTTTTCGTTTCAACTATGTAAACATGTAGATGCGCTGATTGCGTCCTTTACAATGTGCAAAGGGAAATGAAAACTGAGTCTTAATTCTCGCCCCCCGGAAACCCCCTGATGTGACATTTAGTTCAGAATAATAGCATTACAAGCCAAGTATTTAATTTTTTTCGCTTTTTTAATTTTCACTCTGACCTCCTTAGTTTTGAAAACCATCCACTTTTTGATTAAGGGAAATTAGGTGAAATCGTCATGTTTTTTTGTACAAAGCTTTTAGAGGCGCCCTGTATATTTCGATTGTCTTAGAGAGCAACGATAATGTTTCGATATCTTAGCAATTCTAGACGGTCTGTTGTAAAATAATCGTTTGGGCAAGTTAAAAATAAACGACATACCATTTTTGTCGACGTTATCAATATTTTATATTAAATTTTTTTTTGAAGAGGCTTGGGAATTCCAAATTCGTTTTATTCAGTTTATTCATAAAATTAACATCTAAAAATGCCTCAACGAAGACTTTCTTCAAAGCATTTTGTTACTATTGTTGCAATCTTGCACCACGGGAATCTCACACAACAACCAGTATCCTAAAAGGACAGGGTGGCATATTTCCCCTATTGCCTTCTATAGTTATCATCGAAAGTAGGATTTTAATATTGTGCATACTTTACTAGTATCTTAGGACGTACTTCAGGAAAATATTTCTAATTATATATAGGGTGCCCCAAAAAAACGTGACGGAACTGAACAATTTTTTTTACAATCTTTTTTTTTCACATTTAAATGCTATCTATAATTGCCTACATTTTCCTAAAATTTAGTTGAAAGCAGTTGGATAATATCGGCGGAAAAAATTAAGAACCAAAAAAATAACATTTGCACCTCTCGTTTGAAAAATTAATAAAAAATATAAATAATATCTATTTAAAGAAAATAAGTATGGTTTAATAGTTTTTTTTAAGATTATTATATTATTGAAAAATGCACCACCCTGTGTAACGTCTCATAAAGTGTGATTAGTCGCGTATGAAATCGTTACTTGCAAACCGGCGGTGCTAAAATACGACATGGGGGTTGCAGACAGCGAGCTACCAGCAGAAGACAACATCAATTTGTTATTAACACTGCCAGACGAAACCGAATTTTCTCTGTATCCAGAATTTGTGTAAACACTAGGGTTCACGTAAGCCTGTATACGATTAGAAGCAGGCTGCATGAAGCTGGTCTTAATGCAAGAAGATGTGCTTTACACTTCTCGTTAAGGGAGTAGTCTAGTGTGAACGTCTAAAAATAAGCACGTAACTTTTTTCTTCAAAGGATATTGCATATAATTGGGCAACTTTCTTTTCCTGGAGAGGTACGATTTAGGACCGAACTTGAAAAAAATTAAAAAATATGTTTTTATTTATTTATGAAGCTGCTTTCACATCGATAAAAAAAATATTGGTTCTGCTGGTGCAGATAATTCCAGTCTGCCTAGGTGTCTGAAACAGAAAATCGTAAAAGATCCATCTACATATTGCTCCACGAAAGAAAAATTCATGAATTTTATTAACATTTAAATTAATTATTAAAATGAGTAGTTCCGTAACAATTTTCGAAAAATTTTATCCCTGCTTGTTTGTCATTGACATGAAAATTCTCGTGGAGTGTTTACCGCAAAAATTCCGCAGTGTGAACGTCACAGTTTAATGCGGTGTGGCAACAATTCTGGAGCTAAAAGTGCGAATTCTAAATGAAACTGCCAGAATGGATTGATATTTGCTTTACCGGGCGATGCAAAATTTTGCAAAAAATAGCAAAATTGAAAATTGCATTGTAGTCGATGGAGGACATTTGGGAGACACGATTTTTAAAAATTTAACAGTTATTTAAATTGAGAATAAATCTCATAGAATCGACTATATATTAGTTCAATGAAAAATATTTTTATTTTCATTAGACAGTATTTATTTGATTTTTAAAATGTAAAGTCTAATAAGGGCAACCCCGTAGAGGCACGTTTAAATTTTTGTTAATATTGTTGCAATATGTTAGTTGTTGGAATAATTTACTTTGTGCAAGCGCTTGCATAACTTACGCAGACATACGTAATTTAGATTTCTTTTTGATAAAGCGTGGGTTTTTAATTTTTCAACTAATTAGCGTTATTCACTTCAAATAACACGCAGTGTATTTGCACACGGTTTGATTGGTGCTGAGTAACGGTATGATTTTGAGGTATAATGTTCTCCTGAGATAATGGAATTTACATGCAATAGTCGAAATTACGTTCCGACTTTGGCTTCTCGTATTATCAGTTGCAATATAATCAGCTATTTAAACGAGTATTTCAGTTTCATGGAGTCTTGTTTGATGAAATTTTAACAATATTGTCAGTTTTACAATGCTCACAATGCTCCGTTAGGTCGTAAAGAGGTTTTGTTTCGGTTTCGGGGGGCCAAATCCGAATTCTCTCAACGTGAGAGATAGAGTATTTTACCATTTCAAAATCTAAATTCCTGCTTAATTCGGTGATACTTTTACTGGCGGGAAAAAAATTAATTTATGAAATTTGCTAATTAGGTTTGAATTTCTCTAAAGTTTCCATCTAAACTCGCTTTACTGAAACTTTACTTTCCCTCACTGACACGAATGCATGTAATTTCCATAATAAAATAAAACCATAATCCGGCCTCATTTCTTAATGTTGTTTTCCATCTGAATTTCGAAAGTAGTAGTAATATTTGGATGCCGACGTACGTATTTTCGCGCGTTTATAGCTTCATAAATAATATCAGGGGGACCCAGAAAGACAAAGAAGATAAGGGTATGTATGTATGCATGTAATAAAAACTGCGTGGGTTTAGGGTGAACAATTTATTTTCTGATTTATGTCGCATTTCGAAAATAATATCACCGGGTATATGACATTTGTATTCGATTTTTAGATGAACCTGCTTTACGATCAGCATTCATCATTCGGCATAGAACAAAGTTAACATAAATCAATCAGTGAGATTTGAAATTTTCCTACCAAAATGTGTATCATGAATCACAAAGATATCCATATGCCGCAATAATCACTTGAATAATAAATTAAAAGGGTAAATTAATGCTAATAGCTACTGATCTACTACAATCTAAAATTCCTCATCGCTCCTACGGGTTTACCCTCCTCGGTTGTATATTTCATATTATTTGTTCGCTAATTTCAGGAATTGCTTTCAGCTTCCCTCTGTGCTGCTTTTAATTGTGTTAACGAACGTATCCCCCTTGCTGCTAAATTAATTACTTACATACACAGATTTGTATTGATGAAGAGCACACAAGCGATATGTTAGCAGGGTTTATGACTGAATCGAAGTACAAATCTAACAGGTAATCATCTCTTTTGAATTCAATTAATGCTTTTCTCTCTACAACCCCTCCGGCCCCCAACGCATTTCATTAACGAATGTATCGAGTTTTCATAAATGGCTTTCAAAGCCTAAATTATATTTCCGCGATTTGATTGACAATGCTGAGCATGGAAGTTTTCCTACCCTAGAATATTGGGCAACTTCACTTATTTTGTTAACATTTACGTGGTTTAATGGAATTATCTCCTGTAGCGCTTCACGAAAGTTATAGGGGAGACGAGGCGTATCGAATTTACAACTCTCGTTAACCATATTATGTATTGTATACTGTTTCCAAGAAAAACGAGGGAAGGTCGTTTGGAAACTCCTCGATTCTTCAGCGATCGTTCAACTTCCAACTTCATCCGACGAGTATAAAATTTAGAAGTCCGATTACGCTCTTATATTACATTTTTATTATCCTTTGAGTGTGCTTATCTCTAAGTAGCTCATTTATTTTAATTTCAAATTTATATGACGTCCTTAAGGGCCTTACGAGAAGTATTTCTGCTTTCTGGAAGACTGAGTATAACTAATGTCTTAAGGCACCGAAAGAGCTCTTGAGATTTTCTCATAAATCCGATTTTTCGAGAGATGAGTTTGTGCTAAAGTCTTTTACGTTAAAAGCCAGATAGAAATATCGCCTAATCAAATATGCATGCCTGCCCGGTACATACAGGGTAGCTTTTATATATGATTATTACTTAGGTTCATAGGAATTGTGCAGAATTTCCTGTAGAACGTCCCATCAAAAAAAAAATCATGGTTAGCAATATCACACCGTTTTGACAGATTTTGTATGATTTTCTCTAATTTTAAAACATGTGCAGCACTTTTTTTCTACATAATTACCATTTAAATTTTGCCGAAAGGTATATTGACGGATTACACATCGGTGGGGCTCCCAGTATAATCATCAAAAATCATTTTGACCCCTCTATATCTGGAAAAGAGCTAAATTTAGGGCCACAGTGTGTTACCCATATTTTGTTTAGAATTTAGAATACCATTCAAATGTTAATTAACATATAGCGTGTTGCATCAGAAGAAAAGAAACTTTCTTATACTGTGACTTTACGTTACGAAATTTCTTTACAGGAAAATTTAGTTGAAATAAACTCGAATTTTTTGCCTTCACATTTTTTTTGGTTATCTTACTGCAGCATCTAACGTTTTCATACACAAAAAAGTCCTTGTATTGTGATGTTGTTTTTTTATTTTTACTCAAGGCTCCAAAGTTAAACATTGCATGGTCACCCTCGTTAGCTATCCAACAATACACTTTTTGAAATTCAAAATATACTTTAATGGCGTATTTTGGTAGAACAAAGCAAACAGAAAAAACCATAAACGTTATGGACAATGATAGTTCGTTGAAAACAACGCTAGACTTTAATTAAAGTAGGTCAGGAAGTGGGGACGGGAGATGAGGGCAGCAAGTAAAGTTATATAATATAACATTTCCCAACTCGTAATGGATCTCAGTAATGTGAATATTACATTTATGCTATTAAATAAATAAATTCTTTATTTCATGTTGAAGGTAGCGTCCGTGGAGGAACGTTCACTTCACAAACCTATAAGAAGCATCCTCTGTACACATTTTCCATGCCCTCAGAATCGCATTAGCAGTTCATCTGTCTCTACAGTCTTAACGTACATGTATCAAACTATTTGTTATTGATAGATATGATTTCGTTAAAGTTATGCAAATGTGCAAGAGCTCATATATTTTTTTGGACAGTTTTTAACGTAGCAATAATTGAGCACTTCAGAGTTACTCATTTTGGAACTACACTACCAAATTCACATCCTATATTTCTCCGAGAAGAATCTTAACCTGATATACTTAGTATTTACAAAGTGCAATTTACACTTGAGAGTATGTCAACCCGAATCAAGAATGAGCTAAAATAAGCGATGGAATTGTAAATACACTTGACATTTTCAAATCTTGTCGGTGCTGGTTAAATCTGCCTAGATCAAGGTGCGGGGGCTGAGTGAGCTTTCTATTTGAAATGTATGTTCGATGGTTGAACTTATCGACAGTAATCTGCTCGAAGTGGAAAGGGTCATTGTTGTTGGTGTTCGCAAGCTCGGCGATATTAATACAACGACCTTGCATTAAAGAAAAGTAAATAAGTGTACTCGGAAAATTGATTTCGGATTAGGGGAAAAGTAGACGCGTAAGCGACAAAATTCGTTCTATTACGGGATTTACGAAAGTGTTTCCACGCATTCAGAATCACTCAGTAGCTTTTTGGACATAGCACTTTTCTCGCAGCATCCAAAGTCATTTTGTGCTTGACCGACTAGTCTGAAAATTCATTGCTCCGATCATAGGCCAATTCACCTAAACATTGTGCAAATGAATTTATGTCAAATATTGTACGTGCGGTTTTCCTGGTATTATTACAAATGCATTGTATAAATTCATTAACTTGATTTTGATGCCGAATAATTTATTTGCGTGATATCTGTTACTAGTTATCCAGAAACATTGTGAAATGATCCATTATCTCGTTAACGACGGAATCCATTGTGTTGGTTCGAAAGATTTCGCCAATGTTGGAATGTGGTGGATCAAGTCAGCAACAAAACACAGGTTAGTTTACTAACGCATTTAGTGCGGAAGGAAATGTATTACACAAGCATGGAATAGAGATTTTCAAGAATGCACTGGAGGTAACCGGGTACGATTTTCGTCTGGACCCAATAAGATTTGGCTCTCATTCTCCAACACTTCTTTCGTATTTCTGTCATGCGGGGTGGGTCGTTTAAAAGTGTCAATATCTTGAAAATTATGTCGGTAATAGAAAAATCCAAAAACACGTATACCATAATATAATGGGGGAAGATGATTGCGGTTATGCTGACCTCACTACCCTTTACTAAAGACACCCCAGCCACTCCAAGTTATTTTTTTAAATATTACGGCTATGGTTGCGAAATATGTTCGGAAAGCATTTTCAATAATATTTCAATGGTATCAAAGTCTCTGAAATTCCGCCCTTAAAGGTGTCCGATAATGTCTAAAATGCAAAATCCACAAGTGAGACAACGGTGCGTACAATTAAATGATTTTTAATCAGGAATAAGTAATGGTACTGGTAATTAATTCAAAATTTTATTGTAATTAAATCAAATCGTAAGATTTGTCGCTGAATGTTAATAATTTGTTATAATGGGTGTTCGTTATTTTCTATGCAAGCGTGCAAACGATATTCATATTCTCGACGCACATTGTTATCGAAGAATTAATAATGTTAAAAATATGGTATTTTTCTTTTATCAGTATTCATGAATGTTTTTCTAACTAGTGAATCGTCGAATCCTGTTTTTATTATTCTAGTTTTCTTTCACAGTTCTTTTTACAAATCTTCAATCGATATATGGTTTATTAAATTGCGGAATGGTTTGAAATTGTTTTTATTTATGACGCTGAGGAATGTTGTCTTTTAGGAACTACAGACGTGCTTTGCCAGCGATATTCTGAGACGAACATTAATCCTTCCTTCGCTAGGAGATAAATATATTGACTCTTTAAGAAACTGGTTCTGTGAGCAATAAAAAAAGGAATCGACCTAATATATATAAATGAGCTTATTTAAATCGAAGTTCTTGGACAATTTTCCCAAAATCTATCATTGTTTATCCGTTAAGCATTTACTTTAACTGGAGTATCAACAGCATCGGTCCTAAAAGTTCTGAAATAACACAAATTTCATCCATACAAAATTTAATTTCATCATGAATTGAATGAAGATGATCAAACCGACGAATTGAATATTACGAGGTAATGTAAGCTTCGATTGCCACCCAGCCCTGATTACTGCTAAACGTTTACTTCGGTGATAAATGCACGTTTTACTTGAATGACACTCTCAATAGGTAAAATTGTACAATCCGGATTGATTCAGACTCTCATGTTATGAAAGAAGGAAATCTTTAATATCAATAAAAACTGGAAGTTTGGGCCGGGATCCTTGAAGAAGCTATCACAATATCTTTATTTACTGTCGGTAAATTGAATGGTAAAATCTAGTGTGACCATTTAGAAAACTTTATTGAATCATCAATAATCCGTTAGCTAGGAAATTAGCAGGACGAAAATGGCGAATTACAACTGGACAAAAATTTATTAAGATTTCAACACGATGAGGTATTGCCACGTTTTATTTTACCCGCTAGGCAGTGCTTGGACAACAATTACCCCACAAGGTGGATTGGAAGAAGAGGAGCGATGGAACGGCCCCCCAGGTCTCCCGATCTAACATCGTTGAATTTCTTTTTGTGGGAGCACTTGAAATCTTTAATGTTAAAAATCGAGCCAGAAACAATTGAAGAGGCAATAGAGCGAATCATTACTATGTGTCATGCAATTCCTACGGAAACTTTTGTCAATGTACGTCAAGAATATGAACATCGTTTGTACACTTGCATGGAAAATAACGAACATCCATTATCGAAAGTTATTAATACTGAGTGCAAATTTTACTCTTTGATTTAATTAGAATAAAACTTTGAATTAATTTCCAGTTCTATTACGCATCCTTGATTGAAAATTATTCAATTCTACGCCCAAGTTTCTTATTTATCGATTTTGCATTTTAGACATTATCGTTTATATTTGAGGGTAGAATCCCAGAAACTTTGGTACCATTGAAACCTCATTGAAATGCTTTTTCGACGATGTGTCGTAAACATGTCCATACTATTTTAAAAAATAACTTCGGGTGGCTGGGGACTATTTGGTAAGGTGCAGTGAGTTCATCGCACCCTAAATCATCTCCCTGATCCTATTATAGTAGGGGTGTTTTTGGATTTTCGCATTGCCGGCATAATTTTCATTGTACATTAATATATACTTTTAAAAAACCCACCATGTATATATTTGTTATATAGTTTGTCTAAAAGTAAATATTTATACTGTTAAGATGTCAAATTAGGACTGCTCAAGATACTGATATACCTCTTGGCGTAAAAGACTAATAAAATATTAGCACTTATTGATCGAACTTAATAAAATTGTTATCTCTTCTCCCCTTTCTTTCGATTTAGTTCAAAACCTCATCAGCCTTTCCATGTACCCAACATCATTCGGAACTCAATAATATTTAAATTTCTTGTGAATGGTTGCTCTATGACACTCTTAACACCCCATCATTTTCTCATTTCAAGCTGCGATCGAGAATACCTGGACTGTGAATCGGATCTAATTCGAAAAATTAGAGCATATCATTTGAATACCTATTTCTGTCCCCGTATTCCTGTCTGGATAGCCCCAATTAACCTTATTGTCCCTAATCAGCAGTAAATCGACAACAAATTATTATCACTCAATTTGACGGTTCTGTAAGTAGCCCATTAATTTTATCGCGTCAGGGGGCGACAAGAGGCATCCTGCATGGAACAAGGTGTAGGAATTAACGAGTTCTTGCTTTGATTCCGTGATTTATTTTAGGGCTGGTTTTGGGATAGTAAACAATCCGGAAACTCAGCGTTAAAAGGGTTGTTATTTCCTGTGTCGGTTAATCGATAGTGGAGTCGGAAGGTGGTTAAAAAGTCACCGCATTAATTTGTCTAAATTCTAATTTAATCTCAGTAACTTGGTGCTACGTTGTGAAATTGTTTGCCTCTCATCCACGACCAGGATAAGACCGGGGCGTATCAAATTTAAAGCTAAATGGACTGAAAATCATTTTACGGTGTCGCTGTGTACACTTGAAATTCGGTCTTATCGGATTTTCGCGCTTTCGAACTTACTAAATCTCGTAAACTATATCGCAGTTATTCAGAGTGACCCAAATCTAGTTTATACATAAATTCGATTTTATAAATGACGTAGTTTTCGAAGGGAATTCACTGGAAGTGGACGAATGATTTCACTCAAAGTCCATTTCTTCACGTCATTCCAAAAGTGGTTTCGTAGTTTTGCTATTTTTCTCAACATACACATCAAATATGTAAAGAATATGTTCTTTTCCTTAAATTTCTCACGTTTCAGAAGGTGTTAAGTGTAGATATACTTTGTCGAATCTTTCCGGTCAATTTAGTTGAAAGTATGGCACCTAAGTGAAAGGCTGCCTGGAAATACTGCTACGGTTCGTGGCTTACCCCCCTCGACTTAATGACAATTTAAAAACTGTTGTATTTATTGCCGGGGGATGAAAATGTTCTGAGATAGCGTTTTTTAATAACATGCGAGGACGTTAGCACCAATTTTGGCATTCTATTTTGTTTTGGGTTCTATTGAAGGCCCGTTTTCAGTTAACTAAAGATACCCTTAATTAAGGTGGTTGGCGAGGAAACTGCAGAAATAATACGAGTTAGTAATGGCTTTTCACTGATGACTACGTTTCCTCGAAATGGAGTTATGCCTCCTGGTTCGATAAGGCTAAAACAACGGATGTCAGAAATATACTAAAACGAAATAATTCTCTCCAAGTATATTAAGCTACAGAAGTTCAGAAAAGGGGGAACATTCAGTCAACGTGCCACAAAAGTTTTCTCGGAATTTCTTGTAGCCCGGATGTAAGCGGAAAGCACTCGGAAAAGTTGATGTTTAAAAATAGATTTTTCAGGAAACCGAAACCCAGAAGCTTAGCAACTTACAATTTAATCGTTCTTGTAAATTCTGGCTGACAAGAACTTATGTTTTTTAGAGGAATTGGCTCGATTTGCTCATTTCAGCGAAACTTTCTTGACCCTATATTTTTAAGCCGTTTAAGTTCTTTTGACTGCAGCTATTGAATGAAATAAGATAGGACGTATTTATGAGCCAAACGAAGGGTGGCCAAACGGGGGGTGCGTGGAGGTCCCATTGCAGAAAACACATTAAGAGAACCATGGAAATTACCGGAAATACGAGAACTCTTCTGTCACCGTTTTTCAGACATTGGCAAAAGTATTTAGGAATGCAAATGATTTTCCCTTCGGAAGTGCTTGTGCTTCAGATGTTCCAATTTTCAATCTTATTTTGAGTAATATGGGTTGATGTCGACTGACCCTTTCGGGACAATGTTGCGAATTTGGGGAAAAGGAAAAACAAAAAAAGAACACGGACTGACAAGTTTCACGTAATATTCCGCCAAACTTGGAAAAGGATTTTTCCATTCACATAAACTGAAACTCGATTGAAATTATTACGAATATTTTGCGTTAATACCAGCAATAACAAAACCTCCATAACTTATCTTCGCTGCAGTCGATACGTCTGATTTATTCGTTAGAGTCTCTACTAACACTCGTAATGTTTGGTCGATGAACGGTCATGAGCAAAATTATTCAGTCCCATTCTATATGGAAATGCATATTATAATACTGCCCTAAAACTAATGCTCCGAAAAACTGAGTGAACCTTATGATCTAATTTACTGAATTTCCATTTTTGTCGGCGCACTCAGAAAACGGGAAATAAAGTGCAATTGTAAGTTTCCATAAGAAACGAAAACGAGACAGGTGATATGAAACTAGATTTATGTCGGGTAGACATTTTCTTGATTTTCCTCTGTTTTTCTCCTATATTTGTCGCTTGAGAGTCCTACGTTCGGAATTTTTCCAGTTTGCTGGCCATTTACGGAATGCATAATCACGTAATATTCCGACTGATAAATATTTCATAAAGCTGCCGTTAGAGATAAAGGAACACGTAAAATACGACGTGTTTACTGAAAATTAGATTTTATTGACGACATTCCTGTTGTATATCCGGAGAGAACCCACAATTTTTGTGCAAATTAGATGAAATAAATCTGGTTTATTTTTGAATTAAATTACATCTTTGTATTTCTGCAATGAGGAAAATTGCATGACCCGAGCTGCAATTAAAATAAGCCTCAAAGAGGGTAACGAGAGTTTCAGTAATTCACTTTTTTTGCGAAGTGATATATGACACTCATCTTAGGACGTGGCACTGATTAATGGAATGAGTGATAGACGATGAGTTTCCACAATTTATTGCCAGTGAGGCACAAAAGATATGTCTCGTTGGTAAATATCTGGAAAAACTTAATGAAACATAAAAGTAGGAAACGGTGGAGACAAATCGCTCTCTACGATTTGGTGACATCGGCGGTATTTTTCTCCGGATTGTTTGCATTTGTGAATGCGCCCCTATCGAACTAATTCATTCAGAATTTAGGATTTAACGTTTGTTAGATAATTTTGTTTTTTGTCACTTGCACTTAAGTGTTTTTGAAATTTTAGATTCCGACACACTGAGTTTTTGTAGATGAAGCCACGTTATCAATTTCCATCAAATTTAATACAATATTCTCCTTTTATTCAAAGCGGTGTGCGGCAATAGAATCCCGTTCTAACTATTTGGAATTTTCTTATCTCCGAGGCGTCTCCAAGTTAAATTATTTATCCGACACCTCACGTCGTTACCGTAAGTGAGCGGAATTTTAACCATCGAATAAGAATTTTTTAGTGCGAATAGACTAAGCTTATCTAAGAGAGGGTTTATTTATATTCCCGAGGCACGGCGACAAACTTATGTCTGAGGCACGTCCATTTAAGTTTTGTATTTGCGCCGAAGTGATTTCGTTTTAGGTCAGAAAATGAGAGTAAATAAATGCAGTAATGGAAGGGAAAATAACGTGGAAAACGTGTGGGAAAACAGTGTAAATATTGTGTCTTTAAAATTGTTAAATACAAACCCGCTGATTTTGTATGTATTGTGAGTTTTTAATCATATCTGCATAGCGCGCAGATATTGAACAAAACTATAATTTTGATGAGATTTCGGGAGAAGTCGGACATCCAAACAGTGCACCGAGTGCGACTGAGTATGATCTATGAAGGCTACATGCGTCCCTTTAAGACGTTACAATGTTTCAGATTTAAAAAACGAGAGTAGAAATAGTCACGCGTAATGCAGCATCGACGCGCATTGGTGCGGGTGACCGAATACGCTATTAAATGAAGCAATTTCACAAAATAAAATGTATAAAATAAGTTATAGAATGTTGAATCTTTCGGCATTTTCACTATATTGTTGATGAATATTTGTCAAATATTTTTGACCTACTCCCTACGTTTGATATTGTCCTCTTGACAGTTTTTCGACGTTTGTCAGAAAGTTTCTTGAAATATACAGATGTCCCATAAATATGCAGGCAAACTTTCAGAGGATATAGAACTTACAAAAACAAATATTTAGAACAAAGTCACGTCTAACATCGCTTCGTTTACAATATATAGAGTGCTTAATTTTAAATTTTTAAAAATATTTTATAAACAGTTTGGGTTAAAGACATGAACATAGGGATACGGCCAGATAAATGTGCGAGTTTTGGAGTAGGCAAAATATTTTCACCTACACCAGTGGCGTTCATGCGGCTATTCAACGTTTCTACATATGTAAACGGCTCAGAATTTAACTAAACCATACTTCGGAACAAGAGCATTATTTTGCGGTGAGACGTGTTTCACACATGTTTGTCTTTATGTCATGTGCTCTTACCAAAGGAAAATTTAATTAATTTCTCCTAAAAGATAAAAAAAATCGCACTTGGAAATCTCTATCGGTTTTTGGGTATGCACAGACGTAAGGGAAACTATTTTTTATTTTGAAAATGGTTACTTGAGCAACGAAACACTAGTAGGCGCTTTTTTAATTAAAAATGAATGGAATATTAAAAAAAATATATTAATATTAAAAAAAGTTGGTGAATTACAACTTTTTTCATTAAAAACATACCATGGAATGGCCGTACGGACGCCACTGGTGTAGGTGAACATATTCTGCCTACTCTAGAACATACACATTTATCCCGCCATAGTCCGTTCCTAATTTCATCTTCTTATTTTAAACCGTTTTTCAAATATTTAAAAGATAAAAAAAAATAAATATTTATATCTTGGAAACGATGCGATTTAGGACTTAACTTTATTCGATATAAATATATTTTTTTATGAGCTCTACCTCCTCTGACTGTTTGTCGGTATGTATATGAAACACCCTGTACAGACGCTAGAAGTAGTGAAACGTTCATCGTTATTTGTCATACTTTAAATGTCGACTGAAATTTTTGAGGGTTTTTAGTACGTCTCGTTATTTTTAACAATTTCAAAGAGTATCTGGGAAGTTGTCAGAACGAGTTTTTGAGTGTTATCGAGACAATAAACCAACCAGGGGGTTCAGTGAAACATGTACCTGGTAAGCTTCTATGTATAGCCTGAAAATCCTAAGAATATAATATAAATTTAATATTTAACTCGAATGTTATGCTTATGAGAAGCAGTGGCAGCGTATTATGGAATATCAATAAATCATCTTGCAAATACACAATAGTTTGAAAATACGTAATTCTCAAACGACTGTTCGTAGATTATTTGAGCAAAAATCTTAAAAATTAATATGTATGTGCATGTATTATAAACGTATATGCGTCTAAGGAAATGAAAAGATGAGCTCCGTTGCTCAAAGCATTTAAATTTTATGAATTGATTCGAGAATGCAGCAGAGCTTAAAAATTTACAACTTACAAATGAACAGCTCTAGAAAGTTCCTTTTTTGGAAAGAGTAAACGTCTACGTGTATCCTGAACATCTAAAAAGTGGAATTCCCCAGTTAACTCGGAGGTAATAAGCAAGGAGGAAGACGTGTCACCGACACTCAATAAATCTACTCTTTAATTCAAAGAAATTTATACATTCGCAACTTCGAGGTCGAGGGATGAGGGTCTTTTTAAAAGAAATGGGCTTCAAATCAGTGCTCTTACCATACGAAAAATACGAACTCGTTTCTTTACTTGTTTCCGTAGTTAAGAGCACGAGTGGGGGTACACCATCGAGGCTAAATAAATCTATTCGCGAGTACGATGAAGTTCAAAGATTTCGAACACTGTGAAACATACGTAAAGTTCCCCCGTTTAACTCGGAAGTTATGAGTAGGAGTAGTGAACTAACGAACGAACTTATTACACAAGATATGCAGGTTTCTTTAAGTGAATTTTCTGGTAAAGAAAAGCATACACCTATGTTAGAATATTCTGAAAATATGAGATACGAGCAAGTTCCATAATTAGGCACGAGTTAAAGTACCTATGGCACTCTTGTCTCGCCCAAAATATTAAATGTTATAGTGAGTGTCAATGAAGGGTGAGATGCCATGATCATCTTAAAAATTCTCCGGAAAAAAATTATGTTAAGTAGATTTTAGGGATAATGACGATATTCTCAGCTTTTTTGTGACTTTGTACACCTGCTTAGTGGATGTCGTTTGTTGTCGAGGGAGAAAGGATGAAGATAAGAGAAACTTTCATAATACTTGCGGTTCGTACGTTTGTTAATTACTTTTTCTCATTAGATCATTTTTTCAGATCAGCCAGTCCACTCAAATGAAAATTTTCACAATGCCTTCTTCGCAATAATTCAGTGGATTTGGTAATTGAAGTTGTTTCCTTTTGAATTAAAATCCCTTGGACCAGTAATTAATTTAAAATTGCTTGCCGGATTTAATTATTTTTTTGGATTTATTTACTTAGAGGCAGTTTCCATACCAATAATAATTAGTCCCAAGGTAAAGGTATTTTTATTTTAAATCCTCAAATGTTCAATGGTTTAATTAATTTGATTATTTAATTGCAGCTGGTAACGAAGGTTTGTAATTGAATTATAAAAACGGAGATCTGCAACTAATCCGCCCTTTTTTAAAACCAATCGCTAATTCCCGCTAATTATGCCGTGCAATCCGACATTTAAAAGGGGGATTTCGTCTCGAAAAGGCCAATTAATAATTATCTCTAGGCAAATATAAAATGGGGCGAAGCGATGAAAAATGGAATAAATTTTTATGTCGACAATTTGCAATTCAATCCTCAGAAAGGCGCCAGAAAGATCCCAAATTAGAAACTCATATTAAGCCATTTATTAGGCGAAGGTGATGATTGATCGAGGAAATTTATTCATTTTTGGATATAATCACTTGTTGCAAATTATTTTTTTGTTCTAAGGCTCCAATGTCTGTTTTCGTTTTCGAGATACGCAGTTACTTTCATTCGCATTTTTGGTGATTAATATAGGGAGCGGCATTTTGGCAATGAAAAGTAATTTCTGGCGATAATTTGGGACATACCTGTCGAAATTGAAATGGACATTTCTTGGTAATTTTTTGTATCTTCTCATCTCACATATGTCGGCAAGACATGTGATGCGGGGGGGGGGGGAGATTAGGGCAACAAGATTTGTAATTTAATGAAATGTAAATGAAACAATATCCTGTTGTTTAACATAACGAAGTTTATTCAGCAAATTCTCTTTGTCTCTGGAAGTTCAGGTTTCAGTTGTTAATTACGTTTTAAGTCACATTAATGCCTCTTTCGGCTTTAGTTTTCATTTCAGACTTTGCGAGTGTAGTTTGGAAGTTTGCCGTTTCGATTCCTGAAGAAGGGAATTTAAGCTGGTATTGTCGGAGTTTTGAAGCGAAATTGGGGGCTTTAAAGAGGGTTTGTCTTGTGTTTATATACAGGGTGGAAAATGCGCCTGGAATATCGTTAATGTCTCAAAACTTCGTTGACGTCATTTTAACGAAGTTGGGAAATTTCTATAAGCAGATGTACGGAACGTGATGGAAGAAAAAGTTGTTCGGTTTTTTTACAAGGAAGGGCGCGAAAGTAGTTCATTGCGTTTTTTTTACGGAACACCCTGTTTATATTTTTATTGGTATCCTTAGAACTCGTTGAGCCGAGTTAAGTGGAAAAAAGCGATAGCATTTGGCGAAAAAGAAAGTCTCGTTTCATCAAGACAACGCACCGGTCTACACTTCCATTACCGCGATGCTCAGAATCAATCAATTCGGTCGTCCCATTCGCCAGGTTTAGTCCCATCAGATTATTTTCTATTCCGGAAGTTGAAAAAATTGCTCGGTGGAAAGGAATTTGCCAATAATGAAGAGGTGGAATCCGAAGTGGATGTCTATTTTGAAAGATCCGAAGCTTCTTAATATAAACAGGATATAGAAGCTATAGAACATCGCCGGAAAAGTGCGTCAGTCTAAATGGAGACTATGTTGAGAAATAATATAATATACAGGGTGTCCGGCAAGTCGATACGATAATTTTGGGGGGTGATAAAAACAATAGTTTTACCTGAATACTTGATAATGTCATCAAATACAAATTCTTCCAAAATGATGGCTATCCAGCACACTTGCGTTTTTAGCAAATATCTTCATTTTTAATATCATTTTTAGTAGATAACGTTTTGGTGAATGCGCTGCTCGGGTACATAAAAAGTTAATTTCTTTTTAATTTTTAAAATGTTCCTTAAGAATCTTTTCAGCATGACTGAAAGACTATTGGCTAAGGAAGTTTTTAAGAAATTTGAATAAACCTACACCTAAGCGTTTAAATTCAATCCATGTTTGAATTTGACTCTTCGCTTTATTACAAGCTCGGAAGATCATGTTTATGCAGTTCTAAGTAGGTAACAAAGCCATTTTAGATTTTACCATTTAAATAATTTAAACAATTATCTATAGGCAATAAAAAAGTTTAGTACATTTTTGTGATTAAAAGGCTTGGTGTTCTTCTACCATCCAACAATTGTGAAAGAGCACGGTTAAATTAAAAATTACTAAAAACTGAATTATCAGGAAAACTGTAACACTTGGTATATAGGTGTGTTTGGTTAAATCGATTCAGAATCACGTAATCTATCACCCCCTAAAATTATTGTATCGACTTGCCGGACACCCTGTATAATATTTTCGAGTTTTTTCTCTTTAAGTCTTAGGTCGGGTATTTCTGGAACTATCCTCCTACTTCTCAACTAAAAATTAATTAATTTTAGTTTGTTGTTGAGGTTAGTGTCGATAGCTTCTACTTACATGTTACGCTTAAATTTGCCGTGATAAAGGCTTCTTCTAATGTTAGTAAATATAAGCAGGGTATGATATTAAAAAAAATACAGTTAATTACGTTTTTTGAGATATTAACGATATTCCAGGTTTAGTTTCCACCCTGTGTTATAATTCAAGAATATTTCTCTTCATGCTACAAAAAAAACAACTTTACTTTCTAAAAGTTGCTTGAAACTTTTGTCGTCTACTACTGTCGTAAGAATACAAAATTACCGTGTTTTCTGGGAATAGCTCAAGTGTACCTTGAGCAAAGAAAACCTATTCCAAAGTTGGCATTCTCTTCAAAATTCCAGTCACCTACGTTAATGTCCTGAGGAGACCGATAAATAAGTTGGCTTGGAGACTTTTTAAACCCAGCGAAACAAAATTAGTCAGCGGGGGTTTCAACTTGATAGTTTATGGAAGCATAAAGTTTACTTATCGCCGACGATAATAATTGAAAAATGGTTTATGGCACTCCGTTTTGCTCAAGTATTCTATTAATGGGGTCGAAAGAACTCGCTTAAAGCCGTCATTAATCGCGGGATATTCGAAACTTCGAAAATCGCAAACAAGCTTAAAGTTTGCAACTTGCAAAGCTTTATTGCATTGTTTTCGACCAACCTAACAAAAACTTCTTAGAGACAGAAAGAGCCATAATAATTCAACTAGGAAACTCCTGAAAAGTGACAAAAATCATCGTCCTGTATTGCATTAGGAGGGCTTTTGAAGTTAAATGTAGCTTCACTAAGTTATTTATATTTTACTTCGTGTCGGGCGGAAACAATAGTTGCTCTTACTCGACTTAGTTATGTATTTTCAACTCAAGGAAATATGTTCGGATAAAAAAAAAATCTCGTTCCTTTGAGCGGTTTCTTGCATAAGCTTATAATAGTCATTCACCTAGCAAGCGAAGAAAATAACTTTTAACGCATGAGCCCCAGACAAGGACGGCAGTCACGCGAGTGAACATTACGCGTTAAGAAACTTTCTTGCGAGTTATGTAAGCTATTTTTCCCACCACCATGAACAATATACAGAAAAAAAAATGGAGTAAAAAAGTTTACCGCATCGAGACTCGCCTACGGGCCATCGTAGCGGGAATCCGACAGTGTTTATCTTTCATAATGGATGACTAGACGATCCTTTTGAGAATTCATTATATTTTGGTGAGTATTATTATCGAAATTAACTGCGTTTAGCCACTTAAAAAAAGGTGATTAGAAATTACAGCAATGATTTAAAGCCAGTGACAGTGTCAGCCAATAGAACAATAACTCTTTCACGCAGAGTAGTTGATTGCATTGCGTTCATTATTCATTTGTTTTTCCTAACACACTCGCGTGTTAACATTCGTTTTCGTGACTACTCTCTCTGTCGGTTATGTTTACTTTCGTAAGGCGTCTTGGCAAAGGTATTTTTCAAGAGATAGACAAGTTTCTTTCGACGTTGGAAATCTCTTGAAAATTAGGTTCACCTACGTCAATGTCATGCAGAGGCGAATAATTGACTTTACTTGGAAACTTCTCGGAGATTGTTCGGCTGAAAAAGAGTGGCAAACAGGAAATTTTCAGGGTCGGTAAAATTTCTTTCCACGAACGCCTAAAAAAGTAGACAAGATGCAAAAATAGGAGAAATATATTATTAAATATTAAAAACATATATCATCGGATACTAAAAGCATTGTTTAGTCGATTGTTACGAAGCAAATGCAGATCTGTGTTGAAGATACGATGAGTGATTTAAGATTGTTTTTGTCATGATCTGAGTTCGAGCTTTGCCAGGCAACCTTTTTTTCTTCGTATATGATCGTTCACCTTAGGAAAAGCAATGTACGCGACTCGCACGAAGGTGCTTAATACATTCGGACGATTATCGCCCCCCGCCGTTCTCTTATGCTCTATCAAATCAAACAATTTCAGCCAAATTAATACGCGTATCATTCCCATGTCCACCCACTCACTGCATAAGTTATTTGTATCCACAACCAACAAACACACCACTATTCTTTAAATTTCGTTGCTCCCTTAGCGTTTCATTTAGCAACAAAAAACATGATTTAGCGTTATGTCAGCTTATCCGAAAACAGTTTTTCTTTTTCCGCCAATCCGTCATTTATTGTGGCATTCCAGACAAAAATAATACCATAAAGCCTTTTAATTCTCCAACTTTTAAATCCCTAGGTCAGCCAAGACTGCAACGAGTACAAAGTTTTCCTTTCAAGTCTGGAAGTAATGGTGTTGTTATGACAAGTGTTTTCGATTACTGAAATTTGTATGCTGTACTAACCTTGACAAAGTGGTATCCGAAGGGGTTTATTCTTAGTTATTTACATAACGAGCGAAAAATAGAACTCTTAGCGCATGAGCGTGAAATATGGCGCACGAGTCGCATGCGAGAGCGGCTATCGCTCGAACCTTATGAAACTCTTTTGCGAGTTACATACAGCATTTCTCTTGCTACTTTCGATCAAATACACAAAAAGTCTACTTGTCTGGGAATGTAACCCTGATCGCTATCGCAGCGGAAATTCGACACTTTATCGTTGAAGATCTGGCATGATCCCCTTCGTAACGTTCGCCTTTGGAGACTCGTAGGATGTGAACAGATTATTAGTATCGGGACATGTTTTGCCGACAATATGCTACTAATTCTTTTATATAGAGCATTTCGTTGTGCTGCGACTAATTGATTTATTTCCTAACATACGCGTGTGCTAGGATTTGCCGTTTGTTGCTCCGTATTGTTATGTGAAAATGCCTCCTGCGCATATTATTAAACCCACACTTGCTTTAATATGCAGATAACTCGGTTATTCAATTTGCAAACCGTTACATAAATATGTCACGAACTTGCCAGGAAGTCTCGGCTTCAACTGGCCTGACGTTGATGGTTCCAAGTAGGTCTCCTCCAAGCCAATCCGCATTATCATAATATTCGGAGATGTCCGCATTTTGGCGACGCTAAAACTGCCATTTTGTGTAAATACGCAATAAAAAATTGCAATTTTATTACACTTTTCCCTCGGCTAATGCAATATTTATTTTTTTCCTGCCACGTTGAGTAGCATTCTTTTCGCGCCCTGCAGGTTAAATTTTAACCTAAACGAGCACTCGAGGCCAGGATGGAGGAAAAATTTTGTACAGGGTTTCGTTTTGCTCGTGATGCTTTATGATTACTGGTATGTCGTATTTTCTATTCGGATGACTTATTCCTTAAGGGGGAGGCGAGCTGCCAGTCAAGGGAAGTGCGCAATGCTTCAAGGCAGACGAGTTATATCGCTCCCTTAGCTTAATTTTTCTCCTAAAAATGCCTTTATGACTCCATAATATTGTGTTTCATAATGTGAAATCAAGACTCTAACGAACCTTTCGTTTCCATCTGTCTAGTTAAACATAATATTTTGATCGAAACGCGTTCGTAGAATTCAATTAGTCTTTTTTATGCACCCTCCGTCTTGAAAATTATAGGCAGGAGAGACCATTCTCATATTACCTTCCTGGATTACGGTCTTGCAGGATGATTTCTAATAAATTACCCTCGCAAGGAAAAATTCGCCTTGTCAAACGCAAATGGCATAACATAAAAGATATATTATTTTACGTTAGGAAGGAATTGCAAAGCACTCATTTAGAGAAGTGGGCCTGCCGCAAAATATGAAAGGTTCCACTCACGCGTTGCGTATTACGCAAATTACCTCAAGGAAACTTTTGTGGGGAATTGACGTCATAAAGCGGATTTGATGGGACGCAGTTTAAGGTAAGAGACCTAAATTGCAATCTGCTGCGTATGGAAATTAGGGGAGGGAGTTCTTTTCGAAGATGCATATTCTCGAAAATTACTTTTGCTCAATAACTAACGAGATATCAGAATTATATTCACGCCGCTTACTATTCGTGTAACAATTATGAGCAAGACCGCCATTTACGTCTTAGCCTCGGCCTTATCTCGGTTTAACGGGCTCTTAAATAGGATGAATTTTATTAATTTCTTTGTATAATTTATGGTGTAAATTTGTTTTTATTATGGCTTACTCGACGCAATCGTTGTTTGCCCGTTTTATGGGACGAAGGAAAATCGACAACACATAAATAATACAGCCTCTAATTGAACTTGTCGAAAAGCCTTTATTGACTTCTTTTTAGCGTTAAATTTCAAGAAGGATAATTAGTCTCCAAACTGTATTATCCCTAGGGTGATTTCGATTAGGCGACCGTGTCAGGCATATGGCAACTACTCAAATTAAGAGCGGGATCAAGAATAATTAAGATGGGTGTGTTTGTTTCAAAATATCTAACGCTGTTTTCCCAATTTCCGCGACGGCGATGCATTGGATTTACATTGGAATTGTGGACGAAAAGAACGTTTCACAAAAGGACTAGGCATTGATTAAGTGCAGGGGCGCATTGGATAGGATTGGCCGCTTTGGCAAAATCACTAAGGCAGCAACAAAAAAATCAAAGAATTAATATTAAAATTGTTTCAAAAATATGTTTCCTTCTCTTTAGTTTGCGAAATTTGATTTACCCCAACCAACGTTTGAAGGCCAGATGAAGCAGACATGTTAGAGAATTCCTAGAAAGTTGTATCTTATTTTTGTAAAAAAAATTTTACAATAGAGGGTCCAAAAAGGTAAAAAAACTACAGTGAAAATTGCGAATAATGATGTCGATTATAACGACAAGCCGCACATAGCGATGGAAATTCGAACATTTGGTTGGATTTGCATTTACCCTATTGCAAAAACGTCCCCAAAAAAGACATTTTTGGTGGTTTACTAGCTGGATATAACGACGCTATGGGATATATAGTATAGTAATTGTAGTATAAAGTCGACACTGTCGCCATTCTTTGAAGTCATTCAAATATTCATCGACAAATTTTAAAAAGCAGTGCATTTAGTGGTTTTACAGACAAATCCTAGAAAATTTATTTTTAATATACGTATTTTACACACCTATGTATGGCTGTTGTTTTTCTGCGATTTACGTGTAAAGCTGTTAAAACATCAACAACAAATGTTTAAAAATTTCGGTCCTTTTTAGCGAAATTGTTAATTGGAAGCTGGCAGTGTCGATTTTATATTGCAATTATTATAAATACATAAAATGTCAATTTCTTAGAGCCATTTACCCACACTAAGTAACGAATACTACGACGAAAAGCTTTGTTGATGTAAGCCATAGAATCTGAGTTTTATATGTGTCGATATTTTCATTTATGTTTTGTATGGGTAAATGGCTCAAAGAATTAAATTTTTTTTTATAGAAAAGTATAGAGAAAATAAGAATTATGGGTAAAAATTCTGAATTATGAATGAAGACTATATAAATTTGAGACTATGTTCATTGTATCTATTCAACTTATTTGCGTTATTGTAATATTGTTGTGTTTTTAAAATGACTTCACGAGAAGAATGGTTTTGTCCATTGAGGAGAACGGTGTTATAATTTCAATACTTTAAGCAAGTGAAAGCAATAATACCATTGCAAACGAGTTACACTTAACGCAGGCAACTTTTTCTACAATTTGGAAAAAACGAGTACATATCAAGAACGCGCTTGATGAAAATTTGTTGCCAAAGAAAAATAATTAAGTTATTAAATCATCAGGGTATTGATTAGCCATTACTTGTAAGTAAAGAATTAGCAAACAGTGTCCCTAATAACATAAGGAAAACCGGAACAGTTTGTTAAAATAATGAAAAAATACCCGGAATATAAATGCTCAGAAAGTTGTATTAAACGCTTCCGGCAGACATAATATTGTGTATGAAAATCTTAGTGGTAAAGCCGCTTTGCAGGAAAATAGCTCAAAACTGTGTGATCAGAAATTCGAAAAAATTACAAAAATAACGAGATTTTTAATGCTGACGAAAATTGTCTTTTCTATAAAATGATTCCGAACAAAAAATTAAAATTTAAAAGAGAAAAGCGCATAGGGGAAAAATGTCCAAAGAAAAAGCTATTATCTTTGTTTCTACCAATATAGATCCAAGGAACGTAAGTTGATTGTTATTCGAAAATTAAAAAAACCCTCGTCGCTTCGAGAATATTAAAACGTTACCTGTTTCCTGCATGTGTAAAAAAAAGGTCTGGATGGCATTAAACCTATTTATAAATGTTGTGGAAGATTGGGACACTGAGTTAATGAAAATAAATTGCTCATGATAGACAATTGTCTAGCGCACTCAAAAATATCAAACTTGGTGAATATTAACGTTCAATACCTCCCCACCAAATATCATATCAGATCTGCAGGCGGTTGACTAGGGTATCAGAAGTTCAATGAAAGTTCATTTTAGAAAGTTCCTACTAATGGAGATGACTGAAAACAATCAGCAAAACAAAGACCGCGCTATTAATTTTTTGGATGCAATATTCATGATTTCTAAAGCATGGATCAGGGTATCACCCTTAAAAATCACGAATGGTTTTACACATGTAAGTTTACAACTAGCACCAGTAGCTGACGAATTTGAAGAGAAGGACGATGTTTCTTTGGCTGATGTGGCAAGAAGAATAAATAATGATTTTGGAAAAGAAGATAATGTGCCTTTTCCTAACGTTACATTTTCAGATGAATTGTTGATCTTCATTTGGAACCAAGCGGTGTATTATCTGACGAGCAAATTGCAAAGGAAGTCATCAACATTCGGCAAATTCTAGATGAAAGTTATAAAGACTCTGAAGGTGGCGAAACATTCAAGCCAACATCAATTATAGAAGCCCTACAGCCCGATAAGCCCTTCAACCCTGAAGAGTTTTTGCGCTATAGAGTGGTTCCAGCGAGAGAAGGCTTCTGAATGAAATCAGCTGAATAGAGAAAAACATGGAATTGCTTTATTTTGACTTATGTCGCGAAAAGCAAACAAAAATTGCAGAATATTTCAATAAGTAAGGTGTTCTTGCCATACTTACCTAAATATAAATACCTTAGAAGTTATTTTGAATTATATACGCTTTATTATTTATCCGTTATAGTTTTTGATTTTTTAAATAAATGTTTGTGCCGTTTTTATGTTTCTTTAATCATAAAAAAAGCAAGTCTTTGATGCAGCGACGACCGAATATAACGACCCCTTTTACCCGGTCCCCTCGTCGTCGTTATACTCGACCTTCCCTGTACGCGATGCCCCTACTCATCACTTCTATCCCATCTTCCACACTCAATAACAATCCCCCAAGAGCAACAAAGACAATACAACAAAGACAACTACATCTCAAACTTCGATGCCTGCGCATGGCTCGTTATTCCATTACCTGTTATGTCATAACCTGTGACTTGATATCCTCTGTCTTTGTCGTTGGTTAAGTTGTTTTTGTTGCCATCTTCGTTGTTTTTACCACGCGGAATACTATTACGCGTCTCAGCTTCTATCATAACGGGTAATGACATAAAAAGATATGCGGAAGCGCTAGGGCCTGGGATATTGTTGTTGTCTTGTACAGATGTGGGAAAATAGGTTGATTCAACACCAAATAAATTAATGCTCTCCACTCCTTTATCTCCATACGATTGCTGACTTTTGCCTTTCTGGACTTCAAAGGTGAAGTTTCACTTAAGCGCTTATCCAACAAAACTAACAGCGAACCGTGGAACTCATCCGTAAAGCAAAACCTCTTCGCCTCGATGTTACAACTTTTCCCTGAAACTTTTTTGTATCTCTATTAATACTTGACAGTATCAAAAGCGACATCATTAATTTAATTTTGAAGTTAACTGTCGCCTGCAACGCGTATCTTTCACCATATTAATCCGGACGTCACGGGCGCCATTTAAAAAGTCGCAAGATGAATAAGCTATTGAAAATTTGCTGCAAATTTAAATGATTAATTAAGAAAGACGTTGACGCCTTTCGAGGCAATAATTCAATAAGATGTGTACGGGTACGAGGTTGGCTCCGTCTTTGCCGATAATAACTTCATTGCGTTTATCGAGGATTAATTTTTAATCTAAAGATGATTCAAGGTCCGTTAAAAGGGAACGCGATAATCGCCGCTGAACGATGTGGTACCCTTCAAACGATCGGTAATTGACGGCCGGTTCCTGAAACAAACGCAAAACAACGGTACGATAGTTGATGAAGCTGTTATGACGGCCGAATGCGGCCCTCGAAACTTCGATTGATAGCTGTCCAGGCTTTTACTTAGGGCGTCCCGTACATTTGACGGTTCTCCTCGAACTTTCGTACTTATTTAACCTTTTGCTGCGTCTCGTGTCGTTTTCGCAATAATTCGCCACTCTCGTACTCACGTTGCGTAGGTTACCTCTCGTACGAACAATTTGTTTCACCTTAGTGAAAATTGATTAAATTGAATCACTGGAACTTCGTAGTTATATAACACAATTGGGCGTATCCATAATATTCTGGAAACGCCGTATTAAATGGAAAATCAATCTTAAATCTGCGCTTAAAGGAACTTAGTCCGGCCGCAGAAACCCTCGAGCTGAGTCCCGTTTCAAACAGAGATCAGTGCTATTACTGACAACATAACAATTCAAGAGGGAAACTTAAATGAAGTTTAAAGGCCCATTCTTAAGGCGTACTCCACACAATAAAGTTCCCGAATTACAAGTTGGAATTAATGCAAAGCGGTCAGCTGAGTTTAGCACGTCATAGTCTCTATTGAGGATTGGGGCTTAATTGCTTTTCGAGTTACTCTCTTCGGATATGGTTTAGTTCGAAAACAATGGTTCTAAGCGGTTCAGGTGTGACCAGGGATCATTGTTTCTCTAAGAGCTTTTCATACTTTAATAAAAAAAATCCCGGAATTAATCATCTCCATCCTCAGTGGCAACTTGATATATGCACGATCCTTTACAATCACCAACAGGTATAAATGCTCTTTTAATCTTAAAAAATTACACCTTATATAAAACTCGGGTCGGTTTAGGGTAGTTCAATATGTCTTCCTGGCACAATGGGTGAACAGGGATAAATCGTTTGTCTGGAAAAATTAAGAAAAATAAATCAGAGACTCAATGCCCTAATGGGTGATCTAATGGTCCCGTTACAACTGCGTCGACCATTACGTGTGGCCGTGGTGTGAAATGTTATCTAAATTGGGGGGGTGATTACGGGGAAGAAATTCGCCCGGATGATTTAACATGATCCACATTAGTTTAACAACTGGTATTAGCAATGGGAGCAAATAGGTTTCGAGCATCTTCCGGGCATCTAAAATTGGGAAAAAGGAAGAAAATTGACTTTGTTCCATTTTTTTCTCAGCAAATTTCCGACATTGTGTAATAACCTGAAAGGTATGAATGAAACGGACGGTGAAATTCCTAACAAACCATGTGAGTGCGGTCCTTAAAAATTTTTGCCATCACGTTCGTATAAAATTTGCATTTGCGATTCAGCAGAGTGAAAATATGATTTATGGTTTCATTTATTCTTACATGGCGATCGCAGGAATATATTCGAAATGTCCTAAAGGTTTTATGCATACTTCAAATATCTTTCTGGCGTAGAGTTTTATGTGTAGCAGTAAATTGGATTATGCACAATTTCACGGGGATTTTGAGTAATTTCGAATTTACGTGCAATTATTCAGGAAATCAGACATGGAAATGGTAGTATAGATTTCGGATTTATGGACACATGATTCGACAAAGTACCAAGAGTTCAAAAAAGGGATAAGTCGCAAAAAGTATTAGTGCATAATTTGGCCCTTCGTACGATTCATACAAAGGGAAAAATTATTAAAATTTTTCTAATATTCAACACAGCGCCGTAAAACTCAAGGGATGCAAACAAGAGAAGGGTACATATCTGGGCCTGAAACTGTCAAGCGAAACACGCATGGGTTCCTTTGCTGTGCTGGTGCAGTACGCCTTGTGAGGACAATAATGAGAATTGTCAGTACAATGATGAAAAAATGCGCATTATTCGACATTTTTTTACCATAATCTTTGGTGAGTCGGGGTCACTCATGTGAGGTGATGCGAGAAACGCTAAAAGAGCAGATTTCAATACGGGAAAAGAGAGGCCGAAAGAAACTCAAATATATACGATGATAAAACTTACTGTCTTACTATACATTTCGAAAATTCTTGACCTCCCTGGGGAACAAACTAAATCACTGGATTTTAGTGCGGGAACTAATTTTGCATCCCAGAAAAGGAGTCTTAAACAATTTTGATAGACACATATATCGTTTTTCTCAACTTGGAATCATTTAATCATTGCAATTAATCCCATTTCAACTATGTGAAACTCTGTAATCGATTTTTAATTCTCTGTTAACTTTTAGACAAACACTAAACAAATTCGGGGTTCCTAATCCAACGAAATCGATTCCTTATCATCAACCAAATACCTGCAATCTATTTACTGTACGAATTACTCCTATTATAGAGTTAGCATTATTAAAAATGGATCTAGACGGAACTGTTCTATTTCTGTTAGTAACGATACTAAATTTACATCATAACAGTGAATGTGCAAATATCTTGGCAATATTTCCATTGGCCGATAGAAGCGATAATTACCTGTATCAGCGGCTACTCAAAGGATTGGCTGATCAAGGGCATCTGATTACCTCCATCAGTGCCCATGAATTTGATTTGGGATTAAGGAATGGGTCAGTACGTGATGTGATATTAAGCGGATTTGCTGATAAATCAGACAGTGAGTATTGCACTTAGTATATGATTCGTACATATATACACAGGGTGAAACAAAGGGATTGTGCCAAACATTGGAAGTATTTGGCACATTAAAAATAAGTGTAAAAAATTGAAATGTTGCTATCCGATCTTCGTTTGTTTACAAGTCATCAGAAAAAACATAAGTTTCATAAAAAATTCACGAATTATCGTTTTGGTTATCATAGTGTTGTTTTAATAAATGTTCAAAAAACCGCCATTAACTTCTAAATATTTTCTCCTTTATCTATAAAGAGCATTTCTTTCGCTTATAATTGCTTCATTTCTTTCTTTATTATCAGCTGCAGCATTGCTAATACATTGAATTAGTGTTTCTCGAATGTCCACTGTTATTCTGGACACCTCATTTTTACACCAGACCCACAGACAATAGTCTAACGGTGTCAGATTTGCAGATCTGGAAGTCCAACTAATAGGACCATTGTAACCAATCCAATACCCTGGGACACTTTCATCTAAATCGTTGATTAACCTGTCGAACGGAGTTTGCATATTCTAAATTTGAAGAAATGTTTGACGTTTTGAAAAACATTAATTGATGTCGAATATAAACGTCCGACTCACCTCGTATTTTTATGTTTTTTAGGGCAGCTTAAGGAACTCAATTATGAAGCTTTGCAAACAGAAGGCCAGTTTCACTACCAAGATTATTATTTAAAAAACATATTGGAGATTTATAACAAGACACTTTGGCATGGAAATGTGAGGAAGTTCATTATAAACAATAAAAAGAAATTTGATGTTATCATAATAGATTATTATTGGAGCGATTCTCTTCTGGTGTTTTCAAAAATATTCAAGTGTCCAGTGATCGCCTTCTCCAATTATGGATTAATAGATCCCTATACGAATTCAATTGCAGGCAACCCTTTGCCCCCCTCGTATGTAAGACATCCATTTCTCAACATTGTCAATTCATACAGTACACTCTCATTCCTTGAAAGAACATACAACTTTATAAATTATCTTTCTGGCTCAATTTTCAATTCTATCTACTTAATTCCTCGCCATAATGAGCTCATTCGCACAGCTTACAAGAAACGCTTCAAAAACAACCCTCCAGATGTAACAACTCTCCAAGCCAAAATTTCATTGGTGCTCCTAAATTCGCATCCCTCAATCCGCCAAGCAACCCCCCTTGTGCCGAATGCGATGGAAATTGCAGGGTTTCACATTGATCCCCCCGAGCAACTGCCTGAAGACCTACAAGACTTTTTGGATGGGGCTAAAAGTGGGGCTGTTTACTTCAGTTTGGGCCTCAACGTGAGGACGCGGAATATTCCAGACTGGAAAAAGCAAGTGTTCATGAACGTCTTCAAAAAGTTGAATTTGAGGGTTTTGTGGAAGTATGATGGAGAGAAGTTAATTGATAGCTCTCCGAAAGTAATGTTGAGGAGATGGGTGCCTCAAAGGGACGTTTTAGGTATTTTAGAAAAGCTCAATTATTGTGTATTCATTTATATGTCTCAAATTCTATTTATTCTAGGTCATCCAAACATTAAGCTCTTTATTAATAATGGAGGCTACAATAGTCTTCTGGAGATCGCCCATTTTGGAGTGCCTTCACTGATGATCCCAATATTTCCCGAAAACCACAAAAACGCCCTTCAGGCTCAAGATAATGGTTATGCATTGACGTTGCCTTACAATAGCAAGAACTTCTCAGAAGAGGTTTTGTATGCTCTGGCTAAAGAACTGTTAGAAAATCCTAGGTATCGTGAGGCTGCAAGGACTCAGTCTCAGTTGTTTAGGGATAGGCCAATTGAGCCTTTACGTGAGGCAATTTATTGGATAGAGTATGTTATTCGGACCAATGGTGCTATTCATCTGAGAGTATTAGGTTCCACTTTACCCTTTTATAAGTTCTACATGTTAGATGTAATTTTGTGTTTGATTAGCACCTTCACAGTTTCATTGATGAGCGTCTATGTTTGTGCTAAAAGGTTGTGTCGAAGGAAAATTGAGCTGAAGATTAAACAAAATTAATGTATAATATAAATAGAATATTTTTTGTTTTTTGAATGTTGCCTTCAAAAGCAAATTATAGATGTAACTACTGATATTTGTTGTTTTGAATCCTAAATTGTGTACTCTGGAGAGAAGGAAATTGCGGATTGTGGTTTTACAAGTAAAAGTTCAATAACCTTGAATTTTTAGACTTAACAGCTATTTTTATGATTTTAAAGCAACTTCAGGAGTAAACTGAAGTTTACACTAAAAGGGAAAAAAGATGATCAAACTTGATCCTGGGAAGATCTATGAAATTGGGAGCTTAATCCAATAAAACTGTCGGAAAGCGTAGATGAAAGAAGTATCAGAAATTGCGTTTCCTCAAATAACATCTGCCTCAGACGAAATTATAAAAAAACATTATGGGTATCACGTAGACCATTTTTAAGAGCGCGGACTTTGGCACTTGTTATAAAGAAGTTTTCATAAAGTCCTCGCAGAAATAAGCAATCTCAAATCAAAATTATACTCTCCGCTCATGTAATTTGGCATCATAAGAAGCTTTATACCCGAAAATATTAAGTTTCTCAGCAAATTTTCAATGAAGATAAAGGCTTGAAGTTAAACATTTGTGGAACGCGAAATTAAGAGGTGTGGAAAACGAAGTTCTTCCACTGGTTTAGTGGTTTTGTTGAAAGTACACAGCTTTAAGTAAAGCATATTTTATTGATGTTTTCGTAATTTTAGAAGGTCGAAAATTTGCATAATTCCGAAAATCAATTTTGTAACAGAAAGTTGTAGGAATTGAGGCAGATAAAAGTTCAACATTTCATAATAGAAAGTTTGGATTTTGTCCCATGGAAATTCTCAGAGAAGGTAAAGAAGAGTTCTCAGACTCATTTTAAAAATACGTCGTTGACATGCAGCAATGAAGTTATCAGTAACAAATAACAAGAACGATGAAAAGACGAAAGCGTCTTACTTTCATATAATTTTTGAGAAGATAAAATGTCCGGGAAAGTTATGTCCAAGAATGCGAAATAAGCTTAATAATCAAATATATGAAATGACTAACACAGAAAGAAAAATATGTTTTCGTTTTCCATCTCAATGTTCTCATATAATGGGAATTAAAATTTAAGGTGCGGCTAGGCAGTATTTCCTAATAAAGGAGTGAAATGTTTCCTATATTGAGTTTTCGGCGGTTTACAGCTCCAAGATTGTTTCTTGAATATAAGGTGGTAGTTTTGCGGGATGAATTATGCATTGAAATAGAATTTATGGGCGTCTTGGTCGATTGTGTGTGATTTAAAATTCCCGGCGTCAAACACAAAGATCTATAGGGGGTGTGCGAAATGTCCACAGATGTATCCATTCAGAAGTCAAAGATCTGTGTAATAAATTGTAATATGTCGAAATTCTTCAAGAACGTTCGTTGTTTACACATCCGAAGCAATCAAAAACGTTATTGGTGTAGACCCACACAATTGAATTTTAAAACACAATTTTAATTTTAATACAGCCAATATTCGGCTTAATTAAGACGCCGCTCCCTCATAACAAATTAACCTGGTTCATAAAAAATTCAGAAGCATTCGAAAGTAAAGCAACTTTCAGTTTGGTTTCAGGTTTCAACACTCGAATGCAAGAATATTCTTAAACTTCCCTCTTTAACCTTTTGAAAATATTTATTTTCCTGTTTCTAACTTAATCATTATTATTCAACTTTGGTGTATCAGAACCTCATGAATGCATTCAAAAATAACTTTCTAGCTTGGAGCAATATCATTCATGCAAGTTATCTTGATTTATTGTTGCATCCTCAAACTAGGTGCGCTTCGCAAATGCCTGTAAGCGAAATATTCCAGGTTGCATTCCAGTATTGTTCAGGATTTGGTGCTTGGAAAATTTGACGTGACATCGTTGCGATGCCCCTCCTTCAAACTTAGTCCTTTGTTTGAGACAATAATGTTTAATAATACCGTTAAACTGTACAAAAGTGAACTTGGTAAGGATTCAGTTTTTCCTTAAAAAAAAACGCCACTTGTACGCTTATTCTTCAAACAACCGACCCTAGATGTGTCAAGAAAACCTCCAATTCGAGTGAAAGGCGCCACTTTCAGCGTCTCGTTTATGCCGTCGAAATTGCATTGCGAAGCCAGAAAGATGCGAATCTTTCAGCATACATATCTTTCAGACCTAGAATGTCAGGAAAATGTATACAAATAGCCTTTGTGCAATTCGAAAGCACTTAAGGCATGCTGCATGTCGTTTGAGTAAACAAGATGTGCACTTACTCGGTATAAGGAAAAACTTAATAACATCACGGAGGAATTTTCTTTTGTGAGTAGCGCAATTGCATAACTGGGGTCGTTTGAGATGGAGATAGGTTTTGATATACAGAGGTAAGAAATTTTTGCATTATATCATTCAAGAAATATAGTTTTTTATTATCAACTTGGCCTCAGAAATGTGGGCCGCAATGAAATCTTCTGTAGATTCAAAAAATACTTGTGAATTTTTCGTGATTTATTTAATCCTTTTTGAAAGCGTGCTCGCAGTCGCCTTCCACATTTCATCTAAGTACGTTTAACATTTACATGGAACATTTTTAAATTTGAATAAACTTAGTGAAGGTAATTCTACGTAATTAAATAAAAGTTTCTAAAGTTAGGGCATTTTTGCGTCCACGTACATGAAAAATCTCGAAAACACTGCCTAAAAAATTTCCTCAATATGTATCTTTTCGTGTCGCACGAACTATTGAAATCTTCAAGATTTTTGATTAATTTTTTTCCCTCAATTTCGAGTATTTTGAACAATGCAGTTGTGAGAGTCGCTAGGGAATTGAAAACTCTTATTGGTCATTTGTCGAATATGTCGTGAAGCCTCTAACTTCGGTATGTTATTTTAATGTATTTCGGACAAACTGAATTTTATCAGTTCTATTAAGGATTATTTTCTTTAATTTTAAATGTAAATCCCCTGAAAAACAATATTTTGGAACAAGGTACAAACGATATCTGGTCGAAAATTTAAAAATTATTCTTGTTCACCTCTTTAATACTTTTCAATGAAACATGAAAACCATAAATCGCCTTCCTCATTCAAATATATTTGACTGCAACTACCTCATAACAGTTTATCGCAAGGTTTATCTGCGCGTTTTTTCCATTGAAATACCGTGAAAATCATTGCGTTGGAACAAGGTATAAACGTGACCCATCAGAAATTTTATCAGGAATTTGAAAACCCTTCTCTTTCATCCTTTTAGTACTTATCAATCAAATCTTGAAAACCCCATAGTAGCTATCTCATTGTAATCTATTTCAGGAAACTTTGATTTTAACAGTTCATTCCCTCGATTTTTAATGGAAATATAGATGGGAATCATTCGCGTTGGAACAAGGTATAAACGAGATCCATCTGGAAATTGAAAATTGTTCCTCCTCCTCGATTTGGGACCTCAATCAAATCGTGAATATCCTATACAGGGTGCTCGACGATAGCGTGCATATATTTCAGAAGGCGAGCATTTAAATTAGAATAAGAAAGAAAAAACTTTCTGTGAAGATTAATACGGAAATGAGTTAGAGCTCTTTGCAGATGGCGTCCTATCAACCATATTTTCTAAATACCTCAGATGGTGGTCAAGTTACATGAATAAAATTTTGAACCCAGAGTTAATTTTTTATCACAAATCCACTACAGGCATTACAAAATTTATATCGCCTCTAATTATGTACAACATAAAGGGGGTTCAATTCAACGTATTCAGTTTATTTTTGCTTGATGGACTCTGGACACTTTTGCGTAAAGAATATCGCCTTGGTGAAAATAGATGGAGTGGCCGTTGTTGAGAAGATGCCAATTTTTCGTATTGAATTCATTTCGTAAAGATCAGCATTGGCATAATTACGAAACGTCGTTTCTTTACAATAATTTTTTACAGGTTCCAAATATTTCCATATTATTTGGACTTACAATGAATTTTGAAACTCTCATCCTTCGTCCGTTTGATGTCAATTAAACACATGATGAAACCCCTACGCCACAAAAATTTTTATGTGTATTAATTTGACTAAACTCCACTTTTGACATGAAAAGAAACCAATAACGGCTTATCATATCTCCCCATTGAAAACCTGCCATGAGTTCTCTCTATCGAATTAAATCCCAACCGCATTGGCCGTATCAGGAAAGTTTCCAACAAATTCAATACGCACGTACCCAGAGAAAAATCTCAAAAGCAATTTTGCACGATAATGTGGCATAATTCCTGAAACTTATATCCATTCCACACACCATAAACAACCCTAAATCATGTGCAAAATACAAACTAAATCTACAAACTGACGCCGAAGCCGAACTGAAACAGCTTGTATTGACGAGCGCGTTGGGGTAAATAGGCCCCTCAATAAACTAAGTTTACATATAACATATAAAATATCGTTTGCTGTTCCGAATAACTGCAACTTGCTTCTTCAGTTTCAGATATAAGATGTAATTAAATTTGAACAAGAAGACAGGGGAAATAATGCGATGCACGTGGAAGCGGTTTTTTGGTCAAGGTAACTTCCTTTGATGGAATTCCAACCTCAACCAGTTGAATTTCCAAAGTAAATATTTACCAAGTTTCAATGTGGTAAAGTGCTAATTTAATCGGTGATTCGAAGTTGTAGATGTAACAGCTTAAATTGACGGGCAAGTTTCAGAGGAGTTGCTATCAAAATTAATGGAGTTTACAGAAAGTTAGTTGAAACCAGCCGCAAAGAGGACTTTCAGTATAGGTGTCACTGATAACTGTAGAATAAAGTTGAACTTTGTATCGAGGACTTTTCATTAGACCGTATGGAGAAATTTCAGCTAGGTTCCTTCGACAAAACATTGAATATTTTTATGAATCCCAGCAACGTCATGGAAATGACGCAAGAAAATCCCTTGGAAATCCCTGTTTTTCTGGTAAGTATACGCTAGGAACATTTGGCAATTTGGCAATAACAATCCGAAATTGGCACGCTTGTAAAAAGCCACGTCGGCGGCACTCCTGTGCTTTATTAGAAATTATTGCTTTCTACACACTTCGGCTGTTCGAGAGATTCATCGCATTTCACCCGTCAGGATTTTCATTAGCTCCTCGAAGCCCGAGTGCAAGATTTATTTCTTTTTATTTTTCTTTAATTAGATGTCTAAAAAGTTCTTCTCGAGTTTACCGGAACAAGCTTACTGCTATAATTCACCCCGTGATACCTTATTCTTACGCTTTAAATCTGTATTTAACTACTGCCTGGGCAAATACGTAAACTAATAAAAGTAACTAATGAACCTTTAGATTCGAGTTCCCTTTCTCTCACCTAGCAAATCATCTTTTATCAAAAGAGCGCAAGGACAGATAGGTGGAAGGATGAGAAGTTGAATCGGACCACTATGATCAAATTTAAGCTACGCTCTGTACATTTTAGGCATTAAATTAAAGCGGAGTACGCAAAGCTAATGGCAGAGAGTCGCACAGCTAAACCAAAGAATGAGGTAAAATACTTGGGTATAGTAATTGACCAAAACCTGGAATTTAGAACGCTTTTAATCAATGGGGAACAGTACAAAGACTGCAGCAAAAATATCTAGGTACTGCTAGTCCATTTGCAGACCATTGTTACACTATGACGGCAAATGCGGCGGAAGAACTAACCAATGCGTACAAACTACAGAACAGATTGGATTAAAGACTCATTTGCAAGCTAAGGCATTCAACTAATTACTGTACGAACGTGCACACATAACGAGAATAATTCAAATACTGCAACAAAATCAGGCAAGTTGGAAAGACAATCGTCACAACATGACAATCCCGCCCCCCTTTCCCTTCAACTACTTTATTGGAACGTTTCCAAATGGATTTTTTCTTTTTTTTTGCATTTTATAAATGATTATTTCTGTATGGATGTAAATGTTTTTGTCCCAGGGGAAGAAAGACCAAATTGCTGAGAGGCTCTTGCTCTGGAACTAAAATAATAAGAGAAAGAAAATGGCACGTTAACAAGGGTGTTCGTGCAAACTTTTAGTAAAGGGCGGATGTTATGCCCATTTAGTTGGTGTGTCAGGCGTGATTGGAAATTAAAAAGAAGGTGATAAAATTGTTATGCTGTGTGTTGAAATCGAGAACTGAAGAGTTTTCAAACTGGGTAAAAGGATAGTGTTATCATGAAGATGGGGACTGCGTCCCAAGTAGGCACACCTAGAAAACTTAACTTATTTGAGCTCATTTTCGGAGTTTCCATTATTTTGTCATAAAGGTATAAACTCGCGAAAACATCGAAACCCCTAGACACACAAACCATCAAACTCCCGAAAATCTAATATTCTGTGAAGTGAGCTGCATTTAAAAGAGAGACACACCGTTGGCGTTTAATTAAAGGGCGAATAATCTGACGGCGTTAGTCGTTCTCGTAATGCTAATTCGCAATTGGCCCCGTTAGTAAGTCGTCTACATTTGCTTTGAATTGAATCGTATATAAGATTGGGATATTTGCTTGTGGCGCGAATACGGCGAAGCATCTGTCGGCTTTTGTGCTGATATTACACTTTTTGTTGTGCTGCTACACCAGAATTTCCAGGAATTTAAATGGACAGTTGCTGTTTTGGGACATTAGCAAAGTTTCTCGCTGAATACTGAACGTGCATGGGAATCGGTGTTTTGACAAGTTGGAAAGGAGCTCCGAAAACAACTAATTAGATTCGAATGTATGTGGGTAATATTACAATTTTCAACGAGAATGCATTTATTCCAAATACATCTACGTCTTTAAGGCAGAGCCGCGATTTACATAAACCGAGTTTACCTATAAAAAGAAAACCAAACCCCCGAGTAATAAAAAAACCGTTCTCCTCCATAAAATGCTCTCCCCAACAAACTCAATCTAGATTTTTAAAGTGGAGTACAACTTCATTATTCATCTAAGAGTTAGGTCTAATTTTCCTCCAGACCGAGCACGTTCATTGTGCTAAACCGATATTCTCTGTTTGCCTTCGATAAACAGGTAAATGAATATTTCATGAGTCTGGGAAATATAAAAGTGCCCTGTGGGGTTCTGGAGGAGACTCAAGCGGTTGCTATTTATGTCATTAAATTTACAACGTATTCCACAGCAAGTTGCCAATATCCATGGATGTGAGCCAAATTGCACGAAACTCGGTTTCATATTATTCTGTTCCTAGAAAGGGATGTTTAAATTTTATTGGGCATTATTATAATGCTCAAAACTGCAGTTTCACTTCTTGGAGAGCCATTTCGTATAAACTCGTTTTCGGTTTGTACGACTCGTTTTAAAAATCCGTCCTACTTTCGAAATATTTTTGTGAGATAATTAGGTTGTGTATAATTAGGTTGTCCACCCCACTGTGGTACAGGATCTTGCAGAGTAATCCGGTAATTTCATTCTCGTGAGCACACCGAAATCCTCTTAGCCAAAAGGATTTGAGTGCTTAACTCAAGGTTTAGTATTTGGTGATCACATTAGGTAGGCTTCCATTTTTATTTCACGTTCAGTTCAATACATTCAAATTTTTAAAATGCAAACACTAGAATTTGAAGTCCTTTCGCTGAATAATCACATACTACATGTCGCGCTCTCACGTTTTCAATTTCAATCTTGGATTGTAGTAGTCAGGAGTTGTTCTCTTTCCAGATCTAATGAGAATCGATAAGAAAACGTTACATATACAGGGGTGGACAAAAGTTCGAAATTAAATTAATGTCTTCTCAACGCGTAACTTAAAAAAAAACCTTAAACGCGTGAATTGGTTTTGAATTGCACGTGTTTTTGGCAATAAAATTGAATATTCCCCTTCAACTTCCTAGTTCCAACCCCACCCATTTTTCTTTTAAACATATGTCGTGTGTTCGCTCGCTGAAAAGCCCGAGAATAACGAAATCGCACCACATTATTTTCTCTCATCTTATTAAGTGGTATTAAGAAATAAAAAATCGTTTAAAAAATTTAAATAATGAATGCCTTCTTAGTCCCATCTAGAGGTTATTTAACCTAGCAAATGCCAAAAATCTCCTCCGCCCTCGAGTTAGCATGATCCCAGGCGATGGTACACTCCATAGATGGAATTCCAGTATTTTTTTCAGCCGGAATTTTATTTGAGTTCGCTCTAATTTTGTTTTTAGGTCGTTAATATCAGCTAACCTATTTTGATAAATTTAATCTGTTCGATATTCCCAAAGGAAGTAACCTAATGACATTAAGTCTGGGAAGCTGGGTGACCGTTCAATTGTGCCACGTCATCCAATCTAGCGACCTGCCAATGTTTTACAAAGATATCCTGCGATGTTAACATCAAAATATGGGAAGCACCGTCCTGTTGAAATGAAATTGTCTCAGTGGGTATATCTGGATCTGCTTCGTTGGGACACATAATAGCTAGTACGGACACCAATTTAAAACTTGAAGAGACTAAGTAGCGTTCAGCTTTAAAGTTTTCTTCAAAAAAGAATGACTTTAAAATTCGGTTGTCAATGATACGTGGTCATGCAACTGCTTTTTGTGGGCGCGGTGTATGAGTTTCACATATCCAGTCTGGAGTATCTTGACTCTAGAAACGATTATGTAGTATGTGCTTGTTAACCACTTAATTTCAATATAGGGTTGCTTCATCCCAGGAAAGTTAGTTCAGTGCTCTCTCATTATTTTCAAGTTAAATTGGAAACAACATTACAAACGTGTGTCATAGTCATCTCTCCCAAAACCTCTTTCCCAAGAACTTACATGGGTAGTAATATCGCACAGCTGAGAAAATAATCAGTGAATAACCAAAATAAAAAAAAAAAACTACTTAGGCAAATAAATTGAAGGAAAAAGGACTTTTAGAAATGTGAATAACACTTGGACGGCAATCTTACATGGGCAATCCAAAAAACCGTATGGAAAATTTCGGCTAGTCTACAGTCCAACCAGTTGATCAAGATTACCTTCTCTTTATCCAACAATACCTTCAATGTATGGAATAGAACCAGCTGGTATCGTCCAAAAAAACTTCGCTTTTGATAAAAGTCAAAACCAATCCAGTTGGTCCGATCCAATGGGACCGCACCGGAATATGGGATATATTTGTGAGGTAAGAATGGAAGGACCAATTGTGAATTGAGATTGAAGAACTAAGTTCGGGTGGTGCCACTCAAGAATCTCTTTTTTTATCTTTCGTGTGGTCGAAATATCAGGTTTCCACAAACTGGCAACCCAGGTGATGTTGGATTTGATATCACGTTCGGACCACCCTGTTTGCAATCTCAGAGACAATGTTGTTGGGTCCGAGTGAAGGGACCAAATGTTTGGACATAAGTAATGTGATTTGAAACACTTATATCAACTCACAGGTCCAAGTGCCTAATAATCTTTTGGAAAGGTTAAAGTGCGGGCTTCCGCAAAGTGACCGCAAAGATAATAATGGGCTGGATAAGCACGTTCGCACCACTCTGAGTTAGCAGTCACAGAGACACTGTTTTGTGTAAAAATTATTCCCTTTCTGATGATGACAAAGGTTTATTGATAACGCTAATGATATGTGGGATAAACAGTATTGATAAACACGAGTAAGATTATGCCAAAGCCGGTATCGAGCCACTATGCTATGTTCTCATGACAAGATTCGGTCGAAATAACGTGAGCGATCAGTGAAAAAGATGAGAAAAAACGAGCGTGAGTGTGTGAATGAGTGAGTGAGCGCCTCCTATCAGTTTCATACTGTCGTTAAGTGCTGAACCTAGGGGTCAACACCCCATAGACGTATCCCAGCACGGAGGTCCAGGACGGTTTCTGGCCTGGCGCCCTTCACTGGATCGCTGCAGTTACGCTGGCTCAGAGAAACGTGAATTATGTCTAAATTTAAGGTTCGACAAAGGGAATTGTTGAAAATTCCGTATATAAACCAACCACTATTTGCGCATGTTGGGCACTAAACTCTAGGTAGTCCGACCACATTGCCCAACAAATGGTGGTGCCCATGGGCGTAACATAAGGGCTAAACTTACGTTAAACAACTTAAAATTAATAAAATAGAATAAGGGACATGTCTTAACAACCGTTTCGTGCAAAATTGATCAAAAACCTTCACTATTTTAATTAAAGTTTATTGATTTTCTAATACAATTATTTCGAGAAATTACTTAAACGTGACCGCGCCTATATTCGAGACTTAACGAGAGCAAGCGCGTATCTAAACGTGGGTGAGTCTAAGATGTTATAAACTTGTTAAAAGAAATCCAATTGATATAATCAAAAATTAAACTAGGCTTAAATAAGCCATAATTAGACATCTTTCCAGCATAGCCAAATTTAAAAAAGGTGTCAGATTCAGGTTTAAAGTAAACCTAAACTTAGACATGAATTTAAGAAACGGTTAACGCTGATTGCGTTAACTTGAAGAGTGGTTAACTAGGAGTATAAACTAAAACGAAACATATACAATTTAATTATACACAATGAACCAGTATCGACGAATTTGTCGATTGCTCAGGTCCTAACAACATCTTTTATCAAAATTGTTAAACAGTAGTAAACGATGAATTTCATTTGAGTACTGGGGACTTTCGTTTTAGGAAACATGCCGTACAGATTCTCCATGTGTTGTACAATGATACTCTGAAATAACCCCTTAAAAGCCACACATAATTTTTTTGGGGTGAAAAATGATGCTGTATGTAAATTAACCACTGAAAATGCACACAATATAACCAGGGCTAGTAATTTATACCCCCTAAACTAAAAAGTCGTGAAAGCCATGTAACCTAAAAATAATGAGAGTTTTAATATACGACATTATCACACTAGCAAAGCTGAGTGCCATAATTTTAACGACTTTTTGAAAGACTATGTTACAAGAGCTCGGTAATATTAGGGTTTGATGGATGAAAAATGGGAGAAAGATGTATTATTCCGGTCAGTTGTTGCTAGCTATTTGTGCATTAGGCACGAAATAGAGAATGAAGCATCACAGGCTAAAAATAAAAAATGGATGAGTTTAAAAATAATTTAAATTTGGAACACAAACGGACGCAAGTAAAGTTTAACCAGCACAAAATGGCTAAGTTCAATTAATCTTGAGTTTTCTGGAGTAGTAGAGAATTTAATTACATATTTCCGAGATGTATACGTTAAACGACAAGGTAGGTAAATATCTACGTCATTAAACTAGGTAAAGACCTATTTATGTTCGTAACGGAGGCTTAATATATTAAGGCGAGGTCTGCAGTATCCATGCGATTTTGCCAGAAACTGGAAATTTCGTCGCAAATAAAGTATTTCGAACTAAGTAAATATTAGGAAACGCTTTCCGATATCCCTTTCAGTTTATTACTCGATGGAAGGAATTCTAAATGAGTAGCAATTTGGTTTATTTGCTGACAGTATAGACGATTTGCGTATATTTACTTAAGGGACTAGTCTTCGGTCTAAACAGAATTTTGCAATTGTGCTTAAATATATTCTTGGAAACGTGTTTTAAATTAGAATATTTTGTCCAATTTATCACGTGTATTCAGGTGCATTGTACAATTTCAAGCTATTTTTATCACAGATAATTTAAAACATATTCAATGTTCCTGCAAGCTCCTGCTTGCCTTTTTTTCAAGTTAGCACATAGAATATAAATGACTCTCCCTCGAATAGAATCGTTTAACTTTTAATTAACCAGCAGTAGCGCATCGATGTTATAAATATTCATCGTGTTTGGCACACTAAACTGCTGCAGTTTAATTCTGCCTGTAAACTAAACAACCACATCTAGCATATGATGACCCGACGATGAGTTTATTTTATATTTCCAGCGGTCGAATTTACATTTAAATTTATGCTTATTCAAAAAAAGCACGTGACAGATTTAGTGTCCCGATGAAACTGTTTACAAAAAATCCCCGCAACACACAAATCACAAATCGTATAGACACCTATAAGCTGATAGCGTAGCATATTTCACGGTATACGGGAAATTCAATGTTGGCAAATAGTTCGAGGCATGCACGATATGAATTCATGACACGGTGCAAATTGCAAATATATTCGTCCTTTTCCCAGTTGAAAAGTTCACCGCTTTCCATGCAATAACATGAATAAGGTATGCTCAAATAATTTAGATTTTGCCATGTGGCGTTAAAAGTTGACAAAGTCAACGCGGCTGCTAAGTCCCTAAAGGTGCTTCTCTTCAAGTTTCGAAATGCGAAAAGTGTCCTTTATATGGACACGTCTGGGAGTCTGGGAATATGGGAAGTTTACACGTTTAGTATAAAAAAGCTTTTTAATTTATGTTATCCCTTAGCTGTTTCGACAAAAATTAATGAGTTCACAAATAAAATCCAGAATCTTATGAGGTGTTTCTCATAGCGGTATCATTATTAGAGATAGAGGTATTTTGAATGGAGTTTCGAAGCTATGCTTCTAAAGGGAATTGCTGTGTAGGTTCCCACTTTACGACTGCAACTAGGCTCTTTTTATATGAGAAATGTGAGACGCGGAAAAACCCAGTTAATAAAACTTAGTAAAACTTAATACAACCATGCACATTTTCCTTTACCGAATAGCCTTTAGTCATAATAGGACAAAAAAATAAGTATTTTTTGATTGCTTCTTGATAAACTGTTCCAAACCAGAACGAAATGTGTGACTTCAGCAACTTTTTGCTGATCCACTCAAGCTTTAGAGCCACAGGAATATATTACGTGTTCAAAAACTCGTATCCTTCATCCCTCTGAATATTAATGTTTTCTATAAAATGACTATTTTCAGAGAAAAAGGCTGTCGAGGTTTCAGCCTTCTTGCCTCTGTAACGAAAACACTTACATATATGCATAAATAATCATTCATAAGTTGCAAAGAAAAGAAAAGAATCAAAAACATATCGAGATATCTCAATACCATAGCCATATCGTTGTATTGTTCGTAAATGTCGAAAGTCTTTCTCCCGCTTTCTCAGTGGTTTTGCCATTTACAAGAAGAGCAGTTTCTCAAGGTATTCCAATACGTGCGTTTTTCTGTATACGTATTTGTTGTCCTTTAAGCCATAGTTGTCGGTTTCCCAAAATTACTAATGTTTTTTAGAAAATCAAGAAGTTTTTTTAAGTTGGATCATTACATTTGATTGGATCAATGCATCTGGTTTAAAATTTTTCAAAACTTGAGTGCTATATTTGGTTACAATAACACAAGAATTCGGTCATCTTAAAATAATATTATTTTTTCAGCAATAGTCTCCGTTACTATGAGGTCATCGAGGCTAACTAATGGTGATTGGAAAACCAGATGGGAACAATCGAAAATGCTATCAGAATTGAAACATCTGTAGAAAAATTATTCTGAAATAGATTAAACAATATTCCACACAACAAGGAATACGGTAAACATACGTCTACAAATGTTTCATTACTCATCTATTGGGAACAGTTAGGGAACAATAGCGCTGCAAGGCTTTATTGCAGAGGTTGCACTAAGCTGTAGCGTAAAGTTAGAGCGAGTAAGGCTATTACCTTTGAAAGTTAGAATTTTAAATCTTCAAATTGCACAAGATCAAATTGATACTCGTAGTTTCTTATCAAGACACACCCACGGACAAAAAATATTGTGCAGATTAAAGTTTCAAATGCTGCTATGCATTGTACGTAAATATTTTATCTTTTGTCTAGTACAAAAATCACTTTAAATGGCTCAAAACTAAGGATTTATTTTGATAACAGTCAGTGAATAGGTTGTTAAATATTTTAAACATAGGTCCAAAACCAGATTCAATTTAATAGATAATGTTGTAACGACCTTTGGGAACTTTATTAGCACGTGAAAGCTCTATAATTTGACTATTACCAAATCACTTTATAGAGTTGATTGAAACATTCTGTGAATAGATCGAAAATCGGTTTGCGAAAAACATTAAGACGTTCTATTTCAATAACAAAGCGTTTACGGGATCATTTTTCTATGTTTTTCTTTTTGCATTTTCAGATATCTAACCTGCCCTACCGTTCTGTGAATAACGTTTCGTACTCGTGCTCTTGATCAAATGAAAGCTTTTTGATTGTAGCGCACTTATGACTTGAAATGTGAAATAATAACAAATTTAATTCTTATCATCATTTACTTGACTTGCCTTTGCAGATCTTCCTTGCCTGGCACTCTAAACTGGTATTACTGCAGCTGAATGGAATCGAAAACGTCAAATACAGTTTAGTTTTCCTTTCCTCAAGTATCCACAAGCCACATATACTTTAAACGCAAAAAAATCCCCAGTCAATAGTCCTAATCGACTTTTACGTAAGTAAAGAAGAAACTGGCAATCGTCATTACTAAGTCCCGCTCTTTAAAGCTCTTTAATTAAAGTCTTATAAAACAGTCTCAAAGGAGTGTTTAAAAGAAATTAGAAAAAGTTTAATTCCAATCTAAATGATAAAATGCAGGCTTTATTCAGTGCCCCATTTTCGTTCACCTTTTTGTTTATCAGAGATCCGATTTAGTTCTTTTGATTTCTATAAAAGCTTATTGTACTAAGAGTGAACAATTGATGCTAAAAAGGTTTTTTTCTTTGAGATACAGAGTTTCCAAAAATTTGCCAGAGCTCACCGACTAAACGCGATACCGCTTTGAAAATTGGTATTGATATTTACATCTGACCTTATTACTCGCTCGCTAAATTGCAAAATCGCAAAAAAATCGACTTTTCAACATTTTTAGCGTACCTACCTAGCAATAATGGTCCAAAATCCAAATTGCAATTAAACGGAAAATGATAGTCGCAGTTTTTAACTGTGTGCGAATAACTCGTTACGGCTGAACCTTTTACGAAGCTATTGTGGCAAATGCGAATTAGCAATTGGATTTCAATTAGAAGGTCCTTTTACACAAAAAAAAATTACCACTAAGAAAGAACGTTGTAATCAGTTTCTGTGTGAAATTAACAGCTTCTCTTGGCCTAGAGCGGCCGCTTTGGTGAAATAACAAATAGCTGGCAGTAAATCTTCATCTTCAGAATTTAATTTTTAAAACTATTTCATCATTTCCGGCCAAAGTGCTTTAAAAACTTCCATTTTCCGGCAGGATTTTCCTCCTCAGTTTAATTAAACTCTTGTCTGAAGAAGATTTAATTACAAAGGACAGACGTAACTTTGTGAAACTCGAATGAATCTGAAAGTATGTGGCATGTGAAAAATTACAGGCTGAAATCGCCCAAAATGTCGCCGGGTAATTTAAATTTTTGCGTGTTTGAAAACAAATATTGATAGTGGCTTAATCATTATTTTTTACTTTTTAAGAGCGTGAAGACCATTTTGCACTTTGACGTCTCTCAAATGTCATTTGCAAAGAGCGGAGATGATTTTCTCGTTATTTTGGAGATAAATTCCGACAATTGCAGGGCCTGAGGAGGAATTCGAAATCTGGAGTTGAGGTTTTGTTATATTTTATAGCTGTAGTTGTCTCAAAAGTGTGAAAAAATAATATTTAATTTTCTCTGTTAAATGCTCATCTTCATTAGGTTTTTGAAGTTAGTTTTTTCGGTACTCAAAAATCCATGACGATTTCTTCCTCAGTTAATTAAAATTTTTCCTAGTTACTGTAAATTGCAGAAAACTCGCCTCTTAAGCCAGTTTATTCATCTCTTTACCTTAATTTGGTTTCTGCTTTCTTTAAAAATTGGGGACAATTTTTTCCCTGCCTTTATTTGTTTTACTCGAATAAGTCGGACATAAAAAATACAGAAAATTCTGCGTTTTATGGCAGTTCATTTCAGTAATTCACTTAAAAATTTTAGAAAATTCCTTAAATTTCATTTGGTTTTTCCCGATCTAAAATGTCCGGAATAATTTTTCACCAAATTCCCAAAGTCCTTTAGAAGAAATATTCGATATTTAATTAAGTTTTTTACCACGTAAAAATTGAGAAAATTATAATTAAAAAAAAAAGAAAGGCTTTAGGTTTTTTACTCACCTGAATGTCGACCCAAAGAGAATTCGATGAAGTGACTGATTGTTCTAATGGAACGATTGGGCGACTTCAGGGCAATAGTCAAATTTTCGACCACGGTCTGGTCAGCGATGACGTCAAGCTGCTACCGACTCGTCTTGATGAAATGACACGTAGAAGCGTCTCTCTATTAAATGAAACTGATATTAAAAAAAGGAAACCACAATGGAGGAAGCTGAAATTTGTGTACAGGATAAGTGACCTGAATGCACTGACGAGAAGTATGATTAATTCAGTCTGGGTTCATGAAGAATAAGTCAATGTTTATTTCAAGGACGGTAAAGAATTGAGGCGCAAATTGATTGAATTTTAGAAGAGTTCTGGCTTGGGGACGGGCAACTACATTTTGTAAGATTCAATACAAATTTAATAATAGTTCACTGCGAGTTTAATGTCAAGAAGTTCATTCCTAACAATTTCTTACATAATCGGAACATTTTTTATTTTTTTCTTGAGAACAACAATTTGCCGATTAATTTTGTTGTTGAAGATACGTTTTAAAACAAAGACTTTGGATTACATCGTGATTTGACTCACCGAAAATTCATTGAACGATGAAGTTTGTAGCAGGGAGATTTTTGATCTGGAACTTTTTGTACATAAGGTATCCGTTTCTGGAACTGATTATGAGATTCTCGGTAACATACATACAGCGATATTGACATAGATAATAGCCAGTTCAAAATTATTTTTTATTCCGTCATAGAAATTTAGCCGAGTCCGGTGATTTCTCTAAACCAAAAAGAAGTGTTCATAGACCAAATGGAAAAGAGATGGAAATTTTACGGGCCCCAAGTAACATGTTAACACCTCCTGATAAATAATAAACAACAATTATTTTGAATTCTCCATTAGATCCAACATAATCTTTTTATATCGCCGAGGGTTATAAAAGAAAAAATTAACAAATCTCACGAAGTAGTTTTGAGTATCTTGAAAAATATCGATATCGCCCGTTTGAGCTTTATATTACTCAAGTCTTGGATCCAAGAGATACTGCACGGAGGGTAGAGTCTTTTAGCCATATTTTAGGGCACTATTAGAGCAAAATTCCCATTTTCTGCCTAACATAGTATTTACGAATGGATGCAAGTTTACTAACTCCCACATATTCAATTGTCACAATGAACATGTCCGGTTCACTGAAAATCCACACGAAGACCAAGAACATCGATTACAGGCACGTTTCGGGCTAAATGCATGGGTTAGTTTATTTGGTGATACGATCGTTGATCCATACATTTACAGAGCCATTTTGGCCGCAGATGGGTGTTTGCACTTTTTGAGGACCACCTTACGGATCACATCCACAACGACATTTGTTTCAACTGCTTTGATAACCTTTGATTCCAACAAGATGGTTTTGCGCCACATGACGTTAGGAAAGTTGCTGAATATTTGTCTGAGATATTTCCCAGTCCAGTCATTTCAAACAACAGAAACATGCGTATGCTTGCACGTTTACCAATTTTTTTTCCATTAGATTATCATCTATGGGAACTACGAATTTTCTTGTTTCCTCGGATCTCTCACTCCCTTCAGCTGAATCCTTAATTGGAAGAAGATTCTTTAGGAAGAATTACGTCGTCACTATGTAATGAAGAACATAGGAAGTAGTTCCAGGTTTTTCTGATTGCTACCGAGATTAAATTGTATTCAGTAGAAATTTGTGAATTTTATACTGTATTAGCATCGGTTTCCATGTCGGGGCCTTTGTTTATTAGATTAGAGTCAAATTAAAGAGAATATTCTCTATCTAATTAGGTTTTCTCTACACATCAAATACCAAAAATTTTCCCTTTAAAGTCTTTCTAATTTACTAAAAAAATGGGGGATTTCTTGTCCCTTTTACGATCTTTTCATTATCAAGAATTCAGGATAATATCCTCCGAATATTAAGTCAAGGTAGAGTTCAATTAAGATTTTTCTCAGTCAAAAGTCGCAAAAACTGCTCATTTAAAACCGGTGACTTAACTAAGAGATTGGGCGCATTTTCCTAATTCTCTTTTACAAGTTCTCCCGAGATGTGAGTAAAATTATAACGCGTACTCAGCGCTGGACCACGATTTTCTATTCAAACATAAGTTCTTTGGTGTACAACAAACATCCTATAAAAATGTCAAGATTTTCCCTTTAGTATTATGTAATTTTTGAATCTATCCAATTCTCCTCCTATCCGGCCAAAATCTCCCTTAAAACGATTATCTAAGAGAAAATCAAACCGGAATAAATTCCGAAGAGTGAATTCTCGAAATCAAAACATTCGATTGCCATTGAGATTCTGGGCTGATGCAGTTCTTCGCAAAAGCACAAAACAAAATACAACAAACTGCAAAATGCATCCCTTGCGCGATTCTGGAAAGCAATGAGCTCGCGACGCTGCTGCCTCTGCCTGGATAGAGTGTTCCTCTTAGTTTCCTCTTTCGGATGCCAGAATCCAGACGTCGGATTTTGCGTTCCTCATCAGTTACGCGCCGATTTCTTACCGGGCCGGTTCGAAAAGTCCAAAGTTTTGAGTGCGGACGTGAGTGAGTGAGTGAGTTTATGAGGAGTGTGGAGATTGAGTATAGTTTGAGAGGTGTGTACTGGAAGGTTGGGAGGGGCATGGGCAAGTACTGAAAGTGGCATTTAGTTCAAGTAGAGGATTATATTAGGTTAAAGTAGTGCTTCATAACATATCATACACATTGAGCCGTAAGAAGGGATTTCCATTTTCACTAAAAATATTTGAGGGCCTCTTTCTTCCCATATTTTATTCAATTATTTCATTTCTATTATGTAATTATGGTTTTTTCCTTTTGTGTTGGATGTAATCCTTATGGCGTTCCGTGAATGGAGTAGGATCGGAACTAAACCCCAAATTTATTTACTCTCTCTACGTCACAATGTAACTAGAACTATTTCTTTCGTTTAATAATAATATAGTCATAATTTACTCGATAATGGGTTCTTTTTTTTTGTCCATTTTTGGTCCATTCTGATCCGATTTTATGACTTAATCTTTTGTGGAGTTCCAAAAATGTTATTTTCCTTAGGTGACCACCATGTCTGATATTCATCAATCAAGCAAATTATCAATTGTCCTTGAGTTGACCAAGATCTCTTGTAGTAGTTTCGTTTAGAGCTAGGTAGATCCGTACGTATGGAAGGCTCTTTGAATTTCGAATAGCGAACATTCGGTATTCGGCAAATGCCAACTAGTGTCGACGCGTTGCTCGCGGTACTATTCGATATTCCCGCCTGAAGCCGGTAGAATGTGCTGAATATTGCAGAATCACATAAACCGGTGTAAGTGAATATTGCCATATAAATGTATGTGTATATTGAGAACTCGCCAATTTGGCAATTACAATAGGGATAGTTTGGTAAATAGTTCGTCAAATAACGATTATTAGAAATTCGGTAGATTCCAATGCTCGGATTGGTGTTAACAATAAATTTCAAAACTTTCGAAATGACGATTTTCTTATCAATAGATAGACAATTAAGAAGTCTATCTATGTGCACTGCTATGACTTACATCTTCCAAATTTTAACTTTGTATTTCAAATACTGTAAGAACGAGGAGGAAAAAAGAAAATTAAAACTGAACTTTAACATCCTGTAATATATAATTGTATATATTGGGTAGCCTAAAGCTTTGAGAAACAGGAATCCAATTTATTGCCCTCAGACTTCTTTATGTTCAAAGAATCTATGGTTAGCGGTTTTGCCCCCTTTTCCTACATGTTCAAAATTTTTGACTATTCAAATTTCCACCTTTCTTGATCTAGAGGGAATTTTAGATCGTCTCATACAATATAATGAGTGGAATATGGCTTTTGAATTGAATATAATCCGTGAATCTCTTCAGTAATTAGAAATTGAGAATTTCTGTAGCACTTTGTGAGGCTTGTGTAAGAATTTTCATCAATTTATCAGACTCTGAAATTCAACATCAACATCGTACAATAAAATCGCGGTGGGAAAACATCTTTTTGGAGAAGAATATTCTGAAAAATTGGCGTTTTACAACTACCGAACTTCTGTAATATTTTGTGAGCTCTGTCTGAAATGATCCAAGATTTGTCTATATGAATTTCTTATTTGCCTGAATTTATAGGTACCTAAAGCTAATAGCTTATGTGACATTTTCAGCCCTGAGGCATTTCTCTTTGATCTGTAATATTATGAAAAATTGGGAAACAGATATTAAGAAATTTGAAAATACTTTGTGTATCTAGTTTGATATGTTCTACAGCTTCGCCCGTTCAGTTTGCCAATTATTCAATTTTTACCGATACTTAAGACCTACATCTCATGCAACAGACTCGGTGTCGAAACCCCTTTTTGTTAGTTGATAAATTTTCAATTTGCCGGGATGTTGTACTACTTAAAACTATAGTCTTACTTCACATAATCAGTACCAGAGCAGTATCAGTTGATATTCTTAAAAATTAAGTTTATAGAAATCACAAATTTCTGTAATAGTTCTTGAATCAGGTGTGAAGTAGTCAAAAAAATTTTTGTTGAAATTATCATTTTGTCTGGAGTACACACATCCCTTTGAATAGGGCGTGAAATGCTCCAGATTTTTGCCAGTTCAAATTTTCATTTTGCCTGGATTAAAAATATTGTTCTTGGATGGCGCATGTTCAGAAAAGTGGCTATTAGAGACTGAGAACTTTTCTAATACTATGTACTGAAAAGTTGCAAATTTTTTTAATTAAAATTTCCGATTTTTCTCGATTAACACGAGTATGCAGAGAGAGCTAGAGTATATACGGGATGTTCAGTTTTCAACACTTTTGCAAGGTATCCCCGTTATTATTGCAGTTCGAGGGTTAGGGTTTTCGTAAACCAGTGTCAGTTTTTTGTCAAACAAACGATGTCTCAAACAGATTCATCACGGTCTTCTTTGTTTTTGAAATACGCGGCGAAATTTAAAATTGTGCATTTTTAGACATTTATGGTAATTCAGTTATTTTATAAATTATCGACCAGGTGAAAACGGAATCGAATCGTACACATTTTTATGCAGAATCCAGTGACGTACTTAGTTTTTTCGCAGGTATCCCCATCTTTAAGAAAATTACCAAATATCACCAGCTGAGATTTCTTAAATGAGACACCCGTATGTTAATTAGTGGTTATGTTCTGCATTACATTTCGAGTCGACATAAATATCTATACTATAGCTTACATGTAGAGGAATTAATTAAACATTTTAAATACGCATGTTTCCAAAATATATTTTTTCAGAATTGATAAAATATATTTCTTGTTTGTCTAAATATTGCAAAGGTAGAAATACATTTTTAATACGTTTTGTTAATGCATTTTTTCAGACTATTTCCTTTTTCTCAAGGTTCATATGTAGAACAACCAATTTCTTTATTTATATTATTGTATGATATGGAGTTTGTTACTCGCAGTATTGACTGACATTATTTTAAGGTGCAAAGAGCTCTTCATTTATCACATCAGTTAAAAAGAAGAATTTTATAAACACTTTAAAGTCGTGAAAAGCTGTGTAAAATTACAAAAGATTTAAATTTGAATAAATCAGTAATATCAAGGGGGATTGCTGACTTTAAAAATAGAGGGTCCTTAGATAAACTTCCGAAGTGTAACCGAAAACGATAAACTGATAAAGTAATGTACAGAAGAATTAAAATATCCATCCAAGATCCATTCAAGAGGGTAAGTCGCATACAATAGTTTTGTATTTTAGGATCAGTGAGTATCATAAAACGAAAATTAAGAAGCACTGGTTTATATGAGAGAAATTCAGCAACAAGATCTTTCATTTCAAAGAAAAATAAATAAGATATATTGTGTTTTGTGAAAGAGCATGTGGAATAGTCATATGAAAACTGTCCGTTTCTCACATGAAAGTTTCGATTTAAGTTGTTCAAATCAGGCGGAATACATTGGGTAAAAAGAACAATTAATAAACGGTTTAATTTGAAATATACTAAATCGACAGTTACACATGGAAGTGGAGGTATTACAGTTTGGAGATGCTTCGAAGGGTTTGCCATGGGTCCATTTATAAAAATTTATACTATTATGGATCGATATGTATATAGCAATATTCTAGAAAATGACATGGTTTCCTAGGCAGAAGAAAATATGAGCCTTCGGTTGACGTTCCAACACAATGACCCGAAGCATACCATCAAATTAATTAAAGAGTGGTTAACCGTACATAATGTTGATGTAATGGTCTTGCTGGCGTACGACGTCGTTCTGAACCTTATAGACAACCTTTGGGATGAAATTGAGAGAAATATTTATCACAAAAGAATAACAAATACAGTGGATTTGTTCAAAAAGTTTAAAATACTTGGAATTCAATATCTGAAGATTATATTGAAAAATTGTTGAAGTGTATGAACGACAGAAGTTTGGAAGTAATAAAAAATAAAGGGTATGCTAATCGATACGAATAAGATTTAATTCTCAGGGGAAAACATTGGAAATATTTTAGTTGCTCTACTTTTGAACCACATCTCTTATAATATTTTTTTTAGTTACAATTTAAAAACATTTCACAAATAAACCTTAGCATTGATATGTTTATTTTTAATTTTAATTAACAATGAATATAATAGATTTAATCAAATTCATGTTGGTATAAAAAATATCGAATTTAAAAAGTTGCTCTGTATATAAGCGATAGTGTATATTCTTGTTGTACCCAACAAATTAGGAAAATCGCTACTTGCACAAATGGAGGCTTTCTAGGATTTTGGCTGCTCATATTGTCAAATTAGTATGTGCTACTTTTTCAAGAGAATCTTCGTGACTTACCTTCCTCTCGCAAAATTTAATGAACCTAGCAAACAAAGTTTTCCATTATAAAATATGGAGATAATTTGCAGCCCCATCAACACGTGAATTATTTTTCCAGTCACTTCCAACTGGCGAAATTCTGATAAGACTCTGAATTCCCTTAAATTAGCGGCAGCCTATTAATCACAAGGAAATTGGCAACTAATCAATTTCATCGAGGAAACAATTTAGGGCCCTTCTTAATTCTATATACTTCAGTTACAGGAAACTTCGTAGAGTTCAAGTCGAGTCTCTCTGGTTTAATTAATAAGCGACAAAACTTTAATAAAGTACATTTTTCAAGTCGCTAACCGAGTTAAAAATAAAGTTGAGGCAGCGAGGTTTGTTCCCAAAAGGGCACTGCAACTCCAGCTCGTAAACTCGAAACTGGCTATTAAACTACGACTTGGAAAATCATATTTTTCGACTAAAATGTGTTATCGTAGCCGTCATGTTAGCGTCAGCTTTAGATCTAATAAGATTTGCTTTCTACTTGAGCGCTCAGATGTCTGTTTCGAAGAAATATAAAGCTTAACGAAAATATTCAGGCAGGACCGAAAAAGAGTGCTGTGGGCTGGAAAATGTTACCTCTTAGTCTTGGATGCATATGGAGACATGGGTAGACATAAATCTGGGGATTTAAATGGGTAGGAGCTTTTCCTCTTTTCCATCTACTTCATCATCAAAGTGTTACAAATACAGAGGAAACGTACAGGAAGATTTGAGGCGAAACCTTGGCCGAAAAACTAGTCAAAAATTTTAATTAGGAAGGCTAATTAATGGCTTCCAGAGACCCACTCGTGTCCTTTCTCAAAGCTCCGTTTTAGTCAATTATATTGATAGAGGTTACTGCTTCCAATATGCTTCTAATTACATAAGTTTGTTTGATGTGGAAAGTCGATGTAAAATCCGATTATAGGAAACAACTTCGCAGGCAAAGTTGAAAATAACAGAAAGAACAGATTCAGTGAGTGACACCTTTGTCTTCAGGAAATGAAAAAAGTTGAAGCCTGGGCCGAGTATTAAATATGTAGTGTGTTCCAATTCGATATAAAATTTGATGATGATGAAGCAATACCGCAAAGTACCTCATCCGAAAACGTATCCAACCTAAAAAGAAATCCAATTTCTTTGGTATTTCCTCCACAAGAGAAATATCGCTGAAAGTGGGAACTTTGAAGCCCTGCGTTGAACAGGAAATACGAAAGAATGTATTATTTTATAAATTTTTAATGTTTGAAATGAGTTTGCGGCACACAAGTTCGCCTGCAGGTTTTAGCATAAAAATCCAAAGTGGCTTTCCCCGCGAGATAACTTTTAAGCTGGCTTGTTTTTATTGTGTTTGCTTGTGGAATATGAATTAGTTTTGAAGTGGCGCATTTAAAAAGTGTCGCGAATACAGAAACTTTTAAAACTCGTTGTATAAGCGAGACTTTTCTTTGCGAACAGAAATTAGTTACTCAAAACGGGTATTAGATTTTGTCACAGAACACAAATTTGGAGTACCGACTTCGCCTGGTCAAACATCCCCCAAATCGGATAGAACGAACGGCTTTTTTCGGTTTCCTGTCGGGAACTATGAAAGAATTTTTTTAATTAAAACCTTGTTTACTTAACCTGTGTAAAGGTTTGCTAGTCAGTCACGTTTAGAATTAAGGGCCGTGTTACAACCGATCTAGATTTGTTACCAATTTCCTGCTAATTAGAAGCATTTGGGAATGGAGCAGAGATAGGCCAAAGGCTTTTGAGATAACGAATATTTATTGGCTGAAAGGAAAATTTGTCCTAATCAGGAAATATGGACAGCGATGAGCTTTTGTTGTCGGCTGATTGGGAAAAATTGCCGGAAATTTGAGTAAGAAAGGCTGAGTTGATTGAGAGCTGGAAACGACATAATAATTCTCAAAGTTCTTGACATGACAAGCAAATCCTAAACTCGGACTAAAATTTACTATCTCATCCGGATGGAGACTAATATCTCGCCCCTTCTTTCATGTCGATATTCTTTGTCGAAAAAAATTCTGTGGACCCACTTTAAAGCCTCTTAACATAACTTACTGGTTATTTATGCCTGCTGATGTCTCCTATACACTTCCAGATGTCAGGGACAAAAATTAATTTTTGGTCATTAAGCGGTGACAAACAGAGAAAACTAGACGGTTATTTGAAACGTTGAAAACGAATACTGATATATGAGGTTGATTTCGTTATACAGGGTGATGCCATTGTGGTCGAACTCTTCCAACAGTCAAATAACACGCTCGTCAATTTGAGCATTTGTTTCCTTGAACACCTATTTGCAATTTCATTACTAACAGAAATACAGTGTTAAAATTTTGGTTGAAAAATGAAAACTTATTAATTTCCGCAAAACCTTTTGGGACATTCGAACAACAATTCTGTAGGAATTAACAGTCACCTACAGAGAAGTTGACAATTTTAGTTCTACAGAATATCAAAGTTATGTTTATCTTTTCTAAATCTGCTTACGGAACACATTAAGGTCTATTTGCGACCTCATTGCAACTCTGCACTAGAGGTATTTGGAGTGCTCAAGATAAACTCGAATGCTCTAAATACCGGTTTCAATCCTACGAAATTTCGTCATTCGATTGATTTCTAGTCAGTTGCCAACATGTTATCAAATGTTAAGTTATTTGTCAATATTGCCCGTTAGTATAGTAGGGCTGCGAGAAAATATCTTGCCAGCGCCATCTGTTTGTCGTTTTTGCTGCATCGCGACCAAATGATGCATGAAGTCTTAATAGGCCTTAATCTCCTCAGAGGTCTCCTACGATGATTTGCATTCATCTTCATTAGTTTTGACTATAGATCGACCCTGTGCATTAAATCCTGGTGCTGACACTCGTAGATTAGGTTGATGGTCGGCAAAAAGAACACGGCAGATGGCGCTGGGAGGATTTTTTCCTACAGACCCAACATACCTGTTTTTAAGATCGTCGATCCCTGGCTGAGTTTTATCGACTCGAGATGAATCGAACTGACGAAAATTAGTAGGAATGACCCGGTGTTGGTGGGTGGCGGAGTTCATTAAGCGCAAAGTTGCAATGAGGCATAAAGTTGTAATAGCTCCTCAGAGCTGCTTGCAAATTGAAGAGTTTTGAACTTAGCAGTTAAGTTGAGAGGATGAGAATGGGTTTTTTTTAATCGCATTTTATCACGAACAGTAACATCCGCAAATGGAGACGACCAAACTTAGAAAAACTGTGTCGCAGTACCAGGGAAGGGTTCTGTTTCCACGAATATCGACTTGAATCGCTTTCGACCGCGCCCCCGCATCCGAGTAATTCCACTAAAAAGGGAATTGGGGTCACGAACGTATCGAAATATCTTATTTATTCTAAAATTAGTAGCTAAATTACTGAAACATCAACGACCATGTCAATGATGGATGATGGACATTGATGGATCAAGGATCAATGACTAAGACAGTTGTGCTTACATAGTTTTTTTTTAAGGTCAAAGGACATTAACTTTAGTTTTTGGTATTGAAGGTTTAGTAGTTTTTCAATGTATAATAACTTATCAGAAAAGTCGAAATTTCGCGAACAGCTGATAGAATCAGTCCAACTTACATTTTAAAAAGTCCCCACAAACCACCAGTTTTCGGGTTTCAATGAGCCCTTTCCCTTTATTGGTTTCAAAAGAGAATCAATTTGTTCCCCTCAAGTGCAAGCTCGTTCAAATCTTTTCAATTCAGGTCACGAAAGTGACTCCCGCGGTTGTGTGGTTGTTGTACCTATAAGGGTTTAACACCATCCAGAGAGTACTTCTGGAATATCACCTGAACTTGTGAACAATTAAAGGCGGTGAGTCTCTTGAATAATCGTTTTCGATGCCAAGCTGAAAAGTGAATCAGTTCCAAGATTTGACCTGTTTGGTATCTGATAACAAAGCTTAGTCAACTTTCTTGCCAACACAGTGTCGTCTAATTGGACTCAATTTCAAACTTTAATGTGATTTAGTTTCACGCTTTAATCCTGGAGAAAGTAACTTTTCTTTCTCTTTCGGGCTTTAAATCTCCATCTGAAAGTTAATGTTTTTTTTATGTCTACAGAATGTTTCAATTTTCATAATTAAACACTTAATCGTTATTGAGCAATGGAGTCAGACTGCCGAATTCCAGTGTTTATGAAGAAGGGTTTATTATTTTCAAGTCAGTAGTCCCTTCTTGGCGAGTAGTCGGCAATTAGCAAAGACAATATGGCTCAATTTCTCGGGTGAACGTTAGAGCAATCAGGTTAATACTATAGTGGTTATTAATGCACTGTACGTGTTTAATGAAAGATCAAGAAATTTTCTCTTGCGCACTAGAAAAACGGTTTGTAGGTTTATAGGGCTGCATCTGGTAAGTCGGGCCATGCTTATTGACCTATCACAGTGGTTCGCTAATATAGTAATAATCCTCTTCTTTGTGCTAATTAATGAAAATATCAATACGTTTAAATTACATAAAGAGACGAAGCTTTTCATTTCCACACTTATTTTCTAAATCAGATAGGTCTGTAAAAAAACCATTAGTAATGCAAATAAAGAATTCTTTTTTGGAGTTTTGACAAAAACTGAGAGGCATTCCTACTCAAAATTGACCAAATTTTGGAATGTCTTAGGTATTTTTTAAATATTTTTTCAATTTACAATTTCTTTAGTATTTGTATTTCGAATTTATGTGGCGCCACGTCCGAAAAGGGTTCTATTAATACTTATAATACGGTTGAGGAGAGTTTAGATCTGGCTAGACAAATAGATCCGACAGCAGAAGAATTGCTTCAGATAATTTCTAGCGGTAATTTTCAAGAGTTATAAAAAAAATGTTGAAGCCTTAATGATTAAACAACCTGACGAAGTCACAGTTTCGATCTTACTCGAAATTAATACCTACGGGATACCCAGTTTAATTTGTACCCATGGTGCGAGACTGACTTGCACGGCCTATTCTCAGGTTATTTCTCCTATAATTTTTCTCCAGAAACTGCTTGGGTCATGCCTCCTCTGGAGCAGCTCTATAAGTGGCGCATTTCTCTTGAGGGGATGATGGCCATTATACACGAGTATAAAGCTATAATTTGATTATGGTTTTAACACCTCTAACTAGGGTCGCAAACAGGTCTTAACAGGACAAGTTTGGGTTAATCCTGGTTAGAAACTCTCAAATCTGCTGTATCTACCATGCCTGTTAATAGCTACAACGCTATAAATTACTCCAATTCTCAAAGGCAATCCCCAGCAACAAATGACGCAATGGCGCACTGTTCCAAAATGCGTTAGGAAAATAAATTTCACAATTATTTCAACAAAATAAAAATGTTTGTTCCTATTTTTGTGGAATTAATTGACTTTTGGTCTATTCTGACATGTAGGAAAGTAGGACTCTTCGGTACGTGCGCGATAAACAATTTTACTGCTCGCAAAATAAAGTGACGCATGTCAGGGTCAAAAATATTTGTGGGCGATATTGAATCGTGGCCGTTGGAACAGTAAAGCCTTTTACGGCACTTGGGTATGTAAACACTTTATAACGCACTAATATTTAACTGGACTTGTACCTAATGTTCGACAATGTTTTCACTGGACGACGATTGCGGTAATCGAGGTAGAGTATAGATTTTCACAGTTGTAGGGTAAATAAGAATTCCTCATCAGTATTAAGGAACAATAGTATACAATCAATTTAATCTTTTGCCCTATCACTCGAAATTAGTAATATTTATTAGCACTTTATGATAGACCATTACCCTTACTGAAGCGTGCTTGCTTGAAGAGGTTAAGGTAAAGGTTTAATTAATTTTTTTACAGGACCTCAGTAAATTTCGTATTACCGGCAGAAAGCCTTTCGTTCTTAATTGTGCTTTAATCCTCCGTGTACCATAAATTATGAAAAATTTGCCTTCTAAAATCCAGAATAATTATGAATAAAATTTGGGCAATTAGTTGCTCCTGTTTTTACGATCCAAGAAGACTTTGATGTTCCGCCGCTTTAATTAATACGCATTAGAATATTTATAGGGGGAAATAAAAAGTTTACTTCTGCGACACCTTTAAGTGTCTCAAATTTTGCACTATTTCAATTACCTTCTATTACGAAGGAAGGAAAATGAAATCCTCAGACTGTAAGACAATGCCTAATACATAACTCAAACTTTATCTCCAAGTGCAGGATCCAATTCCGGGCACTAAAAGAAATATGGCCCTTAGAATCGTAAATTGGTGTGTATTTATTTCGTTAGTCTTATTGGAAGACAGTTTAAGACGACAATAGAGGGCCAATTTGGGACATAGATAGGAAATAATTCAGTCCGTTGAAAGGAAGCCGTTTTTACTTTATTCCTTTAGAAATATTTGGAACTAAGGCTTTGGGGATAAAAGAGCTAATTGGAAGAGACGTAGAAGAGATTGTGACATATTTGATTGCGTCGAGGCTTCCTTTATCTCGCTGGATCTAATTTAGTGTTTCTCCAAAAGGAGAGGCTCGCTCCAATGAATATTAAACTAATGGATTTCTCTAGAAGAGAACCCGTATCGCTAAGACCGAAACTTGCCCCGTTGAAAATATGATCCGTCGAGATGGTTTTAAGCAATACAAAAACTCCACTATAGGGATTGTACCCAATTAGCCCCATTCTTAGTTAAAGCCCCTGAAACGAGAAATATCTGTAGAAATAAAACCAAAACACGCTTTTCTGCTCCTGGAGTGACTTATTTTCTATCTATATCCCAAATTGGCCTGATATTGTCGTCTTAAACTGCCTTCCAATCAGACTAACGAAATAAACACACGCCAATTTACGGTCCCAGGGGCAATATTTCTTTGAACGGCTTAGAGGAGTAGATGTTTGAAAACAGAAAAGAACGGGGGTTATTGTCGGTGTTCTTATAAAATAGGATCCTTGCTTTCGGGATCTTTCCAGATATGGTCAGTGGGTATTGGAAAATGTTTCTATGGAATGTAGGAAATCACATTCGTTCGAAGTAGGATTTGTTGGCGGCTTTGTGCCACCGCTGCCGATTGTTATCGGTGGTATTAAACTTTATCCAATATTAGTGTTTGTTGGAACCTGAACAGTAAGAACGGCCATCCGAAGGCAACCCAGTTCTATCTTAACTACAGTCTCAGTTTTAGCGATACACATCGATCAAACGTGGCACTCCGTCTTGTGTTCGTTCTGCTTTGCATAAGAGTGTGTAATCGCTCACAAGCACGGGAATGTCAATTTGCAAGCAGCGATTCATCAAAGGGCTTTAAAGTGACTGCAGAGAAACGCTGAAAGTTTTCTAAACATTTGGCTGAAAAATGAAATACTCTTCTGAGGGGCTCTTAGTTTCAAGAAGTTTTATTTGAAGATAGACACAATATTGAAAAGAACTCGAAAATACTGAACGAGACAATGAGTGATTACCTCTCTTTCTCACGCACCGAAAAGCTCAAAGGAAAACTCTAATATCGCCGAAACCCAATATCCCATCGCTCTAACCTTATCGACTTGCAGATTCCTCGTTTAACCAGCAGGAAATTGAAGGCAAATCCTGATCATTTCAGCATTGGCCAGTCACTGCTTGCCGCTGCACGTGATGGACATCGATGCAGAGGATTCAATGGCCTCTTTTAATTAAAATCCAGACTCGTCCTTCGAATGGCGGGTTTTAATTCGGTTCTGATTTAATGAGTAAAAGGAAGTATTGCAACTGAGCATTTTATTGAGATTTAGTGAGGGCTTCATAAATTGAAGCAGAAGCGCTCACACTCCGGCGCAACGTGATTTGTCCAAAAATGTATGTTTTAATCCATTTCTTCAATGTAATGACATCGATTTGCGTGCCGTGAATTACTGTTTTTATTCATTTTTTTTAATTCGTATTTTATTCTTTATTTTATGTTTGTTTCAATGGACTTTTCAAATTAATTTCCGCCATTGGAATGGCCGGAGAGCAGATTTCCTTACAAATTTTTATTTTGTAACTTTGGCACTTGCTTTATATTCGCTGCCCTTACGTCTACGTAGACGCTAAAAAATCCACACTTAATAGGTTTCATAAAGCAAACTGATGGAACCTAATCCAATCCGTACTAAGCTCTAGATCCTCCAGTATTCGGGCGAAAATTTCCTCTTCATGATTTTCATTGAGAATTTCAATTCTCCCGTTATCTGATTTTGAACCAAATGGACCAGTCGCAACCAGTTTGTCGTAAAGGTATTTAAAAGTTCGACGATTTGCTTTTGTCCATTATTGGTAAATAGTTCTAGACACGTTTCAGTGGCATGTCGAGTTCTAAAGGGTGTTTGTCCATATGTAAACACACTATACATATTTTTCATTCCCGTTGATGGTATTCATAAATCTTTCGCAGTGCATCGCAGAACTTAATTAAAGATATCTGGGAAACGGTTAAAGATACATGCTTTTTAGTCGGTATCTTTTTAATCTGGAAGAGTTGAAAGTGTTATAATCTGTAAAAACATTAGACATGTTCATTGTACCTCAGTGAAATACAGGTAACACCTCTAGGCAACTGGCTTGGGATAAGAATTTTAAAGAATTTATCGTACCCAAAAACTCCCCTAGCAGCAATTTCACGTCCGCAAAATAAAAGCTAAGTGATTTATTTCCAATTTACATGGAAAAAAACTTAAATATCTTGTAGAATGAAAACAAGCACCTTTTTTATGAGGTATATTTTAGTGAATTGCTCTATTCTTTTGTCCGCTAGCGCGCTATACCCATTTGCACCGATGTTTCTAAGACATTCTGTATAATGGAGTTTTATGGTTGGAACATTGGACGCCCTGAAATTTTAAGCATCTCCTTTACAAGCGTATGACAACGTGGCTCTACCGCATGCCTTTGCAGGCTTAAAGTAATACTTCACCTTTCATGTGCGGCAAAACGTTGTTTCAGCCGCAAATACAAGTGGCATGTGTCAGTGTCAAAGTTTTTATAAGCATATGACATTGACAGACAAGCGATAAATTTATTTACCGCACGTGAATTTGTAACGCATTTACAATAATAACTGTGCTGATAACAGGCGATACAGTTAGCGCACATGCGTTCGTAGGAAGTACATTCTACGTAATATATTGCGAAAGTGTTTTCACCGTGTTGATTTCTGCGGTAAATAGCAAATGCGGAAATTTCGAAAATATTTGAAAAGTGCCCTTTATTCCCTGAAATGTTGGTGTCCTCCGCTTTGCGTTGGACCTAAAATTATTTGCCGGACTAGAAGTGGCACTTCACTTACTAGTTTGGCAAATAACTATTTCCTTTGCATTTATTTCATTCCCCTCATATTGTCCCCATTTTCCAATTCTCTTCCGAGCCAATAGATTTAGTTAATTCTCCTTACAGGACGGCCACTCTAACATCAATCTTAAAAACGCTTTACCCGCAATTGCGAGACTCCTTCCAAGGGTTAATTTTGCATCATCAAACCTGACAATTCGGCTTTATCTTTGTTTGAAACAACGCGGAATTCGAAACTCGTTTTCTTACGTGCCAAGTTTTTGAATACGCTTAAGGCCCTCCTCAGTGTCCGTTCCTGTCGAATGTTCTCGAACCCGCACTTTGCCATCGAAAAACTTTCACGTTTCAGTTTCCCTTTTGAGCGTCTGGAGATTTCGGATCGTGATTCCGATGATAATAGGATTAAATCGAGACGGGATCAGGATCCCCTGGGATGAATTAACGGTAAACAAATTCCCCCTCTCATGTGGACAAGTTTTCGCTTCGGTAAATTAGACTCTAGAAGTGCGGTGGGAATACAACTTTCCTCTGAAGAAGCTCGGAGAAACTTGAAGATTTTTTTTGTTTACAGATTGACGGAAAGTAATAGTCTTCGAGATGTTACCGGAGATTAGTGCCAGGCTAATGTTGCTGATATCAGGAGTATTCCTGCTAGGAAAAGGTAAGAATCTTATACCAGTAATGTAGCTATTTGGTCTAATATCTGGATAACACGAATCCGCAATAAAACTCAACAACGCAGCGACCAGTTTCCAAACAAGAAATAAATACAAAAACCGCTGGCGCGAGAACAATGAAACAGATTGACGCAGGACATAACCAAGAATTTGATGTCCTCTAAGTGCCCATGCACATGCTGTGACTTAAATTGCTCATGCACATAGGAAGTTTACAGCTCCAACTTTGGATGTTCCAGAATTGCCAAGCCAATGTCCGAACGAAATAAATTTACGGCCTCAGCGCTTTTGCCAACTGGCTAATTTGCACAAAACGATTTAATTTTAGATGAAATTAGATTCACGTCTCTGCCCAGATTTTCGGGTGTTCGTTAGCAAGTGGGATATGCCAGACGAAATTAAGTTTAATGAAGAAAGGTCGAGAAAAATTGCTCTGAATTTTATCTAGCCGATTCGGGTAAGAAAGTTTACTTCTGCAACATAAAAACTTTGCCAGGAAGTTTTAAGGGTGTTTAAGTCTCTTCCGGAGATAAGTTCAAATATTAACTAGAACAATGAACTTCTTCATCGAGTCTTTAAATTCTATAGGTCGCTGAATATGTGCGACTGTGGTCCGTCTTAAATGCAAATTATTCTTTAAGGAGGGAATGAGAATTGTAATTCTTCCACATGATTTACATTCCAATCTCAAATATGGGTCCTAATTTATTCTTGCAATGCCTGAAATGGTCGAGATTACAAGAATTACCGCTTCCTTTAAAGTTACAAATCAGAGAGAATTTTTCAATATTTCCCCAGAACCAATTTTACATTTAGTTTCGAAGCAGAACTACGCAACCTGACTTTTGTCGTAAATCGATTACGGAATTTTCAACTTCTCTTAGGAAATCTATAGAAAGTGGCTTTATTCCGGCAAGTTTAAAGTTTTCCCCGCAGTGTTATTGTGTCGTGCCGGAAAAATCCTTTTAGCTATGCTGAAAGAGAAGCCATTCCGTAGTTTTCTTTTAAAATTTTCCCGTGGTTTGCATAAGATGATTTCCTTACGTACGAAGAAAAAATTTAATACCAAGAGAGAAGAAGCGGACGATGAAAAAAACTAAAAATTGCTGAGTAGTGAGTGTGAACCCGAAAAATTCCTCAGTCATGTATGAAATTTCAGACACGCCTGATTTAAACAAATACGTTCTTCACATCGAATTTCTATATTCAAGTCAGGGCTAAAACTGAAAACTTTGCCAATATGAATTCTATTTGTTCTAACACCACCGAGACCCGCATTCACAGCAAATCCTCAATCTTGACGAGTCTTAAGTGAATCTGAAAGCTCATTAATTGTGAGATTGGAAAGATTTTCTCCCAAATACAATCCCATTGTTTCAATAACGACTAGAGGCATAATATCGACATTATATGCAGGTCCGGAACAAAATATTCCCATAATACATTTAGGCTCGTTTACAATGAATTATCATGCGTATAAATATTCGAGGGTGAATGTAATTTGAAAATTGAATTGGGATTGGGATATTGGAGGAAATTTGAGTTGCCTGATTTGGGTTGGGAGAGGCTTCGAATTGGGTTTTGTGGAGGAAATTGATTCCATTGAAATGTATTGGTTTATCTTAACAAGGAAAAACACAATTTGAATCAGGTTGATTTATGGAGTGAAAGAGTTCCATAAGCTGTTACACGAGTAATGTGGAAATTTTGGAGTAATATGAACATATTTGCAGGTTTTCTCACGATTTTCATTGACCTCCACATCGGTTCCTTCAATTTCTCATCTCATAATGTTCGGAATAACGAAAAAAGTGGTGCAGAAAAATTATTCCTTTCATTGTATATACTATTTTTTGAACCTTCAAATCAATTTTTCTATAGTTCTTCATTTTTGCAACAGTATCAACTTTTTATGGATTGGAATGAAATATGCCAGGAACGGACGACATAACTAGTTCCTTGTTTAATTCACCAAAAGTCTTATACTTTGGTTTATTATAAGTAGTTTGTAAATAAAATTTGTATGATAAACACTAATAAAAAGTCGGCGTTTCTCCTTGCGCCTTCCCCTTTTTTGCAAATTTATCGGACTGTGCCATTTCCTCTAAACCCAGGGAACTAATGATTTGGTAGTTTTTCGAAAGCAGAACAACTAAAATTATGCTCTAATTGGAAATTTTTAGTTGCTTTTAATTTCTATATCTTTTCTCTGTAACTCTACATAGAATTTCTCCCTATTGCCAGGCCAGCTAAGGCTCTTTACGAACCTTAATTGGTAAATAAACATACGAAATTTATTTATGTCAGATTGCTTTTATTGTGACTGTAATGCATTTCTAATTGACATCAAAATTTACGAGTACCAAGTTTAGATAAACCAAGCTTAAGTGGTGATTTAACAACTTACGCCGTTCATTGGTGCCAAATTCGATGTAACTTTTGGTGCCAAAAAGGTCCACTTATTTTAATATAAAGGGCCTACCAAAGACTTCTTGGTACATATTGCTGTGGAGACAATTTCAAAAATGGTTTTTATGTCAAAAGTTAATTCACTAATTGCAAGTAAAATATTTCAACGTGAATGTCGAATTTAAAGCCGAACTTAGCTGCGACATGCATGCAGTAAACAAAATTTGTCCAAAGCTCGTTTGGTTATGAATTTTTTGATACACCCGTTAGTAAATTGGCACGAATTATTGCTTTAGGATACCAAAGCGGTTTATATGTGCATGAATCATTTTCGCCTGTTGACTAATGCCAGTGATTTTGGGTGTGTAGACTCGTAAATTTTGAAGCATCGGTGTTGATGATATTACTGGCACTGGCGCTAAAAATTTATGTGTTTGCAAACCTTACCTTACTTAGGGATTTTATTACAAATGAATTTTTTCTATTCATTTCAGAAATAATAACTAATTTTAGAAGAAAATTTTATGGAGTCGCTAAATTTTTTGGGTTTCGAACAGATTTTTAATCCTTGTCTTCATCGTAAATTCACAAGCCAAACTTAAGTCTAGGTGTGGCTTCAGTTGACATGTACATCCAATTACATCCAAAACTGTCAATTAAAACTCCGTCAGATTTAAGTGTAGCTTAGCGAAAATTAACGCAAATGGTCATAAGAAGTGAAACCTGTATTTAAAAGACATATTTCTGACCCCTTCAAGATCACGGACCGAGTATGTTCACAGAGGCATTTACATATTAGTTTTTTAAGGTTCTCTTACGTTCAAAGGTGCTTCAAAGTTTTTCCTTAAGAGGAAGACTAGTATTTTGGGAAATAAAGTAATATAAACTCATCTGCATCTTTCTAAACTTTTTAGGGAACCAACCTAAGCTAGTTGAAAAATTCTTTGGAAAAAATAGGTTGAATTTAAAAGAGAAAACTTGTAAATATTTTAGAAAGTTGGATTAATTTTATTAAGGAGTTTGTTGCATTTCTGAATTACCGGAGAAGTTTTTGAGGCGGAAACTGACCAATGGATGTACCTTAACTAATCAGAACTCGGAACTCATATGATGAAGCACTTTTCTGAACTTTTGAAGAACCCAAACTTATTTATAACAGTGTTCCGAACTAACAGAAACTCTTTTGAAGTGATAAATTCTGACCACCATAGAAACTTTTGTAAATAAATATTAATGTTCTGAAAGAACTTACTGGATTTCTGAGCTACCGGAACATCCTTCACTAGGAAAATTGACCTTTGGAGAAACCTTCAGCAGCCTGAATTTATTTAATAACGAACATTTTCAGATTTCTTAGGAATTCAAATTTACCTGATTGAAAAATATTTTGTCATTATATGTCATTCGCTTCCATAAATTATAAGAATCTGAACGAAAACTGGAAAAAAGCAGAAACACACTTAATTATAATTTGCAAAATTTACTCAAACTTTTTGTATTTCAAATCATTTTGTTGGTATTTTTTTAAGAGTTTCTGACATTTCCTAAGGAGTTTCATTTTTTGAGCAACCATAGAATTCTCAGAAGATTCAGTTAAGTTGAGATTGATTCCCGCGTCTCCTCCCGCTCTTCAGATCTTTTCATCTTTGCTTCCATTCAACCGTTTTGACGCTCTTTTCTCAAAATTTCTAGTTCATTTAAAATATCATGTGAAACATCTTTAATAATTTGCCTTCTATATTTCACACTCAATCAAATCTCCCTCTTTGCGGTTGACCTACAAATTGAAACTTTAAATAGATGCACCCGCTTCTGATAATTAATAGTACGGAATTCCAGGCCAATTAGGATCGATTAATCGCCACGTTTCTAATAGATATTTGCATCCATTTAAGAGGAAATTTGAGATTTAAGAAGGAAATGATGATGAAGAATATTAAAATTACTGCAAAAAAGATTGGACTGAGATATTGATTCAAATAAGGGAGCAAACGTTGGAATTTCCAATTTCGAAGTGAACCTCTTTAAACTTTTCCTATCAACAGGCGAGATAACAGTTTTATTTGAATGCTTGCAGCTGGCGCCCTTCTGTGATGACATAGCCCTTAGACCTCCAGCTCGAGCGTGATTTATTCCTACAATTAGGTATATTATTATCGACGCTTAAGTAGAAAAATTGATCTTGGCAAGATCATTTTGCCAAAAAATAAGCAATTTGTTCAAGAATTACTCGAGTAGACTTTTTGGTTTTGTGGCCTATAACCTGGAAGATTTAATATTTCAACGCCTAAAGGAAAATTGCCCAATATTTTGGATAATTTGGCTAATGGTCTGGAAAATTAAATCCCAGCCCGATCCTCGTCTGCTAAGCAGATTTCCATATTAAAAATCCAGGAAAAACTTTTAATGCCGAGATTAATAATGACGTTGTCTGGATATTACGTACTCGAACAAGGTGGAAAATTGGAAGTTGAGGATTTATATCGTAATAGAATGATTTTAGAGTGCTGAAATTGTTACAAAGTTCTAAACAGAGAATGAGAGTATTTCCTGTCAGCTGTTATAGGATGTCTCTTACAGCTGCAATTTATAGGCACAAACTTCCAGCAATTATGTACTCCCTAAACTCAAGCACTAAATTTCTGTCGTGTTAATTATTATTGTTTACATATAGTACTCTGGTTTAATCCACCCTTATTTCAATTTACCGAACATCTGCGATTTAAAATATGAACATGCCGAATTTTAGTGCGGCTGAAGTGGCATTATTGGCCTCCAAATCCTCTTAAATAATGCACCATAATATTACCTCGTAGCAATAAAGCGTTAATTTACTCACAAGCCCGATAACAACACTTTTCCAAAGAAATACTAATTTTCGTACAAATTAGCTTATCGTAACCGACATGCATGCATATTAATGGGGAATTCGTGGGTATGGGATGGCTTATTCATGAAGCCATCCGGATTGTATTTGCCAGTCAAGTTTCAAATTTGCTGTGAAAATTGGGTTCAAAGGAGATTAGCGAGTCATCAATGGACTTGATTATTGTTGTGATTGTATAAATTGAAAGATCAAAGTCAATCAATACTAATGAGAGTTAATCAGCGAACATGCATATAAACATTAATTTCTCACATTGAAAACGGTTCTTTAAACTAAAAAATGAGTCTATAAAAAAAAGTTTACATCGTCGTTAACTACACGCCCCCAGGATTATACAAATTCTTTCGTTCGTTTCTTTTGCGAAAGTTTCGCTTTGAATAAACATGTTTCAGACGGCCCTTTTCCCTTTATATGATAGAAGAACTACGAGAGTGCTTGCATTTTCAAAAGATATACGATAGCGTATTTTGTTTTACCGGGATAAATTTCGTATGCAGCGTGGATTTTTAAAGTGTGAAATATTGAACGGAAAAGACCAAGGGAAATATTTCCTAAGCTGCCCTGAATATATTTGGCAACCAATTTTCCTTTTTATATTCTCAGCAGTTTATGCGGGATATTTATGGGGGAGGAATCGAACATGCAACGAAAAGGAGATCTTAAATTTGACGGTTCGAACAAACCTAAAATACACTTCCAATATAATCCGTGATTTTTGTTACACCTTCAACAATCCATTGCGCCAAAACCTGCATAAAATTGAAAGTTATTTCTATCTTTGAATGAATAAGGAATAAAGGAAAATTACAAAACTCCCATTCCTCATCGGTTTAAAGTTTATCTCAATTCAATTTATAATTTACATACCAATGAAATACAAAATCTGTTTACACACTAACTCCTCCTTCACTTCAGTAATGGCAGGATACAAATTCAATCAACTTTAACATCCACAAAAGAGTTTCATCGACTTTATACATCGATGCTTTTATTCTTATTCCGTGTTTGGTTTCGGAGTGGTCAAGGGAGGGGAACAAGTATTCCGGCTACAATGGATCCGGCTCTAGGGGAACTTGCAAACACTGTTTTGTTAGATAATGGATTGGACGACGTTAAAATGTTATTTCTGAAAAGGACCTTTTGTGGTTTGTAAAGTACACTGGCACAATTTTAGCTAGGGTTGCTGTCTGAGAAAGAATTTCCGTGAAATTGAGATAGAAGAGTGTGGGGTTAAGTGTCTGAGAATTTCCTAGTGGTAACTTCGAGAAACTCTGTTCAAGACACTCCGAAATGGATTAATCGAAATGAGATTAGAATATAACATCGATATGAATTATTTAGACGTTTCCAAGGAATCTCGTTATATTTCGGTGGCACAACAAGATACAGTAGCCGGTTCCGACAAGGTCTTTGAATCCATTGTACTTAAATTATAAACAAACACACATATATAATACCTTTCCCTGCACCTTACCGAAACTCCTTTCCTTCCCCTCCAGATTTGGCGGCTCTCGGCTTGCTTTCTAAATTGACATTTATCGTACACCTCCTTTTTTTATTGGTCCTGATATTCCTGTTGCCTTCGTAATTGTTGCATTTTTCCTTTTCCCGATTTAATTTTTTCTTGGTGGCCCATTATTCTTGCCGAATCGGCGCTTTTCGTCTTCCTCGGTCCATCCCCTTTTTGTGCCAGAATTCACGTTAACTTGGCATTTGCCAAGCTTCGCCTCTCCATTTTATTCTTTAGCTTGGTGCTAGTCGGATACTTCTATATTTTTCAATTTAGCGCTTGTTGAACTTATCTTTCCTCGTTGGTCTGGCATTGTTATTTACTTGGCGCTTTTCGTGGTTAATTTTCGTGTTCGACGTAGAGATTACCAGATTCACATTTATTTATATTTGTACTCTTGTTCGGCTTTTTTTCTACTGGATCCTTATTTATTTTTTATTTTTTTTGGGTCGGCGCTTGATGGATATGTTTTGTTGCTCCGGTGTGTTTGTTTAGTGGTATCAGTTTAGGCGGCGGATAATATGTTGATTTAGTGCCCCAATCGCTTTTCAATTCTACTTTCCTTTTCATTCTTGACCCACCTGCCGCTTGTCCGATTCTCCCTTATTTTCAATATTGGCGCTCGTTAAGCCACATTTTCCTTCCTCGGATCTTGTTGACTTGTCGATTGTGGGAATCACCCTCTTTTCCCGTATCATCTGGTTTTGACATGGCGCTTATCAACTCAAGTCTTTTTTATCAAACTTACGCAACTCGTCGATTTTGTTTTCATTAACTACGTGACGTTTGTCGGAAAAAGCTTATTTCTCATTTCAGTTCTAATAAAGCTACTTACTTTCATTAGACCATCATCACGTCTTCGCTTGTGTACTATAGACCTTCCTTTTTACTTTCTCTGGCGTTTGTGAGCTATTTTATCTACTTGAGTGGGTACTTACCGAATTAGCCTTTTTTCTTCTCACGACTCTTGTCAATCTTCTTTTCTAGTGGACTTCGAGGGCTTGTTGACTTGACGCTTTTGCTTTGTCCTTTTTTTATTTCGGCGCTTTTCGAATCCAATTCTTTTTTTCTTATTAATACCAGCAACCTTTATTTATCCCTTTCCTTCTTGGTTTAACGGATGCAACATTTTTTGCACTCAACGATCTTTTCTGTTCCTGCCCTTGATTTCTTTGCATTTTATCGATTATCGCCGAACCAACATTCTGTTTCTATCGGTCTTTTCGCTAAAGTAATTTCTTATTGCTTTAATGTTCTTCGATTTGATTTTTCTTCTTTACTCGCTGCTTTTCGGACTCATTATTCTGGCCCTTTTGATCCGGCTATCGCCGCCTTTCTTTCTATCCCTCTTTGCCGCCTGTTGCGGCCCTCTATTTTTGGTTGTGTCGACAGCCATAGATAGAGCTTGGGCAGATCGGAAACCATGGAAGCTGTTGGAAGTTCCAGAAGAAAATACTACGATTGTTGGAAACATTTTCATCATCATGTTGTAGAAAACTGACTCGTTTGATGCAATAAATTTTATTATAACGCTTGTTGTTCAACAATTTGTTAGAAAAGTGCTGAAATTCTTGCCGCCTTGTCCAGTGAATCCAGACATAAAACAAGAATAAAAGAATTCATGTCTCGCTATGAAGTATAGTCGTCGTCAAAAGTCTTTTATAGCCTTGTCTGACGAGCCGGACACACAAATAGACCGACTAAAGTTGATTGGATTTCTGTCGGAGATAGTAGAACACGAATCCGGTCCGATTTTATAGATTGTTTTTCCTAAATTAAGTGCAAAATAAACCAAGTTTGGCGGATGAATATGGCCAAAGTTTTTATTGGCCATAAAAGATGTTTAGTGAAACGGCGATTCAGTGCTTTGTGAAAGGCAAAAACCTTCCTTTGCATTAACATATTGAAAATTACCTCTCGTATGTGACACGAAACTTCTTTACAAATCCCCTCTGAGTACTTATTTCGACAAATTTCATATTCCCTTGTTGTTGAGTAGAACTCGACGCAAACTCTTGCAACTATTTTCATTTGCAAAACTTTCTTACGTAGTTATAAATTTATTTCAGTTATTTGCTATGCAACTAGAGGAGAGTTCTAACAAAAACAAGTAGATAGTGTTTGAAACTAACAAAATTAATTATTTCGACCCGAAGAAACTTATTGTTTTATTTTAACCAGGAAGCTTTGTTCGGGCACCGGCACCGCTTCTTTATCTGACTTATACAGTAAATTAATTGCCTTGGAACAGTGGCAAAATTTGCTTTAGCATTCCGAGCTTTACCTAATATGAATCGGAAGAAATCTCGCTTTTTTACGATTTTGCAGTAATATCATTCATAAATTCAAATATAACTTTTTTTACCTTTAAAATATTCTTTAAGGGAAAAACGTATCCAAATCCCAATAGTGAAGGTGACCTCTGCACGAATTAATTTATGGTATCATTTCGGACATAAGGGTCAATCTGTAAATAATCCATTTACAAAATGAAAGTATAACTGAATACACTAAACAATCTGTGTCCATCATTGCGCGAAATTAATAGGCCCTGATCGAATGACTCCAATGTGAACAAATCGGTTCAGTGGACCGTATATTTGTTTCGCTACGTATAAAAGCGATGACGATAACGCGCTCTTTCGATGTTGGTAAAAAAATATGTTCAATAGAAGCGGGCCTGTTCAATATTTTTGGAAAATTACGTTTGCAAATAGAGCATGAGCTATTTAAGCGGAAATTGCTAAAATCCTTATAATCGCTGTAAAAATACATCATGCGGCAACATTGTACAAAACAACAATCTGCTATTTATTCATGATGGAACACGTGAGTACATTTTATTCTGTTCCACTCTTGCAGCTGAACAGGAACGTAGATATTCAGTTGACCTTTATAACATCACCTAATATTTACGTCACGGTTCTACATGGTGGTCCAATTGCAACTATCTAGAACAATGTATGATTTATGTATTTTTTTAATAGCGCATAAAATCTTCTAAAACATAAAAGAGAGAACTTCATAATATGCGTCTGCAACATATTGCATAGCGTTGCTCCCAGGCAATAATAATAACGTCAAAAAGCGAGTCGCAACAGTCAACAGCTGCATTCTATATTAAAAATTAATTGATGCAGCCAAGTCCGCTGCTATTCTCTAGCAGAATGTCTGGTCTTAAAACGTGCAGTAAATAATGCTGACTTATTGTTGGACACTTGCAGGACTGCACAAAAGATTCTTTGCTCTGGATCGCTGACTTTCATTGCTCTGTTTTAGTTTTATTGAGTTAAAGGAGCATTGCGAACTTATCAAGTTGTCTAGCATTGTGGGTCTTTGCATCTCATAGGATAACATTCCAATTAATCATGAAGTCATAAATTAGAATGATTAAGCTCATCCAAGGCATTGTATTAGCAGTAAATTGTACATAACATGGAACATAAAACTTTCACAGCAAAGGATATAATTATACGTCAAAAAATACAGGCTATAAATTGCCCATTTTTACAACTCGCCCTACTTTTACTGGGCAATAAACTTTATACAGTATAAGCCATAAACAAGTTCTCAAAGCGTACTATTCATATCAGTATTCAAAGAGATTTATGGAAAGTGGATGTGCATTGGTACAAATTACAATTTTGTTTCCAAAAGGAAAGTTTGTGATATACCGAATTTCATTATTCAAGATATTAGAAGTTATTCTAAAACATAATAAATGCTAACATAATTAATATAAACTGATGAGCATGAGCGTAATTCAAAAACAAAAATCGCAGAGAACACGGGCAGGTGCCATTTGATAGAACATTTAATTGTACAAGGTTATGCAAGCTGGAAGCCTCACCCATTTTATATGAAAACAGATGGGCTCAGCAAAATAATTTTTTCACTACATTAAATAAGAGGACGTAAGCTGAAATAAATGGTAAAAACATTAAAACATGGAAGGCAAAGCTCGGCGTCGCGACACCGACGCTATGTTTTTTTTTCAAAAACTTTTTTTTCGTTTCGAATTTTGAACATCAATATATTTTTATGCAATCGATCCGAAAGTTTTTATATAGAATTTGTTTACAATGTATCGATGTTGGCATTTTCGGAAAAAAAGTATGTTTCAAAAAAAAAAGGCGTCGGCAACGCGATACCGAACGTCGGTTTCCATATTTAACGTATTTCAATGTTTTGAAGATTTATTTTAGCTCACGTTCCCTTATTTAATATGGTAAAAAAATTACTTTGCCAGGCCCATCTGTTTTTGCCTAAAATGGATGAGGTGTGGAGTTTAAGCGCTCCTGTACATTTTTCTCAAATTCATAATCTAATATAAAATGAGTTCTATTTAGCAGGCGTATAGCAAAAATTGCTAAAAATGTGTAAACATTGTTTTCTCGTTTAGAGACTAGTAGTAAAAAGAGTATCTAATTTTAAACGTCGATATCTCAAAAACAAAAATATTTGTGTCTGATGTTGGTTCAAAGAAAACTCTCATACAATTATTTTACCCGAAAGAATCTTTCGCCGAAAAACTGAATGTTCCCGCAGAAAATACAAAGTACAAAATTTTCAAAATGTTAATAATTTCAATCGTACGTAGCTGTGAAACTCTGACGAACTGCAGTAGATGTAGCGCTGAAAAAAATTGTGCCCCAATAACGTCTATCGAATGTCACCCGCAAAAATGATGGTGGGTCGAAGGTCCTCAGGGCCAAAAAAACTGTAAAATTTTGCAACGATTGCCTCTCTATTTGTCTAAATCATAGAAAAGTTGAATAGGCTCTGCTAGCCCAGCTAGGGCCAAAATGGCAAAATTTCATTAAGAATTTGGAAAAAAGTTCTGAAAGATTTGCACCATCGGAACGATGAATCATAGGTATGCGGGTCTAATAGTCGTTCGGAAGCTCGCCCGTCCACGACAGATTGAATTCATAAAACCTCGTACTCATTATATAAATATTTATTGTACATTGCTGTAGCTGTGAACTGAGGATTTAATTTGTAAAGATAGCGACAGAGATACTCATTCTAAAGAACTGGAGAAACTTTGTGGAGAGGTTAAACTACATACAAAAAAGTACAGGAACATTTTAAATAAAAGTCTGTGATTCCTTAACGGTTCAATATTTTCAATATTATTGTGACTTTTCTTCACTAGACCATTAAAATGAGTTTTAAGCAAAGTGAGTCGTGATTCTTCTAGATAAAATGATTGTTTAAAGCATTTCCTTAATATTGGTTAGATTTTGTATTCACCACGTTCCCAATTCACATAAATAATCATAGAAAAGCTAATTCTAGAAATAAAAATATTAGAATAGTTTAATAAAGTGAGAAATGTTTGTAAACCCGTCTCCTATATCTGTGTGAAGCAAATATTCACTTTAACTTTTTCCGGCTTGTTTAAAAAAAGATTTCTTTCCCGAAGGAAAAGTGTGAGACATAAGGGAAAATTGGAAAAATCCCACATGTAAAAGGTAAAAATCTCTCTGTTTGGCAAAGCTGGAATTCGTTTTTGTGTGGGGAAACGGTCAACCGCATCAATTCACCTGAATAACTCAGTGAGTTTGAAGTATAGAAATGCGAAAGAATCCTTCCAGTAAACTTTTGATATAAGGAACCAACACTCTTTCGAGATCGGTCTGAAATCGATTTTCAAAGTGTGGATGATTCATTGCGAAAGAAAAATGTGAAATGAGCATAGTCATCACGGGAAAAATGCCATCTTTCAACTAATTTAATTTCAAAATAATTAAACAGAAAAGTTTGAAACCCCAATTTTCTATCGGCCTTAAGTTTCAAATATGCACAAAATTTAAAAACTGCCTTCCTTCATCAGCCTGAAGTCTGCGTTTATATTAAATTTTCTTGGCGAACTGGAGAGTTGATCTTTGAAACTTAGAAACCAGCAAATTTTTCAAAATTCTACAGATTATAAATAAAATTTGAAACTCTCGGTCTTATAAAGTTGGCAGCGGAAGGTTTTTTCAAAAGCGGATATGCATCTGTTTATTTCAAAACTCGTATGGTGCGTCTACAGATTAGACAGTTTTTATTGTACTAAATATTCGTATTTAGCTTTTCGCAGTCATTTTTTCAAGAACAAACCAAGGTTGGAGTTATCAAATTCGCAGGAAGTCAGTGGCGTAGCTTTCCTTCGAACGTGACTATGGTTTTTTTTTTTCATTTAAAGCTTACCTCCTGGATCTAGGGTATTAGTCTGTTATTGCTGCATTAAATCTAAACGTGAGACGCATCTGGAAGTTTGCAGGGAAGTTTTAAACTTTCGGCGATAAAGAATGATACCTCGATAAATTATGAAAAAAATTGAAAGCATTATAAAACTTTATAAAATAATGAAAACTATGAAACTAAAAAAAATGCATTTCTAAAAAAGTACATTCTCCAAGATAGATTGATTGCTTTAAGTAATGAAAAAAAAAAAAAACGTAGCGATCGCTAAGATTACATTATTCCTTCTTTCTATTTACGGTTATGGTTTCAATCTTTAAATGTCATGACTCAGCTTCCTTTTACAATAAAAAAGCAGCAGAGAAACCGTTTGCCGGGTGGCGTTAATTGCTAATAAAATTGTCAAAAGCAGTCCTCGGCGCCCCCGTTTTGCCGCTCGGTCATTGATTTGTGTGATCGCATTGTTTGATATGCAAATTCCATTCAAAATTATTCAGATTGCCTGGGTAGAAAATAATAAAGTAGCATTCGCCGGAGGTGTAACCCGCTAACGTTTTATAGTGGTGTTCGCCTTCATGTAAATTATTATCACTAATTGAACGGGAACAAACACCAATTCTGTTATTCAGGATTTATAATTGTTCAGTGCTCGAAATCTATCACATCTTCTCATAATTATAAACGGTGTTTATGTTTTTGCGATCTCGGTGCAATGCCTTCATAATCTAACTGCACTGCAATAAAAAAAATCTTTAACAAATTAGCATTTCTATTGCAAGCTCTTAATTAGTAATAAACTTGTCAGGAGCAGCCTTCGTCGTTTGTGTTTTGCTAGTCGCGCCCTGATATGTGAATTAGCATTGCTCACAATGCAAATTCCATGCAAATTATTTAAATTAATGCATGGAAAAGAGCTTCACATCTGTTGCTATGGATCGGCTATTTTTGTCTTTTATGCCGGCATTTTTGAAGTTAAATGAGCCAAAATAGAATCCTTTTGTAGTTTTATTTCATTTAACTAATTCAATGATTAAAGGGATAGAATTCACTAAACCTGTAAGTGAATTTACGACGTGCTATATCTTCTGCAATTTGTTCGAATGGAGTTCCCGGTCTGGAGCATTAAATCATCGAAACGAAAAGTATTATTCTGAGCAATGAATTAACTAGCGCATAGTTGAAATTCACACCATAAAAGATTTATCTCCATTTGGCTCAAAAACTACACTGTAACCTCGAAAATATGCGAGAGCGTCCACAAGAAAAGACGAATAAATTTTAAATATTTTTCGTCGTACGACTACCGCCACCAACTTTATTACGCTGTAAATGAAATAAAGAACGTTATACAACACATCGTGGACAACTTGGCTCATAATTCTTCGTAGGAGCGTCAGACTTTATTTAACGATTATATATTTTCTGATAAAGTATGTGTTCTGAGCAAAACGAGCTTTTGAGGTTGATCATTCCTTTTCTTCAGAAAAGATAAAGTTAATTTCGTTCGAAGAATTGTAAGTAGATCGAGAAAAGAAAAATGTCCCAAACGAAGAAGGGTTTGGAATTGCTTAAGTTATTAGATTGCTTCATTATATAGAGCGATGAAGAGCGTATGCCAAAAAAAAACATTTTCAAACCGTTTTAATTCCTTTTAGTGAGTATATGGTCGACTTGTTTCGTAATTTCTTTAAAATAACGTTCTCTGTAACAAAATCTGTATATATTAAAAGCCAAAATTAAATTGTAATTTAATGTAGCAATTAGATGCATGTAGCAATACACAAAATTATATTAAAATTCATTTTTCCTAATCAATGGCCGATCAGAACAAATAATGGCATTGTCTCTATGTGCAGCTCATAAAACACGAAAATTTGATATTAATATTCAATATGTAGTTTTAGTCTGTATATGTATTCGTAATGAGAACTAAACAGTTTTGTATACCTAATGTTAAAATAAACTGAATTTAATGAACGTTTTCCATAATTGTGTAATGGTTACGTATAAATTGCTAAATAGTTTTAAATTGAATGATAAAATACATCGAACTTATTCTCCCCCCCCCCCTCTTTCGTCACGATTTCCGATTCAAAACCTGAAATGTTAATCAAAATCCAATCAAAACTCAATCTCTCACGTACGGGTTCAATTTAGTGCGAGCGCAAAAATAATTTTACATACACATAAAGTGAAAAAAATCACTGATTTGTGGCCTTGTTGTCGTAGGTTTGTGACAGGATGTATACTCCCAATTAAGGTATAAATTCGCACGTTACTTCGGTTTTTATTTTGACATTTTTTCGGTTTAGAAAATCTTGGGATTACTTTATTCAGAGTTGCCCCCCGCAATTTATCAAACTTTAAATTAAAAAAAAAATTCAAGTGGTGATAGTGATTATTTCTGTATGTAGCATCGGGTTTTGATACTACTTTAGATATATGATGTTGTTTATATCTTTTGAATGAAATCACAGGTCAGAGAGAAGGTATACAAGCTTACGTTTATTAATGCGGAATATACAGAGAGTGTTAGAGTGACTTTGAATGAATTTGATGACCTCGGACACGACGACTGCGTTACAGTGACCGACCGTATCCCAAAAAAACAAGGGGGAGAAAGAGGGCCCTCCATGCCTTTTCCATTCTTAAATACCAACACCCATGGTGATAAACCATGGGCGTACCTTGGTTAGGGTGCCTGTGTATCTGCACCATTTGCCGCATCAAACCGTGGCGTCTTAACCGGGAATTGGAACTGCAGCTGTGGAACCGACAAGGTCTATTGCGGGCAATTCCAGCGCCGACAAAGTTCACTATATGCAGCTCCAATGCCGACCAGGTTTACTGCGGGGATTTCCAACATCGACAAGGCATGGCATGGGAAATTCTCATGTTCTAGCCAATGCCTACCAGTGCCGTGCCCCAGGGGATATTTTTTCTATCTTAAAAGTAATGACTACTGTCCAACCTTTATCGAACTTAACGCATATTTACAAAATGAATAGGTACGAAACTAAAGCGGAAGGTTAGTTACGTAACCCTACGTGTATAGTGTCATGTGTTTGATGAGCTCTACTTACTACAAGATTTTTCAAAATCAATCAAACGAACATATGGAATAGAATAGCCCTGATTCCATATTTTTTTTACATCTTAAAGATGTGTAATTTATTCATATTTTTATTCTATTTTAAAGTTATATTTTATGCCGGAATTCGACAGATATTTAAAATTTTTGGGTTCAAAATTAAAAATAAATATCAACCCCGAGCAGTGATACCACAAAACACAAAATAAAATAATGAATCCCATTATACTTGAAACCTCAAACCAAAATTGTTACGTTATTTATTTAATTCTCTGGAATATGTTTTGGTAATTGTTCAATGTAATATTATTTTATCCCAGTGAAACGGCAACAATGTGAATAAAAGCAATGTGCTCATTATAATTATTGATTAATCAGCAGAATTAGAGCTTGAAAATAATATTGCTGATGGTAGTATTGGTATTTTATTATGTGCTACATTATGCTGTAATTAGTGCAATATTAATCAAAAGAAGTTCACACTTTTACAAGACCCTAAATGTCGAGCTCTACACTGATTCTAATTCAAATGACAAATGAGAACAACGACTGACATTTGACTCCTAATTCACTAACGACTAGAAGAGAATTAAATTACTCAGCTACGAGTAATTAAATCTCGACTGGTTTCCATTACTTAGCAGTCGAGGACCCATTAGAAAAGGGGAAAAGACCGCATTCCGGACAACTTTCCTACTGGGGCACATTCGTTTCCTAAATGTTTTCCTATTTTTGGGACCCAACTGCTAGTTTTAGTTGCGCCGAAAAATTAATCTGCTAATGGAGATTTTAGTAGAGAAGGAAAGGCATTTTAAAGCTCAGATTTCATTACGCTTCGAGAAGCTTGTTGAGGTTTTATGTACTTTTACATATAGGGATCCCATTACTAACTACTTCAGGATTTACTATGTGCAGATTTTATTTTAGCAGAGCTTTACTACACTTTATTTTACCGCTTTATTACGTTGTGTTTACTCAGTGTCTATCAGATTTTACTTGCCACTCTGTGGCAAGTAGAATAACGAATCCACTCTTCTCAGTTTCCTTCAGATTTCGCCTATCAAATCTATAATTCTTGGAACGAAATACTCTTTTAACTTTTGTTTGCTCTAATTATTCCAGCCAACTGTCTTTTTCCTATGATTAATTTCTTTTTTCAATTTCGATGGCTCGCAAATTTTCATTGGTTGAAAAAGAGTTCGAAAAACTTTTATTTTTTGGCTGATATGATACTTTGAACCCCTGCTTCGGTAACATGCATCAGTATTTGATACCTTCTAAGTTTTAGTTTTTATCTCCTTTTAAGTCCCTTTGTCTAAAAGATGCCCATAGATTTATTAAACGTGCTGGCGATCTGAAATTTTAATTAAGTTTGCCGAAAAATCTTTACAGATACTTTGGAACACATTTCTTCTGATATTGTACGAATTTCTCTTTGTTTTTCAAAATATTCATTTAGGTGGTAAATCTTTTACAAAATATCATAGGTAAACTGATTTTCAGTGCCAAATTAATGTTTTCTGAGAGAGTAGAAAAGCGCCTTCGATCAGAAATCGCAGCAAACTTTCTGCTCTAAAATCAGTGCACAGCAATTGCCGAAGGTGATTTCAAGAGTAAAAAAGACCTTCTGGATATATCATTAATTAAAACTAGGAATTTATATATGTATACGCTTTACCTAAGAGTGTAAAATCTGTAGTTTTTATGCAAGATTACAAAAAAACGCCAACTTTAAGAGTGCAAAAATTTGTAAGTACACACTATTAAATTAATTAAAAACCACAATTAATAAACTTTTAAGCAAAATCGAAAAACCTGAGTTTACATAAATATACTGAAGAGAACGTTGGCGACTTTCAGCTTTTAAAACTTAGTTTTTAAAGCCTACTTTAAAGTTGATAAAATTGTAAACTATTTGGTTTCAATTGGAAATTTAACGTGTTGGAACGTTCCTAATTCGAAAAAAAAAAAAAACGATTTGTGTTCAAATATTTTTGTTACATGAGAGTTCTGCCGTTCTAAGCAAATATTGGCGCCTCTTAAAATACTTCAAAGCCATCACTGCATAGCTCCAATTTTTCAAGCCTATTTTCAGATCGGGAAAGGGGTTTTTAAACATGACCCTAAAGCGACGAAATCTGCCCATGAATCGGTAACTAAGCATCCATTTTGGGATTTAAAAAATGTCGATCATTGTCAACTTTTATTTACTGACAAGCGTAACATTAATTCTAGTTTTAAGTCTTGATAAATAGGGCAAAATCTTTTTAAAGCCGACTTTAAGACCGGCAAGAAATCGTAAAGACACTAATTTTGATTACTCATTAAAGCACTAAATAACGATGTATCTTTTGTTTCAGAAACATCTTCGTTAAGATCGATGGTGATAAAAGTTCCAGAAGCAGCAAGAACTGGAGACACTGTAACGTTAAAGTGCGAATACGATCTAGAAGAGGCCGATTTGTATTCGATAAAGTGGTACTGGCAAAATGAAGAATTCTATCGATATACGCCCAGAGAGTCTCCTCCTGAACGATCGTTCCATGTGAAGCATGTTGTCGTGGATGTAAGTAACCGTAAATAATTAATTACAGTAAAGTTTTACAAGTGGAAATAAAAAGCTGCAAGCGGCCTTTATAATTTAACTATCGATTTCTATCACCGCTTTTTCACTGACAAAGTAATGCGTTTTCTCGCTGAAAGTTGCTGGTATTTAAGAGTGAAATTAGTTTATGTCTTCGAGAATTCTTTTTTGTTTTGTTGTTGGGAAGTTTAGCCTCAGCGAGTTGGTAATTTTGCAGGAAATTGTTCGAGTTTCGGATCATATCTGAGTTTAGAGCAAGGGACTAAAATTCCTACCAATTATGTTCTTCTAGAGCTCATGACTGTTCAACTACATAGGTTTAGTTTCAATTCTCAACAAACATTGCCCACAATGCAGTCTGAAGAATGCTAGAAAATTCTCTCAAAAATATCTCCTTAAATTCCCTTCATTATCTCTAGGAGAAAAATGTGTGCTCGTTACGTTACGCTACTCAGATTGAATTTTAAATCGCCATCCTCAGGACCCAAATAATAAGGAACTGTTTCCTAAAAGTACAATAGCGCATACTAAAATGGAAACTATGGAGTCCTTAATAAGGAAGCTTGTGACGAGGAAATCAATTGAGATTTCACGCTTTAATCTCTCTATCAAAAGCTCCGGTATCACAATAGCGCTTAATTTCATATTGAAAATTAGGCAAGCTCAATCACTATAATTACAATTAATATCGAAGCAATATAAAGCAAATGAGTTATTGATAATGTTTTGACTTAGATTAGATACGAATTTACGCCTTGTTAACATGCGGGAGTACATAGGACTAAACAAAAGCTCTTTAAGTTGGGATTCAATTTAACCGATGTTTAGGTTCAGAGGCTCCTGAAGTGGTAGTTTAATGGGAAGTTACCTACAAATTTTCCAAGTGAGTCATTTACCAATATTCAAACACATCAATGAACATTTCAAATTGATTAAATTGAATATAATTTAGCTTATAGTTACTTCATTAGATTCTGAGTTAGTCAAGCCTTAGAGGTACACAATAGTTCAGATAGACAACTGCTCAATCATCATAAAGGGGCCTACTCCAACTCTGATTAAGCCCAGAATCATGCAGACAAGGAGTTAAACACAAAGAAACGCTTTTATTACAAGAACTTGCTACATTTTGCAGCTGAAAAATCTAATGCAGCAAGGGCACAATTAGTCCCAAGTAGTGGTTCTCTTTTATTAGTGCTCCACCTAATTCAAATCGGGAATTACGAAAGTTGCAACTTTGAATGGATAACGATTCAAAGGATAGATAATTCCGAGGATACAGCTTTCATCATTTACAGCGATGTGAATTGTTTTTGCGCCAATTAGCGAGGATGGTGAATTATTGATGATTTTGAGCTTTCATGAAGTGGATAAAAGGTAATGCTAGGAGATACATGCTTGCAATTGCCAGGGGAGTTTCGCTTTAATCGTATATAGGAGATGCAGAGGAACGATGAGGGTTAATTTATCACTTTTTAGGATATTTGCGCCGGAAAGAGTTGAACCCATGCTATCATCGCTCAATAGTTTATTAATGGATTAAAATTTCAATTATCCTTACTGTTTTTTTGATAAGGTCAAAAGGCCATAATTTCCACATCTCTCACTTACACAGATTTGTCGCATTTAAATAAATGATGCCTTAATGGCAGAAACATGGGTTGGAGAAATTTGGAGAGGATTAAACTTACGAGGATAGTTTCAGAAGTACCCGACCTAACAATCAGAAAAAAATGTTTGGAGAACATCACATTAGTTTTCAACACAGTTGTCTTTGAAATTGACACAGTTTTCCTGGCACTGTTCTATGCCCTTACAGCTTCGAGCGTTTCAAAATAGGTATCAACTTCGAAGTCCACTCCTTCCTTATTGGCAAATCTTTTTCCACCGAGCCGTTTTTTCAAATTGCAAAAATATATAAAAAATAGAATAAGAAGAAAATCATCTAAGGGAGCTAAATCGGGCGAACAGGGTGGATAAGAGTAAAAAACTACAATTGCGATAATTTTTTGGAATTAATTAAGTGCTTTTCTTACTTTTCGGAATAAATGTATTATGCACTAGAGTAGCTTACAAATTCATAAACGCCGTCGCAGTTTCTGCGCTGCGATATAGAAAAACAGAAGAAAGCCAGTATATGTTCTGCTAACCTTAAATACTCCAATCCCCTGGTGATGACCATGGGCGTACCCTGGTTGGGGTGCAATTAAGCACATCTAAATTGCCCGCAGTTTTAAACCGTAGGGGAAAATCCTTTTTTTGGAAATGCGGCCAATTGGAATTGGTGCTGTAAATTTTGAGCCGACGCAGCATACTGCTGGGGATTCCCACGCGGACAAAGTATGGGGCTGAGAATTCTAGTGCCGCCAAAGAATATGGCAGAGAATTTTAATATACACGATAAGAGTGGCCATGGGCGTACCGTAAGGGTACGCTACACCCTCGACCCTATTGAAACGTACACTTAAAACTAACTATCTATAGATTACATTAAATTCAAAACAGTAAGAAAAAAGTTCGAAACCAAGTTGATTAATTTTCGCGGTCGCAATGAGGGAAGTGTGAACTGATGCGTTGTCTTGATGGAACAAGACTTTCATTTTCGCCAAATACGCTCGCGTTTTCCTAATTTCTTCGCTTAGGAGTTAAAATAAATTTGTATAATATTCTCCGTTTATCGTTTTTCCTTTAGGGAGATGGTGAAAAAAAATTATCCCACGAATATCTCAAAAAACTAATGCACTTCATCTTTCCTGCAGATGAAACGATTTTCGCCTTCTTTGGAGCAAATTCTCCCCTTTGAATCTATTGTTTTGACTGCTCTTTCGTTTCAGGTGTAAAATAATGGACCTATGTTTCGTCCATGGTTCTGAATCGATGCAAAAACTCGACTTTCTTGCTGCGAAACTTTGCTGAACACTTCCTCGAAACCTCCTTATGGCGCTGTTTTTGTTCAATTGTGAATAATCCCGGCACCTATCCTGCGCCCACATTTATCACATCCAATTGTTTGGTAAAAATACGATGATGTACAGTACATTTTAAAATGTCAATCTTCGAGTACAGTTTTGTAGATTTTCATCGCCACCTCTGGAGTGGTCAAATCTGGAGTGCCATTGGGCCGAGTATTGTGGAGGTCGTCTGGGCAGCTTTTTAGATATAAGCTTTTTAAGGTTAGGTCTTTGTTATATTAGCAAATTGTTGGCAAAAAAATCGCCATCTGTATGCCAACTCGGGTACTTTTGAGAATGTCCTCGTATCCAAAGAGTGTTAGTCGTTATGGGGGCCAAGGTTAGGCAACGACCCGGAGGGGGGGGGGGGGGCAGACTAGGAAAGATGGCGAACCTCCCTGGTCGGCGGTTTTGCTTGGGGGTGGGGTGATTAAAAATTTCGCCCAGGCCGCCAGTCTTGCTAAGGCCGGCCCTGGATGTTAGGGATAACTTTGCCATTCAATAGCCCCTGGCCTGACTGTCAATGTTGCCTTCAGTACGAATAATAATTCATACTTTGCAATTCCTTTGAGCAGACACATCCTTAAAGGAAAGAGGCTTATTCAATTTCCATGAAATCTGAAAATTATAACAAAATTCTTCACTGTAGGTAACAGAGCCGTATAACCAGATTATAAGGAAAATCATCCCCATCGCTACCACCTTTACATTGTCTGACAAGCTCAAAATTTAAGCAGCTTATTTTATCTTCCCTGGAGGGATCCGCTCATAATAAATTGCTTAAGCGTTTTGCGCTCATACTCGTACAAAGCGATTGTCCGTTACCTGCAATAAAAAAGCTGCAAATGCACGTTTAAACTTGCAGTGTTTGCTAAATCTTTCCAGAAATCCTGGAATGAAGTGGAGAAATTTATTCATTCGCCTGGATTATCATAACAGAAACTGGGAAGCTACATTTATTTTATCCAAATGCCGGCATCGTTACTCTAGTCATAAAATAGCGAACACGAAATCCGACGTAGCGCTGAAAAATTCCAATAAAAACAGAACGATTCGACTTCTCGAGGTCCTTCCCAGCTCAGGTAAAATATTAAAATTTATAATGACGCATTCTCTAGCCAGATAGCGCACTTTATTATTTGAATTCAAAGGACATCGCTTTAAAATATAATCTCGGTGAAAAGTAATGAGCAGGGATTTTACGCCTGCAGACAATAAAACAAAATTAAATTCCGTTAAGGAGTCCTTATCTTGATTGGTTTGAGAACTAGGGAAGCAGCTATGAATTTTTATAAAGAGGGGAATATGAATAATAATGAGGGACCATATTTGCCATTTTCTTATTTTCTGCAGGGATTAAAATCATCTATTTAAAATGTGAGAAGGGTTTTACTGTGCTGCAAATAGACAAATAAATGCACTACGGCGAATATATTTCGCAACTTAAAATCTTGCCTCGTTAATTGAAATCAACACGAATCTCTAAACCCCCTCGAGACAAGTATTCCATACTTGTACCTCGGAATTATCAATTAGAGCACCCCAAAGAACAATTTCGAGTCTTTAACACTCATCAGTTTGGCTCATCCACAGTCGATCACGCATTGACGTGGAATGGCATAGTGGTGTTGGGACAAGGGGTGAAAAAGATAACTAGGAGCGCTGCCCTTCATGTTGGCTCGAGAGATTTCGAATGCCCTGTTGATCTCTCTTAGTGAGTCGAGGCTTTGAATTATGCAAAATATCCGCTACAGTGCATTTTTTTTTAATTAATTTAGAGCAAATTAGGTAGTTTTCAAGCTAATACTGGCCCGGTTTTCCGCGATCCTTCACGATTTCTTGAGCTGTGGCGGTGGGAAGGTAGAGGGCGACGCTGCAGGTAGTTGCTTCAGTTACTAATACAGCGCCATTTACGGGTTACGTCTCGTCTGTGGTTTGAGGGTAGAAACCGATATTCGGGGCGCTTCGGTCGATCATAGATCGATAGGAACATGGTATGGGCTTGTCTTACATCTTGCGAGCTTCCTGCTTATCTCATCTACTTAGTTAATACCGCAATGTATGTAATCCTCCATGGACAAGAAGATTCTAGGAAAATAAGTTCTTAATGTAAAACGTCTCCAAACACAAGTTTATCCTATTCTACAAACTTATTATGGGGCAAAGGATTCGGTCTGTGTCATTGGCGTCGGGAGCACCAATATTTTTCTAATAGCATTCTCTTAAGTTTCCCTTTAAAGCTTTGTTGGAAAAGTCGCTATTCAGCTTCGTTCAGTCTTAAATCGGATTTTAAAATGACATTATTTCCGGGAATTGGGGTAATAAAGTATGGATAATAGTTCGGCATTGTTATGCAGTCCGAGAAGTAAAAGTTACGCATTTAAATTATTGGCCAATGAAAAATTCGAGTATTTGCAATTTTTGTTCGGAGATTTATAATAATTGCATTTTAGGAATCAAATTAATGGTTGTAAGACCTAGATTACAGCGTGCTTCGAAAAACGGAAAATCAGACAATATTTCAGCAGTAAACAGATATTTTATGCCAACACTTGTGTGTCCCAGTTATTAGTTTAATGCACTGGCAGGCAACCTGCTGTCTTTCAAATACCCCAAAGCAAGTAATTAATTATCAGGCACAAGAAACTTGGCCATAAACTAGCCCCTATTTATTCCTAAGTAACAACAATGTCACGCTGTAAAGTTATGTACTTAATAGTTTTATTATGGAAGCTACAGTAAGATTTAATTAATAAGACCGTTAGTTGAGCTTAAAGTTTCACTCGGCAATTACCATATTTCCTTGGGGAATATTTGCTGACACCACTTGCTAAGGCTCTTAAATAGTTTTTGAACTATTTGTATTTTGTGTTGCATGGTAAATAAGACTTAATTCTTGCAAAGGATGTTGTAGGAAAGGGAGGTTTGTTTTTCAAGCAGCGGGAATTAAGCTTACGCTTTGCGACTTTTCAATTATTGCTCGTTTGCCTCCTAATTAGCAGCCGGGTACCTACGAAAAATGTCATTTTTTATTACGGAATTTTAATAATGAGAAAAGTATGTTTTTGGTAGGTCGTTAGTGTTCGCTTTATTTGGTAAGTTTTTCCAAGTTAGTTAATCGGTCTCTAAGTTATTAGCACTTTAAGCACTGCGCGCGCCGGTCGAGCATAAAGCTAGAAACGCAGTAGGTAGGGTAACTCTTCCCCTACCATGTCAAGAAAGTCAGTTCCATGTCCAAGCGCGTTCGTCTTTGACAGGGTCAATAGGCCATATAATAGTACCTTTAGGATTCTTTCCACCTTTTCACTGCTCAATTACTTGAGATACAGAGCGACAAATGAGATTTGCGCTTAATTTTCTGTTTAATACGATGATTTTAAATTAACATTAATCAAATTTTATCGTGCGAGTCACTAAAAATTCGGAGAGTGAATAAGAAATATGGGTAAAGTCATCCTGAACTCTTCAGCTCAAAATTTCTCCCTGGTACCTGATAAACGGAATCCCAAATCGAGCTCTAAATAAATATATAAATATTCCATTTGTGTTGAGTTCTAAAGTCTGCTTTAGAATTCAATTACGATAAAATGTAACGAGCTGAAACTTTTCTGGAAAACATAATAAAAGAAAATGAAATGGCATTGCGAAGCCTTTCTTCTGACGTCCGAAAACAATTCACTCATATTTAAAAATGCCGAGACGATTATTGTTCTTCGCTCTCTTGAGTCATTAATTTTAATGGTCTCGCCCTCGCAATCACTCCGAACAAAATCCTCGGATGTGGCACTCGACCCTTGTTAACCTAACACATTCTTTTTTCTGGAAAACCTTCATAAAACGAACTCTATAATCATAGATTCCAAAGGAAAACTTTCCACCGAAAGTGGCACCCCCGGAGAGCAAACTTTTAAGGGAAATTTAATTGCCTTCACTTCAAATCACATAGTTCGGTCTGGGTATGTTAGGCAAGAATTTGTGGGGTAATTGGAAATAGAGGCTAAGCACCCGTTTCTATACCAAGCCGAATTTCGTCCCTAAACTTTGAACACCATGAATTATTGGTAGCATTGTTTACTTAACGTGTGAGCCATACGTGGTAAGCACAACGTAAGTTTTTATTCTATTGAAAAGCACAAAATCACAGGTTTTCATAACAAAAACTTTGTCTACGTACATATTTAAAACAGAATTCCGAAGGATTAAACCGCAGTGGATATTAGGAAAGCTTCATTCCTTTTTGCGAATTTAATAGGATATAGAAACCGAATTTAAAAGCTGAAAGCTAACGAGCACAGTTTGCTCCAACTAAGCCAATATAAGCCATTGAAAGATATTTTCATGTAATTCCAAATGAATCTGAAAATTGAACAAATTACCGCAATTTCATACATTTAGAATTTTCATTCGGCTCGAACAAGAAGAACGCAGCAAGAGCCAAAAAATTTCCAACCTGAAGTCTTAAATTCCATCTTTCCTAAGGAGCTATCAAAAAAACCATCCATAAAACCTCTTCAACTCAGCCATAATTTCAAATACTCCGTGTTGGACCTTATACAAAGTTCGGTTTCATGGATTTGGCTGAATTGGATACGTTTGGCATTATTCCTATAATTCCAGGCAAATCTTCGACATCTGGTGGTATTGGAACGTTTAAACAGAATTATCGCAGTTTAAAGTTATATAAACCTTAATTTGATCAATTTGATCGATTTATGTCCATTTCACGTTGATTTTATAGTTTCAGAGGAACATTATTAAAACTGTATTTTAATGACCTCAAACGGTGGCAAGCAATGTACATAAATCCATTAAATTTGTCAACGAAAATTCTATTTATGTGTTTCTGCTTTCCCTTACGCAAACCCTTCAAGTTTGGAATATGAGTATTTTGAACATTTTGACCGGAGCCACATCACTTGTATTGAGCGTTCTCCTCTCACTTTACCAAATTAGCCTATTCTATTAAAACACAAGAATTTGAGAAGTAGAAATTTGGTCACTTGTAGATGATAAGAAGCTGTTGAAATCTGGCTCCTGTTTCTAGGACCATGTGTGAGTGGGAAGTAATTTTTTTGCAATTTCGAGGAAGAAATTTATTCGCCCGTTCGGTTGGACAAAAGGTTCATTTTCGCCCTTACGTGTTTCTAACGGAACTGCATTCCCTAGCATGAAATTAGGGTCATTCCGTAATTTGCATTTAATTTAATAGTTCATAATTTATTCAAGTTTTTTTCACCTCTAACATAATTTACTAACTTTATGCGGTAATTTTGTAGTAACTGCTCGAATGAAAATGAATTTTTGTTCTTGTCAGAAAATATATTAAAAATAATGTAATTAAAGAACATGCATTTATCTCGAGCGTTACAGTATTTGTGGACTTCAGTACCGAATATTTCCTCTTTTAACAGCTTATAGACGACAAGGCATGCTTCGAATCAGGTTTTGGATCAAATTTTGCGGAAAATTGTCCCATTCCTGCACCAACATTTCGCGAAGCTCTCTGGAATTTCTAGGAGCGGGCACAGGTTTCCGTAAGCGTCTCTTTATCTCATTCCAAACATGTTCTATCGGATTAAAATCCGGACTTTGAGCAGGCCAGACAAATCGCGTGATTTAAACTTCGTCGAGAAAAACGGTAACCATGTGGAGTCGTGCATTATCATGCGTAAGGGTTACGTTGTCTCCAAGAATAACTATGAATGGTACACTATGGTCTTGTAGACTCGCTGACAGTTTAGTTTAGAGTCCCATTTCGGATAAAAACTAACTCCGTATGAGCTTCACAATAAATTCTTACTTTGTCATAATTGAGCATCTACCAAGTGGAGCTTGGACACATCTCTTGATTGGTCATCACCACTCTCTCGCGCTTCTGTCCTTAACTCAAAATTGAGATTCATCGGGAAAAAATACCCGACTCCAGTCTTCTATCTATCAAGATAAGTGTTCTTGTGCAAAATTCAACCTTTCAAGCCATTCTTCACAAGCAGGCAGAGGCCCTATAACTCTAGGTTGAGAAGATAATCTAACAGCATGAGGTCGCTTTCTAATGGTCCACTCACTTTACATTTTTTACTTCTTGCAGATGAGTTCGAAAGAAGATTGCCATAACCGTTCGATTCCTCAAAGTAATAAAAACAAAAAAACTATCATCTCCAGCTGTTATATCCGTTCCTCATCTTGATATGGGTCTTGGAGTGAGCAATTCAGTCCCTTCATCTTCACTCGTTCCAGACTAGATAGACTTACTTCAGAGTTTCCAGCAATTTCTTTCTATCCACGAGCACCTTCTATAGCCTCAACGATAGGATTTAAGGGTATTTTAACGAAAGAACAAAATGATAATTATATTGACACTAGTCGTAGAATTTTCAATATTCACATAAAGACACAGAACAAAAAATTCTGATAACGCATTTCAGGAATTTTGGTCTTGGACCGCTTTTCTTGTTGACCGCTCATGGAAACAGGTGATTATTCTTTAAAGTCATTTTAGATTTCAAAGAGAAGCCATTCTAAGCTGGCTAAGGTTCCCCTTGAATTGGTTTGTACAAGCTTTGAGAAATTTTTTGAAGTAACCCTAATTTTATGTTCGAGAGTGTAGAGTGGACTGAAATTCGAATACCTGTCCTTTTTATTTTGAAAAAGTGCTGATGTTGGGGTAAATTGCCCAATATATCATAAAAATCATCATATATTGCTTAAAATTCTACTACTTATTAAGTGTGGGATTTTTATATTTATTCTAATTAACAAACGCAGTACGTCTACGAAAAAGAATATACCCACCTTCACAGTACAATATCTCGAAAACTAGTGATATGCATGACAAGACATACCCCACAATCAGCAGCACAAAAACCCCAAATAAACGCTCAGACGTAATTATTGTATACCGGACATTGCTATTAAATGACGAGAAAAATGGGTCTTGCACCCTCTTCTCTGGGTATATCCTATCATTGAGCCACTTCTTCATAATACCACTCTCCATAATTTTCTGGGCCACCCTGTCAAATTCTCTCTTAAATGGCGAATTTATCTGTAAGGCAAATCCCATGTAAAAATTCCCAATGCACTCTTTCAAAGCCCTGTAGTTCTGCAATTCTTCGCCTTTAAATCCGTACAAATCAGTCACATAAGAATTTTCAAGGGTTTTAACTGTTACTACACTCGTACCATCGAGGATTGTCTTCGTTCGATCACCTTGTCGGTACAGCAAAGCCAAGTTGTTAAACAACGAGGAATTTACATGGATAAAGTCTTTCTGTATGTATGATTTCTCTTGGAATACAAGTCCATTGTCCACTATATCCTGCAAAGTGTTGATTTGGCGACCGAGCCTTGGTATGGCAATGTTGCTGCTAAGCCCTGCGTTGTAATAGGTGCTAGTGAGGAAGCTGTGAAATATCAGACATAGAAAGGATAATCTTATAGACCAAATTCTGGAGACATGTCGCGAGAGCTGCATATTGCCAAAAGAATATGCCCGTACAACACTTATTAAAACTGAGCTATAGTCAGTTTCCGGTAATGCACTTTTGCAGTTGCTAAATTTTCCCCAATATTTCATGAAAACTAAGAGGGTAAGTGTGGCAAAGATCATTAGAAAACTAGATGCAACCCAAACATTAAAGTTGAAGGGCTGGACCAGGAAAAATGCCGCTGGTAACGGTCGAGCTTTGGGAACTAGGAATGTGTTGCATATTTGGTTCATGTTGAGGGTGAAGTCGACGTTGTTCTTGCCCATATTTGTGACGAACTGAGAGCAACCTGCCATATCAGATTTTTTCGTTTCGACCGTGCTCAAGACGTAGCTCCATGGATTCGCTGAAACACCTATCAAGGAACAACACTGCTAGACTTACTAGTGATTAAAATTACCAATTTTTCTATCGGGAAAAACAAATTCCACAGGATAACCCCTGGTCATTTCCCTGGCCAGGCTAACTTCAGGCCCCCCCAAAACCCCCTTATCCGCATCGACATAGATAAACGGTTCGCAATTAAACATCGCGAATTTGAACGTGTAATTGAACTTTTTAAAAAACGAACCAGCATTCCAGGCCCTTTGGGCAAATTTTTTCCCATCGAACGAATAGCCCTTATCGTTAACGCCCCACTGAAACACAACCTCGTCGCTTTCCAGGCGAACCACCCTATAACCTTTAAGGGATATTTGTTTGTCATAATAAACTTCCAACTCCATCACATCGAGCGCATATAATCCCAAGAATTCAGGAAAACGTACTGGGGCTTTATCGTTGTATAGAATGGCCATTCTCCTGCGATTTCTGATTAGATCGGTGCTTGAATCTCGTCTTTTCAAGAGCGCTTTGAACGATTTAAAGCGGTTTATATTCAAAATGTATCCCTGGCATCTGGACATGTATCTTGATCTTATTATGGTTTCATTCTTAAATTCTAACATTACTAAAGGCTTTCCAATTTGTTTTAGTAATGGTTCCTTTAAGTAGACGTCCTTTTCGTAAATGTAGCACAACGTGTTAGCGTTTTCAAAAATTAGATTAAAAAGATGTCTCGCAATATTCATTGCCAGAGGATTGTGGCTTTTGTGTAAGTCCATTATTATTTTCGAGCATCGTATGGAATATAGTAGCAAAATTAAGGATGCCACAGAATGTTTCATTTAATTGGGAGAATGTGAAATTACGTTTTTTACTGTTCAAAAAAGTGCTGGCTTTTGTAATACTAATGAGAGAAAAGTTCAAAATGTTTTATTTACCCTCATGTAGAATGGCTGATGGTTTCGTGCCATAATTAGAAGCTGGCGCTGTGCATACCTCCTGGAAGTAAATTAGAGGGCCCACGGGTGATGTTCATTGAATTTATGATTTATCCATGTAGGACGTCTTATTAAAATTTAACAACCAGGCCTGGAGCGAAAATGATACGTTACAATTTCATTTATTAAGGTGTTAAGGTGGAAATGAATATTTTTTAAAAACTACGCATTTCAATTTTGTAGTCAAATAGAAAGTGAGCTGTATCTTCAAAACTCAAACACAAGTTGCTTTGACCTTTAAATTAAAATTTTCTAGGTAAAGTCCTTTTCGAGGAATGATTTCTTGAATTTACCTTAAAAAACTTTCTTACTAAATCTGGTATCAAGTAGAAGGGAAGCTGTAACTTTCGAGTGAAGTTAGATTTATTGGAAAATGCCCAGTTGACGGCATTCCATAGCCCCAACGCACATCTTCTTGATGTCAGAATTTCGATCCACTAATTAAACTACTCTCTAAGAGACCGATTTCTGAATTTATCTTATGAATTATAATTATCAATTGCATAGTTGCGTAGATAAAGAACAACACTATACAGGGAGTTGGAAAATAGCAGGCCAATCCGCTAACCGTAGACTTCTTGAGCGAAAACTATTTGACTGTCCTTATTACGACTTTATACTCACAACACAGTGCTGAAGTTGTTAAAAAAATTGTTAATAACATCGGTGTTTCTTGTCACATTGTAAAGAAATTTTGCGGTTGTACACAATTCAACGAGGGGCACTTTTTCCATAATTTGGATAAAAATATTTCAAACCCAAACGAGGAAAATGGGAGTCATGGACACGATGCCCCCACATTTTTTTACGCACGCTAATGATGAACGTGATTAATTTTTTACTAAATGTTCTTTTATCTTAATTTTTTATTCTTGTAAAATTTTAACTTACCACTTACTTTGTGAATACTTCAACATTTTGCGTTTCAATATTTTATACAAGGGCATGCATTAAAGAACGGGGCAATTATACTGAATTTTAGATTTAATTGACATTAGTCCTATATAACAATTTAGATTCACTCAATCCATTTAGTTGTATTACTATTATTTATTTTGAACTTTTCAGAATCGTTGTCCGTTTTTGATTGAAATTGGATAAAATCTAGACGAAATACTAAGGAAAAGATTTGTTTTACCCATAACAAGATATTTAAGATAGTCATGTGACGATACATCCTGTTTTTAGAGATATTTTCCCAACGTAATAGAAAAATAGGTGCCATATATTGAGAGGCAATATGCTGGAATACCCTCTGAGGTAAGTGGCAAAAAAAAAAAGTTTTACAAGAATGAAAAATTAAGATATAGGAACATTTAATTTAAAATATTAAACACGTTCATCACTGGTGTAGGCAAAAAAAAGGTTGGGAAGGAAAGTGTCCTTGACCTCTCATTTTCTCCGCTTTGGTTCAAATTGTTTTATCCAAATGACAGCCAAAGTTTGCCTCATCGTATTGTGCAACACAGCAAATTTAATTAAAATATATCAAGAAACACCGAAATTATATACATTTTCTTTTTTCAACAACTTCAACATTGTAGGATGGGTATAAAGCGCCAAAGAAAAACGTCGCATAAGGAAAGTTTAATTATTTTCGCTCAAGCAATCTGTGGTTAGCAGATGAGCCTACTAATTTGAAACACCTTATATATATTATATAATTATAGTCATATTTCGAACTGGTGGAAAAAAAGATAGGCTGCGTGATTGATGAAATTTGGAGTTCAAATTAAAGTGTCTTTGAATTCTAAATTTTAAATTTCTTGATACAGTTCCTTTTAAGGGGTTATTTGTGGAATTAATTTTCAGCATATTTCTTCTCAAAAGTGGAGCAAAGCGAAAGAGAAGCTGAAGAAAAAAACATGTACAGAGTATGTATAGAGTTTCGTCATTGGTAGCACTTAACAGTCTAAGATTAGATCTCCTCGACGTAAAAGTTTTCAACCTCTAGTTAAACTCTCCTTTGAGGAACACTTTTAATTTGGGGGGGAGGGGTAGATGGCACTTTTCAGTGGCATAGTCAAGCAGAAAACGACTTGTAACTCTGAAATTGGGAAGCAATACATAGACCTGTACGATTGATTTCGTTTTATAAAACCAGAGTTAAATCCCATTGACCTGAACAAATCTTACCTGATAAATTTGTGTTTTTAAAAGGTACTTGATTTTTGAAAAAGCGATTCTACTTTAGCTAAAAAATCTTCCATAGTTTAGAAGTTAAACTCGTGCTAATTCTGTTAAAATTGTGTTACTCCTGGACATAATTACTCCAACATTTATATATTTACTTTGCACGGCCATCACGTCCTCTACTTTGTTCGTGACCAAGCAAAAGTACAGTAAATTTACTACATAATCTAAAAAATACAACTTTTTGTATAAGATATACCATTTGTCTATGATTCGAATATAAATTAGGAATTTTTCTTCATAAGTGTTTTTTACTTACTGGATATAGGTGCCCACTAAAAATCTAAGAGACGAAGTAGGTATTAAAATAGTTAAGTCTTTAGGAAACGAGGCAATTTTCTATCAAAAAAATAGTTTAAGGTCTTGCTAGTGGAGAGTTCTCGGCTCCAACTAACCTCCAAATAATTCAAAGAGGTTTTAATAGTTTAAGTGATTAATGCTCTCATAATGGCGAAAAACCGTTGATTTCGGTTAGCAATAAATCATCTCGACGGCACATACTCCTAAAGATAGTAGCCGACATTCTAATGTGGCTGGGGGCTAATAAACTTTAATGTCGTTTTGGCCATATTACAGTAATACGAGTTTGCAACATTGCCCCCGAGAACAAAGTTGTAATCGTTATTGTTCCATCTTAGTTGAAAGTGTAATAAAGTTAATCTGGGGAATATATATCTATCGGGGAGTGGCTATTAGTTGGGGAAAATATCTCGCTCGCTTCCGAGGGAATTAATATTCATTTTATTACCGCCATTTTCTAATAGAATTAGGTACTTTGCAACTTGGGAGTGCCTAAGCCGATATCAATGTAATGCGATAAAATTCAGCGCGATGGAAGATCGAGAGTTTTCGAATAACCATAATTTACAAAAAATCATGCAGTTCTTTTTTTTTTCAGTTTTGTAGATTCATAAAGTCAGTGAAAATGACCATCATACCTATTTTTCCATCACATTTTTCTAAGCTGATTCATGTCAGAATATTTTGGATTATTTGAGTAATTTTAAAGTAATTTTTCGGGCTTTACAAACAACGGGGGTTATCGCCTGTTTACCTATAACGGAAACTTAGTTTTTCCAGGCGTTAATATTTCACATTTTCAACATTTCTAGCGACTACAAAACCCAAAACATACCAAGTAAGTATGTGTCTAATATTTCCACTTTTACCCGGTATTTTTTTCTTGAATTATATGCACTTTTTTTGTATTCAAAAATCAAAAATTTACTGACAATTTTAGTTTTTCCCAGTTTTATAAAGTGAAGTTTTTTCAGCCGATCCCTCAGAACGTTCTAGATTTTTTAATGTAATTTAAGAAAGTTCTATTGAGGCCTTTGGATTTAAAATCCGAGAAGATCAAGAATTAACTTTTAATTAGGAAAAATATCTCCTTCATTTCGTAGGAAGTAAAAATTTGTTTTGAATCGATAGTTTTAAAAATTAAAATTACTAATTTGCAGTGTAGAAGTGTTTAAGCAAATATCAATGTCACGCTATAAAGTTCTAAGGGGGGGAGGAGCGAATTCTCAAGCAATCATTATAAAATACTGACAGTCAAAGTTTTACCTTTTTGGGCCACAAAAGAAACCTCTGTAATAATCTCGGTTTCCCAACTGCTTAAATTTTCTCCCGGCAATTAAAACCAGAAGACAAATTGAATTTTCTGGTGAGCACTAAAAAGGAGCTCTTGCCGTTTAGCTACCTGGAAATTTGTTTGGCCTTAGTCCTTGAGTCGATAAATTTTGTTCCAGCACTCAAAATCAGGGGAAAAGGCCGTCACCCTCAGGAATCTCAACCCGGAACTGACGGGGAATTACAAGTGCGAAGTGTCAGCGGATGCACCATCTTTTCATACGAACATCTTGTCGGCCCATATGACGGTCATGGGTGAGTAAATATATTACGAAAAAATGTTTCGTTCGACTTATTTAAATCAACTTCTTTTGGAGGATATTCGTCTTCCGAATTGAAAGTCTTTTGAAATTTTTCAGGTTACATGGAGCCTGTCCTTATCATCATAAAAAAAACATCCAAATCCTTAAATCAATAAAATGCCAAAAACACCCAGAGTTATTTTCTCCATCCATTTATATTTCAGAGGCGAACAACTTAACTGTCAGCCAAGCAGAAACATAAATTCCCTAATCCATTACGAAATTACATTTCCATACAATTTTCCATTTCCAACGTTTGTGAGCAAAAAGCAGTTATTACTTAAGCAAGCATCCTCGGGGATTATTAAGGTATATCGTCCCAGTAATGGGTTGGCCAGAGAAATCCTAGGAAATGTCCCTTTTCTTGTCCTATCTGTTTTGTTGGTGTTTCATTATGGTTTTTACCAAATACACAAACGTAATTGTTTTTTTTCAGGTATTCCAGACCAAAACCCTAATATCAAAATCCTCTTTCACAATGGCACAAAGGTGGAAATAGGGAAATCCATCGAGGCCGAGTGTTTCTTGCCAGGATCATATCCAGGGATGAATTTCACTTGGATTATCAACAATAATCAAACTGTGAGTATAAATACAAAGTTTCGCATGGAAAATCATCACTCAAGGACTCAGCTAAAAGGGAAATAGATTGTTTTCCCGATATCGACATGTTTGCCATTTGACGGATTATATTTAGCCCACGTCCCCAATTCCCCGACACTTTCCATGTTCATTTGCGTAATCTGTCAAAATCCGTTATTAAACATTCAAGTCCCGTTCACTCGCGATTAGGGCCGTAAAGATGAAAATTCGGCGCTTCTTGAACATTTAGAAACTCCAGACGACGTAATCGTTAAGGCCGTTTTATTAATTCAAACGTGGGCCAATGCGGTAATCGTACTGTACAGGGTTTAGAGATAGGTATCGCAAAAACGAAGGTGTTGAGGAAGGGGCCTGTGGGTTGGTTTGTATAACTGAGGGTACATTTCGCTGTATTTACTTACTTAATGAAAAATCCGTTTAGTCATTTTATTCAACAATAATTATGTAGACTGCACGGCAATATTTACTGAAAAATGCATAAGTAATTTTGGGCTTAAGGAATATTTTCATATAATAATTCACTCATACTAACTTATACCAAAAACCCAGCACTGGGAGAAAATAAAATTCAAAGTAAAATCTTGAAGGGCTTTACATATAGTGCAACTGTACTATGAATAACACTATTGCAGAAACAAGGAAAATAGGAATAATGCTAAACTACAGACCAACAAATCACATTATTTCCGGTGCTAAATAAAGCTTTTGATTGCATATTAAAAAAAAAAACTTCAGGAACTCATTGAAAAACATGGGGGAAAAATTAAATAAGGGGACATATTTTATGAACTGTTTTATATTGGAAAATATGAAGACAAGTTGGTATTAACATAGGTCCGCAAAAACCTCTTAAGGGAGGTACAGTCCTTTGAAGGTTGCTCCCAAAAAATTCGGAATAGCGTGCAGAAGGGGGAGGGGGGTATGTGTACTTAGCATATTCTTGTTTCCTTTAACTTTTATGACAATTTGCATCGGTGTATGATTTCCTGTCTAAAAGTGCACAGGAAAGGTACTCTAGATAAATTGTTGTAGCACCAACCGTTTAAGAGATATGCCGCTATAAAGGAAACATTGCAAGGTGAGAAGCCGAGTGAAGTTTTTTAATTGATTTTGAACTTGTTTTTTCAACCTTTGTTATCGTTTTATATCTTTTATCAAAAAAATTAGTTTTGTTTTATTAGACAATTTCCCTACTCAATTTCAGCTTCTCACCTTGCGACATTTCCTTTAAAGCGTCATATGTCTTAAACGGTTTGTTCTCGACAATTTATTAAAAGTACCTTTTCTGTATAATTTTAGACAATAAATCATACTCCGATGTCAAATTGTCATAAAAGTTAAAGAACAGAGGAATATATTAAGTACATGTAGCTTCCCTCCTGGTTCCGCACGCCATTCCGCATTTCTTGGAAAACACCTTTGAAGAACCGCAGCTTCCTTACGACGCATTTATGGACCCATGATTATGACAACTTTTTAAAATATTTTCGAATGTAAAACCAGTTCTTAAAATATGTCTCCCTATTTCATTTACGCTCTGTATAACAAACGTAACTGTTTCACTTTAAATCCAAACACTCGACTATTCACCCAGTATTTGTTCTTCATAACACGCAATAGCGCATCTAAATGATAAGAGATCGACAAGTCCACTTATGGACATTAATAAGGTATCTAACAACGTTTGGCACAGTAATCTTAATGCTACAATACCTGCTTAGTACCATTAAATATTTATCGGAAACAAGGATCTAAAAGCACAAATAGATGACATCTTGTTTTCGTCTTTTCTTCTAAACAAGAGCTCTCTCAGAAATTGTCGCTTTCATCCTTCCTTTATAATGTATATTGCCGCGATAATATATTGGACATACAGCCATGGCCTAAAAGACAGGAAACATATGGACAAAACAGCACACATTGCAACACGGTGACGATACTGCACTTATTGTATCCAAAACTCCGGAGAAAGCTGTAAAAAGGCTTTAGACGCTGACGGACAACGCAATGACATGATATTATAAATGGAGGCTACACCAACTGCCACCAAAAAGTAACTTCTACTCTCAAATTAACTATTTAAAGCAAAATCCCGAATATTAATAGTAGACACATAATTAAACTAAAAACCAGGGTAAACCCCTTAAAACTGATAATCACTACGTTCGAAATATGAGAAGAAAAATAACTAAATATACAAAAGAATCAGTATACAAACTGCAATAAAGATAATCTACGTGCAGACGTTTGTCAGACTACGGACACATACTGAGGGCAAATGCAAGGGAAAAAATCGATGTGATACACACAAATAAAGGACATTGCACTCATGCCGATTACAACGGTAAAAAATCCAAGCAATTACTATATATACGCACAGACTTAACAACAAATACTACAACAAATTTAGGGAACATGGAAAGACTATCATCACATCTGAATCATTCTGGACCATCTTCGACTTACAAGATAAACAAGGCGATTCCCCATCTTTTTTTCTTCAGCCATTCTATTGAAACATTCTCAACTGTTTTTTATTGTTCTTTCTTCTTTCCATTTCATGAATGATTATTTATGCCCGAGTTTTTGTAACAACCGCAGGAAGACCAAATGATTGATAGTCTCATTTTCTGGAAATGAACATCATTTATGCACAGATCGATAATTTGTTGATCAGGTTGGCAAATATTATTAAATAACTCGCTCCGATAAGCTCTGTGCGTAATTACCCGTTAGTTTCGAATAAATGATTATGTAGATAAATATTTTCGATATTTTGAAAGTGCCTTTAGTTTAAGATAATTTTAACTGAACTTCTTAAGCTTCTTGGACTTCATAGTAGATGTATTCTAATACTTAAAAACTTTTTTGTCACGAATACAATTTTCAAAAGGTACTCGTTCTGGTGTCCTGGTGCCGGGCAATGTGGGATTCACCGAAGGCCTACTCGCTGAAAACCTCAGATTGAAAAAACTTTTTCCGATTCCGAAACTGTCCGTAAGAGATATATCGTCAGCGACGGAAAGAACTGCCAGTAACTACTGTCTACTCCACTCGCCTTTTGCTAGTTTATACCGCTATTTTTCTCATCTGTTGCATTTTGAAAACATCTTCTGTCTCTTTGGGTCATTTTGGTCCTGTTGTAGTTTTTTCCGCTCTTCGTGCGAGAGCATCTTCATAATGGCTTCGCGCCTCCTTATGCTCAAAATACATATGTCCTTTCAACCTACGGGGAAAAGCCACTCTTCCTCCTTCAAGCCACTTTTTCTATGCCCTTCTGGTCCCGTATCGTGTTGTTACCAATTCTAATGTGTACGCATCCGACAGGAATTTTTGCTTTTATTGTTGCTCTATGTTTGCATTTTCTCCTGAGATGCTTCTCCTTGCATTTTGACTTCAATACTTGTATGGTCGTCCTTAGGATTTTGATGCTTTCGTCATTTCTTCTTGACCTTCTACGTCCTTTATTTCTGGGTTTGCCCTGAGAACTGGTTTCTGATGATGCAATAGATGGGCCTTTCGACAGGCCCGTGTCCAAACGCTCTCCGGTTTCACCCATTAAACATTCATACTTCCGTTTCCGCGTTTATTACCTCTGTCTTTGTACTCCGAAGTGGGTTATCCGGATTGCGAAAAGGATGCCTCCAGGGGTCACCACGTGGGTATGTAGATAGGGCTTTGACCTCCGGTATTTAAGTACTAGAGTCGACGAAAGAGTCAGTCGTTCAATTAAGTAGAAAGCATTACCTATTTCTAAGATTGCTACTAGTATTTTGTCTCAAAATTTCCTTATGGAGGATCAACCTACTTCTTCTCTATGTCACTGTGGATAATTTCTGGATAAATTTCTCTAAATAATTAATAGACACTACGCGTCCCCTAACACCCTATAAATTCGTTGGAGCGCTGTTGGAATATCTCTTTAAGTTTCTGAGATAGCAAGTTGCTTTTGATATCTCCATTTGCTATTTCATTTAAATACATATGGAATGTTAGCATTATTAACATTATTATAGGTTAGGAAATATCATATTACATATCCCTACTGCTATCTCTCATTTTCCGCCCCTACTTCCTCATCTATTTCAATGAATTTCTTGTATTTGCCAAGAAAACTATACATTGCTCACAACGACAACGGTCTCTTCTGGTTGCTTTGTTCTCCAAAATGCGCCACTAGAACATTTTTAGAGCTCAAACTCAATACTCTTTTGGCAAGAAACTGACGATTTTATACGATCTGCATAGAAAATTGGACTTTTTATTAGCAAATTTATGTGTATATAGGTTTTCTCGATAGCTATAGGACATGGAGAAAAATGACTAGAGCACTCTTGATATGTTTTTTTTTTTTAAATAAGCCCAGTAAAGTAATTAAAAATTTTCTTTACCTTTCGTTTTCCACCTAAAAAGAAAAGTTCAATTTAGGCGAACGAATCCTCGTTATTTCGTTTTTAAGTTAGTTACAGAAATAGAATTGTTCCATTACTAAAACACTTTTTTTGAATAGATTAGGATTATGTTAAGGATTTATTTTTATAAATAGATCAGTTTTTTAACTAAAATATAAAGTTGAACTTTCTTAAATGTGAGTTTTGACTTGCATTTTGCCATCAAACTGCAACAAGTTTGAACCAATAAAACCTGAAGCCACTGAAATCACACTAAAAATTTCATTCAAAGCACTATTAACTCATTTTCGAAACATATTGCGATTGATGCCCTTAAAGAAGATAATCCTATAATTTTTTTTTTGAGATTGAAAGAAAGTCATGGATTATGCTCCAAAGTCGGACAGCTTTTCCTTCAATTTTTTAAGGTACGAATTGAAATATGTTTAAAACTTAAAGTCAGAGTCACTGTTATTTTGAATAAAGCGTTTCAGCATATGAATTTTTTTCTTGTTTATGAGAATAAACGACATTCAATAATTATCATACATTTTTTAATAATATGTTAATAAAGTACTATCCACAGCACGTTATTGATGGATGAACCGCTATGTCAATTGCAAAAAATAATTTTACTAAAAATTTAACTTCTGTTCATATTGGTACCACCATTTTTCGTTTTCTAGGGAAAAGTTCTTTTCCCAATGGTGGTTAAATCAATACTCAACTACTAATAAACTACGATTTTATATTATAATTGAAAAACTGATTGATCTAATATACATAGAGGACTTAAAGCCTCCCATAAATATGTAAAGAATTGAAAGAAATATATTTTTTTAAGTGGTAGAAAACGTCAAATATTATTTTTAATTGTGCATTTTTGACTCATACTAACAGACATGTGTGTAGAGTTACCTATGTAGAAGATAAATGTACTTTTTCATTTTTTCCTTATGCAACCTCTGATCTGATCACGTTTTTAAGTTCTTTGAGAAATTCTGAACATATTTCGTGTAAATATCCATGTCTAAAATGAACAGTTATTAAAATATTTGCGCAATGTAACAACTAGAACGACCTGCTAGATCTCTTGACCTCATCCTTATGAATTTTTTTATGAGGTTATCCAAAACATAGGGTGTATTTAAGTAAGCCCACCAGTATAGAAGAGTTAAGAAATAATATTACTCAAAAAGATCAACAAATGGCTCCTCAAATGATAAGAAACGCTTTGGAGAAACTTGAATTGCGGATTGCCCATTATCAGGAAGGAAGTCAACGGGGCATAGTTCGCATATTTAGTACATTAGATTATAATAGTTTATATTGTTATTTTTTGTGTATTAATAGTTTTATTGTTATTTTCTACTTTTTGTATTTTTTTTTCGAAAACTGTTCGATTTAAGTATGGGTATGTTATATGAAATAGGTTTAGAATTTTCCTAAAACTCCAAAAATTCATATTATACATGAGGTTCTATTACAAAAAAAAAATGAAAAAGTACATTTATCTACTTCACGAGTAACCCTGTACACATATGTGTTACGTGAAAAAAATGCACAACAAAAAACAATATTTGAAGTGTTGCAGCATTTTAATGAAAAATATTTCCTTCAATGTCTAACAAATTCATGCAGGGCTATTGGTCCTCTATGTATAATTTTTTTAACATTCATTATTCAGAAACGTGTCTTAATAACGTAGTAATTAACATTATAATTAAACGTAGAGGGTTAGCTTGAACACAAAAATCTCCTCTTTACTGGACAATAAAGACTTGAAGAGTATTTGATCTCTTTCCTCTACTTTCCGCGACTTCCTACGGGCGCTGCGAAACTTGCGCGCACTGTCCATGTATGGTCTATTTTGGAAACGAATAGTTATTTTCTTGCCTCATAGTTCCCACTACTTTCCCGTTGTATATATGGTCGATTTTTGCTAGAAATTCCATAAGATCTCCTGCTCAAAAAATCTTTCCCAATATGCTAAATTATCCTAGACTGAAGTCGCAACTGTTGAATATCTCGCCCAATAAAACGAATCATCATGGCATATTAACCTGTACCTCCGATCAGCAAGATGCCTCCGGCATATTTGAGTCTATAATAAATGAATTGACAAGGGTGCCTGTCCCTTGTGTCGGCAGGGTTCAGAAGACCCTGCAAATTCAATTTGTTATGCCCCTCACCTCCACGTTCACTGACTGAAATTGGCTTATTTTTTTGACCCTAAAGGAAACCTCTATATTTTTTTATATGTGTGCTTATACATAACACATATATATGGCATTATGATAAATGATTAAATAGAGGCTCTTTGAGAACCGTAGTTTCGCTATTCGCCGCATTTTGTCCCTAAGATAATCAAGTATTGTTCTATAGTGGATGCTCTATTGAAGCATTATATGCGAGATGAGAAAGTTCATGTGCGATGAAACAACACTACGAGTGAAAATAATAAACCCCGAAACAAGTATAAACGAGGTTAACTAACTAGGTTTCATGCTAGTGGACAATAACTCAGCTAAACCTCATTAATATTAAAATGTTTATGTCTGATTCACCGGAGCGAAGATAATTATTACTCGTATTTCGAACAAAGTTTCGTCCAAATTTTGTTGTTTATAAACTCATTTAACTTGTTTGGTCTCACTCGCCATGCCAAAAACAATTATTATGAGCTCTAGTGCTAGACAAACTTTCGAAGCCGTCGAATTTATTAAGTTTATAGAATAAATGTTGGGGTAGCCATCATGGGTCTAGGATAAATATTTGGACAGCCTGTGGGCTGTGACCCATTGTTATTTCAGTAAATAGTTTTTAATGAAGGAAAAGGAGCATAAATGGTATTTTCGTTTAGGAAAAGATGCAACGGCTTGGCCATTAGCAGCGCTAATTTAGCACGAAACAGCTTGCAAATCGAAGCGAAAAATCAGTTGCAGTAAAAATTTCGACAGTACCAATCATGGAACTAATTTAACTTATCCCATAGAGCTGTATCCAACCTACACGAAAAACAATATCAAAACCTCACAACAGCTCAAAGTTTTCCAACTAAGCTCGACTCCACTGATTAAATATCAAGGGAAAATATTTACATGAAGTTGCCCCGTGTCAATTTTAATTCCGAAGTTTTATTGAAAAACTAATTTAGGTTCATCGAGAAGTTTTAGTTTGGTTTAGTTTTTGACCTTTTCGTGGTACAGTATTGTATACGGACCTAACAACTACGTATAAAATTTCCAGGTTAAATGTGGTTTTCGACACGAAGCATTAATTAAAGCAGTTTACATGAGCGGACAGTGTTATCTATACTAGTGGAGGTATTATGGAGTTTATTAATTTACTAAATCCCGATTGAATAACAGGTCTCCCATGTAATTCCCAACAGATTGTCATTGGAACTTGAATTGATGCAATGCGGATATGTTCGTATTTTTTAGCAATAAAGCCAATTGAATTTTATCACTACATACAGGGTGTCCATTTAACAACCCCTCGAACTCCTATGAGTGTATTTGTGATATCACAACTATAACAATTAGGGGAATGTATATAAGGCTAATCAAGGTAAATTTTGAAATTAGTGACAACCGTACAGGGTGTCCCAAAAAAGAGGGGCGTCATGAAATGTAATTTTTGCCGATATATGAAAAACTGTCAAGGGAGGTCTGCTCGAAAACTGTTAAGATGACCATTTGCAGAACCCCAAGGAAAGTTTGAATGCTTACATTGGGCGTTTCTCTTTTTAAAACTTTAAACGCGGTTTTCTCAATATTCAAAATTTCGCACGTGGTAAACTATAACTCGAAAACTACTTGACCAATTTCACTCAAATGTTCAAAAAACCTCTTCCATATTTCTTGTTTAACGCTATAAAAAATGATCAACAATAACTTCTAAAGAAAACATGTTTTTTTTAAACGTTGCCTTTTTTTGGAATTTTCCGAATTTTCATAACTTTTTAGGTTCGTGCAAAGGGAGTATTCATAAATCGACGAAAATTTGTTGGTATTTCTGTTGCACACGATTTTACCGACCTTTACAGTGTACCGCAAATTTTTTACGTGTACATTTTATGTCACTACTGGTTTACGATTAATAAGTATTGAAAAAATGCTTTGTATTTTTTATAGCCAACATTAACTATATAAAGTAACAAATCAGAGAACGCAGTCATTTTCGAGAAAAAGTTCTTAAAAAAACAAGGTTCCTACATATATTCCCCCCTTTGGTCAGATCGTGATTATTTTAAAATGAAGTCACGTGTAGAATCACCTTAGCAAGCGCGAATACTCATTTAAACAAAAATACATAGAGAGTGTTCACAATAGCAAATTTCATTTTTATATTTTTAACTTCAATTTTCTTGATTTTTTCATATAGAACGTTGTTTTTTTAACGGGGGAAGATGAAAGATAATTCTATTTTCTTTATTTCGGTATAAAATAATGTCTATTTATCGTAAATGTCAATGGAAATGTTCATTATTTCGGGAAAACATGCCTTCATGGCTAAATAATTGAGTGTTCAGTATGAGTTGCCATGATTTCTAACTAACATAGAATCCAACGAAGATTTTATCATGTGAAAAAATGCAGGTGGTCTCGTTAAAAAAATGACACTTTAAGATATCCTGCTTTTTGGGGACACCCTGCAGGGTTGTGACTAATTTTAAAAGTTACCTTCATTAGTCACATATACATTTCCATAATTAATTTTTTTATGAAATTACAAATAAACTCGTAGGAGTCCCAATGGCTGTTAAATGGCCACCCTGTATAATGCCTCTTATGAGTTAATGGTTGTTATTTGATGATGATCATTCTAATGTTATAACATTATTGTATATTTTATATACTTTTTGCAGCAATAAAAATAAATTATAGGTCAATATTAGGTCAATTTATTATATCCAACATTCCACCCGAACCGCTATTTATGACTGTGAAATTGCAATTTCGCATCTCGATCAATTTCCTGGTTTGGCTTAATTGCATTACGTGAAATTTGCAGAGCTGATTATTTTCGAAAATGGCGCCGGTATTATTTTCATATCGCGATTTTCAATTTGTTGCACCAACATTAGTGACAGTAATTTCGGAAACTGCATTAGCTTTTTCATTCTTTGTCGCAGATTGTTGCTGAAAACATCTCCGACCTCATCATAGTCTATTCCACAGAGGTGGAGCCTGGAAATGAGCCGGACCTTAAATATACCAAATCGAAAATCACCATAAACCTTAACAAGGCGAATTTTGTCCATGGAGATATGAATATTCGCTGTAATGCGTCGCTTTTTAATATCTACAAGGGGTCGGATATGAAGTCCATTCAAGAATACCCGAAACAGGCTCAAGTATTGGGCTCCACGCAATCGCAGAGTCAACTGGATCCTTTAGGAGGTAAGAATTTTTCTAAGTTAATCCTGCCAATTAAAAATATACGATTATTCTTCTGTGCAGATAAGAAAACAACTTAAAACGCAGTTAGAAGTTCCCATAACGCTCATTTCGAACTCACTAAACTGCAAACTTAGATCATTAGTGAAACTTTCAAAATACACGCCGGCGAACAAAACGGAAAGTTTGCGGAAGGAAAGCAAGACATGTGAATCCGGATTTTGAAAAGTTTCTTAGCAAAATTGTATCGTATAAATAAATAACAGTTATAAACCAACTTTAGTCTTTAAACGCATTAAAAGTGATGTTAAAGAAAGAAGAAGTTTAGTATTCGGGAACGAGGTTTTACTTACTCAAATTGCTCAAATGAGCTAAAAGTTACGAAAGTCATCCGCTGAGACGGGTTTACTCAAAGTAGTTGCTCAGGTAAGGTGAAGTAATTTTACGTGTCAAATCTGTTCTCGTGTCAAGAATGATTTACGATATTTATGTCACTCGTGTTTCTCTTCATGTACTAATTTCGAGTGAAGAAACCACAATCATCAATTTTTTCTTCTTTTAAATTTCTAGACCTTCCGGTAATAATAAATTGTTAATGCATTTCTCTCTTCATATCTACAGTTCTACATTAAAATTTGTGTAGTCCCAGTACTTATTCAGAAGCAACATACATTTAAATCAAAGTCACCTATGAGTAAGCTATGAAGTGCTTCCAATCATACTTCGTATTCCGCATATTTGAGGAATGTTTTCATTTCTTCACTGAGAGTCCACATTGCAGCTCTATGTGGCATCATTAATTTGAGAGACCCTACTTTCCTCTATATTTCTTCTAAGTTTTATTAGAACACTATTTTTCCAATTTCCTTTATAAATATTCAAGATAAATAATGATGAAAGAAACGGTTTTTCAAATAATCAGTATTCAGAGGTCTGGAAGTGCGGATATACCTACAGCAGTTCTATGCGGCCTCATTCGTCTGAAAGGACATAATTTAACATATATTTCTTATAGTTTCCATTGCTACGACATTTTTCATTCCGCTCGGAAAATTTGACGAAAATATTTATGTCTATAATGACGAAGGGAAAAATTTTCGAAATAATCCATATTTAAAGGTCTGGAATTATTGATCTACTGACTCTACAAGAAGTCTTTCATCTGAGAGAGTATGTTTCTCATATTTTCTTAAAGTTTCTTTACTGTCATATTTTTTCATTTTGCGTGGAAAATTTACAAAACAAATATGTTGTTAATGGCGAAGGAAAATATTTTTGACATGACCCACATTAAAAGGTGTGGAAATTTTGACCTATTAACCGCAGTCCTATGCGAATTATTTTATCTAAAACAGCGTAATTTCCCTATAATTTTTTTTTGGAAATTTCAATACAGCAACATTTTTCAATTTCTCTTTGCAAATTTACAAGATATATATTTTCGCAATGATGAAGAAAAGACACTTGAAATAATCTACATCTAAAGATTTGCAACTTGGGAGGTACTGACGGAAATTTTATCCAGTTTGCAGATTACTTCTCTTGAAAGACCATACTTTTTCCCATATGTCTAATAAATTTTATTCCTTACTACATATTTCACTGGGCATATTTAAAAAATAAATATGTACAGCACGAAGGGAGAGATTCTAAAAATAATCAATATTCAAAGGTGTAAAACTTCTGGAAGCTTCTGGCGCCTTTATACAAGTATATCTTGAGAAAGAGCATATTTTGCACTAAATTTTTTATAAATTTAATTACTGCAATATTGTTTCACTTCGCTCTGAGAATTTACAAAATTATCTGATCCTGGAAAATTGTTTTGAAATAATCTAATTTTAAGCACCAGCAATTTTTTTCTGTAGACTGCAGTTATATGTGAACTCTATCGCTTCAAAGAGCAAACTTTGCCCTATATTGCTTGTAAATTTTGTTAGAGCCAAATTTTTCCATTTCGCTCTGCAAATTTGACTTCATTTGATAATTACTACGGCAAAGGATTTTTAAACAATGCACATTTAGAGGCCTGAAAATTCGGAACTACTATTAGAAGCTCTATGGAGACTTTTTTAAAATTTAAAAGCAAATTTAATGAAATTTCCAATACTTTTCAATTTTGCTCTGTAAATTTGTAAAACAAATGTCTCTATTCTCTCTTAGGGAAAAATTATTGAAATAATCTACGTTTAGTGACCTGGAACTTCGGATTGGACAAAACCTTTATGAAAATCCTTTCATCCTCTGCAACATTTCCTCTTGCAAATTCACCAAATTAACATATCTATAATGAAGATGGGAAAGATTGTTAAATGTTCTATACTTGAATGGAACTTTGGACCTACTGACAGCACTATTCGGATTCTTTCATTTAAAATAATATACTTTACTCTGTATTCACTGCAAATATTATTACTGCAGTTTTCTCTACCTAGCTCTGTAAATTCACAAAATAAATATATCGATAATTCCGAGGGACAACATCTAGAAGTCCTAAGCTTCAGATCTATTGTAATATACATAAATGGCTTCAAATTCCCTTCCTGCTGAGAATTTAACTACATTAAAAAAGTTTTAAAATGCAGGTATAACGAGTAATCCCGTTATGGCGATTTTATGCTTCACAATTAAATGTATTTTAGTCTTCTTAAAATAGCGTCTAGTAATTTCTCACTTTTTGGAGATCACTCCTATTTCGAATCTTATACCGAGTTTGCTGTTCTGAAAATATGAATTTTGCATGTCAGAAACCTGATTTGTTTTTCCAATCTTTCTTTTGTAATAGTTCATTTTGCCAGAATAGTTTTTCATCAATTTCCAACCCTCATTTATCTCATTACGATGTAAGCTTTCTCTCTACTCGTAAGCTGAGGATTACTTTTACGTCTTTTGTGGCTAAAAAGCTATGTTCCACCCCAACTTTAATCTGGGCCTCCTACACTCAAACTGAAGCAGTCCTCAGCGCTTCGTCGCTCCTTTCTTTGAGCATTGTGAATCGCTTTCACTTTATTCCTATTTCGGAAACTGTATTCAATCTTCATTTGAGTCGAGACTTGATCAGAATCAACGTGGAAACACATCTTTTCACACGGTGTTTTTGTGTCTTTTAAGCGACTACTTTATACTTTCAAACACTTAATATAATAATAAACTGAACAATAACACCTGAATTAGTCATTAAAAGGCTGTTTTCTACACCAAATTTTAGACACAGTAAAATAACGTGGAGAAACAAGAAAACGCTTAATTATTAATCGATGTGATGAAAGTCAATAGACTCGAAACTTATATTAACCTGATCTGTGTTAAACTCATGATCAATCTACACACATATCAAAAGTTTCGAATATTTATATTTATTATAGATTCAATGATATTTTTTTATCCACATAAACAATGGGAATTCGAATAAACCAAATATAAATCTAAATTATATAAACAATTAAAAATATATATATTTATTCTTTTAATACGAATAATTTTAAATTATTTTGTATTAGATTAAAATTTTTATTTAAAAAAAAATCTAAAATTATAAAAAAATATATACTCTGTATTACTTCCATGGAGTTGTATGCATGCCTGCAAATCATTGATCCAATGATCAATATGTCCTCGAGGAATTCTTGTCTTTTCCTCATGTACAGCAACTTTAAATTCTTATAGGGTAAAAAATGAATTATTCCTTCTTTTAATGTGGCTTTTTAACATATACCAGAGAGGTTCTATGCATTTTATTTCGAGAGAATTGGCAGGCCATGGTATTCTTTGAATTCCTTTCTCTTCAAGATAATTTTGTACTATAGTAGTTCGATAAGGAGGTATATAAAAATCAATTTTTTACACACTGCTCCTCGAAATAAACGCACAATTGAACATAAAACATTCTTGATGAAAACAATACAACAGATTTTTCACTTCAGGACCAGTAAAAGAGTACGTACTTCTTTCATAATTCCACCCTAAAACATAACTCTTTCACCTTCAAAAGGGACACGAGTTTGACATATTTTCAGTAGGGTCTGTCTTCCTGGGGCGCTCTACACCATTATTCTTAAATCGTAGACCAGATCAATTCTACCCTCATCAGTAACGAAGGGTATACATATTTGAATTCTCAATATTTCAAACTCTTGGGCATGTGTGCATATTTCGTATACTTCACGTGATGTCTTTTGCGGTTATCATTTCTCTGTCGACATATCTTCCAGGTTAATGGTCTGCAAACGAAGATCTCAATTTCCGTAACAGAGCGTAAAAAGAAGCCAAAAAAGACATCGAAACTGAAGAAAATTTATTCGCGTCCTCCGATATACCAATCAGGAATATGCACACAGGGAATTATAAGTAGCACACAATCGTGTGCTATCTATATATATAACACTATAAACATTCCGAAGTAAAGAACCACAAGGCGGAAAATAACAAGATGATAATTGAAATAGATCTGATACAGAATGCAAAGATTGTGATTTTGCGAGAGTTTTGATTAAGATCGCCTGTGTGTATCAAAAATTCTAGTCAGAGAAAAATAAAACGACGAAGCGAGAGACCGAACTAAATGAGGGGTCCCAGAGGAAGTGAAACAAAAAGGATATGAAGGGAATGGAAAATGATTTAAATTCAACATTTAGTGACGAGACCGAAAATCTTAATTCAACACACAACCTCGAAAAATGTTAATGAATTTTTGTTAGAAGAGCTATTCACCAAGCGAGAAATTAACTTATTTCACCATGAAGTTAATTCCGTGATGAAGGAAGATTACGTGTCGTAACTCTTTTCTTCTGTCCAATATGCAAAAATCACATCTTTTTTTTCTATCTCGAGAGTCATCTCTGCGCTTGCTCAATGAGGTGTCCTTTTACTCGATCCAAAACAAATTTATATTTTCTTCTTTGGAAAATTAAGCCCATCATTCACTCGAACTTCAATCGAATTGAATTTGATCGTTAGAACATGACCCTGAAGCTTCCATTGTGAGTCTTGAATTATCTCCTTAGTTCTCATACAGTTCATTAGATATGCAACCTGAGTACCCCAAACAAATTTTAAAACTCCTTAAATAATCGAATTTTCTTGCTTTATTTTAAAGAGTCGCCCTTCCAATATCGTGCTGCTCCAGATAAATTTTATTAGATTCTGGGCAAACCGTGCCATATGGACGTTCATTATCTCGGCTATAAAGTTTTTCACTTATTCCGAGATGGGTGTTTTCAAACTTGCTTTAATGACTTTAGTTTGGGTTAGTTAAGGTTGTCATTAAAGCTAAAGGTGATAAATCTACTTTACTGGGAAGCTGCTTGTTTAGGAGAGACTTTTTGATGAGACGTTAAGGGGATAAAGGGGGTATATTTTGCTCTTTCCATGTAGGTAATTAATACTACAATGCAATAGGATTTACATGTCTTGTATTAGCGTTTGTCAAACTTTATACACAAATTCCTATTTTGACCGATATTACTCATTCATTCGAGACTACTAACCGAAGCGAGGATCCAGTACCGGTTATTAATTCTACCTGTAGAGCTATTCTAGTAATATCAAATGCCGTAATTTAAATTTACTTAGCGATGATTGTCTTTAAGGAGGAATGCAACAACCAGGTTCAAAAGCAAATTTAATGCAATCTAATTTTGCCAATTAACATGATACTCAGTCCCTTGGAACTATTTTAGCAAGTATGCAGCAGAGTTTATGTGATGTGAACGGTAACTTATTGTTCATTGTTTGTGGTATGTCTTGGTAGAGGGAACTATTCCTGCAGGAGTTCATTACGAACAAAACGGTTATACTATTGAGTTCTCTAAATAGGAGCAATTAATACTTAAGTGTCATAACTACATTTAAAGGTAACACTGGATTGGAGCAGCTGCTTAAAATAAACTGTTATCTCCGCATTTTTCTGAAACTCATTTAGACAAAATATACAGGGTGGTCGTTTAACAACAAAACAGGCTCAATTCACAAGAGCTAAGAGAATTTATAATAAAAAAACGCTGAGGTACGTAAAACTTATTTTTAAGGGGAAACATGTTAGACTGCTTCGTACTCCTCCCTTTGCAACCTCTTAAGTGGAAGGATGTTTAATTCCAAAATCTAAAACCCAAGAGGCCCCTTTATAAACGCCGTGTTTTGAGTTTCTGCAATCAAAACAACCAAAATAATGGCTTCCCAAGGGTAGGTAAATTCAGTTTTTTACGTTCAATTATTTTACTTGTTCCACTGTACTGCGGTAACAAAAAATATTCGGATAAAAGTTAAATAATGCAGTAGAAAACAGTGGTCTTTACGCAGGCGCAATAAACATTTACTTAACAACTTACAACGGTTTTACTTAAGTTTAATTAGATTCTGACACAAAAATAGAGATTACGTTTTACGTTCTGTGCGTAAAAGTCGAGTTATTACAAGTAAATGTTGGAACTTCGGACCTTCGATCTTCATAAAATATTGATTTTGTTCAAACCGCCGTCGAACATTTTGAAGAATCTGTGGAGTGATTTGATTACACTCGTTAATTGTCCGCTAGCGTAAGCCATCCAAAGGTGCTGGTTCGGGGACATAGATGCTACTTTTTAAGTAACCCCGTAAAAAATAATCCAATGGATTTAAGTCTGAACAACGGGGAGGCCACTCCATGAGCTCTCTTCTTCCAATCCATTTCCCATTAAACGGTTGATCTAAATACTGCCGAACAGTCAGTGCATAATGAGATGCCGCACCGTTTGGCTGAAGTATCAAATAATTTTCTAGGTATTGATTATCGTTTCAAATTATCCCTATTAATGCCGGATAAATGGCGTTTTTCAATAACTCAAAATACCGTTGTCCAGTAAAATTGCCATTTTGCCTTGCAAAGGATCAGCAAAACTCCAGCCCAAACATTCAATTTTTGCGGTGAATAATTGTAAGGTTCTCATCAGATATGTAACGGTAGTTACGCCGATTCATGGCACCGTTCAAGAATTTGTCTGAGAAACATACATTAAAGAGGAATTGTTGATCATTTAGAGTCCGTTCTGACTAGCTTCTATAAAATTGCAAACGCCTGTCAACACCATCCTCATTAAGTTCTTGCATTAGATGTATTTTGTACGGATGAAATTTATATATTTTTTGAAATCACTAGAATGCTCATACGCTTGATATGAGGTACCACCTCCAATTTTTTTGTATTTAATGTAAAGTGTTAAAAAACGTGTTCCAAAACCGGCACCTTGGTAGCCTCACTCACAACCGCATTTTCAGCTTGACACTTTTATTTTTTACCGATCGAGTTTATCGAATTTATTGCGCTAAATCCAAAACATATTTCGATGAACGTAACTAAAATGGTCTTGATGTAATTCATTGGAGATTTGACCCGTTCTATTAGTATTTCCATTGTTTCCAAAAGAAAGCAATATTATTTGTACCCTTTCAGCAATTGAGTATGCCATATTTATTACATTACTTTCGGTTCTATTAAGTATCACTTAAAATATAGAACCCAACGAAATATTATCGCTCTTCTTTCGCCGATACTTTTAATGCTGAAATGTAGTCCGGTTACATTTTCGGATAAATAACAAAAAAATAATTCCTCGTGTTTTACTAGTACTTAGAAAAGATCCCTTTTTTTTGCATAATAAAAACAAAATAAAGGAAATAGCACTGAACTTATCGTAGTAAAGTTGAAAAGGTAAAATAAATGAACGTGGATAACTGAATTTGCGCATTTTAGGAAGCCGGCGTCTTGGTTGTGTTGATAGCAGAGGCTTGAAACTCGGAGGGTCGTAAAGTACTCGACCCTCTCTTCCATTTAAGATTTTGGAGATGAACACCCTCTCGCTTGAGGGGTCGCAGATAGGGAAGTCCCAATTAGCCTAAAATGTTTCCCCCTCAAAAATAAGTTTTGCGTGTCCGAGAGTTTTTTCATAAATTCTCTTTGCTGTTCAGCGCTGCGCGTGTTTCGTTTTCAAACGGCCACCCGGTATGATCATCATTCAGGAACCAATTTAGAAGCGACATTTACCTTCTGTGTAAAATAAAACTTTTGTTTCAGAGCCTGGAAACAGTGCCAGATGGAGGTCGACTATTCCCAACATAACGATGTTCTTTTGTGTGCTGTCGTCCATTTCGAAAGTTGTGTTCCGATGACTTAGTGAAGTTTGCTTTAGTGAATAAAAGAAAGGGAAGAGGAAACTTGATTGCGACCTTAGAATAAGAGACTGTGTTATTTCCTTTAGTTTTACCAGACAACAATGCATATTTCCAAACGCAAGTTACGTTTAAGTTTAGCACTGAGTGATAGAGAATGATATAATAATTATTTTTTAACAATTTGGAACAATTAACAACGAACACTAAATCAACTGTTGCAACAACTGTTAAGTTTTTAAGTGGTTGAATTAAAATTACAACGAATCTACTTTAGGTCTGTTAATTCCCAGTTTGTTTTTCCGCTCATTCCGTTGCAGAAATATGCATTGGAATTTAATGTAATTTTAAAACCAATTTCAAATAATAATATTCCTATTTAGCTAGGTATTAATGAATAATTTTAACTGAATCAGTGAAGCAGTGACGCAACATTTAATCGAAATGTAGGAAATGAGATTTCTAATGTTTTGCGTCTGCCCCACTGGTTTTTAAATTTTTGTAAAATCTGGCAATAATTTACACAAAGACCTAACCAATCAATAATAGCGATGTAATAAGATAAATGTTTCCCGTTTGTAATATATTAGTCATAGGTTTGAACAATGTGATCGATGTACATAATGTAAAAATTATCGACAATGAATGTCATAAGATAACTTATTGAGCCCTTTAAAGTTTACTTTGTTAAAGCTGTGCTTAAAAGGTAACTAGGGCGTTCTCCACATTTATGAGAAATGTAGGGCACATTATTGGTACTTTAGACTCAGCAGCAAAAGTGAAAAAACACATTGAAGTCATGTTGAGATTAATATTCAGAAACATTGCGCTAATGATTAAATCGCAATTCCTCCATTAATGAACTTTTTTCTAAGCAAAACTTAGGGATTCCTTTAAGTTAAATTTCTAATTTAAAGTTTTACCAATTTTACCCGCCCTTGATGTAAGGAAGAAGCAATGACTGGGTCCTAAACCTTGCCAGAATAAGCGATGAGCCTATGAGATAGACAAAACGCTTATCTACCTATTTTACCCGATTTAACATGAAAATTTAAGCTGAAATATGGAACTTAAATGTTATACAGAAATTGCTTTTCTTGTATGTAACACGTGCGTGGACTGAAAAGCGAAAAGAGACAGCCATTCACCATGCTTGAAGGTCTGTGTCCAGTCCCTTCGGCAACATTGCAAGGATTATACCATCAAGGCCCGTTACGTTATATGAACTGAATCCACCACGTCCCATTTGATGGCTTTGTTAATCACCACTTCTCGACCCAGCGCTCAATCTTGAACCTCTTTAAGGAAGAGCGGGCTCCCTAGGTGAAACCTTATTGGCCCTTCATGCCCTACTTTTATCGTTTACTTATTTAAATAGCACCTTTTCCTTTGCAATTTTCTATGCTAAAATTTTTCTCAATTTGTACTAGTTCTCAATATAAATGATAAACTGAGAATAAGCCTTCATCCCTCTAAGTGCTTCATGTTAAGTACCTCATAAGCGATAAGTTTATCAGTCTCCGGTTTGAGCTGAAACAGAATACTAAACGCACATGGGAATCAGTGGCAGCTTTTACGGCAGCATTGTGACTAGAAATTCATTTAAAAATTAGCAAAAACGTGTGCAAACATTCACATACATTAACAATAAGGCAACGAAAAGCTAGAGATACTACAAGTCAAATGGTGACAATTGGAGAAAATATGCTCTATCCGACAGTTGATTGTTTCAGATATACAGGGTATTGAAAGTTAAAATTTTAATTTTTTTTGGCCTTATTTGGAAATAACTAAGTCAGATGCTTGAAAATTTGTAGTTACGTTTTTTTAGGTAAAAAACGAAATAAGCTTTGCAATTTTCGCGTTATTAAGACAGAGCATTATTTACAGTTAACTTTACAGAATTTACAGGTAATAACGTTTTACCTGGCATGTCTAACATGAAATTCGATTCTAAATCTGAAAAAACAATTATTTTTCCATTAACGATGTATTATTGTTTCATTTCAAAATCTCGAACCGTTTTTGGAAAAAGGTTTATTTAACGGACACTATGTCTAAAAATGATAATACGAGAAATTAAACGCAAAACAAAGCAAGTGTATTTTCAATTTCTAGAAGACATAATTCCTCCCCTAAAAAAACATAACTTTACAAATTTTCAAGTGACCAACCTAGATGTTTTCAGAGCATTGGCACAAAACGTAATTGAAATTTTAACTTTTAACACACTGTATATATTCGAAACAATCAACTTTCGGTTATCCTATTGTTAATGCATCACCCTCTATGTCAAAAAAAGATAGAACAAAAACTATCAAATCAAAACAAATAAATAACGCACGTTACTGGCAGAAAACAAGTCGCGTGCGATCGCAGATGACGAGACGAGACGAGACGAAACGAGACGAGACGAAACGAGACGAGACGAAACGAGACGAGACGAGACGAGACGAGACGAGACGAGACGAGACGAGACGGCTGTTGACAGAGATTTCGGTTGATAGCTGCAATTGCACGAGCATTTGTTGTCATGCGAAAACTCTCAGGGCCCCTTTAAAAGACGTGCAGCAAGTGCAGGCAGCCAGCCGATACCGAGATACCCTGCTGCGTTCTTAATGTGGCCATTAAATAGGGTTTATATCAGAGAAGTATTTCATCGTTACCCCATACTCTTATTTACATTTAACATACCTCAATATGCACATGATAAATTGCTCTTAATGGACGGCAAACGTTAAGAATCCTTAACAGATGCTAGCCGTTAGGGCCATTAATGTTAAAAAGGCCGTCACAAATATGCACATTTATCAGGTTATTTGCTGCTAAAATACATTAGTAATTTTTTGTTATAATACACATGTAATTTGATTCCAGAAGGGCATTTCCTCCAGAATTTGTTTAGTAAATTTTGTAGTGTTTCTTAGTTGCGTTTGTTACATGCATGGATATTAAATTTACTGAGCTTAAATACATCAAAAACACACCTAACACTTAGATGTGTTTTTGATGACACATTTGTTTTAGCAATGAACTAAAATTCTAAAACATGCACAACGCTTTTCTACTTAATTTTTGAAAGGTCACTCATTCCACTCTAACGAACGAGCCGCGACTGACGGAAATTTCGAAAATTGTTACTCTTGTCGAAGGTCAATTGCAGTCGTGATTAACATTTCTCTAAGAAATGGAGATTGAGAAGTTTCTATAAATTTTAATATGAGGACTACTGCCCTGATCTAGAAATGACATATACTAAATTCTACACAAATCTCGTGAAATAAACTTTCAATCATACTCAATAACGTTATGTTTCAAAATATAAATCGACGAGAAAAATGTGAAATAACCAACAATTTTCAGTTTTGCGTATAAAAGGATCTTTTATAGCATCGAACTGAACTGCCTTAGGGAATTGAGCTCTTCTGTTCTATAGATTCATCAACTATTCTTATGTGGATTTTTGCTCCAATTTATGACAACCCCCTAAATTACCATAATCTCAGTACATCTCATGAATAGAAAGAAAATTCCAGTCTCGAATTACATAATATCCGGCTTTAAACGGAGGCATTTTCCTGGCCCAATTGTTGTTCGTCACAAAGCAGAAGCTTCTTTTTCGACGTCCCGACATCTTAAAGCAGGCACATACATAAACTATCCCACATTTACATAACAAGCAGTCATCTCAGCACGCAAGATTTACATACATTTATTGATTTTCATAAGCAGCCAGAGGATGTCATTTTCACAAAGGACCTCCGAGTTGCCCAAAGGGAAATGCTGCTGAAGGAGAAACGCGAGTTAGTGTTACTCTGTTAAATCTCTTGTGGAATTCACGATTGAAACATCTGCTCGATTGGGATTATTTACACTGCATGCTCTGGTGTATGATGAATATAAATTACTCAAATGATATGTGGGTCTTGGAATGTGTTTCATCCCATGTCTTCCCCAGGCTATCTAATTAGTCTTATCATGCGCTCAGAGGTACATTTACCGAGAATTGAAACCTAACTTAGTGTATTAAGTCTTCCATTTACGTTCAGACTTTCCATTTGTGTGAAAATAGAGGACAGAACCAGGGCAGAGGTATGTAACAGAATTTCGGAAGCTAATATTGAGTTACGACTGCTCATAACCCTCCTCAACCCAAACATATTAATGTGTGAGGGAGAATAGGTTTTGGCGTTCGACGACGTAGCTAATCCCTGGAAAATCCCCTAAACCATGGACAGCCCCGTTTAAGGTACGAGCCCTGTTTACTGCCGTGCCGGATTTTCAAAATGAAGTTTCAGTCTAATACTCGAGTAAATATGACGTCAGGAACAATATTCCTGTGGTTTTGGAGAGGTTTAGTCACTGTAAATTTAGGTTTAAAGTAATTGCCCTCGTTCCGTAAAAATGTGGTTGCTAGGAATTGCTTCCTGATTTCGCGAGTTTTTCTTTGAAGTTTCACATTTTTAATCAAAGTTTTCTCGTCGTTAGTCATCATCACGCCACGAAGGGAAGCAATAAGCTTATCTTCAAAGTTCGTCAGATAGATGAATATCGGGTAAGTAATGCATAAAGCAGTTAGTGTATAAGTTTATTAAAAATAAAAGCAATATACAGGGTGTAAATGAAACAAGGGGGCATATTTTAAGTACTGACTTTGTATTCGAAAATATGAAGGAAAGTTGATATAAACATAGGTCCACAAAATCGTCCTAAGGGAGCTGCGATTCCTCGAAGGTGGTCTCCAAGAAATGCGGAACTAGAGGGGGTGGGGGACTAAGTGTACTTAACATATTTCTGTATTCTTTAATTTTTATGATAATTCGATTTCGAAATATAATTTATTATCTAAAATTACATAGAAAAGGTACTCTTGATAAAATATAGGGCAAACCGTTTAAGAGATATGCCGCTTTAAAAAAAATATTGCAAGGTGAGAAGCCGAGTGAAATTTTTTAATTGATTTTGCACTCGTTCCTTAACCTTTGATATCGTTTCGTAACTTCCATTAAAAAAAAGTTTTGTTTTACCAGACAATTTCACTACGTAATTTCAGTTTCTTACCTTGCAATGTTTCCTTTAAAGCGCCACATCTGTTGAAAGGTTCGTCTTACGACAATTTTTCAAGAGTACCTTTCGTGTATAATTTTAGAGAAGAAATCTTATTTCGATGTTAATATTGACATCAACGTTGAATGGTACAAGAATATGTTAAGCAATGTAGCTCCCTCCTCCTCCTCCTAGGTTTTATATGCGTTTCCGCATTTATTGAGGGCCATCTTCAAAGGGTCGTTAGGGGGCTTTTGAGGGCCCATGTTTAAACGAACTTTCTTAATATTTTCGAATGTAAAATCACTCTTTAATATTTGTCCTTTTTTTTTATTTAAACTCTGTATGTCGTTATTATTAAAATAAATAATATAGAATAGAAGAAGTAATATCATAAAAAATCTTTATTTCTAAGGCAAAAAACTGTCGACCGCTTGGCCTTTCTGTCGCTGTGACGAAAATACGTACACCCATACATAAGTAATCATTCATAAAATGCGAGAAAAAGGACTGAGAAAAAATTACATTTCGAAATGTTCTGATAAAGTGGGTGAAGGGAAAAGAAACCGAAATTGTCTTATTCGTCTAGTGAGGCAACGAGGATTCAGAATGGTCCAGTTTTAACTATTGCCTTTCCACCTGGCCTGAATTTGCTGCAATCTTTGTCTGTTTATAAAACAGTTATTCAGCTAGTTTACTATGTGTTCGTGAATTTCAAGAGTTAAACCTTCTTAAATTTTACTTTTTAATTTGTCTTTTTGCGTCACTGTGTTTTTGATATGCACGCTAATGCTCCATCATATTCTCTGTCCATAATTAGGTTGTACGTGTGGCCCAATAGGTTGTTACAATTATTTTCGTTGAAATCATTCACAAAATTCCCCTTATGTTCACCAAATTAACCAATGGCCAAAGTACTGAAGGCTATCTGAAAGTGTCCAGTCTATGCACCAGCCATATCTTTATGCAACGTGTCGTACCATCTTCATAGATGGCACCAATGAAGTTTGTTTTTTGCGCCATCACAGTTTTTTTTAAATTTTTTCCAGTATAATTTTCCTTTATGATGAGGGCGATTTCTTGGCGTGCTTCCAACCGTTTGTCTTGCCGATACTGGCGCATCAATGTCTTTACATTTCCCTTGAAGTGTTTAGTTCTTTATCTTCTCTGTGTGTATAAACGTATGTGTGTGTGTGTGTGTGTGACGAGAGAAAAACTTTCCTATTGTCGATAAGAGCTGTTGTATATTTGAACTGAATGTGAATGAAAAGCATTAGAGCACCAAAACTCCAATCAAACGGAGTCAGAGAAGACCGGATCCATCGTGTGGCAATCCACATAATCTGGAGATTTTTGGCAAGCTAGGAATTCTTCACGGCAAATACACATCCTCCTAATTCCTCTCGTTCCGAGCTAAAAAAAAATTAACCCGAAGCTAGCTCTCTTTTATTGTGAAACTTATATTTACCGTATATGATGCTGATTGCTACTCTGGACATGAAAATTCAACCTGTCGATATTTATTGGTGAAAGTTATTCCGCAACATATTCTCACAGCAGCATTTTATAGCATAGTACGAATTTAGTTCTCAGATGCACTTACCGTTTTAGCATAAGCCAAACTATTCCCACAACTGTTCGACCGATATCCGGGCTAGATAAATGAAATAACGTGGCCAGTCCATAGTTTAAAGGATTCGAGAGCTTTACATTGTCGTCGTCCGATAAACACACAAGAGACCGGTATACGAAAGAACCCCAAAGCCATTAGCCGAAAATTATAGGCAGCTCCGCTTATCAGCTAATACTACACGGACCCTTGTTAAGTCTCTGCGGATACCTAAATTACGCCTTCATTCATTTGCGTTTAATTTTATTAAACGGAAGTTAATTACTTAATTTTATAACCTTTCTGAATCCGGAAATAATTTATGGAGAAAGTTGCAAAGCATCATTGGGACGAATAGACTGAGAACTTACGGTGGTTAATTAATTAGTTACATTATGTTGCCCCAATATGCTTTTTCCCTGGATAAAGGAGACTCGCACATTCAAAATTAATAATTAATAACTCATCAAATCTACATATAGACATTTGGTATGGCCTAATTTCGAATACGGGTTAAACGGTTACGAATATAAACGAGAATTAAATAGAAGAATTATTTTCTGTGAGAAAACCATGGAATGTTTAACGCTGACGCACAAGTGACTACAGTAAGCATCAGATAAGTATTAAAAAAACAAAATCTGTTTTACGATCATTCGACTGGTGGCAATTTATCACCAACGATAGCAACGAAATAAAGCAAATAATTGGACATATTAAACAAAAAATGGGATTTAAATGAAAAATAAATATGGAATAAATGAATAAAAAACTTACCAATTTTTGGGGAAAGTAGCGATAAAATAATTTTCTACAGATGCGTAAATACGGCAGATTCATCAGTATCTTTCATTTAAATAAATTTGAATAATAACATTTTATGTTATGTTTGATTCATGTTTCAGAACGACCAAAATTGTGATAGAAAAGAGTTACGCAAGGTAGGACAGAGATAAGTGTGAAGGACGTTAAAGTTACAAAATGCAAAAATTTACCATCCCACTCGCTTTGCGGAAATTCCATTGATTGCAATAAAAGATATAACAGAAAGTAAATTGAGAAAAAAAACAAACAGAAGCAGTTCTTTCGACGGTTATTACCCATATTCAAGTTGTACTGGACTGTTTTCTTTAAGTAAAAAAATAATTTACAAATGTCATCATATCATATATACTTAGCGTCCAACAGAAAAAAAGATTCGTTTTCTACCGTTTGAAAGTTTCGAATTTTTTGGGTTTATGTGTATAAAATTCTAAACATACCGATTTTAATTAAATTCCAATTGTAATGCTTGATAGACAATTTCTGTAATTTTTTTCTCAAATTTTTTCCATCTCAGCTTTTATTTTACTTTAATCGCATTTATTTTATTATCATTTTATTTATGTATTCACTATAATTTATTATTAAGGACTTGATTCCAAAACAGATTTTATTGCTTTTCATTTTATAATTTTCGCTCCTTTCATAATCATTTCCGTTCTATCTTTCTTATCCTTTTTTTCGGTACTTCTAAAAATACTCGAACCTCGATAGTTCTGAACGATAATTCAAAGTCGAAGAGATTTTAAAATTCCTTTTCCACATTTAGTTAAAGAAAAGAAAGCACGTATTTACGCACCTGCATAAAGTAATATTGAACATAATTATCCAAAAAGAGTTAAATTTTGTATCCATTTATACCATATGTTGAGATTAACCCTGTATTATTTTGTGGCGATTTATGTTCAATTTAATTTTCCATATATCTGTAATAATCATTTGCAACCAATGGAACGATCGTAAAGCAGATTTACTTGCACACTTCAATATTGTTTCTTCTGTATAAATGCTAAAAATTCCACATTTAAACTAAACGAAGGAACTCAAGTATTCTATGTATATAATACCCGCCTCTAGAATTAAATGTATAAATATAAATGGCTCAATAGAACATAAAACAAATCTGTTATAACAAATCATACGATTTATTTGTTGTGGGGTTGAATATATGAGGGTGAAATGGTTTTGCGATAGTAGCAGTTTTGTGGCCTGGTTGTATATCTGAAGGTTAGTTCGGGTTGACCCCATTAACACTGTGTGTGTCTTATTCTTAATTTAAATGGATTATATGACCGGGCCTAAGATCTAGTCGTAAGTTGTAAGTACATATTATAAAAATATTTCGTCAATATTTAGGAACTACGATTAACTATCTGAATGTTTATTGTTAAAGAAAGTATACCTGCAGTATATTAAATAAAAATTTATATTGAGAGGTTTTGTTTTATTCAATTCTGCTCGTACAGCAAAACCTTGGTGGACGCCATTTGAATTAGATACAATTTTAAAAACTACCCCAAGAATCAATATCATTTTTTTAAGGGAAATTGCTCAACTGATTTATGAGACATCACCAATCAAACTTTAATAAGCCCTAGTTTTTTCCCAATTCCGAAATTTCCAGGAACGTTCTACATTTTTTCAAGTTCGATTCTCAGCTCTATTAGCTGATTAATGATCACTTTAAAAACTGAACATCTGCCTCATTTGAGGGTCAGATGGCTCGAAAATCTAGCTAAAAGAACTTCGTTTTGGAAAAATATCAATTCCGGTCCCGGTATTTCCAAAACTAAACGAAATATGAAAATTGCAAATAATTGGGTCGTTTTGACAAAGATGCGGTTTCGCGATATTTGCATTGAAATATTGTACTTGTTGCCAATAAATTGTTTTTTTTTTTAATTAGCAAATGTTTTTTTCTTAGTTTTAAATATTTTTACTTCAATAAACTATTTTATTTTAGATAACCAAGTATACGCAAAATCAAAAAAACAGAGTATTGTGATCCTCCTTGACGCTTACTCGACAGTCAAAGGTAAGATAGAAACGTTTTTGTCATCTGTCTTTCTGCTTCCTGTCAAGGTTCTACCACTGTCATCGAGATTGTATTTTTGACGTAAACAACTCGTATATTTCCAGCAATACAACCACGAATGTCTTGCAATATTCGTACAACACTTCAATTTCCCTTTGAAAATGGAAATATTAATTATTTTAGTTATCTTATAATAAATCTAAAACAATTTTTTTTTCAAGAAGAAAAATATTGAAATTCACTTATATATTAATGGGCGATTAATAATCTCAATCTATTGACATGATCGCTCCAATCATTTGCTAAATCGCATATGTTATTAATCGTTTTCATTAATACATTTATTGACCAAAAAACGATTTGATATGCCAATGTTAAGTTTAATCAACTAAACTGGATTCTACATGGACACTGAATAATTCTTTTCAAGGACATTTGGAAACGTAATTTTAAACTCCACAATTTCCATATCATAATTTTAAACACCTTCTTTATGAGGTATTTCAGAGTTCATTAAAAAATATGTAAAAAATCTCAGTATCTGGGAAATTAAAATAAGTATCACATCTACATTTACAGTAAGTTATATAGCTCCATATTGAGTCATAAAGTTCATTTAGCTCGATCATACATTTAATAAATTTTTTAGGTAAATATTTCAACTGGTTTTTTTAAGATATTGGCGCTAAAACGTTGATAAAAATATTAGGTAGAAATGTTGTTATTTCCTTTTGGGTTGGATGGCGGAACAATATCATAATTCTTGCTACATTTTTTTTTTTAACTTTAAATGAATTTAGAGTCAACAATATATGCGATATTAAGGGGGGATTGTGATGATCTCACTTCCGAACTTTTGGAATCAATAATGGCATCATGGTGGTGTCCCTTTTTTCCCTTAAATCCACCGGGAATATTTAAATTGCAGCTTTTTTGCATTCTTGAAAATGTTGCATTTAAGTTCCCCTTACTAGACATCATTTTCAAGTTTTTATTTTGTCGAGTTCTTTGGGGTTTGCAACTTAATGAAATGCTGTGGTGTACGTGTTTTCTCCGAGATAATTTTTACATTGTAGCATACGAGTAGGAGAATTGTTTTTTCGATATTTTGTTACATTTTTATGCCGTAAAACAATAACCACGCATTTTTCAAGTTCGCCTTCCAAGTTTAAAACTTTTAAGAAAATGGATGGAACTCTCAATGACAATGAAATATTATGCCCGGTATTCCGCTTAGCTCAGAGGTGGTGAGGACCTTGAAAAATGTGAAGATAGAGAGGGTTATTTTTTCCTAATTTTTGCTTCTTTTCTCATATTCTCCTCCACCTCTCGTCTAAATCCACTGTTAAACTTTTAGATCCAATGAGACAGCGCTGCATTTCATTCCTCAAAGCTACCAGGAATCTAGGCTTAAGTGCCGCTGCTAATATTGCACGCTTAGATTATATGCAAAAACCCAATCTTTCTCTAATTTAGAAACACTCTCGAGGGACAATGGAGCCAAGTCGCTACTTTATCCAAAACAATTTAATTAAATTGGAAAATTGGGCAACGTACCTTGTCAGTAACCGTTTGCACGAAATGAACACAGTATAATTCCCTAGTTATGTACGGAATTCGCAGACTATTTTGCACCAAACCCAAAGGAAGGAAGACATTTCGCCGAACAATCGCATAAGTGCCGCTTAATATTAAAGGGAATATTAAGCCTACGAAAGTGTTGCTAATTTCACAGGATGACGACTGCTTAATTTGATCCCAAAACAACGAGTTTGTGTTTCGCAACATTGGGATATTAAAATTCTTGCAATACACACATGCTGAAAATGTTGAGATATTCTAGATTGTGCCAATAAATAATTTCTTTCACTTTGAACCGAACCTTGAACATATCTATGATAGTCATTTTTATCTCTATTTGTCAAATTTCAAACAAAGAGATCTGCACAGAAGGCGATTTAAGGGTATGCAAAAAATAAATTGTAGTAGAAGGAATTATTAGAAACTCTTCAAAAAAACATATAAATTTAAAGTTTAATATGGAATGTGTCAAGCCCGTGTATTTATACTGGTCCTCCATCGCCTTTCCCTACTCAAGATCAGGTTATTCAAATCGTGCTGATTAATATAATTCCAGGCCCGTTAGAGAGTTTGAATTAACTGATTTCGGTCTTAGAATTCATTTTGGTTTCGAACAACCCTTCCCTGAAGGACGTCCTAAATATATTCAATTGGGTCGAGATCAGGAGAGTACGCAGTGCCATGTGAAACTCGACTGTATATATAAACTCTATTTTTTTTATCTTCCAGGAGATTTCTAGTGACTCTGGCAGTGTGTGGAGGGGCATTATCGCGCATTAAGATAAAATCTGCACCGATAATGATTTTGTATAGAACAACAACAGATTCTAGAATATTCCTGACATAATCGTATGTTATTAAAAAAACGATTTAGGAAAGTAAGATTGATTCCACGACCAAGTAAAATTCCTGTCCACAACCATGATTGATGCTCTTCTGTAGCTGTGAACGTCCTGTGTGTGCTGAATTCGACTTCGTATACCGAGTGCCCTCTAAAGACGTACTCTTCGAGAATATGGATGCAAACCGAATCGAGGCTCTCCACTAAACAAAATACTTCTCCATTAATCCGATTCCTATATCACTTATCCTTGAGTCTAGGCTAGTGCGACGGCGCGATTCCCACGATTTAGGGGTTGGCACCCCTAAAGCCTTTTGTAAGCTAAATTACCTTCTTTCACTCTCTTGTAGATGGTATGTCAAATTATGAGTCCCGTGTAGATGATTAAGTAACAGGTTTACAGTCACAGTATTATTTGCTCGAGTGTCCAATTGGACATAACGGTTCATACGAGGAGGTGTCACTTTTAGCCGACCCAAATATTTCTGTCGTACGCTGCCAGTTTCGATAACAGGTCTAGAGTCAAGAGATGTCGGTCTGGGTGGTTCCCATAACATCGGTAACAGTAAGCCTACTTTCACACTTGCCACTTTAACCGTTACGGGTTATCCGGTAGCAAAGTAAACGTAAGTTAAGCGATTCTTTCACATGTTTGACCACAACCAGGAGTGGTCAAACGTGTAAAAGAATCCATTAACTTACGTTTACTTTGCTACCGTATAACCGGTGACGGGCCCGTTAAACCGGCATGTAAGAAAATAGGCTAACTTGCAATAGCCTAGCTTCAAGCATTTCTACAGCTCGTAACATTTCATTTTCACTTAAATGTCGTTTCAGCATTTTTAAAATAATGAAAACTAAAACGACGGAAGAACAATGATCGATCGGCCCCTTATAAGACACCTACAGTTCAACAACTTCATATGCCAAACTTAAAGGTTTTCCATATACCGCAAAAAGTTATTTTACATAGTTTACACTGTGTACCAATTCCACCTATTTGCATGTTAAATTAATAAACGTCGCAGATACCAGGATTTGCTACATACATAACTGCAAAGCAGATAAAGAAAATTTTATTAATAAAAATCTTTAATATCCTTAATTTTAGGCATGTGTTTATATTGAGATTTACTCTAGTAGATGTATTAAGCGTTCATTTTAAATTTCCATTCAGTCCAAATCCATTTCCCTAACTAACAAGCAACATTCATGTAATTATAAGCAGAATACCTAGTTTCATTTTTCTTTTTAGTGATGCAATATTTAATTTCTGATTCGAAGTGCACTAAACATATTCCGCTACATACGGAATGATGAATTCGAATATCGAATTCATCATTATTTTACAGCACGCTTTTCATTAGAGCTATCCGTTCATCCTGGATCGATGCTACATAAAATCCTCTTATTTAAGATTAGCCTGCAACCATGTAAGCTTAAAACTTTGATGCTCGCAGTAAAGGTAGGTATTTACCGGAGGATTATAGAATTTTCGAGTAGACGTTTTATCACTTGCTAGAGTAAGGCATAATCATTCCTATCCCAATTTACCACGGATCAAAGGATGATGATTTACTGCAAGTTTGAATAGTTAGCCTGATAAGTTCGTAATTCTCCACGCTCTGATAGAATGATCATATTTTAAGTGCAAGGCTTTCCCAAGAGACTTGAATTGCGCTTTTCCACCATCTTATGTGAATAATGCGAAATACTCAAAGGGACTACACGCTCCAACGATAGCACTAAAGGGGATTCAAATTACATTGTCCAAATTAGGATCTTCATTAACAGGTATTTAGTTCCCAAATTAATTGCCACAATAGACTATGTCCAGGTTAACTTCGTTTGGACTGCGATATTTTGCTACACACTCAATGCCAGTGTGCTTAAAGGTCTAGCTTTCACAGTAGCACCGGTCGCTTCGTTTCAATTTAATTAGAGTTTAGATTATGGGCTTTTTGTCGTTGAAAATAAAGTGGATTTAAAAAAAATTAAACAAATTTTAAAGTGTACTATACATTTGTTTGTTTTCCTAACTAGGGAAAACAAACATTTGAAGTGCCGACAGGCAACATCGTTTCGCAAAACGTTGCTACAGCGGTAATTAAAATAAATAAATGTTACGTACTAGTCGACTCAATTTGTTATGTTGCTAAATTACTAAATTACGTTCCAGAGCAGCGGACGTTTTAACGTTTAAATTTAATTTCCTTGGAAATTGAAAGAAGCAAAACATAAGGCATTCACATTCCAGAATAAGGATTTTTTTGGTAAAAGGCGGTTTTGGCTTTAATAATGAAGGTATGATAGAGAATGTGTTATGATAGATAACGAGTAAGTCTTGCTGAGTTTCCTCCCGACGAATCAATATTTCGCTCTCTCAATGTTCTCACTATAAGATTTCAACAATACTAGGAAAATGTAATTAATAAGAATAGTTCCAGATGTACTCGAGCTGCCATATAGATCGCGATTTCTTGTTAAAAAATTGCTTATATTACAAAAAAGCTGAACTAACCTGAAGTAAGTTGAATTGACCTAAACTAAACATAAAAAGCGCATGTCTAAAGTTTAAGGAGTTCCGTTGATTTATTATCTTTTTGAAGTCGTTATTAGTGAACACTTTTAAATATTTTCTGCAAATATTAAATATCGGTTATCGATACGTGATTCAATACTTTCATTTGAAAGGGCTTAGTCCATTAAACATCACAGCGGTGTTAGATTCTATTTAAGGGAACTCTGGTCCTTCGTTAACAACTGTAAAATATTGAGTGGGAATAACACTCCAGACTTGAACATTCCAGATATTTTGGTGAAAATACACAAAACCGTACAGGAAGATAGTCTGCTAAAATTGCACAAACATTTTTACCAAACAATTAGATATGAGCAGACTGTGCTTAAGATAGGTGCCGCGCTTACTTATAATTGAACAAAAACAGAGTCGTGAGAATATTTCAAGGCAATGTTTGACAAAGTTTCGCACCAATAAAGCCGAGTTTTGGCATCGATTCATTACCATGAATGAAACATGGATCTATCCTTTCATATTTGAGATGAGAAAGCAATTGAAATAATTGTTTCGATGGGAACAACTGGTTCCAAAGAAGGTGAAAAATGTTTTCTCTACAGAAATGGTGACGATGAAGTTTATTGGAATGCACATGCGATCGTTTTTATTGACTATCTCCCTAAGGGAAAAACAAACGGAGAATGTTATATACATTTATTACTGTGTTTGAGCGAAGATAATAGGGAAAAAAGACCGTATATGGCGAAAAAGCCTTGCTTCACTAAGACAACGCACCACTCAACATTTCCATAAATACGTTAGCCAAAATCAATCAACTTTGTTTCGAACTTTTTCCGCACCCACCCTATTCGTCAGATTTAGCCTCCTCATATTATTTTTTATTTCCAAACTTCAAAAAATGGCTCGATGGAAAGATATTTGCTAATAATAAAGAGGTGAAGTCCACGATTGATGTCTATTTTGAAACACTTAAAGCTGCTCCATAGAACAACACTAGAAAACGCATATCAATCTCGAGAAAGAATGCAATATTTTCCTATTCTTTTTTCTCTAAGTCTTAAGTGGATACTTCTGGATCTATCCTCGTAATTTCTTCAATCACTCAATTTTACCTACCTGGTTTTAATCCGCGCCATGGCAATGTTCGTTATTTCATACTCTGCGGTTTCAAGCAGCACATTTGCTATCTTTGGGTAGTAGTTATTCCTTGTCAATTAATAGAAGTAATTTTAGATCCTGAATGAAATCATATCCCGATCCGTCTAGAGACCTTTTTTGTTATACTCCCTTTGATAAAAAAAAAATGTAGCTGGAGCGATATAACCACGCATCGATCGTCAAGACCCGCCCTACCCAATTTGGATAGACACTCTAAAATATAGTTAAATGCAGCTAAAATAAGAGCCCTAACCTGACCCTTCTTGGAGATATAGGATTTTTAGTAAATTTCGTGAAATACCCGACTTTTTCATCCAAATCTGCTATTTCTCCACGTCCTACAGCTCAAAACACATATATGACTAAATTTTTAAAATCCGTTTTTAAAGTTCCTATAAAATAGGATGGTTTTTGTTAAAATATTTGCCTTGTTGCATTCAATGTAGACGTCTACTCATTGGTAGCTCACGCAATGAATTTGCCAGCTAAGTCTTAGTGGTTTCATCAAAGTTGTCCTATTTAAGGTACTGTTAAACGGTATGCCCAGTTTTGAGATTCAAAAATTTATTTATTGGAAATACCACATCAAACAGTTAGAAACAAGAAACACAAAAGTCGATATATCGTTTGAAATGTTAAATAGGACAACTTTGATGAAATCGCAAAGAGTAGAGCAAGTAGTTGGAAACTTTTTTGCGCAAGCTATCGTTGAGTAATAAATGGAGTTTGAGATGTTCCTATTTTTTTAGGCGGCTCCATTGGGTTTTATAAAGGGCATTTATCAGCAAAAGCTAAATTTGATGTGAATTTTTAAAATGTAGTTGTATTTGTGTTTTGAGTGGTAGGAAGTGGAAAACTAGAAGATTTAGATAAAAAAATTGTCGGATTTTGGCTAAAATTTACTAAAAATATTATATCTTTAAGAAGAGTCAGGCTAGGATCTCGTTCGGGTGGCATTTAACTACATTTTAAATGGTCTATCCACTTTTGACCTATGACACTTTCTTTCTGAAGCACCCTATATAACCAGCGAGACAACTGTCAGAGGAAAAGCCATTGGAAATTGTCTCCGTTATATTCAGTTCGGATTCGGGCTGCTGGTGTTGCACTATAGCGAGATTTTTATAGGAGTATTTCGTGCTTCCACCAGCAATTAGTTACTTTATATTTAACACAATGCCCGAAGTTAAGCCAACTTTCGATGAATGGATACGAAATTGTTCAAATTTGAAGTCGGAACAAAATTTATTTGCAGGTTTCCCGTAAAAGCCACAGACTTTAAGCCGGTCACAAATTTGAAACAAAAGTCAGAAATCTATTTTCAATATTAAATGCAATAAAAACTAGAGTACATAAATAGTAAACAGACCACTTCATCGACCAAATTGAATAAAAACCATTTTATTGTTACTTTTCTAATGTTATGCACATAGCTTCGAAACTTTTACATTGCCTGAATTTTCAGTTTTTAAATAATTTTCCACAATTTTTTTTTGTTACCTTCATATTTACGGTTTTTCACTAACAACGATGCCCGTTTTATATCACTAAAAAATATTTACATTTTTTTTTCTGAAATAAAAAAATCGACGTTTATTTTGATATTACGGGCTAGTACCATTTTAGGCTTCAAACCAAAACAGGCCATCATCAAGTGATACCACAAATTGATCATGCATGAATAGTGGCTTTAGTGGAAAAAGGATATTCACAGAGGTTTGTCGCTGAACGAATAAGCGTTTCTCAAAGGGACGGTTTACCCATATGGAATCGCTATTTAGAGACAACTCTATGCAAGCTAGACCGGGAAATGTCCGTAGACCGGTTACTAACCAAAGACAGGATCACTATATACACTTAACAATTCGGCAAAACTTTAGTATGCCAATAGCAGAGATTCTAAGGAAAAATGGATATGCCCTTAGAGTTGTTTTCATATGTTTCAATATTTCACGCATTATTCGTACCGCATAATAAAATATCCAAAAACTAAGTTGATGCAAAAATTTTGTAGCTATGTGTAGTTTTGTGCGATATACAAGGTATTAGTTAAACAACTTTCGTAAATTTAAGCAATGATCAAAAGCATCATTTTAAACAAAAAAGTTCCGTGCAACAGAGGTCGTAAATACAACGATTTCCCCGAAAAACAAAAAAGAACTGTTGCGACCTGGCAACGTCTCATCGTGTTTTTTTATTTCGATACATTCCTAAAGAGTGGTATTAACTAGATATGCATTTCTACACGGTTTTTGGGTCCGATAGGTTTTATAGTTAAAATTTAAACATTACGGTATTCTTATTTTATTATTTTGACAAGGACCACTTATCTTAGAATTATTGTTGTCACCTCTAATTTGTATAACGTATTATGTTCCACACTTTATACCGCCCACATCAGAACCGAAACACAAATTTGTTATTGTTTTTTTTACATTAAATGTTCGAAGTGTCCACCATTTGAGTCCATGCATGTACGACATCGTTTTAATCAATTTTCCCTTACCCGATAAAAAATTCCGTTTGTCGAACTGAAAGTTTTCTCTCTGGATAACGAATTTTGTAACGGTTCTCCAGAAATGAAAAGCATCTCATGATACTCGCGTCAAGAATACATTTTCACGTAGGTATTGTAATAAGTCCGAATAAATTCGCGTACTAATAAAAGGTCAGATTTATCAGATGTCGGATATTAACGAATTGCAAAAAATAATCAAAACAAAAGCAAATGTCGTTTCCTCGATCACGTTCAGTGCGGCGTTGCCACCTAACTTTACATTTACCAATCAACTTTTCTAGTTACACGTCAAACAATCAACATTTGTCAAGTAACGTTCTCATCATTTTATTGAAATTATAAGTTTATCATAGCTCTTCGGTTACCAACTTAAATGTTTTTTTTTTAACTATTAAGCTTTCAAAACCTGTTGTAAGGAACTTTTTTGTTCAAAGCAATGTGCGTAATCATCGGTTAAATTTAAGAAAATAATTTTCCTAACACCCCGTATGGCCCATCTGAAGATAGGAATATGACGGGAAGATTGTCCTACTTAACACAGTCCCCTAGCAAGGATGGACGACCCTGAGAAACAACGTCGCGTTATTTGCGGAAACCGTATTGCATCATAGTAACATCAAGGGGTTCGATTGCTTTTATTCCTCCGCCACATCAAAGAACGAATATACACTGATGTTAGATCACTTTTCTGCATGTCTTCTAAGATAGTCGCGATTTATTTTCCGTACGTGCAATAGATTTTATCTATCGGCAGAATTTTATTTTTTTATTTTGATGAAACGTTTGTGTATTTTACTGATAGGATACGGGACGATCTTCTGTCACACGCACATATCCTCGACACACAATTCTTCGATGAGTAACAAGAAAATTTTGCAGGAAGATGGTGCGATACAATTTCTTGTTGCATGTTTGTAAGTGCGCAAAAGTGGTCTCCAAGTAAACTTTGCATGGATTTTATCACTATTTCACTTACTTTTATTTAGTTTGCCGAATGAGGAAATCAATGTCTCCATTGGACTCTCTTGATCCGAAACTAGACGCAATCTTCTATATCTCGGAGATTTCACCTTTAAAATGTTTCTTTGTTGCAACGTATTGAAAAACTTTGCAGAAATGTTCTTCAATCTTGTTCCGAAGTGTTCTCTCAGAGTTGCAACGATATAAATAACGATTTCGATCTAAACTCTCCGAAATAGGCATTCTAAAAATAAATAGTCCTAAAAATGAATAAAATACGCGCTTCTGGTTCTCCCAATACGAATCTCATGCTGAGATTCGGAATCATATATCGTTCGTTGCAAGACACTCAGCAGTAAATTAACCAACATCCGACACCAGGAAGCAATGATTCCTAATAAACCTGTCGACGTTTCCTGAATAGTTTCCCGAAGCGACTCTTATTTTCCGGGGCTAAAGCAGGGGCCCTTGTTTGCGGTTTAGCATCAGTCGACAAGAAAGAAGGCTGCGCCCACTATTTTCCATTATGGATCCTGATGCCGAAATGTTGCCGGAGAAATTACACCCAGCGAGCGGTATTGTGTTTTTTGCTAAAATGTCTTCGTTAAACCCGAACAACTCTGGGAAAAACTCGGCCACGTCTTATCCAAAACTTCCTATTATTTCGCAACTTTTCTCTTTTCCCCATGCTCCGACATAAAACCTAAAAACTTCTGCTCCTAAACGGTCGAAAAAGAAAACTAAGATAAATCGGCCATTAGTCCGAATGTTGTTTTGTTTGAAAATTGGAGTTAAACTGTCGGTGTTTACAAAATCAATGGCTTGTCCATTTCGGTTATTTACCTTTTTCCCAAAGTTCTTCTGCTTGATCGAAACTTACGGAAGTTTGTTTGTCGATAATAAAGAATCGATAGGGCCGAGAAACCTGTGCGAACAATGATGAATTGCCCCTTGAAGAAGTTAGTAAAGAGTTTTTGGTATTATTCTTTAACATAGACACAGATTTTGTTTTCAGCAAATCTATATCTGTCAGCAAACGTTCTGAAGCATCAGCAATACTTTCACTCACAGATTTTTCCCATATAAGTGCCTCAAATTTCGAAATCGTTTTTCGAATTAACCTTAAAATAGCTAGTGAATTCTACAGGGTGGGACCTAACTACTAAACTAACCTTCATACACAAGTTATAAATCGAGCATCGAAAAATCCGATTTAAAAACTATATTTATTCCCAAAGGCTAAGTTACAACTGATTATCTTACTAAACAATTTGAATAAAGTTAACTCTATCAAGGATAAATGCGGGTTCTCAGGGAAATGGAAGTTAGCAATTTTTATGGAAACTGCTTCTCTTAAACGAATGTTGGAATTAAATGTGGAATGTGATTACATTGCATTTGCTTGAAAATGTAACTCACATGCTCTTTTTGCAAAAATGGCACGATTTGCCTAAATCTATCGTCTATTTTAATTTTTCAATCAGCAGATCGATAAGCGATCATTACAATCTATAGGGTAACACTTTCGATATAGTCAGATACCTTTTTACCCTCCCTAACTCTTTTGAATTACACCATTGACTATTTCTTTGCAAGAAATTTAATTCACTATTGAATATATAAACGTGTTTAGTGTTTTTTTATCATAATTTTCTAAGATTCGGTTATGATCCATACAGATCCGTTGCCAGTTGCGATTCACACAGAAACTAAATGATTATCTTCATATCAAAATTTAGATGAAATGTCCCAACTATTGTAAGACCTATAAGCAACAGTAACATTTTGTATATTAGAATTGTTCACTTCAGTGTAAGAGAAATTTAGCCAGCTAGTAACATGCTTCGGAAAGCATATTTAGATAATCTTTAGCCCATTAGTTTAGGACCACCCTGTGTCAAGAGTAGAGTGTATAGTACTAGTAAAAAATAAATAAATTTCGAACCCTCGATCTTCGACCCTCGAAATTCGTGGAGTATATAAAGAGGGCTTTACGAATTTGGTTTTCTTGTCGGATTTAAGAGAGAGGCAAATTATCCCAATTCTAATAGATCGTGTTCAAAACATTTCAATGTCTTTAATTTCAAAATTATTTCAAAAGCATTCACAAACATTCAACAAGTTTTCTAATTCACCTTTTATACAATCGCAGTTGTATATTGATAGTGCTTTTTCTCTTTTTTATTTTTTTCAAATTATTATTTTCCGTCCAATACTTTGTTGTTATAAACATATCACACAAAAAATTGCGAAATTCCCCAGTGCGTGTCATACCACTACAAGTTATGAGACATTTAAGCTCTCAAGAGCAATCAACAAATTTCTATATTTTTTTCGCAGATTATTTTAACTTATTCGACAATATAATACTTTGATAATTGATTTAGATTTTAGCAAAAACCGAATTTTATGAGCTTTTGGAGTGAAATTCAGATGTGCTCTTAAAGGACAGCTAGCGATCGTCATAAATTCACATTTTATTTGTAGCTATTCGAAAATCTGGCTAGCATAGCATATATTGGTAATGTCCTAAAGTAGTTATTATTAGATCGGGTATCTCTTCACCTGAAAGAGATGTTAACTTGAAGTTCCAAAGAGTAAGCTCTTATGCTCCTCTTTCACTCAAGAGTACAAAGTTTTCAATAACGCACACAATGTCTCACATATAAGTGGACAAGCAACATATAGAAAGAATTAAAAATATTGTCAATGATCGAGATTGAACAAAAGCATTAATGATTGGACAAGACCCTGTGGATCATGTACGAAAAGTAAAGTACCGGAAAAGACTTTTGGTGGACGCTTTAACGCTCCACAATTTGTGTTGTTGACGTCCATCTGGATCTAGTTGAACTATTGTCGCCATTTTACCGATTTCGGTATTTTTTTAACTGTTCTGTTAAAAATCATTCTAATCAAGGATGTAGCTGCTGATACTGTAACTACTGGATTTTACAGCCACTGATTTGACGTTCTTTTATCACCACAGATTTACAGGAGTGTTCAAAAAGATGGTGTCAAACATGAGAAAGTTGTAGGGAAAATCGCTGTACAAAATTTTTGCTTGTAAACGCCTAATCGAAAATCACCCGTTTTGTGTCTGGATCAATGTTTGTCCAAAATGAAATGCCTTAGCATTGACACTAAAAGACATCGATACTTAAAGTATTTTTATTGATAAGGTTTATTAAAACGTTCCTGTAGAGATACAAGATACAATGTTGTTTCAACATGAAAATGCACCTCTACATTACCCCCGCCATGTGCAGAATCACTTAACCCTAGAATTTTTTGGGCGCTCGATGGAAAGATTTCTATTAGCTAGCACGAAGTCCCGATTTAAGTTCTTAGGATTTTTACCTCTGGGAATGCATCTCTGGGATTCAAGCCCTTGGTCTATGAAACCCCTGTCACCACCAAACTGTTAGGAAGAGTAATGGCAACCTGTCTTTTCGTTCAGCAGGATCCACACATGCTAGAAAGGATGCGTGATTCGATAATTCTACAGACAGATTTATGTAACGAGGTAAGGGGTCGCCATTTTAAACCACAACCATAATTTTCTTATTTTTGCGTTGCCTTTGATAGAAAATTAATTACATACCGATGTCTCTTTGTGTCGGCAAGAAAACATTATTGGACAAAAATTATTTCCGAGCCAAAACGGTTCGTTTTCAACTTGGGGTTTATATGTAAACATTTTCTATCGCAACGTTCTCTTTAATGTCTTCGAATTTTGCACCACCATTCTGAGACACCCTGCAGTTAATCCCAAATCAAATATCAATCCGTCGATATAGGCGAAAAGTCCAAACAGAATTCGAACAACAGTCTACCAACTAGCCTTGAGCCTAGCGTGGTGAAATGTTGATACAGTTTTTTTTAAATCTCCTATCATGTGTCCCTAAGAAACGGATTGATGTTCTGCTCATCGTTCTACTGGGACTGTCTCACTGAAATCCCACACCTTTATCATCAAAAGTATCCAGTAAATATTGAGCGTTATTATAACGGCTTTTTTAACAAAGAGATTCGCCATTCTGTACCCACTCGAAACCTCATTTTTGAGCGCAGAAAAATCATTTTCCCACTCAAAAGCATGTAACTTTCTTATAGCAGGCTCTTTGTTGGCTGCTAATAGTTTCCTTTCGCACGAAAACCTCTTTCCGGCATTTCAATTTGTCACCTGGGGAAAATAGTAATGTAATATTCGTCGAGTGTAACGAGAAGTTCTTAAATTTACTTCAGGAATCTGTTTAAGAATTCCAAAGTGACTGGAATAACCTTTAAATGCCATAAATGCGGATCAATATGATATATCTTAGGTGTTTAAACGTTATTTCCTTGCGGACGGCACTTTACCCGAATTCTCTCTCCCACCGTAAATTTGTAGAGAAATCTCACAAAAACGAAAAGAGCAACCTCCTACCTATTCAACCTTAACCAACAAGCCCTTTCCGACCGTGGACCGTGGAAGCTATATTTTCCGTTAACTAACCACTATTATATTGTGTACTTTTCATTACGAGCCCTTTATCCAGGCTTAGCAGGTTCTCTCTTGTAAATAAAATCCTCTTAATCTGTATAAGCCCGTCCTGATAAAAGCTTAGAACTTTGAAGCCAAATAAAAGTGTGTATTCAGGAATTAAAGACATGTAATGAGGAAACTTTGACATGGGAAGCCGGGGTTTAGTCGGAACTCATAATGTGCCAGAGCTAATAATATAATCCTGAATTATATTTTCGAGGTAAAATCTGATAAAGGAAAACTAATTTAATTACTAGACATGCTGGTTCATTTGAGAATATCGATTGTTTAATACGCTCAAACTTCCTCTATTCGCTTGTGTTATTAAAGAATTAAAATGGAAGTAAAACTCTAAACATTCACTGGGGAAGAACAAGCAACTAAGTTCTTTTATACGATATAGAGACCGTATTTTATTATTTTGGCCGCAGATTTTATCTAAAAGTTCCCGATGGAGAGCACGACCGTTTGGCAAGGCATAAATATTGAAGTGTTTGCAATTTATTGTTTTATTTGCAAATTGATATTTCCGCCAGAAATTTATTTGATTGTTTTCCCTTAAAATTGAAACTCCCCGGGGCGCTCTCTGCATCCACTTCAACTTGATTTGATCGATAAATTATGTCTTGGGTGTATAAGAAAATTAAATCTTGATTTATACGCCGCTGAAAGGCTGAGAGTTTATTGGATGCGATGGAGGAGAGAAGAATCGAAAATTGGACAAACCACAAGGGTTGGCTTTAACGTATATTTATCTGGTAGAGGGAAGCAAGGAATTCCCAAAAATACGGGGTGTTTCAGTTTTAATTCGCATAACTTTAACGGAATATGGAACGTCCGAAAATTATATCAGTTTGCTGTATAAAACAACTTCCAATAAGGCTTCTTTTAGCAGATACAAGTGGTTCAAACTTTATTTAAAAAATGAAAAAAAAATTCAAAAAGGGTTATATAGTCTTTAACAAAATTTTGGACTTGTTAACGGCTATAAACGGCGCATGTGTTTTACTGGAAAAACATATTTTTGGGCGTCCATACGCTGTTAAAGTTATGCAGACTAAAACTGAAACACCCAATATATAGACTCCTGCAACAGTGCATCCCACCTTCTTAGCTTCCATACCAATAAAGTTAACAAGTTTTTTATTCTGCAGGAGCACACAGTACATAAAGTCGTATTTCCAGAAATTACTTTCCAATGTGCCCAATGATGGCCCCAAAAAATGTAACGATATGTAACTTCCTTATTTTGAATGGAACGCTCCGATTTTTTTCTTCTTTTTGGATTTCTCGTTAAATTTTATGGTCAGTTTGGTCAAGGTGTCTTATCTTTAAACTTAACGATTTCCTGGTTATTCGGAATAATTTGACAGCTGCAAAGTTCCACGGAAATCGGTATTGTGCGCTAACCACTGTAAATTGCGAAATTAGTTGTCTGGAGATCATAGAGGACCTAATAAGCTATAGTTTGACGTGTTTTATAAGAAATTCCCCATAATCGCCAAAATATGCTTTCAAAGTTGTATAACTGTAAGTCTCAAAAATTTACTTAATTTAAAGCCAATTTTCTCGACGGCATCATGTTCAGAATTTAAAAATCTACAAGTTTTATCACCATTATCTTATCTTTTTGGTTGCTAAATGTTTTGATAGTCACACAATTGAATGCAGTTTTGAAAGACCCTTAATTTGAGGTATGACTTGACTCATGGTTCAAGTTAAAAAATGGATAATTTCGTCCTACCGGTAACGTAAACAACAATTAAAAAAATAAACAAATGCCAAAAAATAGTATTTTTTATTCTATTTAATGCAGCTATATTTTTTTATATAATTGTTTATTAAAAAGTTATTAAAAAGTTAACAGGGGGGAATTTAAAACCGCACTATATACAGGGTGTCTCATAAACATACCGACAAACATTCAGAGAATGTAGAGCTCATAAAAACAAGTATTTAGAATGAACAATACTAACTTATCGAAACGATTTCTAAGCTAACTTTATTCGTTCGAAATACTTGTTTTTATGAGCTCTACATTCTCTGATTGCTTGTCGGTATGTTTATGAAACACCCTGTATATAACAATTGATTATTAACTTCTTTAACTTCTCATTCACAAGACCGTTTTTTTACATCACCTTTCTTCGTTCTCGCTTCGAATACCCGACCTTAACCCACTTTCTCAAAATTTAGTTTCACGTTAAACGTCTTTCCTTCTAGTTGCATTTGCCCCAGCCAAGAGCAAAAGTAACTCCCTAATGTAAAACTGCCATTAAGGAGAGCGAATGGGCCGCTTAACTATAATGAACCCAAAATAAGGGCTTTTACCAGATTCCGGGTACTTTAAGCGCGTTACTTCTTGTACCTCTTTTTTAGAAATAAGTTATATCCCAATTATTGTTTTTCTTTACATTGTGGAATTAGGAGTATTTGACATCACAATTTCAGCATCCATAGGAAGTAGAGCAGCATTTCCATTCGACAGAAACTTCCCTATTTCTCCGTTGGTCCACCTTTTTTGCGAGGCGCTAATAGTTTTCGTTTCGCACCGACAAATAAAGCTTTCTCGGGGCTTTCCAATTTGTCACCAACGAAGATAAATAATGTAATTTTCCCGTTCAACCACGAGCAAATTGAAAACGCAACCTGTCTTTTTGGTGCAAATAAGATTCACCTTCTACTTAAAATGTCTCCGCTTGTATTCTTGTATGTGGACGTGAATGGGACTGAACACTATACGTGTGTAAATCTAAATAGATTTAGAATAAAATGAATAGACGGTTTTAACGAATAATCATTCATGTTGTGGAAACACGACGAAGAAAAAAAAACAGATTATTCTCAAATAATCCTTTGTTAATTTTCAAACATAAACCCTCATTCAAAGGCCAAATTTGACCCTCAGTGATTCTTGGTACTACCACCATTAGAGAACCTGCACTATCCTATGTTGACAATTACTCCAACTCAAGCATGACCGCAAGAGTAATCGAATCTTAAATTAAGGCTCTAGATAGAGATAACTTATTTGACAAGGTTAATCGTTTTCCCCCACAATATACCCCCAAATTTGACTCCTTTAGATTATAAATCCAATTTGAATTGATCCTTTTTTATTGAAAATAATAGTGGCTAGAATAGCTTTGGTATGTTCATCGAACCTGCTCTACAAACTCTTGAAATTAATTGATTGAAATAGCTCTATCTGCTTCTTACAGGAACCTAGGTTCAAGGTGTAAAGTTGTAAACTTTGAAATATATTCTGAATCCAGTGTAACCCCCTAGATGGAGTCTTGCATTGTTGAAATCGAAAATATCATTTATGCCCTAACTCTTCAGGTTCAACTGTGGTTAAATTTTAATCGGCTAAAAAGCCGATGGTTTCTGTAGATTCCAGTTCACTTTAAAAAAATTAAGCTTAATATGATTTACATATGTATTTTTACTCTTGTAGGCTCTGAAATTCGTTAAGGTTAATCATCTGAATTACCCTTAGCCGCATAATTGTCTTAAAGCTTTATCACACTAAGGATCGACTTATCAATCGCCTGGTAACTTTAACTGGTAAGGATATCGAAAAAAGACATGTGATCAATTTCTCCATTTTCATGGAAAACGTCCTCTTGATTAAGTTATCAGGACTTTGATATATAGGATCTAAGAGCCAATCGATCGAAGCCATGAAAACCAATAAATTTCTATTCTTTTTTGTAGACTCTAAAGAAATTATCCACTCGACCAAGTTAGCTCAACCTTGATTTATCGACATTAAAGAAATTTGCAAGCTCTAAAAGCAGCTTCCCGAGCTTCCATCGTTGATGATATAATTTATTTCTTATGGATCAGTTATTAGTTTAGCTGTAGCAGAGTTAACCATATAGATATCCTTTTCTGCAGAGTCTCAAAAAATTCTTGACTACTTCGAAATGTTCATGGATGTTGAATTCAGCTCTAAAATTAAAATCATGTTATAACTTTACCCTCTGTTAAGTACTCTATTATCACCAAATATAATTTTAATTTGAACGTTATCTGAAATATTGCTTCTATATGAAAATGATTCTCTTTGTTAGTGAACCCATTTCGAAACTAAGGGCCGCAGAAATAATATTCAGGTAGCTCCGCTAAGAAGATAACTAACTAGCGGTAAACGAAAGGTGAATTACCTTTCAGATAATGTTTGTCAGTACTCTGATCTATGGCCTTAAATGCCGGGAAATGAATGTTCAAGTAGCTTTATCAAGATGACTTTAATTTCTTTGGAAACGAAAGAAGAAAGATGGAACATTGGTTGGATGCTCGATTTCCATGGAAATTATTTTCCAGACAAACTTTTCTGTAATATCAATTTTATCTTTAGTGCCAAATTATTAACGTACTGTGAACGAGGAATTAATTCCGAGGCTCGATCTTCAAATTAACAGGACTGTATAATTCATTTAAACTTGACAGCCCTTCAATAATTCGGCCCTTAGTTAATCCAAACTTCATGGTTTATATCTTGACCCCATAGATCAGGACTTCATCTCAAAATTTGAGTTCTGGGCAAAATTTAACTTTATCGATAGCTTACTCTCACAGTCAGAGATCTCACGTCTAACAAAAATTACTCTCAAAAGGTTTCTCAAATGTTTCATAATTAGTTCATCTGAACTTATGAACATAAATTTTCACGATAAAAATTAGGTTCTGGGTAAAGTATTACTTTCCGGAAGACGAATTCGAACATGCTCTAAGAACCGAAAAATTAAAATCTAGATAACTTTAACACGAGAATAAATAAAAAATGATAGTACGGTTAGTTTCTTGATTTTCGTGAATACTTTCAAGATAAAGTTGTTTGGACCTTGATATATTGAAGGTAAATTAAAACTCACAAGGAGGGCTCATAAGATATTTTTTGTCATATAGATCTTTTATTGCGTATATTTAAAATTTTATTTTTGAATGAAAATTAAAATTTTTAATTATGGCAGTGTTATAATTAAATTTCAGCCAACTGCTTAGCTGCGTTTTATTTTGGATTAGAATTTTTGTATAACTTGAGGTTTACGAGAAAATGGGAAAAGTAAGTTTAAACAAAACTTGCTAGTTGCATTAGTATTGAGGAATCACTATCTGTACCACTTTTCATGGGTTTTAATCCGAGCTCACCAAAACCTAAATAAAACCTCTTTGGTATCATTTGAATATATAAATTATACATTTGATCCACGACGTTTTCTAAATACCCCATCTTTTCACAAAAATAAAGGCATTTACCGAAAATTAATATATGTAATGCAAAGTTTTGAAAAAATTTATTATTCTGTTCTTCGCACTACAAACTAGCAGATTATATAAAATGTTAATTGTCTTGTATACTTGAATCTTTATTTAAATTTTTTTTCTCTTATTACACTCCTTAACAAACAATTTAATTTTGCTTAACTAATTGACGAATTCACATATAAAAAAAACTCCTTGAAAATTCTAATTTAACAAGTAAATCTCCATAATCTATTTTACAATAGATCAATTACCATTATGCATTAATTTCATTAAGTTCCAACATTAATCATATGCTAAGCCCAAGAGAACTACCGATTTCTGGGATTATTATTAGAATTTAATATGAAAATGTAGTACATTTAATTGTTATTATCCTGAGATGACCTTTATAGAGGAGATCATGCGTGTTTTAACTAGCCACCTATAAGGTTTCATGATTTTTTAGCAACAATGATATAGATGTACCGTATTGTCGAGCATCTAGTTTCTCTTAAGAGATTGAGTAAGCTACTTCTACAATCTATGCTTTAGTAAAGTGTTGTTGATACAACTAAAGTGAGAGTGGTAAGTGCATAACATAAATATTGAAATTTTTAACTTGTTTACTGTACAGGTCCTCTTAACAGACCCTTCGGACTCCTATGAATTGATTTGTGATTTCAATAAAAAAATCAGTTATTTGAGGTTTATATGAGGCTAATGAAGGTAGATTTTCAAAAATAGCGGCAACCCTACAGGGTGTCTCAAAAAATCGGGGTATCATAAAGGGTAATTTTTTTAAACAGCGCCATCAGCATTTTCTTTACGTGACAGAATTCGCTCTTCAGTTTGTACTAGTTTTTAAATTTTTTTTACACTGGGATGCAGTGACTCCAAGCCATGATGTTTTAAAAGAAATTTTAGACATTAGCAGTGCCTCATGAAAAAATTAATATCGCAGTTCATATAATTACGAAGATTGCTTATTAGCATCTCGGGTTTGCACGCAACGATTTCCTAATAGAGAATATCCTGATAATTAACCTAGAAAGTTTAAAGGAATCCAATATTAGTGAAAGCATTAATGACCTCAGGAGTACCTGCATTTATGGCCATGCGTCTGCATGTTTGGTATGCGTTGTCACGATTTCGATGTTATTTGTTTTAAATTTTGATAGTTCATCCAACCGAACTTTGACAGCGTCTGACTAATTTCTCTTATACTAATGCTTGGGTTTTATACTTTTGATAAAGCGATGTCCAGTTTGTATTCTCCTAATCAGACCCTCTTCTTTAGACTTTTGTTTTCATAACTAACACTTCCTGTCCGTTCAGCACACTCCTTTTGACTTCCTAGATTGCTTACATCAGGACATCCTCTATTAGGAAATCGTTGTGTGCGAACCCGAGATCTTAATAAACAATTTTCATCGTCATTTCGAACGCGATATTAATTTTTTTGCGAGGCACTGCAAACGTCTAAAATTTCTTTTAAAACGTCGTGACTTCGAATCACTGCATACTAGTTTAAGAAAATTTAGAAACTCACATGCACGCTGAAGAGAGGATTTTATCATGTGAAAAAATGTAGAGAATGCCATTTAAAAAAACGGCACTGCACGACTGCCCGCTTTTCTGGGATATGCTGCAGGGTCTCCCCTATTTTTTAAATCTTACCTTAATTAACCTCGTACACATCTCCATAATTGGCTTTTTTACGAAATTACAATTAAGCTCATAGGAATACAAGGGACTGTTAAGTGGGCGCCCTGTATATTTGATCATAAAAGTTGTATCATTAAAGAAATTAATGATGATAATGCTTGCAAAAATTAATGACAAAATGTTTACTCAAGTTGAATCTCTCATCTTGGAGATTGTTCTATTATATTGGAACATAAAGGCACGGTGTAGTAAGAATGGTGACATTCTATAATAACGCGACGTTATTTTGAACATCGCCCATAATCTCTGAATACGATAAATCATTCATTTTTCTTATACGTAAAAAAGTGTTCAAGAACCTCATATTTCACGCTTTTCTCCCGGGGTAAATCGAAAGAAATGATAAACCGAGTCTAAAACTGAAATCCACCATCAAACCCCCCCTTTTAGAAATATGATAGGTCTAATCCTCGTCTGTGTGTCGCGACACATCGCAAAAACGTACTTTCTCTGTTCTGAATCGGGGTGGAATAATAGATAGTTTTTTGTAACGGGGGCCATGTTTCAGCGTCGCTCTCAAACCAACCGGCGTCAAATGATGTTCATAATGTTCTGGAGAAGGAAATTTTTATAACCAATCGTCGACCTTGTGCACACCGACAGACATGATACATCAAACTCACAAAAAATTCAGTAAACAAAAACAAAAAGTCGAATTTTAATAACACAGAAAAGATTACCGGAATTAAATTATTTACCATTCGGTTTTAGCACTCTTTTACTATTCACACTGTTTACACAGAAGCACTATTTCACCGCGTTCAGTTTAGCCAGGAATTAGGCCAAAATAATGCGATAAAAACATTTACATTTATACATAAATAGTCATGGGTAAAACGCAAAGAAAAGAAAAAGACAAAAAGTACATTTGGAAATGTTCTAGAGAAATTGAAGGAAAAAGAAAGCGGGATTGTCTTATTTGTCTTCTAAACCAGGTACGGAATGATCCAGTTCCGACGATTGATCTTTCCATCTTGCCTGAATTTGTTGCCGTCTTTCAGTTATTCTTGTTTCATCATGTTTCGGGTTTCGTACTGATCCCTTTATATTTAGACGTCAACAATCAAAAATGTTTTGTCCCTTTATAGTCCATCTGAATAATGAAGAAATTAGTCATGGCCATAGACCACACAAAAAAAGGGTCAAGAAATGTCTAGACGCCTGATAAATCCTCCAGTGGTCATATATATTAGAAATGTGAAAATATCTCATTAATATTTTCAATGTGTTTTAAAGGAAGTTACGCCTTCATCATGGCTAAATGTAATAAAACATTTGTTAAAAGGACAGGAACGAATGTGGAGCATGGATAATTTTGTTGATATATGCATACATATATACATCCTTTGGGGAGATGATGCGGCATGAGGTAAGAAGTAAATTGAACCCATCTATGAATATTCTAAAACTCGATAGATTTTGATTTATTTCAACTTTTTTTATTTAAGGGTATTAATGATGTCAGAGTGATTTTCTATGAACATTTTTAAAAGATTTTTTTACTTTTGTTATTTGATAACTTGTCTAACATTAGGATATTCCGTATGGAATGAAATATGCCCGGAAACATTTGCATTATATGAAGACTTTGAGTAAACATTTTCATAAAATAATTTTTGAAGATCAACTACCCCAAATTCTTCGTAGTAGCTTTCAAAAAATGTTCAATGTAGCATGCGTACACATTTCTCTAAAAATGTTCTCATTTCAATAGCTGTTCAATGAGGTATTACATGTCCGACGAATCATTTGCGATTCAAAAAAAAATAGTCGAAATGCTTTAGATGAACAATTTCACTTAATTTTAAATAATAACTAAATCTTCACATAATGCAAATGTTTCCGGACATATTTCACTCCATACGGAAGGTCATAACGTTAGACAAGTGATTATGTAGTGAAAGTTAAAAAGTCCAAAAAGGATTTGTTGAAAAATCACTCTTAAATCATTAAGACCTAAAATTTAAAAAAAACTCATAAACAAATGAACTTTGAAATATGCTTATATTGGTTCAATTTACTCTTTAATTCATGCCCCATCATCCCTCCAAAGCAATATGTCGAATTACCAGTAACACTGTATATCACGGCAGTATACATTAAAGTAGAGCCTTTATTGACCAGAAAAAAGAAAAGAAAGAATGTCGCCAATTCGTACTTGTACTATTCGTTTCTTTTCCAATAGGTTTCTGATTATATGAAATAGGTCTTTTGGCGTTTGAACTTTGTATAATTTATAACGTAGACCACTGTGCCAGACACTGTCAAATGCTGTATTAATGTCTAGAAGTACACTTGCGGATCTTTTACCGTTTAGATTTGTTGCTCGTCAAAACAAAGAGTGAATGATGGATAACAAATAGTGTGTTTATTATTTTTACATTGACACGCAGCATTTTCTAACATAGAGAAAATATTTATATCATAGCACAAACTATCATAATTTCCAGATTGGAACATATGATCAAACGTACCTTACGAATTCCGACTAGTTTGGTATGTCAGATGTGAGAAAATGAAACTTTGAAATGAACCTTTGAACTATAGTATCACAGAGGCACCCTAAATATATACTTCTATATTCTTGGCTTGGAAACCAAGAAAATGAGTTTTTCGCTCTCCATCCAATAACAATAAGAAATTAGGTTAAACAAAGAGGAAAAGGGGATAAGTTGCGGATTTCAAAAATAATTATGGCCTTATTGTTAGTTTCATGGCATAATCTAAAATCTGTTTTTGCGCAGCTGCACTCAATGTGCTTTATAATGAGCTTTTATCTTGTAGTGTGATAATTTAGTTCAACCAAACGCAAATCTTAAAAAAAGAGAGTGTATTGAACTGAAAACAGCTATTACTGCATTTTTTTTATGCGAAACCTTTACGTCGCTAATGGACATCTTTAGCCACCCATCGCATTGAGTCCGTTTTGCTTTCTATTGTTCTTAGTCATTACATATTTAACAATTCATCGATTTGAAAAATTCCTATAAATATAATAAAAGACCACCATTGCATATTTTTTAACATTTAGTTCCCCTTTTCTGCACTGCAGTACCATATCCCACAATTAGACGTTAGTCAGATTCGTTCAAACATAAGGTAATGGTCCTCAGCATAGTATCAGGATATTTCCTATCTTTTGCGTTCCGCCTTATATTTTTATCTACATAAACTCTAAAATATTTCATCCCGTATATCGTCCTGCATTTTTATTCGTCCTTTTAATAAAACGATACGTAAAGGACTCTAGTCTCACCAACGCCAACTCGCTTTCACCGAAACCATTCCTCATCTTTAAGTCTTTGGCTGTGTCTATATGTACATCTGTCACTGAGATTTGACTTAGGTCTCTGTCTTACGAAAGACTGGATATTGTGTTAACTAAGATTCTTCTCCAGTAGCGCAGCTCTTGCGCTATTTGAATTTAGCTGAAAAATTTTTTTCTTTCTTGGATGTTTTTCTTGAAGATATTTTTGCAGCCTACCACTACAATTTTCATCTTCTTCAGTAATTCCCTGTAGTTTAGGAAAGTCATGGAATCAGCTCTATGCCCCTCGCTTTAATTGTAAATATATGCCCTTCCAGTACAACATAAACACCTTGGCCTGTAGTGGTCATTTTTTTTAAACCTATTTCCGGCAGGAAACGAATGTTCTATTAGATTCTTTAATCTCTTTCCTTGCTTGCTATTCAGAAGGTGAATCTATTATTTCAACATCTCCCATACTGAATTTTGTCTACTTGCGGAAAGACTTCTAGTCAAGTTCGTGGTGGAGTTCCAGTTCGTGGGAACAAATGAATTTTTAAATGTTTCATGTTTTGCTGGCTTTGGTCCCCGAAAAGCGATACTTCCTGCTTTTGTTCGTTGTTTCTAGAGGAGTTTCGTTATTTATGTGATAATCCAAACATCGGAGATTCCGTTGGTCGATTATCCCCTAGAATTATTGCGACAGCCTTTCGTAGCAGAACTGGATTTTCTGTTGTCTGAAGTAAATGCATTTTACCAGGCAACATCAGGATTTTTTCTTGTACAGTGAAAGTCTGATATAACGAACCGGTCGATGCTACATCAAGACTTTTTTCTTTATGATTAAAGAAACACGAAAAAAACACAAAAATATATTTGAAAAATGAAAAACTATAACATTAATAAAAACACGTAAATGATTTAAAACAACTTCTAACTTATTTATATTTACGTATGTATGGTAAAAACATTTTATTTATTCAAGCATTCAGTAATTTTTGTTTACTTTTCCATCGTAAATTAAAATAAATCAATCTGCGGAACTGATTTTGGTCATAAGTCTTTTGTCGCTAAAATAACTGTATAACGCAAAACTGTTCGAAGTTTTTACAGTCTGTAGGACTTTTAAAATGAATGGTGATTAAAATCTTATTCACCTTCAGAATCTTCCTCACTTTTATGTTGGATTTCTTGAATGGCAAACACTTCGTTTGAAATTTGCTTGACAAATAAACCAGCATTTGTTTCCAAGTGAGGGTCACCATTTACAAGATCAGTTCATAATTCATCTGACAATGCGAAATTTTATTCTATCATAACAAGAGGTACATCATTCTCTTTTTCAAAATCATAATTTATCCTTCTTGCCACCTCAGCTAAAGGAAGATCATGCTCCCCTTCAAAGTCGTCAGCTTCTGGTGCTAATTGTAAATCTGCATTTCCAAAACCAATCGTGATTTTTAGGGGGGATATCCTGATCCATGCTTTAGAAATCATTGATATGGCATTCAAAAGATAAATAATACGCTTTTCGTTTTGCTGATTGTTTTCAATAATATCCGTTAGCTGGAGCTTTTTAAAATGAACTTTCATTGACCTTATGGTAGCCTAATCAACTGGCTGTAGAACTGATGTGATGTTTGGTGATAGATGTTGAACGTTAATATTCTCTAAATTGTCATTTTCAAGCGCGTCGGAAAATTGTCTACCAAGAGCAATTTTTCATTTTTTTTTAATTCAGTGTCGCAGTCTTGCAAAACTTTTATAAACAGCTCTGACGTTTTTCAAACGTTTTATTAGACGTGTAGGTCACAGATAACGACTGAATATTTTTGATTTTCTAATAATAATCAAATTAAGTTTTGTTATTCCGTTATAGCAACAAAAAGAAAAACTCGTTACTTGGAAATTTTTCTATCTGTGAACTTCTCTCTTTTAAATTTTAGTATTCTATTCAGAATTATTTTGTAAAAGAAACATGTTTTACCTGCGTTGAAAATCTCACCATTCTGATAGTTTTTTTCGAATTTCTAGTCACCCAGTTTTGAGCCATATTTCCGTCACTGTAACTGGTACACACGCTACTTCACCACTAATTTTTTCATAAACATTGGTATGTCTTTGAAGAAAGCCTTTAATCCAACTTCCTGAGCGTTTATATGCCGGGTCTTTATTCATTAGTTTGGCCCACTGTTTCGCTTTTGCTCGCAATATTGGGAACACTGATTGCTGATCCTTTACTTTTTTCATTTTTAAACCACTTAAATAATGCCTGATCAATATCCCCATGATTGGATAACTTAAGTTTTTTCTTTGACAACAAATTTTTATCAATGCATTCTTGGTATTTTCTCGGTTTTTCCAAATTGTAGAAAATGTCGCAAGCGATAAGCGCAACTCATTTGCAACGGTATTGTTACGTTTATCTGCTTTAGATTTCGAAATTATATATTATACGTTTCTTCTCAATGGACAAAATTGTTCTTTTTTATTTAAGTAATTTTTTAAAACACAACAAAATTACAAGAACGCAAACGAGCTGAATGCATACAATGAACAAAGTTTCTAATTGATATAGTCCTTGTTCGTAATTCAGATTTTTTTCCGATGATTCCAATACTTTTCACACTTCTCTGTAAATAATCAATTTCTTTGAGACATCTACTGAGACAAAACTCAAACGAAAATATCGGTACATAAAAAACTCAGATTCTATGGATTAAAGCAACAAACCCCTTTATCGCCCTTTTAGTTGTTTAGCGTCGGTAAATGGGTTAAATAAATAGATCTTTTGTTTATTTATAGTAATTGCAATACGAAGTCGACACTGTCAACATTCAATTAGAAATTCCGCAAACAAAGACCGAAATTCACAAAACAGAGGCATTTTAGCAGTTTTATGTATAAACCACAGAAAAACCACAATCGTACGCAGGTGTGTCAAATATGTGTATTAGCACATGATAGAAAAAAAAAAGAAAAGAAAATGAAAACATTTTCTCGGATTTTACTGTTTTAAAAAAAAATGTCGCTCATTCTTTGAATGACTTTTCAAAAAATGCCACCAGTGCCAACTTTACACTACGGTTACTATTCTCTACTGCGTGACGTATGAAAGAGAACACCCCGTAAAAAAAAATTTATTTAAATCATTTTTGGTATAAATGTTTCTTACGCTAAAACAAATATTTCATTAAAATATTTACCAAATTTAATTGTCGAAATCCAAAAAAAAATTATAATTTGTCGGTCCTCCGCGGTGTCTTATGCATTCTTATACACGTCCGGGCAAGGATCTAATGAAGTGATTGATGTCCGTTTGGGGGATCCTAATTCTAAACTAACTGGACAGTATGACATAGCACCGTTATGGTTTGTGGGGGATTAGGTAAATTATGCAATCTTCTACCTACAATATGCCATACATGTTCAGCCAGTGAAAGGTCTGGAGATCAAGGTTGCCAAAGTAGAAAATTGATTGAATTTTATTGAACGAAATTTAGAGTAACTTTAGCCACATCTGGTCGTGCATTGTCTTGCTGGAAAACTCGATTAACGAGAGTTTCCAGATAAGACACGAGATGAGGTTCCAGGACTTCTTGGATATATCCTTAGCCTGTCATATTACCTCTAGAGAAAAGTAAAGGTGATCTTCTATCATATGCAATAGCACCCCAAACCATTACCTCAATAGTCTGATACACATGCTTCTGTATTGTAAACTGAGGATCCCGTCTTTCACTTCGTCTTCTTTTTACTCTTGTCTGACCATCATGCATAACCAAACAGAATCTGGATTCGTTACTAAACACGATATTATCCGTTTCTTGCACAACTGCAGCCGATTTTAACGATGATTTAAGGTGAGGGGTAACACAAAATGGGGACTGTAGAAAATCAGTTCAAAACTTCTTATGCGGCGATAAATGGTTCGAATCCCAATGGGCTTTCCATGCTTAGTAAACTACTGGTTTGCCAGCGTCCTTGAGACGAATGCATCTCTTTGGGCCATAATTAGAAGGCGACGATCTTGGCGTTCTATAGTTCTTCGAGATCATCCACTACCTCTCCTTCTGCGTGTTTGCTCTTCTTGGAATCATGCCTAATCACATCTCACTATAGTGTGTACATTACAGTTCAATCTAATGGCGATTTCCCTAAATGACCGACCAGTCTTTCATAGACCCATTACTCGACCTCTCTAAAACTCGCTCAATTGATGAAAATTTCACTGCATTCTACGTCTAGGCATATTTGATTAATCTGAAAGCATACTGTACACCAATAAATGATATTTTGCAGTCATATTGTTGATATTTCATTGCAATTTTTATAATAAAAAAAAACTTGAAATTCCTGATAACTCGTATATATATTGAAAAATATAGCTGAAAATTTAATCTTTTTTTTTATTCCCCTATACCAATGCGCATACCAAAAATGATTTAAATAAAACTACTTTTACGGGTTTTTCCCTTTTCTATATCACGCAGTATATATCCAGCCAGCAAACAACGAAAAATATCAATTTTGCGGACATTTTTAAAACGGGGTAAATGCAAATCCAACCAAACCTTCGAATTTCTATCGCTATATGCAACTTGTTGTAATCGACATCGTTATTCGCCACTTTCACTATATTTCACCCTTGTTAGCAGGACGTTTAATTAGGTTTTCTTCTATCAACAAAATGACTGTTCCTCTGAAGTCGGATGCTGCCAACAAGACACCCGCTCGGAGCTCCAAGCTATATACATTTCTATTTGAATTCCTTATCGAATGCCCCCCCTGACGCCGTCTATTGAGATCAGAGGCATCCAGGATTCACCACGTACAGCCGCGGATAGGGCTTTGCCCTGGGATTTACGAAACCTGTACTAAAGGGGCTAAACTATGTCATATTTGAAAACTAACTTAAAGTGAAATTTGCATTTGGCGTCGCAAACCGGGACAACCCTGAAAAATCTAGAGTTACCTGAATAGGGTTAAGTAGCCTGAAAATCCTCGAGTGACGTATCATAGATTAACAATTGTAGCATATTCTATGATAATATATCTGGGGTTTTATCTTAAAACTCTTCATTAAAATTCCGTGATCACCATTGCATTATTTGCAAAATTGTCTACCGTGATTTGTAATTCATATGGGATTATTAACGATCAGAATTTTCTTTTATTGTGGATTATTGCGCTCGTGAACTACGAGGATTTAGCATTTTACATCAGCTGATTTTAAGAAAAGTTTCAAACACCTGATTTTTTCTCGGTAATGTGTAAAAACTCCAACATGTAATTTCCTAATGTCTAAATTGATCACAATTTGTTGGGAAAAACTAAATTTTATAATAAATACTTCGCCAGTTTGTCAGATTAGCCGGAGTCCCAACATATGTTCCATCCATCTAACACGTGTTTGCGATTCTGAGCGAATAAAACTCGTGCAGCGAACGTATTGGTGAGTTTAAAGCCATAAAAATAATTCATAATGCATAAAATTTATGCATTTATTTCAATTTCAATTCCAGAGCGTTCATAAAATTCATAAAATGTTCATTCATAGCTTTTGTTCAGTCAAAAAGCTCATTGATAGGGTGCAAAGAAAAGAAATGAAAAAAATATTATATTTGGTAATGTTGCGATAAAGCGGTTGAAAGGAAAAGTAAGCCGAATTGTTTTTTTGTCTTATAAGCCAAAAAGAATTCAAAATGTTTTTTACAGTCTTTCTTATTCTTATCACGAATGTGCATTCGCATAGTAATTGTAAATGTAAATGGAAATCTCTTTTGAATCAGTCTTCCTGCATTCTCTTCTGTTGTTTGCATTTACTGTTTCGTTTTTTCCGTGGAATTCGCCCTCGGTATATGTCCGTAGTCTAATGGTCTGCCGCTGTACTTATACATTTTTGTCGCAGTTTTTGTACTGATTCCTTTACTTTTATACCTTATTTTGTCCCTTTACCAGGGCTCTCTTTTAAGTTTTGCATATAGAGCTGAATTAAAAGAATAAAAAGTTTTTGACGACTGTTATTTTTCCAAATATTCTCCACGAAGATCAAATGCACTTTTGCATTCGCTGGAACCATTTCTGAAAGTTGTTCCACTTATTTGTTGGTACAGACTAAAGACGTTTTTAAAGGCATCGCCTGCTTCTTCTGAGGACTGGAACCTTTGACCACGTAGTCCGTTCTTGATTTTCGGAAAGGTAAAGTAGTCGTTCGGACATAGATCGGGAGTGTACGAAGGATGGTCTGACAGTTCGATGTTTTGTTGCCTTAAAAATTACATTGTCTTCCGAGGTGCGTGCGACCTTGCACTGTCTTGGTTGGGGACGATTCATCGCTTAGGGTTGGGTTTTCTAAGCTACGTGATAATTTTCGGCAAGCAAATGGTTGTATACCAATCGGCAATAAAAGTGCCTTGATCTTGCAAGGAAACTGCCACTACATGACCTGCTTTTGAGATGAATGGTACAACCACATTTTTGGACACACTCCGAAAATGGATGGCTTTTGTTAGTTTTTCTTCTTTCTGTCTGGGGGAACACCCAAAGAAATGACTTGCGTTTATTTTCGAGTTCATATGAGTAAATTAACGATTCCTCACTACTGACGATATTGCGTACGTTTTAAGAGTTTCCTTCGTTGAAGCGGTCTAGAGTTTTATGAGACTATTTCAGCCTAGCTTCTTTCTGTTCTTTGATCAATAGATGCAGTACCCAACGGGACACAATTTTCTTCACACCCAATTTATCACGAAAAATTTTTAGAAGTCCATGGAATCCCCAATGATGCCTCAATTTCACGATATGTCACATGTCCATCTTCCTTGATGATTGAGATTCGACTTTGACTGCCATTTTCTATCCACTTGCTTCTGAATCGTCGCTAAGGCTCATTCGTATTCATAATTTCTATTCTCATATTTGGACTGTGATTTATGAATTTTGGTTCTCTCTTACTTGTTACTTCTAAGTATTTTACGGGGTTTTTGGTTTAGTTACGTAACGGTCTGCTATTAACGTTAAGACTTCAGTTTGTTGTCCGTTACTGTCAGAAGTCTTTCTACCACATTTTCTGCCTTTTTGTCATGTATAATATGTGCAGTACTGCGTATTGCAATATGTATGCTCTTTTTGTCCGGTAAGCCATGGTTGTATGCATTATGGCAGTTTATCTTATAAGACAAAAATGAAAGCGGCGATACCGAGGGATCCTTTCTTCACAAAAAAAAAGGGAAAAAAGGAGTCGGCAATTCGTACTCCTAATTATGTGTTTTTCACTAGGTTTTTGATCATGGAAAGCAGTTATTTTGGCATTTACTTTTTTACAGTAGACCGCTGTGCCAGAAACTGCCAAATGCCTTATTAAAATTTCTAGATGGGTTCGCTGATCTTCTACCGTTTAAATGTGTCTTTTGTGTAATCTTTAACACAATGAATAGGGAGTAATAGATAGCAAATGGCATTTGCATTTTATTAACGTGACGGATTCATATTTATTGTTATAGTTTTAACAATATTTAGAAATTGCTACTTAAGCACTTAAAAGTGGTTATCTTTAGATAACACATTCACCAAATAAATAAATTAGAGCACGTGCAATTTTATAATTGTTACACGTGCGTTAAAATATCTTTTAATATGTCAATGTTAACCAATTTCCTAGAATAAATAACATAAAGTAGATTACTGAAAATTACGGATAATTAGGTTAATGGAACGCTTTTTATTAATTCAAAGAGAAATTTCAAGGAAGATCTCAGCAAGAATTTTCAAACAAAACTCTTTCATTCTGGAATAATGCACTAAACTCACTTGATCTTTACTAAAATCGTTTGTCTGATCTAAAAGGAGATTTTGTAGCTATAAAGGATTTTCAGTAAAGTTTCCATTAGTTTTCAAGGTATAAAATATACAGGACGTCTGTTAGGTAGTGCAGGATACTAAACAGGGTATAAGAGGAGGTCATTTTGATTCGATTTAACCAAATATGCCTATATGTATACTAAGTGCTACATTTTTCCTGATAATTAAGCTTTAAATATTTTTTAATTTGACTGCGCTTCTCTATAATTATTGAAATGCAGAACAACAACAAGCCCTTTTATTACAAAAATATACTAAACTTTTTTACGTATGAATAGATTTTTAAAATTATGTACACCGTGAAATCTAAAATGTTTTTGTTACTTATCTAGAAAATCATGAACATGATTTTCCTAGTTTGTAATACAGCAAAGAATCAAACTCAAAAATGAATTTTATTTGAACGCTTAAGTATATGTTCATTCAAATTTTTAAAAAGCTTCCTTAACCAATGGTCTTTCAGTTCTTATGAAAAGATTCTTATAAAGCATTTTAAAAATTCGAACAATTAGTCTTAATACTTTTAAGAATCCACCAAGCGCATTCGCCAGAACTTAGGCTAGTCAATTGTTATCTTAACTTAGTTCTCTAGATATGCGAAGTTTTTAGTTTTTTATTATTTCTCATACGGCCTGCATTATCGCATTATATAATATTTAATGCTACAAAATAAAATTTAATTTTACAATATGAAGAGAGGAAGTATTCGGCAATTTCTTAATTGATTTTGAAAAAACAAAGAAAATCTACTATATTCGAAATGAGAACCACCATTCTGAATACATCTGCGTTCTCTATTTCTCATTGTTGTTGTGGTCATACCAAGTCGCATTTTTTTGTTTAAGTTGTTGGACAGCATAATTACTTCTGATAATCACATGGTTTTCATTTTGAATCTCCTCTTCGTATATTAGCAATTTCATGCGCCCTCACGCAAAAAATCAACAGATGTAAGGTCAGAAGACTAGAGGCCAACTAGAGAGTTTGCTACAATGGAATGAATCAGTGATACCTTCGCCTCAACACGTTAACGTTAAACTTATGTTAAAAGGGAATCTGTCTTTTCATATGAGAATTATCATCCTTGTCGTTCCAATAATGTAAATTGTAATGTCTTCGTTGGTAAATTTTGACACATCTGTCGAAAGAATCCTCTTGAGAAACTTTGTCTCTTCCATATCGTAATTCAGCAAAAAACGACAAACCTTCTCTAATCTTCGTACTGACTCATTGGGTTCCAAGCCTTGCACAGTTTTATAATGAAATTCTTGTTTCTTCTCGGCATTTAGGAGCAACTAGACATTAGAAATTTAGGTGGTGTTCGATCGTCACTCTCCTAATATATCTGGTGTAAAGACAAGAAAGATTTGCTCTTCTTCTTCAGGCCTATTGTGATTGTCTATGGGGCCTAAATTCCGGTGAATTGATGCAATTTCTCTCTTGTCACTATAGGGCCGGCTAAACTTATTTGCATGTAGAGTCCGACGTTTTGGAACACCCTGTTGGTAAAATCGTCTAGTTATCTCGGCATTTCCATCAGCTTTTCCATAACAATAAATAATATCACCGTACTCCTCGTTGCTAAAAGACGTCATTTTGCGTAATTTACATTTAAGACTTTAAACGTAAAAATTATCGTTGTGAAACACACTAATTGACATTTATTGTTTTTATTGTCAAATAGACTTAAAACAAATTAGAATTAATTGCAATAAAATCTAATAACATTTTACAATCAAAACTCACCGTGAAGTCCATTTACTTTCCTTTTTTGTTTTTTCAAAATCAACTAAGAAATTCCCGAGTACTTCCTTTCATTACATTGAAAAATAAAATATCATTTTTAGTATTAAGTATTATACAGGGTGGCCCATCGAAAACCAAATAAAGACATTTTTCGGTATTTGAAAAATTATTTTCAAAAAATGCTTGGGCACGTAAACTTTATATTCGAGGGGGGCACATTATGAACGTATACACGCTTCTTTCGCATCAACTCCCTAGCCGGGGTGAGTTAAACCTTTAAAATCTTAAATGAAAAGTAGGATCGAGTAGTACCTTGCTTGAAAGGTCTTTCGATTCTCGTTATAATGATTTCCAATTCAACTAACTTTGATTCAGCAATTTTTGACAAATTTGATTAAAAGATGTATCATTTAATATGAATTAATATTGTGAAAATGGCAACCACTAAAGTAAAAGTAACGTAAAACAGGTACTTTTCATTTCTTTTTATTCCGATAAAAAGATAAAACATCGTTTTTGTGTTTTGAATACTTTTACAAAAAGAAGAAGAAAACAAACTTGTTTGGCACACACTAACAAAATAAACACGTCTTAGACAAAATATATAATTCTATTTACGTTTTGCAAATCAACAATGGTTTATTCAATTGCAGAAAACGTAGAAATTATTCAATTATTTTTTGAAAATCATCAGTGCGTCAGCCGGATCGCCCAACTGTTCAAACAGAATCATGAAGATAATCACGTACAACGGAAGTACGTTTTGGAATTGGTTTATAAACTTCGCCAATCTAGCTCTGTGGCTAATGAAAAAAGAAACTATGGAAATACTTACAGAAATAAAGAAATCGACGTTGCGGATTTAGGACAAGTTCATCTGGATCCTACATTAAGTACTCATCTATTTGTGCTATAACCAGAGTTAGTAGACACACTAATCAAAGAATACTAAAGGCCCATAATTTTCATCCATATAAAATTCACTTATTGCAAGAATTGAATGAGGATGATTGTAAACGCCCTTTGCAATTTTGCAAACTTATAAGTGAATGAACAATTGGAAATTATTATCTATTTAATATCTGCTTTTCTGATGAATGTTCAGTTTTTCTAAACGGTATGAAGATTCGGCATAACTGTCGATATTGATCTGATGAAAATCCCAGAATTTTTCATGAGGAGCATACTCCGTATCCATAAAAATTTAATGTTTGGGCTGGTATCTTTGGCGATTATCTTATTGGTTCTTTTTTGTTACTAGGAAATCGCACTAGTGACACGTACTTAAAATTATTACAAGATGCAATTGATCCGGCACTAACAGAATTATGTGAAAATACTGAAAATTATATCAAGGACTAGGTGTTATTTCAGCAGGATGGTGCCCCTCCCCATTACGCATTACGTGTCCGAGAGTATTTAAATGAACGGTTTCCAGGTCATTGAATTGGAAGGGGAGGCGCTATTGAGTGGTCCCCACGGTCACCAGATTTATCACCTTTGGATCTTTTTCTGCGGGGTCGCTTAAAAAGCAAAATTTATGCAATTCAACTGAACTCTTTAGAAGACCTTTGCCAAAAAATAATAAATGAATGCCATCACATAAAGCCTCAAATACTCCAAACTATACGATAGTGATTTGAGCAAAATTTGTATTACTGTTTAGAAACTGATAGTCGCCACTTCGAACACTTAATTAATTAATTAAAACGTAGGACGATATTGGATGTGTGCTTTTTAAAAAGTATTTTTCATTAATAAATGAGTGATTTATCACTCGTTAAATAGATCGGTACTTCCAATAAATTTCTTTTGAGAGAGGGGTTCACTCTCTCAAGTGGTTGAAATTACCAGAATTCTTTTGAAAAGTCAGTCAAAAGTATCCGCTTTATTTTATTTTTACCTCAATTGTTGCCAATTTTATATTATTAATTCATATCATGTGACACATCTTTCGATCAAATTTCTCGAAAATTCCTGAATCAAAATTAGTCAAATTGGGAATCATAAGGAGAATCGAAAGACCTTTTAAAGAAGGTACTACTTGATTCTACTTTTCATCTAAGATTTTAGGGATTTTGTTCATTTAGACTAAGGAGTTAATGTGAAAGGAATATATTTACGGTCTTAATGTGTCCCCGGCGAATATAAAGTTTACATATTCGAGCATTTTTCGAAAATAAATTTTCAAGTACTTGAAAATGCTTCTGTTTCGTTTTCGATGCGCCACCCTGCATAATGCAAATATGCAGATCGTATTAAAAATTATTTTAAAAAATATAAGAAACCGAAATCCTAATATAATAATAAATGGCTGGTTTAAGTATTGGCGAATGCGCTTGGTAGATACTTAAAAGTATTAAAACTTTTAATTATTAAGACCATTAAGACTAATTGCTTCAATTTTTAAAATGTTTCTTAAGAATCTTTCCATAAGAACTAAAAATCCATTACCTAAGAAAGTAAAAAAAAAAAATGAATAAACATACATCCAAGTATTCAAATAAAATCCACATTTGAATTTGACCATTTGCTGTACTACAAACTAAAAAAAACATGTTTATGAAGTTCTAGATAAATAATAAAGGCAATTTAGATTTTATTGGTTAAATAATTTAAACAACCCATTCATACATAACAAAAAAGTTTGGTACACTTTTGTAATAAAAGGGCTTGATGATCTTTCCCAGTTCAATAACTGTAGAAAATCACGGTGAAATAAAAAAATATTAAAAACTTAATTATCAAGAAAACTGTATATAAGTATAGTCAAGACCACTGTATATATCAAGAACACTTGGTATATAGATATGTTTGGTTCAATTAATTCAGAATGACCTCCTCTGATATGCTATTCAGTATCCTATACTACTTACCAAAGACCCTGTGTTTTTGTCGATAAGGTGTCTTTGAACACAATGTCATAAACTCAACGAAGTACTTCAGGCCTCAATATATGACGAAAGCATCGTATAAACATATATGAAAAGGCACTTCATTTTCGATATATAGGGTGTTAAAGTTTGGCTCCTAAGAATAGTTTTTTATTATGATAGTATTTTCACAACTTTTTGGGATAAATTAATAAAATTTTGTATTTCTTTGTATTCTTTCTGAATAGCTATAAGGAACTTTCCACACTTTTCCAAAGGCGGGTAACTATCAAAAATGACTGTTAAAAACAAATACAATTAAAAGAGTTCTCTATACACTCCATAAATCATATCAAAAAAAGAATGACGTTCCCAAAAAAAAACACTAACTTTACGAAATAATAAATTATGTTTATTTTTTCCTTTAAACCACTTAAAGGAAACCTATTTAGATAATTTAGCCATAAATTCTAAGTGGGGCTTTTATTTTTCCATATAAATTCACTTGAGAGCAGCATAGACCAATCATTTTCTAGTGCAAGTGAAGTAAGGATCATGTTTGCAAAGGTCGTACTGTACCTACTGGCTTTAGCAGCTAGTGGATATGGCGAAGAAGATTATCGCACTTTAACACGAAAAGTGCAACAGCTAATGGAGAATTCTAAGAACTACGTTTTTCCAGTTAATAATAAGAGGTTTTACGAGAAGAATCCTGACATTACAGATGAACCCTGTCGTACGATTTAAATTAACTTGCACTATACAAAATCACACTAATCATGAAAAATTTTAGCCCAAGAAGAATTTGACTTCATTATCGTTGGCACGGGAACTGCTGGAGGAGTGTTAGCAAACAGACTGACAGAAGTAAAAAAATTCAAAGTTTTGGCATTGGAGGCAGGTCCTGAGACTCCTCAACTCTCCGATATGTTGGGCATGAACATTTACTTGCACAGAAGTCAATATAATTGGGGCTACAATACCACTGCTCAAAAAAATATGTGTCTAGGTGAGTAATTCATTCTTAAAGCTTGCAAATCTGACCGTTAATCTTAGGATCTAGAAACCAAAAATGTCCTTACCCAAGAGGAAAAATGTTAGGAGGAAGCAGCTCCATTAACTTCGGAATGTACGTTCGAGGCCATCATGATGATTTCAATGATTGGGGTAAAACTGCTCCTGGCTGGTCTTATAATGAGATTCTACCGTACTTCAAAAAACCCGAACGTGCCACCTTTAGCTCTCCTATAGATCGATATTACCACGGATTCAATGGACCCCAGGCAATAGGAATCCCAAATGATACTCCTTTTTTGGTAAAATCCCCAACACTACTGAGGCACAGAAAAACAGAGTGAATCATCTCGTAAAAATTGCTTCTTAAATCAATTAGAGACGCAGATTCAGTCTTTGCTTTGGTGTAGTTTTAAACATTTTATGTGATGATTCTCCTGCCCCTGTCTTCCATACTACAAGTAATAAATCTTCAACCTTTTTTCTCTAAATTTAGACCCAAGCTTTGGTGGATTGCCACATCGACTTAGGAAAAACTGAGAAGGACTATAATGGCAAGGACCAAGATGGAGTTAGCAGATTGCAATTCTTTTTGGATAGGAATACACGGTCAAGTTCCAACCATGCCTTCATAAACCCAGCAAGAAACCGTAGCAATCTTGTGGTTAGCACTAATTCCTATGTGACTAAAATACTCATCGAAAAAGACGTAGCTGTAGGAGTTAATTATGTGAGAAATGGGAAACAGTGCACCGTCAAGGCCTCAAAGGAAGTTCTTTTATCTGCTGGCGCGGTGAATTCCCCTCAGGTCCTCATGTTGTCGGGAATTGGTCCAAAAGATGAGTTGACTAAACATGGAATTCCTATCAAAAAAATTTTGCCTGTTGGCCAAAATATGCAAGACCATCAATTTTTCCCTGGAATTTTTTATAGGTAGTAATGAATATTCCTAAAAAAGTCCTTTATAATCAATATATTCAAGGACCAATCGGACATTTTACAACACATCTATGGAAGAAAACGTGAAACTGTGGACTGAGAATAAAAGACCTCTGACCCCAAGTTTAGGCCAGCAAACCATTAGCTTCTGGAACTTTATGGGGCCAGACGACGGTCAACCTGAAATTGAATTTTTCTTCTTCGGACCCCCCATGATCACTTCAGATATAGCTTCGATTCTCGGGTAAAAATCTCCACTTAATATATGTAAAGGAAGTGTATTAAAATAATTTCTTAGCTATACTGATGAATACATTGAGAGCTTCAAACAGCTGCGGAGGCACAGCGACATATCTGTAAACATAGAACTATTGCATCCCAAATCCAGGGGAAGTATCACTTTGCAATCGAAAGATCCTAGAGACTACCCTGTAATCGATCCCAATTATTTTTCGGATCCAGAGGGTATTGACCTGGAAAATATGTACAAAGGAGTCGAGGTTGCTCTGAAGTTCAACAATACTCGAACCTTCAAAGAATTCAATGCACAATTAATCACGATTCCTTCCAAAAAATGTGATAAATTGAGCAAATTGACCAAAAAGTACTGGTTATGTAATGTAAAGGAACTGTCGACAACTGTGAGTTGACTTCTAATGAAATTTGGTGAGAACTGAAATTTGATAATTTATTGCAGCTCTTTCATCCGGTGAGCACGACCAAAATGGGTAATGATCCAAAAGAATCTGTAGTAGATGCCAATTTAAAGGTCCATGGAATTAAGAAACTAAGAGTTGTTGATGCAGGAATATTTCCAGATCATATTTCTGGACATCCAAATGCAGCTGTAGTGATGATTGCAGAGAAGATTTCTGATGTAATAAAAAAACAATATGGTTATTGCGCAAGGCGTGGAAAATATATTAGATGTTCGTAAAGTTGTTTTCTTGTCTCAAGAAGGCAATTGGATAATTTAAAATATATTAGTTTTAAAAATGAAAATTGAGTTTTATTTAGTGTACATTTAGTAAGATTAGAGAAATATTGTCATAAAGTTCTTAGAAAATCACTAGAAAAGTGGTCAAAGCATGATCTAGAAGAGAAGAAAGATTCTTCCAATATTCCATAATCAGATTCTAGAGTGATAACAAGATAAAAACACATAAAATGTCTTAGTGTGACAGATACCGTGATTATAGGTTTAATTTTTAGAAGAATATTTTAATTTTTCATAGAGTCGTTCCGTCTCTTCCTTTCGGCCTAGAAACTAACAGTAGTGAGTAACTTGAAAGATGAAACTAAGCATTTTTTAATGTTCCGTATTCAAATCGAACAAACAAAACGAGAATAAAAAACATAAAAATATGTAAAATATAAGAAAGTCTATGTTTCCACTGCAACAAAGGGAGCGTACCAGTTGTTTCCGTTATCTCATCTTGAATTCTCATGGTTTCGAACAAGGAGTAAAGGAAGAAAAGAAAGGAGCTTGAGAGGAGCTCAAGGAGCTAAGAGAGCATGACACTGACGTAGTTGAGATTTTCCTTTACGAAATCTCATGCAGGACCATCAATTTTTTATAGGATTTTTTGACAAGCGTATTTTCTGTTTAGCTTTAAAATATCTTTAAAATAGTTTTAAATAATTTACGAGGATAGTCCTAGAAGTACCAGACATGACATATAGATGGCAATTTTTTGTTAAAAATTTGCCTATAGTACAAAGACCTAACCTTAAAAAGCTTGCATCTAAAATCTGAAGATACTACATTCATTTGTTTAACTTTGGAACCGTTTTTAGTAAATGCCTTTAGAGATTTGATAAACATGGAAAAAATTGATGATCGATACGTGATTCAATACCTTTATTTGAAAGGTCTTAGCCTATCCAACATCAAAACGGAGTTGGATTCTACACTAGGGGACTCTGGTCTTTCGTTAACAACTCTAAAATATTGAGTGGCAGTGTACGAGCTGCCAAGACGACCTCCGCAATAGTCAATCCAATAACACTTCAGCTCCGATCACTCCTGATATTGTCATGAAAAAATGCGCGAAAAATTAGCAGATATGATGGACATTTCAAAAAGTACTGGACATCGCATTTTGACCGACCAATGGATATACGAAAGCTATGCGAAAGATGGGTGCTGTGATTACTCACAATTGAGCAAAAACAGCGCCTTGAAGATGTTTCAAGGAAGAGTTTCGCAAAGTTTCTCAGCAATAAAGCTGAGTTTTTGGCGTCGATTCACGATTATAGGTGGAAGATTAGTCCATCATTTTACTCCTGACAGGAAAGAGCAGTCAAAACAATGAACTCAAGGGAGAGAATCGACTCTAAAGAAGACGAAAACCGTTCCATCTGCAGGAAAGGAGATGGCGTCAAATTTTTAGGAACACATGGTATAATTTTTATTGCCTTGTCTCTAAAGGAAAATATTATACAAAGTTATTGTAGCGTTTGAGCGAAAAAGAAAATCTTGTTTCATCAAGATAACGCATCAGTTCACACTTTCGTTATTGTGGTGACCAAAATCAATAAACTTGGTATCGAACTTTTTCCTTATCCGTCTTATTCGCCAGATTTAGCCCTCTTAGATTATTTTCTATTTACAAACTTGACAAAATGGCTCGGTAGAAAGAGATTTTCAAATAATAAAGAAGTTGATGTCTATTTTGAAGCAATAAAACTTCTTATTAGAAATAGGGAAGAGAAGCTCGCTGGGAAAAATGTGTCAATCTCAAAAGAGACTCTGTTGACAAATAATGTAATATTTTCCATTTTTTTTAAGTGTTAGGTTGAGTACTTTTACAACTATCAACGTATATACTACCAACTATACGTTCTATAACTTGGCCGTAAAAGGGAAAGTACAGTATTGCTCACAGAGCGGCAAAGCAACACCAGTTTCTTGAGTTTTCAAGGTGCAGAAGACAAAGTACGTGAAATTGAGTAGTTTTTCTTCAAAACTCAAGTAGTTTGTGGAATTAGGTCTTTGTTGTAAGAAAAAGATTCCTCAAAAAACATATTTTCAAGGGTCAACTTGTCAGTATTTTATTGAGGAGAATAGCAGTTTTCCATTGGTTGCTTTGGAAAATGGAAATTGTTTGATGATTGATTCCCAATCACGTTGCTTTACTTTTGACAATCTTATGCTTTGATGTTCGATTTGATAATTCACAACTTCAATTTTTTATTCTGTAGTATATTCTTAAAAATAAATTCGTATTTCACGGGAAATGTTTTGATAAACTCATCGATGCCCTTACAGACGTCTTTATAGAGCATATAGATATTTTTTAGAGCATCCTTAGGTTCTCTACCAACTTGCAAATCTGATTGAGGGCGAATTTTGTTTTAGATGAAGTACTCCAATAAAATGGCAGCACTATCACAATAAATTCTCTTCCAGCTTATATAAAAGTATGCGAAAGCATTATTGCAGGGATTTGAGAACTACCGAGAAATATGCTATCTCCCTTTTTGTCTTCGTTTCTCCCTCTCTTGTTCTTCATGTTTGTTCCAGTCTTTTGATTTCCAATTGCTTCTTGTTTATTATTGTCGCTTTTATTCTGGCTTCCTCTTTCGGGTGACATTGCAGGTCACAATTGATGATCATATTTTAGTGACGAGCTTTACGAAACTGAGATATAAGCCGAATTGTAAATTATATGATATTTGGTATTTTACAATAATTTATTGTCAATACAGCGATAGACTAACCCTAACTATTAAATAACGTCACATCTAAAGCTCCTCAAATAAACACATTTCCAGTCACATTTCGCATTGTTTTAACATAGTCGCTTATTAATACGCCAAAGCTGACACTTGGTTTATAAATTTGTCACTGTTACGCATATGTTTGCCATAATGGTTCTTTATAACGATATTTATAAAGGTTTTGAAAAATTGGCATTATTCTGGAATAAATTATCCAATAAGAGAGTAACTGCAATTATCCTAATCTGGGGCCCACTAAAATTCCCTTTCTGGTTTATCACTTTTCCAAGTCCTGCACCTTCGGCTATAAATTCGCCTTAATGGCCGAATCCCAGGAGATAAAATAAATAGCCGCGGACTATTTACTCCTTCAGGAGTTGTTTAACTGAAAGTTCGCCGGGCCCTGCAAAAAATATTGAGCTTTAAAGTCCCGAGTAATATTTGATTTAGATTTTGAAGGTGAAACGATTCGTTATGAGGAAGTGCAATAATAGAAAAAAACCACTTGGTTATCCATTACTGCATACTTTTCGAAGTGTTTTTTTCCTCTGGGCTGAAATGCGAAACAAAATATAGCGGTTTGTCTGAACCCCCCATAATCCCTTTTTAGCCGTTATCTCCCGAGGTATAGGTAAGTGATATGGTTTATGTCAAAAGTGTATTATCTAAATCATCCAAGTTTTGGGAATAAAAATTTATATGCCCTAATGCTCCATCCGATAAGGTTTAGCGGGAGTTCAGTAGAGCGGCGATAAAAATGGCATTTTTATAGAGAAAGTTTAGTTTTATTGTTCATGGGCCTGGCAACCAAAACAGAACAGCTTTAGTTTTGGAGTCCGAGCAGACTTAAAATGGGGGACACAAATATTTTTGGCTTAACGAGGTTTAGATGTGTACAAATTCATAATTTGTTGTGACATTCTCGACTCTTTTCAAAATCCTGAAATTTGTTAAAAAAAAATGCTCTATAGATATCTCCTAGGGGGAGTGGAGATAGTAAATACTAGGCGAAGATTTATTTCATCCCTTGGGATTCAACCGGTGTACCAACTTTATGACCCAAGGTGTTGTAGTTTGAACAGCGATAAAGGGAAAATAAAACCGTTGAGATTTATTGTTCACGTATATAAAAATCGAGGCTTTTGACTTGGATCATGTAAGCTTTTAGAACATCGACCTTATAAATCTTTTTCCATCAGAATTTCACATATAGAAATCTGATAAATCTGCCGTCGATATGCATTATCAGACCAAGATTCTGCACATAACTCAAGTAGAAATTGTACCGTTTGTTGACTTACAGAACATTCTTGCTTTAACTATTCCGAAGGCAATTTTATTTGGGCATGAAACTCGAAACCGCCTCGGAGATTTAGTTAATCCCCCTGGACTTGACCACTCCAGAATCTTTATCGCTAGAGGGATTTTAAAAGGAAAATGATAAAGCACAAACAAATCCAACAGCGAGGGGCTTAGGTGGAAAATCCCATTTCCTTCTTAAGGAGCTGTGTCAACAAACCTGGACTTTTCCTCTATGCGTTGTTTGTATTTGACGGTCATATTCGAGCTTTATAATAATCTTCAATCCTTATTTTTATTTGCCACTGTGGCTTAGGACAGATTGTACAGATACAGCATGGTGCTGGTAACTAATTGAAATATTAATACAGCATGAGTGAAGCCACGAGTTTAATAAGGGTGCTTGATGGCCACTCAAATACAACCACAGCACATTCTCAAGCAAACCATCACAAAGAGCGAACATTGTGCCGAAATTTAATAACGTATGTCTTTAGTTGCCAAAAGTTCAGTAGCTCGTAATCCATCTCTCGTATTTGCGTTCAAAATTCTATTTTCTAAGTCCATAATACCCACTAGGAATCAATGTAGCAATCAGCTAAACTGACAAAGCTGCAAAAGGGTTTTCTTTTTACCAGACAAATTTCATCCCCCGGCATAATTCCTTTGTAATAGGCGTTATATGTCACAACCCAAACGAGCGATGCGAAAAAGCAATTACAAGGGTAAAATTTGCTTATGATAATCGTTTTTCATCTTTATATGGCTACGTCAAGCGGTAATTCGTTTTACATTCAGACCGTAATTTTATCTGTGCATAATTTGCTCGAAAAGCATGCCAGGTTAAATATGGGGGGCCGTGCAAAATAGAGGCGCCAGTTTAGCATGGAAAGGTGCAAAAGCGAGCTATGAGGTCGTTGACAAAACCTGAAATAAAATAATAATGCCGTAGGAGGCCCATTAATTTACGCGAAAATTGCAAATCTACAGGGTGTTCCGACTAAAACAGGCCGCCTGAAATATTTTCGATGCATGAGAAAACTCTGAAACGGGTCGATTTTGCTTTCAATGTCAACATCTTTTGAACGTAAAGTCGTGGAAGTCAGTTGAGTCGGTGAAATAAACCGAAAAAAAGTTTTTAATCGTTTCTTAATTGCGACCTATTAACTTCCGTGCAATAATAAGATCTTTGTTCAACATTTTCCCAAACACCTTGTAATAGTTCCCAGGTCATTTCATCACATGCTACCACTATTCGATAGTAAAAGACGTCCGGAAAGCTGGGTTTCGTGTTATAAACAACACTTTTTGAATGGCATCATAAGAAAAAGTCCATTGGTGTTAAATCTGACAATCGCAGAGGCCATTCAATGAAACTTCTTTTGCTAATCCAGTGTTCGGGAAAATGTTGATGTCAAAAATCACATATAGGAGCTGCATGAAGTGGCGGAGCATCATCCTGTTGAAAAAATACATCATTTTTTGGAATCTAATTGTCGTTTCCAAAAATTTTTATAAAGCGAGGGTAGGTGGAATCATGGAGCAAATTCAATTAAGGTTTAGTCATCAAGTCGTAAGGTAGAAAAAATAGACCATTAATTGTTTCCCAAAGTCCCAGCAAAACATTGAACTTTTCTGTATACTGTAAATGCTCATAATTCTAGAATTCGAATTACTCCAGTACAGAATGTGCATTTGTCAGAGAAGCATGTAGAATATAAAAAATTAGCGCTGTCCAAACTTCTTTCAACCATCTCTTGACAAAATTGTTTTCGGAGATCTGCATCATCTCCATTGAGTTCTTGCACGAGATGAATCTTATAGGGAAATTTATCACGTGGAGATGGCCGAGATCCTTATAGGGATGTTTTTCATTGAATGTTCTTGCAGTGAGCAGGCCAATTCGTTGTTTTTGAAATAGAGAGGGACAATTTAAAATCTCTCTGCAGTGGTGTAAACCAGGATTAGAATCGTTTGATTCAAAATAGAGGATAATAACAAATCAACGAATTTCACTGTCTACAGCGTACTGTTTCATGTAAAATCCTAAAATCCATCACCTTATCAAGTCTTTGGTGACGAACATCCTTTTCTTTTCGTTTTCATTTTCCGTTAAGTTTATTATTATTACTATTATTATTTTGTTTTTCACGCAGAACAACAAAATTTCGCCATATTTAGAAAGAGAATTGAAATGCTTTGAAAAAGATGTGCCTCTTAACTCCCCGTGCGATTTAAGATTCTCGAAAAGGGATGCCACCACGTGCAGGGGTTGAACCTACATCCGTGACTTTACGTTCAAAAAATGTCGCCTTTTATAGCAAAATCGACTTCTCTTGGGATTTTCCGAAATAATTTTTTGCATCCAAAATATTTCAAGTGAATTGTTTTAATTAAACATCCTGTATCTTTATTAGGTTGAAATCCCACCCAGAAGTTTCTGAAGTTAAGAACACAGTTACTCAATTAATCTGATTTTTGCAACTTTCTTCGCATAAAAAACAATAATCATCATATTGAGGAATAACAATGAACATCTAGACAATTATTCGAGTCTTGGATAATATCATCTATCCACCAAACAATTGTTAAGTTCCTGTCGCCTTATCAACACCAGACAATGCAAAACAGTAATCTACAGCGTACGTTAATGTGAGTCGACTAATGATAATTATTGCCCTCGTCGATGTCAATACGAACGAATATCAATAAAGATCAACAAAAAAAAAAACTTAAGTTTCCAGTCTATTTTTGTCTTCATCAGAACATGCTACTAACTTCTGATTATTGTTACGTTCTTGCCAATTAATGGACAATTGTTACTAACTTGGAAACTATATTATTATCTCAGAGTGTCATGTGCTTTTCGATTACAATACCAACTGTAATATTTGATGCATTGTACACCAAAACCCATTGAATAGTGCCTCAGTAGGAAAAGTTCTCCTGAGGGCCTCAAGCAAATTTGAATCTGTAGTAACAAAAATTTTAGAATTACCACCTTAAATTTTAACAATAATTGTTATTACCACAAATTTCATTATCATATGACCACATTAAAACATATATGTATATTCAGTTCGCAGGGTTAAGATATTATGCGCATGAACATGCTACACTCCTGCGGAATAAAGTAGTGCAGTTATTGCTCGTAAACCGTTTATATGCACCTGCGAGCTGCAACTAATATTTTGTTTCATTTTTAGCTTTAGCATTTTTAGCTTGCATGTTGCGAGCAGCTAACATGCACTGAAATTGTGTTTTTTGATAAATTTAAAGACCGAAAAGGATGTTTAGTAATAAAAACGTTAAGAGTAACAAAACGACGATCCCAGGAAAAGCACCATTGTGTTGGAGCTCTAAGCTAGATATGCTTACAACAATTGTATACGGCACGGTATACGGCAAAACGATCTTTAGAGTAGTAATAACGAACCGTTACATAAGACTGGAGAATATTGAAGAATTTTAACAAATTATGTGACAGTTTTTCGAACAATATTGCCAAGGATCATTATTAATCCTACTGCAGATTGCCATTCTTCAGTTCAAGCTGGACGATGGGTGAACGAAAGCAAACAGTAATCGATTCATCAACTATCTATATCGCCACAAGAAGAACCACACATACGCGTTGAAGATTCAACAGAGCGTCGGAGCTTTGAAGGTTCAATGTTACGCAGCCGTTTTTCTACTCCTGGAGGAGCTTTCAACTCTTGAATGGGATAAACCGCTCTCCTTCGTGAAGAAAACGAGCAGAGTGGCGAAGAAAAAGAGGCCCACATGAAGCAGAAATGGGTCGATTGGGGGGCGAAAAGAGCTCCAAACATCTAATCGCACAGCTTCGCTCGCCCTCGCTTTGCTACTCTTATTTCTTTCTAAAATAAAATTCGAGCATATTCTAAATTTTAGGATTTAAAAGGAATTCCCACTTACATGGATTACTCAAATCCACCACCCTTTCCAACTAATGAGACAATTAAAAGGGTTACAACTGCTAATAATCGTTAACCCCACTTCAGATCTCTCTTGTTAAGTACGAGATACATTATGTTTCAGAACAATTGCTCTATTTTCATATAACACGTTACGAGGCCAAGGGCCAAAATAATGGATTGGTTCTGTATAAAGCAATAAAGGTGGGCCTTGCGAGGCACAAAAAGGGAAAAATGGACTCGGCCAGTTATTTGTTCTGTTCAAGGACAAACACGTCTGAACCAATTGAAAATGGGAACAAACAAGTTGTACTTGAAAACGTAAGACGTGAAAGTGATTGCTAGAGCCTTAAGGAAAAGTTGGCAGATGTATTAGAGAAATGCGACTGAAAGAGTCACTTTAGAGATTGTCTGATATTGAAAATTCTAATAAAAAACCTTATTTCTTGAAGGTGCTTATAGAGGGCGTTCGTTTCATCTCTCTAACCGAAAAAAATGGAAACACGGAACCACCCATCGCCTGTAAAGTCTCCACCTTAATTCCATTCGGTTTATGGACACGTCTTAATACGAAACAAAAATATTTCTTTTTAATGTGAAGATCGAAGATCGCGCCCATAAGAAAAATTAAGGGTGATGATGATTATCCTAAATCTAAACGTCGGATTTCAAATCTGATATCGCCGCGGTGTAGGAGAGAAAGTGGTGCAATGACAAAGTGTCAATAATTTTGAGTTAACTCTCCAAGTAAACCAAAGGAAAATAAACACTTTTTCCTAAAACTTCAGCTATATATCTTTGTAAACCGCCAAAATATCGTTGGACTCCAAATTGGTCAACTCTACTTTAACCGATCTCATATGAATGTGTTGCTGTTACCGAGATTCACACGGTTGAACTCCAGAAACGGACACCCTGTATAGACACTCAACAAATTCCTTCACACATTTACCTCTTGGGAACCACCCGAAGGCATATACATACACGACGAATATTAAACCTAAAATGTAATTTCAAATAGCCCGAGGATCGCTGCTGTTGACTTCGTCGTTCATAAAACAAAAATACGACTTGCTCGTGATAAGCTAAAAAAATCAGGAACACAAACCTCCGCTTCGAGGACCTATCGAAGGGCTCATTCATTTAAAAGGCCGGAGTTCATTTATATAAATTGAGGATTAATACAAAGCTCATCTAATTGGCCTGTCAACAACAGATTCACTACAAGATTTATGATTCGGAATTGATTCAAACTCTTTGATGTGAATTGTTTATTTTCCGACCGGTTACAATACAAAGTTATGGCCTTTGTCTTTTGATGTTGGGCGGTTAATAAATGCTCGGCCAATAACTCAGCTCTAGCTATTTACTTGAACACGTTTCAACACAAAAGGCTGGGAAACAGGAATTAGGGCGATTGTTTCTCCCTCGGCTCCGATACAAAACCAAGTATTTTTGCTCATTATTATTGCAGAATTTCGATCAAATGAAATGGCGGAGGGTGATGGAGAAGGGGGTAGAGAAGGGGGGGGAGGGGTGTTAAGGAAAAATTTGGAGAAATTATTCATTTAAGGGCCGCTTCATTGCGATTCACGCAGTTTATTCAGAGCCTCTTTAGGAAAACAACAGCTTAAACAGACATATGGGGTCTCTTCCCAGATTCCGGCTCTAAAAGCTTCTTATTTCTTACTCTTATTCTAAAACTTTCTAAATTGTCTAGATTTTATCGCAAATAATGGGAGCGAGTTTCTTCCGGAAGTCCATATTACTTCTTTTATGGCTAATTTTTATAAAAACCTTATCTGGGAGAGGGCTATTGTTTGTTTTTTGTTTTCTTTTTGACTCAGCTGAGCTATGGCCCACTTTTGTCATCTTTTTAGACGAAAAATTATTATAGAGCAAATAGAAATAGGGCAGTTATTCTTACGGTTTATGTTGCATTTTATAACGCGACCTACGTGTGTGTATGCATGTAGAAGTTACCCAAAATCTGGAATAGTGTCATATAAACTATCCGTTATGGCTCATAAAGCATTTTCGTACACCTGCGCGCTGAACTAACACTTTGTCCCAACTGTGAAGTAATAACTTTTATTTCATTTTTAGATGAAACGAACTGGAGTCTGTATAATTAGTTAATGATTTAGGGCGACGCCATATAATGAAAACCTCAGGGTGTATACAACGTACTTTGGTATCTTTTCTTATTGCACAACAACGCATCCCTGAGAGAGCAGGTGCGAGCGAAACTCGAACAGATTTTTCCATAAGGACGAATTAGAGAAAATGAATCAATAGTGGATCCGGGAATTTTGCCTCAAGAAGTGGGACGATTCAACGGTTCAGTGGGGAATTCGTGTTAAGAAGATCCAGGGATGTTGTCTGAGAAGCAAAGCCTCGAAGATTAATTAGCAAATGGCTAAACCGAAAATGCAAGAAGTGCGTCGGATGAAGGAGAGACAAATCTTGGAATTTTAATACAACAGGGTAGACCTACTACTTTGACCTAAAAGTAAAATGAATTTATTTATGAAATGAAAAATCTTCATTTAAATAAATGTCATCGCTTTCAACGTATTCCCCGACTGACACAATGCACGTATGCCAACATTCTTTCCAATCCTGCAAATAGTCAGAGAAGTCTTTTCCGGGATGGTCTTTAATACTTTCTTCGATTCGATATTTATCTCCTCAATCGAGTCGAAACGGTGTTTCCGGAGTGGTCTTTTGAGCTTGTTGAACAGCCAGAAATCCAACAGTGCTAAATCAGGTGAATAAGGGGGTTATGGACCGATATGGGTCGAGTTTTAGAGCAAAATGTTCATAAAGGATCAATGCAATATCGAACGGTGCAATGATCAAGAATAATCGACTCCCCATAATTCTGGCCTGAGGTTAATAGTTTTAGGCAAACGACGCAAAACACTCAAATAATATTTTGTGTTAACAATTTGACCTGGCTGAAGAAGTCGATCATTCACAACACCGCAAGAATCCATGAAAATTATCGACATGAATTTGATTTTTTAACGATTTTGGCGCGAGTCTTTCCGTCTTGCTTCACCTTTTCGGGGTCGCATTTATAAAACCAGGTCTCATTTCTCTTGTGATGTGTTTCATGACGTCTTGGTAATCAGAAATCATTGTTTGACAGATTTGAACGCCACGCTTTTTGAATAAAAAAATTTAGTTTTTTTCGGAACCAATTGATATGTAACGCGCATGAGGCATAAGTATCTCTTAAAATGATTAACGTTGATCCATATGAAATGCCTTAAGCATCAGCAAGGTCTCTGATTGTCAATCAATGATTCTGAAGTACCAAATCTTTGATTTCCTTGACGTAGCTTTCATCGGTAGATGTTGATAGTCGTGTGGGTCTTTGTCCGTCTTGAACTCTTTCTCGGGTTTTTTTAAACTCTTTGCACCCTTTATAAAAAAAAAACTGTGACATAACCGCATCACCAAATATCTTCTGCAATATCATCAATGTTTTCGAAACCGAATATTCATTCAGTAAATTGAATTTAATGGAAATTCTTCGCTCAACAAAATCAGGCATTGTAAAAATTGAAAAGCTCACTTTTTTATGTTTACAAAAACACATCCAGTCCTACAAAAATTGAATATATTAACATGACAATTTACATAGATGTCACAGACAGTAGTATGAATCTACAAAAAAATAACTTCATTATTTTACAGTACTCGCAAAGTTTAAATGAAAAATTCACCTTCTTTTTTTCTTGCAGTAGTATTTTAGCGATTCGATAAGAAATGCATCAAATTAAAACCAAAGGATTTACCGTAAGATGACGACGCAAAGTTCGAAAATTACCATAGCAAATGAACAAGTCGTCGAAGTAGAGACCTTACAGCACAGTTGAATATAAGAGTTGACGGTATTAGTTTCTCGCCTTTACCTCATGAAAAATAAATAAAATTTTTTGAAAGTAGGAAGTCTCAGTTGAAAACTCGGAGCTTCTGGTTAAAGAAAGAGAAACAAGTCTTTATGGTTGTATTTCGATAAAAAGAGATTAATCTCGAAGACTCAATATTAGAAAAATCAATAACAGCAAAATGTAAACTAGAACATTCAGTAAATAAATTAACATCTAGAAAATTAAAGGATTTTTCCTGAAGACGTAGGGAAAAGTCTTGATGCTTCAGTGATAAATGAGTTCATCAATTTTAAGGGGTTTTCTTCAAATAATAATCAGGCTTTGAAAATTTAGTAAAAAAATTTGTTCGTGAATCGAGTAGTGCCAAAAGTTTTCCTAAAATAATCAGAGAGAATCTTGTTAATTTTTAAATAAAGATTTTGCTGGGTCAAAGAGAAACACTTCTTTAAAATTAAATGGAAACCTAAACGGCAGTAGAATTGGGGAATTTCCTATTCAAGGGAAGACTTAAGGAATAAGAAATGAGCCAATTCAACCTTTAGGATTTTACCTACAGATTAAGAGAGAAACCATTCAGTACAAAATTGTCAAATAGTAAAATCAGAAACTTTGCCTCAAATAAAAAAGACAAATTTTAAAAATTTAGTAACAACTAAGTCCTAAATTTTAATCAAGGCAGTAAGAAGCAAAAATCTCTGAAACCATAAGGAAACCCATCTTCAAAATTACGTGAACAACGAACCAAAAGTAGAATTAGCTAGGGTGCTTGATCAAGAAACATCCGACTTGCGGCCTTCGATCGACAGAAGATCAATAGAACTTTCCTGTAGCGGCGTCATTCCAACCATGTAAACCAGGGAGTGTCTGAACTAAGAACCAGACGATGTTCAATATTTTCTGCTCCTTAAATGAAGTAATAGAAGTTTTCAGATCAATAACATTCAAAGAGACGCAATTTTATCTCAAACCTAAGACTGACATAGCCAATGTTTCTTTTTCAAAATAACACAGTTGACTAAATTAATCTCGTTCAGAAGACTCAACAGTTGTGCAACGGCCGAGATTTCTTCCGAATAACGCTCTATGCTTGAAATAGCTTTAAATGCACATATATTTCCCTACAAACTTCAAACAGTTCTGCAATACTTGCCCAACCGTTGCACAACTGTTTTGAAACCTCTGCGAAATAAGGCAGTTAACTCAATTCAAATTCGTTGCATTTGAATTTCATGTAAACTATGCCATTTGACGTATCAAATTGCTATGTCTAAACAAACAGTTGCGACTAATGTTTTTCTGCCTAAAAAAATTTCAGATTCATTTTAAATATTTGCCTTATTTTCTAAATAAATATTGTAGGAGGACCCTGCTGGCCCTTTTCTGAATTTGAACGATGTTGGAGAAGTTAGTAAATAAATAATACCAGATATGAACGAACATGGATTGAATGTGAAATTAGGCTGATAGCAATGTCATCTCTTTATGTTATTGAACTTTTTGAAACTATTCGCACTGACGTAGAACTAATATAGGCAAAAAACGAAAAAAATATGTAGAACTTGCGGTAAATCGAACTTCTTTTATGGGCTTGCCAGTCGTTTAATTCAAAAACCTCTTAATTAACGACTTGAGTGCAAATTAAGTGAACTTTATTGGCCTTAGAACCTTGAAAACTCCACGAAATAAAGAATAAATATTCAAGTAAAAAAGCCCTTAGACTCTTCAGTTCAGAACAACGACGTGATGCGATTATCAACGTTTCCAGAGCGCTATCTGAATCAAATCCAAATAATTTTATTCTCTGCTTAGCTTCCTCCTCTTTTGCTCTGTTTACTTCCGAACTTTCAACTAGAATAGTCCACTTTTTTCACCCCAAGAATGGATTTAAATTTATGCGAGTCTAAGCACAACCTTTTATTGCAATATTAAAGAGTGATACAAATGATCTTGAAATTACATTAATCTACCGATAATGATTTTGCAAATATGCAGTATATTACTCAAACACCTATTGAATACCACAGCTAATAACTCATTTCCACTGAACCTACTATTAATAATTACACTAGCTGTACCTAATTAAGAGCAAATTGCTCTCTTTCTTCTCGATGATTAAATGTTTCTAGTTGTTTGTTCTTAAACAGAATTACATAAAGTAAAGTTCATTTAATTGGACTGTCATTCCCAAAACTTAACGGACCCCAGAAAACTTTTGTCTCCTCTTTGCTAACTTTGATGAAAATGTTGCGCTCTAAAGTAACTCTGTGAAATTAAATTTGAGGTCGTAAGTATAAGTAATTTTAGAGGCGCCTAAAGCCTTAAGAGCCTTGTTTGTGTGAGCAAACAAGCTAGGAGTGGTTAAATTGAAATGTTTGTTAAAGAATACTTCGTGTTTTATAATATTTATGGAGGGTTGAATAATAAAAAATCTTTTCTGATGAATTAACATTTAAAAAGTCAATTCAAGTTAGTAATGGGGAATTGTGATTTTCTTGGAAACCCTGTAGCACCTAAAACATCCTCCTAGCGGAAAAAGTTTTTTAGGTTAGTTCAGGTTAGCAATTGTGCTTCAAGAAAGTTCCGTTTCAAACATTGAAACTTGTCTAAAATTTCTCACGAATATAAAATAATCACGGTAATCTGGATTCTGGAAAATAATTTCTTCAATTTTATTTGGATTTTTTTCTAAAACTTATCAACACACAAAGGAGAAACTCTCGGGCAGTTTCGGGTTAGTAATCGTAAATCAAAATGCTTTTCTTCGAGAACATGAAAAATGTTTAACCCGCCCCATTGTGAAAGAAGCATCTTATAGTATAATTCAAGTCAGCAAGTTAGATTTGCGAAATAGAATTCTCTCATTTTTCGGGACCTTGGCGTACAGTTACCCTCATAACTGTGTACAGGGTGTCCCACAATAGAGTTTGCAGAAAATATTTCACAGCCCTGTAGGAACTTCAAAAATAATTTTAACAGAAACATGTAGGATTATGTTGAAATTTCAAATTGAAATAATAATAAAATATACATAATAGCGCATAAAGCTATATCGAAAAAAGTTGCAATTTTTTTTAACGGTACACCCAGTATATTTTTGCATATTCAAATTCCTAGTCGAAATCTAAGTACATTTGATATAGCATATATAGCGTATGCGAACATGTGATCAGTAGGCAACCACCAGAGCGAAATCGGGGTTAAGGGTAAACCTTCACAAGGCAACTACTTACCACAATGAGAGCGATAAAAGCCCCAGTTTGCCCAAAACTGAAAAATTATTAGAACGAACCGCTCAAAGCAGAACTGTAGAAGCTTCATATCCGAGTTCATTTCTAAATTTATTACTATTCACTCGAGATTGTTACGATTTTGTTACAGCAAAATTTATTACTACCCAGATCAACGAAATTTAAAAAAAGCTTTAAAATTTAATAGTATGAATTTGGAAAAAAAGACCATTTTCTAAATGAATCAAGAAAAGTTTTAAATATACATGTTATTTTGATCTAAAAGTTATGTTCACAGAGCGAAGAGCCTTTAGATTAATTAGAGTTTTTATTTTTCAATTTCGAAATCGAATGTTTTTTGTTGTGACTCATGGCAAAACAGTGTCGTTTCCCACAAAATTCAAAAGGGTCATCCCAACATGGCGCTTTCTGAAAAAAATGTAAATTTAAGATTCAACTAAAGTTAAAAATAGACCTTTCGCTATGAAATATTATGAACGTAATCTTTATAAATCTTTATACATATTTGCCAAAAGTACAAGTAAGAAAACAATCTTCTTTCTGGTAAAAGTTATGAAATTTTCTCACGCAATGGTTTCCGAAAGTAAAATCGAGAAACTGAATGGAATCAAAATTATAAAATGTTTTCTTGGAAATTTCGGGAATTTTAACCCTTTAAGCCTATTTTCTCAGCAATACAAAAAGGTGGTCTTTTGAAAAAAAAATTCTGTGTTAGATTTTAGATAATTCGTCCTAATAAGAGAAAAGGGTAAGTGAAAACACGAATAAAGTCAAAATGAAAATTTCTCTTTCTAATTTCGAGATATGTTTTGAGTGATTCAATCTCGCCAGAGATTACCATCGTTCCACTTGAAAGAGCATTAAAATTTCCGACACACAAATTAAAAATATAACCAAAAACATATTAAATCTATAATTATAATTAAACATACCATCGCCAGGTGATTATCCAAATTGCAAATATTAACTAAAGCAATTAAATAAAAAGTGATCCTAGCTGTATTAGTGTCTAGTCAAATATCCGATGGCGTGTGCTGCCAATGGCAGTAGTGCACAGACTTTGTAGTGAAATGTTATTAAAATTAATGCAGAACGTAAGTAAAAATTTTAATAATCTTTAATACAATAAAAAAGCTAAAAATCCATAGTCGTGCTCCTTCGTAGCTACAGTGTTCCCAAGACATTTTCGCAGTAAAAAAATTAAAGAAATATTGGGCATGAAGAAGTTTGTGCATTTGGAATTTTCACACATTTTAGTGAGTCCACGCTTTCTCCAAATTATCTAAGTTCACAGAAATTTACACTATCTACCTAATATTCAATTTACAAATTCAAAGTTTAGTGATATGGATCGATAGGTAGTTCTAAACTTGCCGCAAATTTTCTTTCTTTTCTTCCACAAATACTCCATTAAAAACAACACGATGCAAAATACAAATCCAATGAGAAACAATGCAATGGAAGTCACTATGTCATTGATCCTAGCACTCTGATAGCTGGATTGCTGGTTGCATTGAGGCAGTTTTGGAGCTATCCTTGAGTTGATATAGTGGTGAACTCCTCCTTCTTTCATTCTAATTAGACTGAGACAGTAAGGATGATACAAACATTGTAATGATTATTAATTTATAGCAATTACCATAAATTTATAACTTTTCTGTACGGGGAAATATGAGACATTGGAAAGGCGACTTTATTCTTGGCTTGAGGGGCTGGAATTTCCATTATCTCATACTTGCACTTGTAGCCGCTTATTTTCAGAAACTCCTTCCTTGCCATATGACCAGTGGCGAAAAGGCCATAGTTTCCTTTCGTCGCTTTTAGCAACCCTTCGGTAATGTTCTTGATATCATTGTGTAAATAACCTCGCAGGTATATTTGATTCAACTCTGGCTCTATCACAGTCTGAAAGCTAATTCATAATTCTGAGTCATCTTGGAGATTTTTCTTACTTACTCTTAAGAATATTTCATCTGGGCTGTTTTTAATGTACCCAATATCGTAGTCGCTTTTCAATAAATCAGATATAGTCCTAATTCGGTTCAGTTTCACTGATAGCATCGAGGTGATAAATGCGGAATACGAGTTGTAAATGATTAGGGCAAAGAACAATGAGAACAAAATTATCATGTTTCCAGAGCCGGAATTTGGTTGTATTTGAGTGCCTAAGATTGAGAATGTAGGGCAAGTAAAATTCGTTGTATGAAAGACTCGAATACCTTGCATGCTGATTACTCCAATTATCCAAAACAGAGCATCAGATATAGCGATAACGTGTGATTGCATTCCAAGACACCTAGTGAATTTCTCCATTCTTGTTGCTATGTAAAGAGCCATAACAGCTGCAAAAATCATGACAGTGACGCAGACATGGAAAAGCAGGTCTGGAGAAAAAGGAGCCATGAAGATATTTCGAGCACTATTGGATTGTTCTGGCTTTAAATAAATATTTCGTCTGCAATTTGATTGTCTCAAGTAAATTAAATTAAAAAAAATCAGCGACTTGCTCAGAAACCATAATGTCATGGGTAAAAATCACTTCGTTATATAAATCAGGGGTTTTAATCACACTATCCAATCCTATGTCTACTTCTTGGTCTATTACTGCTCCGAGAAGTCCGCTCCAGTTTCCATTTACAGCTTTCAGTCCTAGGTTAGGAAAAACGATATCTTTTTGTCTAAAATTTTCTTATTAAAAATATTTTATTTGAAACAGTAAAAAGAATTACGTAGCGTTAAGATAGGCAGTGATATAGTCAGCAATCTTATTAAGATTCTCCATATCGTTCACATCTTCAACCAAGCTTTCCTCGCTAATCGCTTTAGATTCTTTGCTGGATTCTTGTTTGCCAAATATCAAAGGAGATTGCAAGAAATCTCTTCTAGTTTCGTCAGTTTGAAATTTTTTTAGTTGATCGGTTCCAACTTCATAATTCCAATAACCTTTAAGTTCGTTTTACTTCATGCACGAAATGAAATGAGTTTGAGTTTTACCTAGAGGTATGATCACCATAGTAGTGTTGCTGTTTTTTCTTATTTTGTAAACCTGTAGCATACAAAAAGAGCTTTTGATGTTCGGTCTAGGTTCGTTACACAAGTCAGAAAACGTTACGTTAAAAGTTTGATTTTTTTTCAATGATGTATTAAAAGGCAAAATTCTTTTAACTTCCTTATCAGCCACATTCATTGGCAAAGCTTGAAACCTTTTACACCCCTCCAGAAGTCGCACTTTCTATGGCATAATATTATTATTATTATTTAATTATATTTATTAATTATATAAATTTTGTATTATATTATTATAATAACAAAATTTATAATAGTTAAAGTATCCGAACTCAGCTTACAGCATCTCTAGATGCGTTTTTTGCGATCGACACGGCTATGACCAAGTCCATGCCCATGGTCATTTCACTGTATCTCATCCTCTCCAAAACCAATTTATCCGTTTTATTGGTCAGGTCTAAATCCGGGTAAATGTTAAGCCATTTGAAATGAAGGTCATCGTCAAAGAGGTTCAACTAAAAACAACCGATTGAGAAAATTTTAACTAGGAGGTTTGTTAGGGACTTTAAGTTATTGGTTTTTTGTTTGTTGTTGTTAATTTTGGTTTTTGTTCTATATTTGTAGTTTATCCCTTAAGTTACGCCCATATACAGCGATACTTATTCTGAGAATACCATCTGGGTGCCAGACCACATGGCCCATCAGGCCAAAACTAAGGGTACGTTTTGGCTGGGGAATATGCTACTAGTCAAAGGAAGCTTTTTCGGTCGAGACTATTGCCATGATGGGCAATTTGTTGGGGCTGCAATATTCCCAAAAAAGCGACTAGTATAGATATTCCCCAAATGGCCGCGATTTATGGGATACGGCGTAGCCATAGCCCGTAAAGGTTCTTGGTGGTGGTACGCCCCTGGTTGGAATTCCTCGGGTTTAGTACTTAAGGGATGATCGAAGTAATTTTTTCTCTTTTTTTTCGTCTCTTCGTGTGGAAGCATTCTCTCTTTTCCTACTTAGACCAAAATCTTTTATTATTTGATGTAAATGCAAGTTACAGTCCATTTTATGTAAACCAAATTGGCGTTTTCGTGGTTTCATTTATCGAAGGAACCCCTTAACAAGGTTACAATACTGACCTGGTCCGAATAGCTTTCCAAGTTCATGCCTTTTGTTATAAAAGAAACAATTAAAACGGTTTTGGCTTGAGCTTTGCGACTTGAATCTCTATGAAAGTTCTTCTGAAAGGCCACGCTAAGACCATTACTGTTGAAGCAGTTGTTTAGGTAGAGTCGAATAATTTTCATATTGCATGCTATAAGAAAAAATAGAAAACGATTTCTCAAGGAATTTGATAGCAGCTTGCCCTCCCATAACATCAAATGAAGTATACGCCAAGCACACCGAGGTTATCGAAATCATAAACAAAAATGACTATTGTTTAAATATCATTCCGTTTGTTAACTAAAAACAACCATTATTACCTGAGTTTATCGAACTATCGACAATGTACAGCAAATTAATACTACGCCATGACGCATAGTCAATAATTAGCTAAATGATTTCTGTCGTCAATTTGGTAGTGCAATTTAACTTTTCGTATTTATTTAAATCCGTTAAATCGATATAAGATTTGTCCCAATAAAACTTTTGAGCTTGAAACTGGTGACCATACAACAGAAAGGCCAGAATACAGTAACTTAGTGGCGTCATACTGGTCTGAGTGTATTTGTGAAGAAAGACATTGAGGAATGCCCTTTAAATAGAGTGAGTCATTAAGTGGAAAGAGAAAAGTTTCCCTTGTAGGGAGGGAAATTTTTTCCCTCCACTGAATTGAATGAATAACAATATTTCAAAACATGCACATCTCTACTAAAATACCAAAGGAATTCAGCATTAATGACACATTAGATCCATGTTCAATTAATGACCGGTAATTATATTTCAATATACCTATGTAAATACGTGCAGGTGGGTATATATAATTTTGTTCCAAACCTGACTGGGAAATATCAGCTGAATTTAGGAAATATAATCAAGTTTGTTTTTGATTTTCCTTTCCACGTCGTAATTAATCCGACAGACATTAAATGACATTACCGTTAATGAATTAATTTTGTTAATGGCATTTTCAGAGAAATCTTACCATCTCCCAACATTAAATAATAATGTGGGCCGAAGTAAAATGTTCAAAATTGTTTTAAATATAAGACAAAAAAATCTCAAGTCTTGAAAACGCCCTTCCGTATAATTCCTATATTACACGATTTCACATAAAATTTTTGAAAAACTTCAATGTGATGTTATTGGGTTTTTGGGACGAAAAAAAACACGACTCAAAGATAACACAAGCGGATAATTGAAAATTCATTTTTGTTTAAAAATACATGATTGAATCAAATTCCCATTTTCACAGATTTTCACATCACTCTCACTCACAATCTCATTTATAAGCATTTTAGGAAGTTCATCTTATATCCCCATATTTCGTCTTCTTTATATTCAAGCCATTGATAAGAACACCTCTTGATAATACACAATTTTAATAAAAACGGTAAAAAAACAATAAGCCAAAATAATAGAATTACAAAAAGGTCGAAAGCTCGTTTGGGAGAGGAATTAATCGATTCAATAGTCATTAAATTCATTGCTGTTGTTTAGGAAAATTATTTTCATGAAATCTGAATATCCGTACAGACCTACAATGTTTTATTGTAGCTTTTTAAAAGCAACCTGAATTTCCCAATAGTTTAAATTGACCCAGCCTGGTCTGATTTACTGATTCTCTGAATAGGTAATCAAGAATTCAATAAAAAGGAAACTTTCTCGATTTCGAGGAAGTTTTCTTTCACCGATCAATAATTCGGATCATGTTTTATTGCATAAACATACATCAATCCGAGTCGCAAAGTTCGTAGAAGTTGATCAGTTTCAGTAGAAGCAAATCAAATAATTTTTATTCAAAAACGATAAAATCAAACTAATGCAAATTAAATTAGAGAAAGATAGACATGTGAAATATAATATAAAAGAAAGAAAATTTCACTAAGATGCAGCGCTTAACGATATAATCAGCCGTGAAATTAGTCAAAACAGAAGTCAACAAAGTCGTCAAAATACTATAATAAGGCTATTGAAGAAACATTTTAAAGATCTTAACCTTAGGAATGTAATTAGTAAGTAATTTGAACACGAATGTCTGCATTTTTTGGTTAGGGTTGCGGTTGTTTTAAATAACTACAATCAAACAGGTATTCATGCCAGCTGGTACGTGCGAATAAATGATGAGAACATGAGCTCATAACGAATTTTCATAGAAGTATGAAAGCTTGTAAATCTTTCATATGTTTCAAAAAACTTTTCAGTAGAATAGATATTTAATTAAAATGAGATGAAATTAGATAAATCAACTTAAGACAGTAAAGTGAACCTAAGAACGACGCTCACTAACAACATCAAGAGATAACATTCGTGCCATTTGTCTATCCTTCTTACTCATGTCCTTTAATTTTCTACTTAAAGGCTCACTTAACATTCAATTAAGATGATGAATTGATCTGAACAATAAGGGTCTCAAATCGAACTTTAATCAGAAAACTTCAATTTTAAATATGTTTCTTTTTTACCCCATTTCAGACTTTCAAAATGATTCTACCTCAGTGGCAATCGACTGAAGCCATCTACGAAGCAGAACTGCGATTAAATCTGAAAGGCGATACTAAAGATCACCTAAAATTAGATGAAACAATTCAACTGCCACCCGCAAACAACTATGAAAATTCACAAGCAATTCAAAAGAAAGGGAGATACAAATGTTTCCTAGGAGAATTTGAGACCAAAATCTACTGGGGGAACCTCATAGGAATATTAGTTTTACATCTACTAACGCTTCACGCTCTAATAACGTTTAACTACATAAAAGACTTTTGGCTTTTCTGTTATGGTAATATTTTTATTTTTATAATTTTTGTTTTATGAATTTTAATTTTTTCCATTTCATAACAGTTTTACTTATCGGTGAAATTGGGGCTTTTGGAATCACCGCTGGGGCCCACAGGTATTGGACCCACAAATGCTTCAAAGCAACTCTTCCCTTGAAAGTCATCCTTCTTTTTTGTTACTCGGTAGCTGGACAAGTAAGTAATCATTGCTAAATTTACCGGAAAATTATGCCTAAAATACTTCCTAAGAACACATTACTTGAATGGGTAAAAGATCATAGAGTGCATCACAAGTTCAGCGAAACAGAGGCTGATCCCCATAACTCAAATCGAGGATTCCTGTTTGCACATGTTGGTTGGCTTTGCATGAAAAAGCACCCAGAAGTGATACGCAAGGGGAAAATGATTGATGTTAGTGATATATGCGGTGATCCATTGGTGGCATTTCACATCAGGTAGATGGGATTGAAATTTGAAAATTTGGGATTGACTTGTAAATTCCAGACATTGGGCATGGTTTAAATTAATATTTTGCTTCATCTTACCCATCATAATACCCCCTGTATTCTTCGCCCAGCCGTGGCTACTCACCACGCATATAAACATAGCAAGATATTGCCTAAGTCTTAATTTTACATGGGCGGTTAACAGCTTTGCCCATTTTTACGGTAATAAGCCCTATAACAAGTAAGTGTCAGACTTTCGCAAGATTATTTAACTCTATTCAAAAATATCCGCAGGCACATTCAACCAACCGAAAATAAACTGGTTTCATGGGTCTCATTCGGTGAAGGATGGCACAACTACCATCACTCATTTCCTTGGGATTACAGAGCAGCTGAAATAGGCCGTCGTCCCAATTTCACCACCTTTTGGTTGGATCTTTTCGCCAAGCTGGGTTGGGCTTACGAGTTGAAGACTACATCTTCAGAAATTATTGACAATATGGTTAAGGACAAAGGAGATGGTTCACACATACTCTCACAATATTAGAATAAGTGGGTATATCGTTTCAAGGTGAAGTTAACATCGTACAACATATTTAGAGGTGTGGATTTAACTGGTTAAAGTGAAGAACAGTTTCGTGTTATGTCGCTAATTGCTTCTAAATCGATTTAGAATGGGTTATAATCAAAGGTTCTTATCGTATAAGAAAGAACATTATTTAACTGATGATAACTATTCCCTGTGGTTTAAAAATAGAACGTTGATTACAGAACAATACTCTCGAATATCGAAAAACAAGCCCTCTTCTCTATTTGTTGTCTTAGGAGCTTATTACTTTTCAGATATAACTACCAGTTTTGGTATTTCTTAAAATTCAAGGGTATGCGATTTAAAATTAAAAAAAAAACTTAAATGGAAAAAAGTATCAGAATTACCAAAGATAATTAGGATGAGAAAGAAAGAAAGATGAAGTTAAAAACATCTGAGAAGGTCGACATTTACTAATAGATGTAGATGTCTGGAAATCCATAAAATGTTAAAACCAGAAATTATCCGATGTACAGCAATTGGAGCTTATGAGCCCAAAATTCATTGCTACTTCCCAAATAGAAACTTCTTAACATCAATAAGTATACGCGTTCAATAATATGTATGAAGGGTTATTCACCCAATAGGGTCCTTAAAAGTTTACTAGAATCTAAAAGTGATAGGAATATGAAAATTTTGAATTAAGTTAACTTCGACATATACTACTTTTTAAAAATATTTATTTTTGATTTATTATCGAGATACCCGTAGTAACGTTCAAAAGCAAACGCGTATCCATAAGGCCACAAATTCGTGTCAGAAAAAATATTACTTCATTTACGTTCAAGTTCTCATTTGTCACCATTGCGCGATCAAATCATATTTAGGGCCTCTTACCTCGCATCATATCTTTGTTCATTACATGAGCTTAGACACAATGTAAAACTAACTATTTAGTAGATCTACTTATTTATCTATTATAAATCCTATCTAGAAACTGAGATCTGACTGCAGTTGGCACGTCTACTCTATCTTTTCTATCCATCTATAGGCATTTATCAGAGAAATATGGTTATATATATATATATATTACGAAGCATTTAATACTGGTTTTTGGTCATATAGATCAAAACAAATAATGGTGACAAATGGGTCTTTAATCAAATGCAATTAGACTTTTTTTTACATTTTTAAAGTCCGATACTAAATGGTTTGTTTTTCCTCACATTTTAAAATGTCCACTTAAAAATCGCAATTATCGAACAATTTCAACGGGAATTATCTGACGCGTACCAATATTTGTCCGCTAATTATCGATAAGCGCCCGGCACGCGTCAATAGAATTCATCAATGTAAAGTAAAAATTAAACTAATTATTGTTTCGATTTCAATTCGTTTGCAAATATTCCCCATCGACACTAATCCAGCAAAGGCCTTCCATCTTCAATAAATGTTACACGTATTGGTCAATTTGGCTATAAAGGTTGCAAAACAACCCCGATAATGGATCATCGTTTACCTCCCAAGAGGTAATCCGGGAATAATACCGCAGAACAACAGGGTGTGTCGACTCCAGTGAGCCAATAAAATGTAAATCTGAGTTGTTTCTTGCATGTCAATAAATCTTCCTCAGATTCCGGAAAACAAAGAAAGTGCAAAAGGGAACAACACCTTAAATTTAAATGCAAACCCCCGCAGGGAAATCCAGATTATGCAAATTATTCTGTTAAACTCGCAATGTATTCCCAATTTTAGCCTGATCTCGTATTCTCGCTTTTTCATTACATTTTTTTCGCCTTGTTTGGAAGACGTGTTCTCATGCATGATTGAACTTCTATCACATAAATTTGCATAATCGTGGTATAAGGTAGATATTATTTCGAAGTTGTTTAGCTATTTTCCTTATGCCACAAACAACAACCCCAAAGCCAACAAACCAACTTGAAAACACTTTAGGAGTTTATCTAAATAATTTCCATAATCTTGATATAACGACGGAGGCCCGCCCCGTAAATTTACGGAGTTGTTTCCCTTTGGAAGGGCATTCTTTGTTGCCTACAAAGCTGGGCAGATTTATTATACGCCACCATTAAATAGCACAGATTTATTCTTTACCACTCTTCTCAGACATTTTCACAACAATTTATAAAATATAAAAGGTGATAGATTTTGCTTTGAGTATGCACACACAAATCATTACTCCTGGGTGGACTGCTGCCTGGGAGACAGCCTGTACCAACTTGGCTCTAAGCGGGCGGGTAACTTTAAATAAGCCTGGACAGATTCTAGTTAAGTGACATAATCTCCTAAAGTTTCTTGCAGCAAACAAACTTAGCTACAGAAACAGCTAAACGCGTCTAGATACACACAAACTTGGGAACTGCATCATTTCAAATTCAAGTGGGTTTAATTTATGTGAAGGGTAGCGAGGGTGCTTCGGTAATGGTTGAATTTAGCTCCATATTTCGATTACGATTGCAACACAAATTTGTCAAGGATCTAACTTTCATTTAACTAAAACCATCTATGGGATATGCAGCATATGGCTGAATTCTATATATTATACGACAACACAATAATGTTTTTTGCCTCAACGAAAACCGGATGATAACTGAATATGGTTCCACCCTAAAGCTTTTTTGAAGCTCTTTCGTATAAAAATTTGAAATTTTAACCACCTATACAGGACCAGATTACGAATATTTTTGAATGATTTTTAATATTTTGTCACTTTTGGTTTGACCAAAAATGGATCTAATTTTTGAGTTCTAAATAAGAAGCCCTAAATGACCTTTTGAGATTCAGCAAATCACGATAGTACGACGTTGGACATTTTCCGAACAATTAATTTTTTTCTATTCAAAAATGAAAAATTACGAAGCAGTTATCTTCGTAAATTGCATTTAATTTCGATTTTAACTGCGAAAAAAAAAACTAATACTGAATATCGTTATTTCCAGTAATTATTTTCAGTAGTTATTTCCAATCAAACCCTCTAAATTGCATTTTTTCCTAACAAAATTTTATTATACATAAAGGTCCACAAGTTTATATTATTTGCCGATAACTTGGCAATGCATCCTCAAACACGTCTGCAGGCTATCAGGAATGCCCAACAATAAATTGGATGCATACTTTTCAGTTACTACTTTCCATGATTCTAAAACAGCCGCCAGTAATTGAATTTTAGTACGAGGCGCTTTTCAGTCGACCTCAATTTTCATTAGTTTTCTATCGGACTTACGCTCGAAGGAAAAAAAGAAATAAATATTTATCTTAAAATGCTTTCCGGCGTTTTGACACATTTTACCATGACAACACTGCCTTTGGTGACACAAATTAAGTTACCTTACTGTCAACCGAAGTCATCTATGATAAACTTTCACTTAGAAAACTGAATACCGAAAAAGTGCGAAAATAAAAAAAAAATTAACTAAAAATCAGGATTGGCGACACTTTCTTTCTATATATGAACACATATGCTTGCGATACTGCACCCACTATACCTGTCAAAATAATCGGTAGAACGACTTAGGCCCTAACAGACAACACAATTGTACGGTTCTATAAATAGAAACTAACATCAAATGCTATCAAAAACCTGCCTGAATTCTCATCAAACGTCACGCAACTGAACCAAAAAAACACGTAAATACTTAAGAACAACCGATAAAAAAAAACTTAAATTCACTGAACAAGTTTGAAATGAGCAAATAAAAATGACTAAAGGGACAAAACACTTTCGATCACTGGCGCATAACGATAAAGGAACCAGTACAAAAGCTGTAACAAAATATACAAATTCCTCTGTATATCACTATTAGACCACGAACACACACTGAAGAAAAATTACAACGGAAAAAACGAAATAATACATACAAATAACAGAACAAGTTACATTAAGACTGATTACAAAGATTAAGCTCCCAACCAACTTTTATACAAAGACACACACGTGACAAGAATGACTGAAAGACTGCAGCAAATTCAAGCAAGATAGAAAGAGAATCCTCACAACTGGACCATTGTGAACCTCCCTTGCCTTACAAGACAAATTAGACAATCCCGCTTTTTTAACTTTCAGTCACTTTATTGGAGCATTTCCAAAATTTTTTTGTTTTTCTTTTCTTTCCATTTTATGAAGGATTATTTCTGCATAGATGTAAAACTTTATGTATAAGAATTTTCTCCACCGATAATTCAATCGAATCGTTGAGCGTCGTGGAGAGTCGATACGTAGTGTCTTTTCTAGAGATAGAGGCATTATAAGTAAACAATAGCGATATAGCATAGCGATATGGCGAAAAGAAGAAAATTTTAACTGAGGTACGTAGGTATCTACAATCTACGTGTAAATCCAATGGACCGGTGGAATCAGAAATGGCAGAAAATCATGCGAGGTTTCCTTGCCAAGAAAAATAAATCTCGTTGGCAGAAAGTCCTCAATCAAGCCTTGTTTGTACTATGAATTCGAAGAAAAACAGAAACACGTCAAACTGCAAGCATTGCCCTGTTAGGCCATGCTTTCACCATATAAATCGATCATTATTCAAGGCACATGGCCGAAGTTAAACAGATTAGCGGGATGCCTAGGGATGCGGAGTACGAGACCTTCTTCAGGTTTATAAGCAAAGTTCAATTCCGAAAAGTAAAAGAACCGTATATAACAATAGTAATGTTTACCCAAAGAAGACACCACGTAACCTTTGCGTAATTTTGTTTGTCTTTTTCAACCATAATGGAAACATAATTACTACGAAAAATTTACTAACAAAAAGAAACGCAACTGAATTTAATAACTTTTTGAATACAATTGTTGAGATAATTTAGCATCTGTTTGTTGATAACCTCATACAAAAAGCGACTTGTTAAGGTCATTCCCTTGATACCCGAATTGTGGGTGTTTTTTCACTAACTAAACGAGATGTCCCTCTTCATTTTCCTTTTATTTTTTCATTATTATTCTTTCCAACATTTTCATTATTCATCTAATTGAATATAATATCAACGGTATTCGTATATATGTGGAATTACACTAAGTAATATAACGTCTGAACTGGTTAAACCAATAACGCATTTTCGAGAACAGAGGCAAGATTGATGGGACGTCCGCTGCTGTATTGGACTTAACATTGGACAATGGACTTAATTGGAGCAAACAGGATTTGGAACATATCAACATGTTAAGTATTAAAACTGACCGTACCTTCCTTTGTAATAAGGGAACTGACCACCTATCATGGGAAAAAGTCCTATTTAAGCTATATAGTAATGCAATAAACTACATTAGAGGGTAATATTATGTGGAAACTGTCTCACTATATTATATAGGATGTGTTTAAAAGTGAGTTTAGAAATTTAAGAGAGTGTTCTTGAATGCGTTTCAAGTGGAAAATATCTAACAAACAAATGTTCGGAAATGCTGCATTTTCAAAATACATGGGGTTAAAATATACAAAAAAAACGTTGTCCCTAAATATTTCCAATATGGCTCTAATTGGTTTTTTTACTGATATAAAAAATAATATAAGTATTAATTTTTACTGTTCTCTGTTCACTCACTGATGAAATGGCAGCTTAAGTGGCAGGGCACAAGATTTCGTTATAAGTAATGGTAGTCATTTTTAACAATTTTTATAATATTTAATTAAGTTTTTTTCTCGATTCTATTTGAAACAAAAAATACAAAAATCGGTCTTAACTAACGGCAACCTCAACATCGTCTATTTCGAGTGTAAATAGAACAATAAAGATCCCGAACGCACGCCACTGTCGCATTGAAGAAATCTGAGTACATGTTAATATGGGACTTTTTTAATGCACATTCGCATGCTGAAATTCAAAAATACTATTTCAGACATATTGGAAATAGTCAAGGAAAACGTTTTGTTTTTCGTATATCTTAACACCCTGTATCATGAAAACGAAACATTTGTGTACATTTGTTTATTAGACATCTTCTATTTGAAGTCCATCCAGGCTTACGCCCTTAAATTTTCTAGACTTAATTGGAAACACCGTGTATATCCCCGTACAAGGTGAATCTTAATTAAGAGTTTTTTGGTTTAATACATCGACATCAGGAAACTAAACGAAATTTTTTCGAAACACTTTTTTGAAATCTCAAAAACAACCTAAAGGTGGATGTATGCAAAAAAGTAAAAAAGCACGAGAATTTTTAAATAACCAATTTTCTAACAAGTGGATAGGTGGTAACGGACCAATAAGATAGTGGGGAAGATCACCAAACTTAAATCACGTGATTTTTTTCTGGGTGGTTATATGAAAAGTTTGGTGTTTGCAAGTGAAATTTACACAGAGGTAAGAATTAGTTGAACGAACAGAAAACGCCGCAGAAAGAATCCAATGAAAAAGATGTCTTCCCACAGGATGTTTTACAGAGTTGTAGAAAAGACTAACGAGAATTAGAGCAGATGAACCAATAAGGGACAAATTTAAACATCTTTTGTAGCAATCCCGGAGAGAATAATATTATAATTAAAACTCTTCATGTTTGCTATAAGTTTCGTACACGCATATTTCAGTTGTTTTTGAGATTTCGAAAAAATGTTACGTAAAGATTTTGCTCAGTTTTTCGAGATCTATTTCGTGTTAAAAGGAACACCTCCACTTAAGATTCATCCTGTATATCCTATCATATGTATACACCAAAGTTGTAAACGACATCATTATGAAGCCAAGATGAAATACTGAAGCCGATAGCATTGAGCGATCTAGGACATGATGGTCACGTCAGATCAAAAGCATTTCAAGGTTTAAGGAATGACACTAAGACGTGAGGTCATATTTATTTCATGGTTTTGGTGTATAAACGATTTTTTTCCGTTTTTAAATGAGAAAAAAGATACAGTAAATTTACCTAAATTAAGCATACATTAAATTCGAAACACAAAAAAACCACTCATTCTTAATCGTAACATCAACGTTTGATTTGACGTTCGCTGCCATGGCAATCACAATTAATGCAAAAATGGAAATAAATGACAATATTGCAGCCGATTAGTTCGCTAGGTAAATAATGAGCCATACACATGTTATTAGCTCATTATTTAACTATTTAAAAAAAAGGCGAGGAAAGGTAATTTGCAATCATTCAACGCACGTAATAATAGTGTGTTTTAGAGGTAATAGTGGAAAAATATTTAGGTTGTAAGAAAGGGTTCTACAAGCGACTGCAGAGGTGAATTATCGGGAGCATTGCAGATGATGAATATCTTAGTTTATAAATCAACAGCAATCTGTAAAGATAAAGAATATTTAATGTACGTATAACTGGGATGTACATTGTTACGACACGAGGTCGGTGTAAATACAAGTATAATGTGAGTAAACGTTGTAAAATTAGATGTAAGAGGTCTTATTGGAAATAAGTTGAAAATCGTAATGAACTATTTCCTGCCCAAACATCATAGCATAGCAGCATAGCTGAAGCATGAATATGTGAAGCTATGCTGTATATTGTGAAGCAGTAAATTCGACATCAATATTATCATGTCATGTTACCTACACAAGGAGCAAATGATTGGATTAAATATTAAAACATCGTAATCGATATTCTTTTGTTTATATTATATCCGTCAGATGTTCTTGAACCAAGAACGTAAATTTACAAAAAAATCAAGTAACTTGTTACTCACGTCACAAAATGTATCGATTAAGAGTCGCCTTACGTAAAATGACAAGTCATATAAAGTTAATATGCTAAAAAAGAATAAAAACATATTTGTATGTCTAAAAAAACCTTTTTTTTTGCACAGTTGCCGCTTAATGTGTTGAAGGTTTAGTTTCATTTGGAGCTTTAACCGTTGTGTTCTTAGTTCATTAATTTTGACGGTAAAAATTTGTGCTTTTAAGAACAAAAATAGCACTTTTGGTTATTTATCGTCGATGTTGTTATTATTATTGTTGATATAATACCCAATTTCTCAATCGGCGTGAAGAGCCTGTAGCGTCCCTTGTCGACTATTTCGAAAGAGAATTGGAAAATAATGGGCCGTTGTTGCCACTAAATTCAGTTAGAGAGGTAAATTGAATTTTGATATGTTGGAATTGAGAATTATAAACTTTTGTTGTTACTCTGATAAATACTGCAAAATACTGATAGCGTTGCGCCAAAACCTGACAAATTCCTGCTACATATTAATTTTGGTAGCATCACTGCTGATATGAAACCTGTGACGTGCATAAAATTTAACACATTTGAGCCATAAACACATATCGTCCAAATTGAAATCAAGCGTCCAATTGCATCAAATAATTCTTGTGTCTTGTTGAATAGTTAGATAGATGCCAATATGGCATAATTACGGTAAGAAAATGCTTAAATAAATAGGCACCACTTTGGTTGATCTTTTACTACCCAATTTGTTTTATAAATTATAATAAAAATGTCGGCTTCATTTGAAAACCCCTTCAAACTTCTTAAACTAAGCGTATAACGGTACGCTGACAGTTATTATGACACGGCAAATTTCCTTTTATACATACAGAATGTCCCAGGGAAAAGCGTCCATCCAGAACATTTTTTTTAATGTCAAAAAACGCCAAAACGCGTCTACTTTAATAGGAACAAGGAAAATTTGTTTTCGAAATGGCATCCCTTTACCTTTGGGATCACCCCTTTGAAATGTTCATATCACAAGAGGGGTCGTGTTATACCTCGTTTGAGAGGCAATTTTGTTCTCAACACGATCAAGCTTTAATATTTTATTTTTGTACGTCAGTCTTGTAGAAATTAAACAAAAACTAAATAACTAGATTTTAACCGTGAATGTTGTTGTAATAATTCCTGAAGGTGTAAAGTGAGACTTAAAACGCCTCAACGTTCCAAATCTACCAACGAAACTCGCATTTTTAACTTTCCATTTAAAATTGATAAACCCTAATTTTTTGGAAAGACAGTTTATTGATGTTTTCTTCTGCATTTAGTGATTTTAATGCTTCGTCGCAAAACATGACTTTGCAGTTCGTTCAATTTTTAATTTGATTAACATGGTTTACATGTTACCAGAGAGAATCGAGATTGTGAGTCTGTGTCATGAAAAAAATTGCTAGAACGACAGTTAATGTCTTCAATATAAATTATTCTGAGAAAGTATGCCGCCCTTATGCATTTGAGTTGTCAATAAAATTCAATGAGACTGGTTCCGTCCAAACTAAATAACACAAAGTTGACCGACCAGCGAGAGGTGATAAAGTCCAAATTGCGGTTCTGAGATATGTTCAGATGGACAACGGAACGTCTGTACGAAAGACTGCTGATTAATCCAGCGTTTCAAAAGGTACTGTTCATAGAATTTTAAAAAGAAGTAAAATTCCATCCTTACGTCATAAAACTGGTACAAGAATTTAATGAAGATTATTTCGACCGCTGATTAGAATTCTGTGAATCCTTTACTGACATGTTACATTTAAACAGACATTTGTTGTCTAACACATCATTTTGTGATGAATGTTCGTTCTATTTAAATAGTGAACTTAACAGACATAAGTGTCGTTACTAGAATAACTTTTATTCTTATTTGTTTCGAGAAACCCATACTCAACAACCACAAATATTGCACATTTAAACGGGGATTTTGGGTAATAAGTTTGTTAGACCATTTTTCATTCCCGGATACTTAAATGGAAGAAATTTTCTACAATTTCTACAAGATGCCATACCAACAAGTATAACTGAAATATTTGAACAAGATACCCGCCTCTCAGAACGAAGACCAGTTTTTCCACAGGATGGAGGGCCTCCACACTACATTGCCGCTGTCTCTCAATTTCTAAATGAAGAATCGCCTGAAAGATGGACTGGCAGAAGAGGTCCAGTAGAGTGGATCGCGAGATCCTCTGACTTTAGTTCCCTGGATTTTTTCTTACGGAGACATTTGAAGACCAAAATCTTTGACACATAATCTGAGTCCCTCAGGGAATCACGTGCCTGAATCGTCGAAGAGTGCACGTCAACAACACCAGAAATGTTAGGCAATGCGCGACGACATTTTGAGGATCAGCTGGATGTGTGCATGGAAGTTAATAGAGGTCAGTTTCAACAGTTCTTACGACAAAAAAAAGTATATCAGTAAAAATGGTTGAAATCAAGTTATTTGGATTTTGTTTCATTTCTACAAAATCGACGCACAAAAATAAAAAATTAAAACTTAACTATGAAGAGAATAAAATTATCTTTGAAACGAAATATAACACAGCCCCTCTTTCAATTTAAAAATTTCAAAGGGCTGGGTCCAGGGGTAAAGGAGTGATATTTTGAATACAACTTTTTTACCAAGTGATGTCATCTCCCTATAAAAATTGACGTGTTTTTTTAACAAACAACGAAAAGATATTCGGGATGCATAGTTTTCCTAAGAGACCTTGCATGGAGAAACTGTAATTACTGGCCCGGACCTCCTATTTCCCAGAATTTGGCATAAGTTGCACAGTTCGCACTCTCTTCAACTTCCCTCCTTTCACTTTCAAACATTTGTCGTGCTCCCTTGCTTCGTTATTTGGAAGCTATGATGGCATTCGAGGCAAAATTATATATAAAGTTTTAGGAAAAAAATCATTGTCATAAGCAAACATGGGAAGCATTAGTGCTCAAATTGTAGTCTTGTCAAGTTCGAGTTTCAGTTGTCCCATTTGGTCTCCAATTTTTCCATTCGTTCTAACAATATAAGAGTCGGACCCCAGAGTACTTCCATTCCAGAAGCACAAACCGTATTACAGTCAATCAACTCCAAATATTCTCATTTGTTGGAAATTTGGAAAGAAAAGACAGGTTGGAATAAGATGTCCAATTTGAAAATTCTAAGAGCTAGCCGGAATCCGATAGGGAACGAGAAATTTCGCCAGCATGTCCAAATCAACTAAATTTTGAGGTGAAAATTCGCATAAAGTTGAGGACCGGATTGACGAAGCAACTTGAAAATAATAAGCTGTATCCAGCATTTATCTCTCTTTTCCAGGTGATACGCACACGATGGACTAATTCCATTCCAGACGATAGCAGGCTATGAAGCGATAATAACCCAGATTAACTTGAAGTGTCTTATAATCTTTGCGCCGAGCTTAGTGTAACTTTGCAGGGTTCAAGGTGATAATGCCCACCCTTTGTAATTACGGCACTGGCGTATTGTTCAAAGACAACCGCAATATATCATGCCGGAGATTTCGGCACTGAACTCGGTTTTAAACGCATTATTATTCAGGGTTATTATCTCGCAGTCTCAGTCTATAAAATTAGTTTCGAGCCGAACGACATTTTTCATTAAGACGTCGGTTCAATGTTCTCAGGGTAGAGTTGGAAGTAGGTAACGGTAATTACATCGTTTGAGGCTGAAACTATACGGAAGAGACAGGACTTCTTGAATCTAATCGAAAACGAAATTGAGTTGTAATGACGAAATTTATGTGGGGAATAGTCGACTTCCGGAGGGTTCTTTCCGTTAGTGAGAACGATATAAAAACCACTAAGTTTACTGGAGATAATTTTTCTGCACGGGGTAAAAATGAGAATATCGTTTCGCACAGTTACCTTACGTTGCATAATATTACCCACGAAAAAGCGGTAGATTTAAGTGAGAACGAAATCAATTTGAGAATGGATATGGCTGCAATGTTAATGAATTGCAAATGTTGCCCGAGGTCTAAAATAAATCTTACTAGTTTTCCAGAAAATAAGGGGAGTGCAGAGCAGAGCAACTACTTAAAGCCAAGCGCCTGCAGTGATATCAAAATTATGGAAATTATTTACTTAAGCCCGCAATGTGTTTCCAAGTTCGGCTTAATGAGCCCGACTTGGTGTGCTCCATTTCTGAATCCAGCCAGCAAATTTCCTATTGTCTTTGTGCGGCACTTGCAAATTAATTTTGAGGAATTGTTAATTGAAAATATAGCCGAGTATCTCGACAAATGTCGCGGCTATAGAAAAATTTTAGCCCAGCGGTAACGATGCAATTACCCTAGGAAACCGGGCAATTAAGTGGCTCACTAAATTATGGTAAATGGCCAATAGAAGAACTCACCCCCGCAGGAGCCACGCTAATGACTTCTAAACACTCGGAGGGGAAACAAGATGCAAATTTATGATAATTTTGAGGAAAAACAAATCGGCACTTTTTGCATTTCGCCTCGGCTTGATTATTCGGGATGAAATCCGAAAGAGCGATGTTCTCTGTCACATGTAAAATGAATTTTATACGAGGGAAATATTTTTCGCTCCAAGACAAATGATCAGGATTGGCGGTAATTTGGGGGAGTGTCTGCGGCAAAATGAAATGTCGGATGATATGTATCCATGAATCAGACAACCACCGTAATTCTTATATCGCGAAAAATTGTAGACTTCCCAACGATCAAGCCTGGTTCATACAGATTTGCAACACATTAAATAGTAAATAACGTTCATACACTGGGGGTCCCGCGAATATTGATTTCTGTCCGCATCTTGAAACCTGTTACTAAGAAAAAGTGTAAATTTAGGTATCATGTCAAAGTGAAGGTGATTTATTGATTAAAAATATTTTATTTATAAAAACATCACTTGCGGTTACACCGAAAATGAATGCCAACTCGCCTATTTTAAATGGAACACCTTGCTTACTATATCAAATTTCGATGCTATGAAATACTATGAACATTTTTCATCTGCAATATTCTATACCCATGTTTCACGGTTTCCGAGATATTTAGAATTTTACAAAAAAAAATGACAGTTACAGGCATTCATGTATTTTGTAATCATTCGTAAATGGCTGAGAATTTTTCAATGAAATTTTACGCTGTTGTACAAAACCTTTAACGCCCTTGGATCAGTGAGTTAAATCATGCCTTTTTATACAAGGTGATCAAAAAGGTATCCCAAAATTAGCATTTAACAATTGTAAAAAAACTCTTATTTTTTAAATAAGAACCTTCCCTATTCTTTCAACGAATACATATTTAACATCAACAATAAGTACTTCTTCCAATTCATTTGTTTGTATCTGAACCTAATAATTTTAATTTAGTTGCAAACACACACTTTTCAATATTTAGCACTCTACTTTAAGTATGACGACATCCGCAAATTATATAAACGAAGATTTTGCCAATATGCTTATCATTTATGTTGAAATTAACAAAGTATTAACCAGAACATGTTATAAATTTTAGTCAATATTCATAACAAAAAAACAAAACCACGCCGAAAGGTCCTCAAACACATAATAGATAATTTTAAAACTAGCGGACCTCTCAAAACATTTTACAAAAGAAACAAACCTATTGTCGATGACAAAATATTTGAAAGAGCAATTTATGAATCATTAGGAAAAACATTAATGACTGCAACTGTCATTTTTTTGGAAAATTCAAAATATTTCGAAAACTGTAAAATTTAGGTATAGATCATTACACTCGAAAAATATTCTAAATGTTCCGCATAATCGACATCTGAAAGAACAGACAGAATGTTCCATTTAAAATAGGCAAGTTGACATTGATTTCCGGTATAACCGAAAGTGGTGTTTTCATGCAAATATTTTTAATCGATAGATCACCTCCACTTTAGTATAACACCCAAATTTCAACTTCTTTATAGTCATAGTGTTCAAGATTCGGATAGAGGCTTATATTCGTGAGACACCCTATATGTACATGGTGCAGTTTACAAAATAGGGACCATTAAAGCCACGCTACCGAATCGTTAAGGGAATTGCGCAATCTTAAAAAAAATTGTTAATCATTCGTAAGTTTCTTATCTATAGTCAATGAAAACTGAGAGTTATTAGTGCAGGTTTTGCCACATAATTGACTTGAGGTACAACACAATAGCAAATATAATTTCTTACATTAAAACAATAACCCGAGCTCAGAAGTTAACGTAACATGTAATCTGAGAAGAAAGGAAGTTGCCTTTCTGTCTCAGATCTCATTTGCAGAAACGAGAAAAGGTAGAAAGAGAGTTTAAATATCAAGGGATATTCTCATGTGGCTTAAACTAAATTAAAGAAGAGCTTATGAAAATGTCCTTCTACTACTACGATTATTGGGCAATTCAGCACCCTAAGGCAATGACTGGTTTTATAGAGATAACATAAAGTCCTGACAAGGGAGATTTTATTGGGGGACGTTGGACGATTCAAAGATAAAGCAAAATATACTGAAAAAAATTCAGTTTTGTGGCATTTCAAGAGGTGTATCAACGTCCTATGTGGCTCATGTATAAGGTCGTTTAAACTCGACACCCCACCCATTTTATATGAAAACAAATGCCCTTAGTAAATTAATTTTTTCACCACATTAAAAAAGATGACGTAGGCTAAAATAAATTCTATAAAAATTAAGATATGAAAAGCGGTACTGGGCGTCGCGACGCCCACGCTGTTTTTTTTTTTAAACGCACTTTTTTTCAAAAATGAGAACATCGATACATCGCTAAATAAGTTTTTTATATTTAAAAGGTACAGGAGAAACAAATATACAGGGAGTTCCAAAATGAGGGGATCAACGCTTAACTACATATTCCTTGATCAAATATATATATATATATGAATTCATGGTGATATATTTCTATACAAAATTGTCTCCTTCTGGAGATATAGCTTCTCAAAACTAACTCTTTTTTTATTTTCCAGATAGATCCAAAAAGGGCTATATGGATTGCAACGAAATTTGGTGTACCTGACTGCTTCCCGGAGCACATTCAATTGACCTTTCGACGGGTTATTATTCTAAAAACATCAGGGTCTATTGCTAGAAGGTCAAATCTTGAATACACTAGAACTTTTTTATTCGATCATGAAGACGGTTAGTTTTTTTTTTAATGAAATTCCCAGGCCCGTATGCAACTTTTTTTTATCTCTTATTAAATTTTGATTTGAAGGCTCGATTAGAAGAAAACAAAGGTAATATTTTATTTCGATTTCAGGAAAATAAGCTGCAAGCAACGTGACGTCATTATTGTGTAATTGACAAGAACGTCGTCATCAGTTCAGGTCATTGTTGACAGTGTCAGTGAACGCACAGCCTTCACAAGCAAACAAAAGCATACATTTCAATAAACAATTAATTTGATTAATTGACTAATAATTTAATAATATTTTTCGTTTGCTAATTTTAATGATTTTGACTGACTGATAAATAAATAAAAATAATAGACAAGTGAATGTTTTTTTTTGCAATTAATAATAATATTATTACTATGTTACCTAGGATGTTAATATTTGTTTCTCCTGTAGTTTTTAAATAATTACAAATGTAAAAAAACTTGTTGTACAAAACTTACTTAGAATGTATCGATGTTCATATGTTTGAAAAAAAGGCAAATTTTTGAAAAAAAAAACACTATGTCGGCATTTATTTTAGCTTACGCTCTCTTATTCAGTATAGTGAAAAAATTACTTTGCCAAGCTCATCTGTTTTCGTATAATTAGGTTGCGCGTCCAGGTTAGTTCAGGTTAGGATCCTGTACGGGGGTCGTACGACTTACGAAACTTGCTGACTTTATCAAAGAACACCATTCCGGTGACAAAATAATGTTTTAACCAAAGTTTGTCTCTTACTGTCAGGCAAGAGAAATCCAAAATTGGCTCAGACACGATAACATTGCTCATGTACCAAAAAATTATGTGTATCCTAACTTGCCACAAGCACCTCCAGTGAGATTTTTTGGCATTATTGAGTCGAAAAGTATATTACGGAAAACGAACAGCCGAAAATGGGGATCAAGTGAGCCATAGAATTTTCAGGAAAATCCAGGAAATTGATGTTGAAAAGCCTTATGAGAGGTGTCCGCACAAAATTGCGACTTGTAAAAAGTCTTGGACGGCTACGTGTAATAAAATAAACAAATTACGCTCTTTCGTGGTCTATTTAACTTGCCGAAAGAGTTGTGCGTGGCAAATATGTTCTATAATGCTTGAATATTTATTTTCTGAAAAAATTTACAGAAATACGTTAGGATTGTTAAATTATGCACATTTTATACTATAAATTATAATAATGCGACAATTTTAATCAGCATGGCTTTCTTATTCTATATCCTAAGAGAAAGACATGCAATATCGGCATTACTAAATCTGGTACAAGTAATTTTTTGCACTTTATGAATCATTCCACGAAAAGCTATTTTCCTGAGTTGCAGATACTACTACACAAGTTTCCACATTTTCTCCAGTGATAAACCATCAGTGTCTGCAGGAGAACCACGTCTAGGCTATTACCTAACTAGTAATCATTCTCAACCGCTACTAAAAGTATTAATCTTTAAAAAATTCTGTCGGTACTAAGCACGAAAACAGAGGCAAAAATAGAGAATCTCACGTATTTCGTTCTCTAACACCTCCCTTCTAACAATACTGAAAACTGTTATTTTTAAAAGAACATCACTCTTAACATAAATTTTTAATGAATGCTTTCAACTAACAGATAATGAATACAATACAGGGTGTTATTGAATAAATGCCCGATACTTCATAAAGTAATTTTTCAAGTAGTTTTAAAATGAAAAGTTCTTATAAGCATATGTCCTAACTCCTTTAGTTTTCAAGATACGAGCTATGAACAATGAAAAAATAAATCATATATTCTTTGATATCTTTCGATCTCCTCCAGCTTATTTTACAAACGTTCATATCCAGAGTGTTTTTGAGATGAGAAATTCAAATTTATTAAAAATGGATCTGTATGTTTTTGAAGAGCGCCACAAGCCACTATTAGGACACTTTTAAACAACTACAATATTTTTCTGTCACTCTGTATGTCACTTTCAAGTAAAAAAATATTTTCTCTACCTTGTTTGTTAAAAGAAAATATATCTTATTGCCGTCGTTAGAAGCAACGTTTTCTGAAAAAACCGCACCTAAAGCTGGTCATGCGTGCTAATTATCCAAAAATGCTAAAATAATTAATTCTATTGGCCACCTATGGTGCCTTACAGAAGGTACAACTAAATCACTGATAAATTTGAATTTCTCATCCCAAAAACCTCCAGATACGATATTTCGTAAAGTTAAGTGAAAGAAATCGAAAGATGCAAAGAAATACGTGATTTATTTTTTCAACTTTGATTCTCTATATCTTGAAAATTAAACGAGCCGGTATAAATTTTTATAAGAACTTTCTACCTTAAAACTATTTAAAAAAACACCGTGTGAAATATCGGGTACTTACACACCCTGTATTTTTTGTTAGCTACTCATACCACTTTTTACAAACAACTGTTTACTTACTGAATGAGGATAGCAAAGCAGATCAAGAAATAAAAGCAAAAACAAAGAATTTTTTCTTTTTGCTAGTGATTTTGTTGAATTGCTTGTTCAAATTTTTAGCTAACAATAACGTTCCTTTCAATGAATTGTATATTTATAGTTTATTTTTAATTTATTTTTTTAAGCAGTCAGCAATTCCTCTTCTAATCTAATGAACGGATTGATTGGGGAGGTTTCCGATCTTACCCAAAGTTAAAAACTTGATGTTTCAGTTTCTAAACTTAAATTATCGTTTTTCTGCCAAATATAGCTAAATAATTACTGCGTTTATTAACTCCAAACTATTAAGTTAAAAAAAAACTGAGCAACACTCTGACTCGTAGATACAGGGTGTGGCACTTAAATTTTATTTTATCAAACGCCAATAAAAAAAAATCCTGGGTATATATTGTTTTTTTTGTCAATTAATTATAATAACATGAAAGTTTACTTAAATGGTGTTAAAAAAAATCTTTTACAAATGTCGACCGTTCTTTTTGATTCATTCTTAGATAAATTCCGTAAAGTGCCTCTCAAACACTATCCAGCATAGCTACCAGTACCAGTCCGAACCAGTACCGATATATTGTCAAGAGTAGAAATCATTGGGTCTTACTTCTCTTAGGAGGATAATAACCTGGTAACTGTAAATGTTAAACGGTATGTAGCAACGATTAATAATTTTTTCGCCATTACTTCACAAACATGGATGTACGCAGCTTATAGTTTCGGCAGAATGGGGCGATGGCTTACACAATGAAAATCGCAATATGCCTTTAGAGAGAAGCTTTTCCCGGACAATCTCAAATAGAGGTGAGATCGCACGGCCCGTGCGCTCTCCAGATTTGGCTTTCTACGATTATTTCTTGTGAGACTACTTCAAATCAGTTGTTTACGTAAACCGTTCCACAACCGTGAAACATTTTTTCATAACATTATTCGTGACGCAGTTGCTAATATACCGATAGTCGACCTTGAGAATGTTGAGAGGAACTTTAGGGGACTGATTCTAAAATGTATCAAAACCAACACTTAAAAATGATCAAATATTGTTTTTACAACTACTTAAGCAAATTTCCATGTCATTATTACTAAATGATAGAAAAAAATAAGTATATATACTGAGTACATTTTTTTATTGACCTTTGAAAAAAGAACATTTCAGTGCTGTTGCCTGTATTGTGAGGATCTATAGTTTGTACTCAATGCAAAATTATTATATTATCCTATGAAGTACTGTAACCTGAAAAATATTTTCTTGGGCGCAGTTTACTTTTAATAAACATGTTTGCTCTCATAATTTCGTGCTCATCCGCACAAGAACTAAAACATTTGAAGACTGAATACTTAATTTGTTATTTTAAGTTGGAGTTCATGGTTCTGAAGTATAACTGGAAAACATGTGATCTTGAGGGTGGCAATATGCACATTGAAACCACTCCTCCTCGCGAGGCCTTCAGTTCGTTAAATTTCTTCTTTAATCTGTCGGAGGAAATTCCCCACTGCACAAGCTTCGTCACTTCCTTGAACCCTCTTGTCTGCCCTGCTGCAGTCATCGCCAGAAATTAAACTGTGACTTCAATTATTACAGGTTTGATCAAGTTTGATCTTGATCGGTAATTGCGCATTTAAATTTATACCATTAAACTTAGTTTACCTACCCGCTGACAGGATACAGCATAAGGGATAAATCATGCTAATACAGAGGCGGATTTTGATTTTATCAACCCGTCGCCATGTAACTGGATGACTGAAAATTAACTATTTATCAACGGGAATTTAATTTCCGTGTCCTGCTCTTGAAGGGACATAGCTAATGTTCCCAAGATCGCTTCCTCTAACGTTGCCACATTGACCTCTAGACAACTATATGAAAACGTTCAATAACAGCAACTTCAGATCAATCTTCCTCGAAGCATTTTCGAAGACTTCTTAAAGTCTTTTTCCCTACGCGATTGAAATGTCACCAAACTTAATTGATATATCCCGTTATGTTATAGTACAAAAACCGAAACGTCGCCTTTGAAAAGAAATCGATTTTACTTAGGGGTGTGAAAGCCCGCCGTACATTTTCAAGTTTCTAGTCCTTCTCCATAATAACTTCGTGGTTTAAAGGGCTTTATTGTGGATGAAAGCGTCAAGGGCTGATAAACACCTTTAGTTAAGGCGCTGAATGGATCTTTGCGGCGTTTAATCTAAATTATATTTCGCCAGGATTAGACGTAAAGTTTATTTCTCGAGGAATTTTCAGTTTAAACTTAATGTAGTTGAAGGTACTTTAAATGGGTACTTTGTTCAGAGAAATAGACTGATTTGACCAACTTGTAGAAAGTCTGCTAAGTATACACTGCTGTGATGCTGGATATATTTTATAAACAGATTAAAACGAATAAAGAAACGCTTCTTTAAATGCTCATAAAATTAATTGTACATTTTTTTTAGCTTAACAAATGTTGGTTTACTTAGGTTTAAACATAACGTTTAGTTTTTTAAAATTGACCAGAAATTGATAAGGATGTTAAAAAATCACTTCAAGTATTTAGTTTTTGCCGAATTGTTTTGTCAAATGCAGTAAACAAAGAAAATTAATAATGGGCGTGTCTGCCTCGAACTAACCGGACTTCTCGACACCATATGGGTATAGACTTGTTTAGGTTTTCTATCATTTTCCTTTGGAAGGTTTTCCCATTCTTTCGCAGCATTTCTGCCAGGTAATCAAAATTTTCGGCAGATGGACGACCTCTCGGCCGTCCCCGAAGAACATCCCAAAGATATACTATGGAGTTCTGATCTGGCGAAATGCCGGGCAACTTCAGAACTTCGATATTGTGCTTCTAAAGGTATTACGCTATTAATTGGGCGGTGTGGGGTCTCGCATTATCTTGTTGAAAAACAAACTTTGAACCTTCTTCTGCTACAGTGCTACAAATAAGATGAAGCAAGGTTCTACGATGTCCTCTAAGTACTGATAAACATTCATCATTCCACTTTGAAAATTTGCAGTGATGCACCTTGTTCAAGAAATTCTTCCCTAGAACACAGTGGAGCCCCCCTTCGAAATGGACAGTTTCTCTCACATTTGACGGTTTAAATCGCTCATCTCTGCGTCTACAAGCTCGAATGCGTGTATCGTAGCGAAGTCGATTTCTAGACTCATCTGTAAAAGAAACGTGTCTTCAGTGGTTCATGTCCAAAAAGATACTAAATGGCAAGCATAATAACAAGTAGTTTTTAATTCACTTTGACTAGTTTACATACAGCACCAAACGTCCGTCTAAATTCGTTAAACTCGAAAGAAATATTTTTCATGAAAATGCTGGAACCTATCAAATATTGTTTTTAGTTTGCATTTTTTGACGTAACAAACATGAATACAGGGTTACTCATCTAATCAATAAATGTATTTTTTCATTTTTTTCTTATAAAATTCCATGTGAATTAAGGCGTTTTTAGGTTCTTTGGGAAGTTTTTAACCCATTTTGACCCCTTTGTGTCGATATTTTTGGTTAATCCCGACAATCATTAAGAAATCTGTTAAAATTTTGACTATTGGATACCCTTTTATATTTAAATTGATATTTTGCAAGAAACTCTGGAAAGGCATCAGCAATGCTTATTCTTCGAAGAACATTTCACCTCGCCCTCCCTAACATTCATCGAAAATAGTAATTTTTGGACCATTCATAAAATATCTCAAAACGTACTGTGAACAAGCTTGGTATAAACTATACCCTCCCGGCTCAACACTTGACACATCAGAGCAACAATAGTATTCAATAAAGTCCACCCAATAATCTTTTAAGAATCTCTAACATCGAACTATATGATAGTGTCAGTAAGTCAACGACACATTGCTGTTCAAAAGTGGAAATATAATTCCTCTCTTCTACGACATATCCAAACTACAGCAAACATTTCTCAACAAAATCTACATGAAATGTTGCTTCTGTAAATGTGCAATTCCTTAACACACGAGTTTCATAAGGTAACTCATTATCGCACCGGTTTACATTTGTCAAATGGAGAACCGAGAGACGAGTTTTGCACTTGGACTCGTAATTGTCGGACGAATCTTACGACTCATGTATCTCATACTACTTTTTGTTTGTTATCGAACAGGACGTACCCTGTTGAGAATTAAATTACTTCTTGATGCCTTCCAGCTTGATTATCGTTCTCTCATAGTGTATCCAATTTGGTAAAAACTTTCAAGGATAGGGAAACTCATATCTCTATTCGCTTCGCCTAACAAAATTCATGAAAACGCCTTTTGTGTTGTCTGAGACATTTGGAACAGGGTGCGGAAAAAGATTGGGAGGTATCCAGTGAAAGATCTCCAGATGTATATTATGCAAATCACTATGCGAATATGCAAATATTTAAAAACTTGCATGAAATATGTGAAATATGCTAAATATACAATTTGCGTAAATGCTTGTATTTCTACTGATGAAAAATAATTGGCAAAGAACTCAACGAACAGTAATGGTTCCATTGTGCTACCTTTAGAATTTCAATGTAATTCGGTTTCCCTGTTTGTTTCCGCCCAAAGTATCGTTAACCATTGTCAATGTTTGCTTTTATTTGTTTTCTACATTTTCTATGCAGGATTTTTGAAGTCTTGTGGATTTATTTTTAAGGAATGATTAACCACCTTGTGGAAGTCAACTAAACTAACAAATGCATAATAAGAGAAATGATTTTACACAATTTACGGAGTAATTTCGATTAATTCTTCTTTCAAATTTTTGTCCCAATTAATTGCGAAAAGTTGTCAAAAGTTGGGATAAATTAAAATTTGACACTCTCTACATGCTAAACTGTTGGCTTTCGCACATATAACCTAAATTTAGCTAAATCGTATTAAGTGTAACCTTATGCGTAAATAGTTTTAGAAAGAGCAACGCTCGACCTAATATAAAATAGAGAAGTATTTGTCACATTTTTGTTTCAAAAGGGCAACAAAATAAATAAAGATACCATCTAGAATTACTGAGGGACTCTAGAATAGTTGAAAACTTGACCGTAATTTGGAGGTGAAATTTCAACTTGATTCATAAAAGAGTTTCGGAACGGAACAAGCTTGAACAAACGCAAAACAAGAGAAATGTTTTGTGATATTTTTGTTTTGAGCTTTAAATCAAATTTGTACGGAAATTAAAGAGAACACCCAATTAAAACTAACACGCTGACTGTTACCTGATTTGTTGAAAAGTTTGGGAAATAAACTAGCTTCAACTAATGCAAAGTATCTGTTTCACGGCAAGTTTTATTAAATATTTGAAACAACTTTCTAGGGAAATATAGGCGAGAAACCAACTTTATTTAATTTATAAGGCTGGTTTGGTTGGAGAACTTTAGGAAAAATTAGAATTAGCACAATTTTCTCATCTGTCACACAGCTTTATTTGACTGATACAATTAAGACGAACTACAATACTCCAGAATTTCTAATATCCCCATTTTATCCACCCTTTAGGTAAAAAAGCTACACCATGATTTATAAGACAGCTCTTCAGAATTCCATCACTTACATCCGAAATATGCAGCTGTTACCGCTTGAACCTTTCTTTGTTCGCTTTCCGCCATTCCACCCCAAAGCCAGGAGCTTCACTTTTGGACAGATTATTTTCTAAACAAATGTGTCGGCTTAGCTGGGAAGGGTAAGTAGAGTGAAATATCGGATAAGAGGAAACTGTAATTTCCGGCCCCACTGATGGATTAATTATAGTGCTCCGGCCGATTTGTTTTCCACCCTTAAAAACGGTTTTCAAGGACCTCTTTGAAAATAAAAATTTCCCCGGTAAAAGCAGCAAGAATCCTCTTAAAACTGAAACCGAACATGGAACGTCGACTGCCAGTAAGAGGTGAATTTAAGATTTTACTGCATAAAGTTTCTCGGTTCGGAGTTGATTATAACTGAATAAGCATTCGAGAATTTAAATTCTGCTGAACATGCTAAAACTATTCAAGTAGGATTTTCCTAGTAAAAATACTAAAACGCCTTCTTGAGAATGTCTCAAAAGGAAGAGGAATCAATTTGCAAGCTCATTAGTCATCTTGGTGATGTTTCTGTCGCGCCAAGATCGAAATCCTTTAAGTGTTCCAAATTAAATCCGAAAAGTACAATTAGTTGGAGCCTACATATGGAAAATGAAGAGTTTTCCTTTGAACGACAACCTTAAGCTGATTAGTTATAGTTATTAGCCACATCCATGGCAATGCTCCATTTCGCTTTCCATTGTGGCAGGTATTATTTAATCGTACGGAGTGTCCCAACTAAAATTTACACCCCGCTAAGTACTCGATTTCGCCTAAATATGGGAAAATTGTTAAGTGGTCCTGTGATCAAAAAACAAGGTGAATTTTTCATTCAAACTTTGCAGGTACTGCCAAATCAGGAAATAAATTTTTTGTTGTAAGTTGGCAGTACTGTTTGTGACACCTTTGCAAATTGTCACATCAATATATTCAATTACAGCAAAGCTACACGTGTTTTTGTAAACATACAAAAGCGACTTTTTCGATTTTTACCGTGGCTGATTTTGTTGAACAAAGAATTCACATTAGTTTTTTTTGCGGAATTAATATTCTGCCGCGGAAACGTTGAGGATGTTGCAGAAGGTCTTCAGTGATCCGGCTACGTTCTGAAAAAAAAAATTAAGTGGTACAAAGGCTTTAAAGGAGGCCGAGAAGCAGTTCGAAGTAGACAGCGCCCTGGACGACCATCAACAACTACCGATGAAAGCCACGTCCAGGAAATCAAAGATTTGGTACTTCAAAATCATTGATTGACAATTAGAGACCTTGCTGATGCTCTGGATATTTCATATGGATGAGCTCTAATCATGTTAAAATATGTTTTGTGCCTTAAAGGCTACAAACCTCGATTGGTTCCAAAAACACCAAATTTTTTTGGAAAAAAGATGGTCGCATTGAAACCGTTCGAATAACGATTTTCAACTACCAGAACGTCATGAAATGCATCATTACGGGAGGTTTCATTTAGATCTGCAAGGGTGATCCCAAAGCAACCGAGTAATCGGGCGAATATCGTGCAAAAGATGAATGAAGATCGATAAAACCGCGTCAATCACCCAAAAATCAAATTTATTATTTAGTCCCGAACGAAAGCTCAAATCTGGCTGATCCAGCTCGTTGGATCCACTCGTTAGATCACGATAATCGTAGACTGAATGCTCACGTTCGGACCACCTTGACATCGCAATCTCGGGGACACTGTTTTCTGGTCAAAATTAATCAACAACCCGTTTAACGAGAGCAAAGATTTATCGATTCCACTACTAACTAATCTGAAACAATATCGATATATACAGGTACAATTGAGCGAAAGTTGATATCGAGCCACCATAGAACACTAGTGGTTTAACTAAATCCATGTGACGAACAATACGCTAAAAAGAAGATTTAAACAAAAATAACAATATCGAGAAATTCGAAAGACCTGAATAAGTTCGATTCGAGAGTAATGAAAAAGAACGATCTGGCCGCTTTACTCAGTTCTTAAGTACCCAAGGGTACCAGGTCGAGACATATTCCTACTCAGAATACATTAGCGGCTAATTTGGTACTTACCTCTTTAAAGAGTAACGTTAAGGTTCAGAGCTAAATTGGCCCTTTAATGGTTTATTGCAGTCACGCTAACTACAAAACATGCTTACTCCCAAATTGCGTCCGAGTTCCATCAAAGAAAAGTGGTGGAAAGTTCCTCTGCCCACTGACCCTCTTGTCAGGGCATAATAGTACCGCAATTTAGCCATGCTGGGAATATTATTAAACAGTTGGTGATATGGGCATAGAATGGATTTAGACTTAAACCTTTAAACTAAACAACTAATAGTTAATACATCGGTCTTAATAGTCGTAAGGTAAGGGACGTAAGGTCTTAATTATAGAGCCCAAGACTTAATACTTATGTTGACAGTTTTCTTCGATTGTTGGAGAGTCGTGAATTATGAATTTCTTCCACCAAGCCAAATTGTCAACGGAAATTATTATTTGAGTGTTTTGCGTCGTTTGAGTAATACTATTCGCTTCAAGCCAGAATTATGAGCAGACCATTATTCTTGTTCATTGCACCACGATAATGCACCGTTCGACACTGCATTGATCCTTTATGAACATTTTGCCAAAAAATCGATCCATGTTGTTCCACAGCCACCGCATTCGCCAGATTTGGCACTGTTGAACTTCTGGCTGTTCAACAAGCTTAAAAGATCGTTCTAGGGACGCCGTTTCGATTCGATTGAGGAGATAAGAGCCGAATCGAAGAAAGTATTGCAGGCGATCCCGAAAAAAAACCTCTCTAACTTTCGAGAATTGGAAAAACGATGGCATAAGTGCATTATGTCAGACTGGAAGTGCTTCGAAAATGATGAAATTTGTTTTAAAAAATAAATATTTTTCATTTTATAAATAAATTTTACTTCTTTCTTAATCACAATAGTTTGTTACATTTAACTTCAAGGAGGAGCAAATTTTATCTTGGTTTCGATGTAATTGTCACATCTCTCAAGCGCCCAGAGCAACCCCTTCAAAAACATTAAATGGCAAAATGGGTCGAGTGGCACATTATTGTGAAGCTGCTTCCATTCTCTATGCAACCATGTTTTTTCCAAGTTTGGACGGCTTTTCTGATTTTCATTTATCTTTTAATTCTATTTATTCTTTTTTTTTAATTAAAGACTTTATGAACAAAAAATCGAAAAAAAATTAATTTCTTATCAGCACATAAGTTTACGTACTATTTAACTGAGTTTGTAATGAATTTTTTAACCAAATTTATACCTATTTTTCTTAAAAACTAATTGATAGATTTTGGGTCGTGATACGCGTTGAATGTAATCTGGAAAGACTTTCAATTCGAAGTATCACTGGATCCATGTTTGAATTTTAAAAAATGGTGATTTTGCGCTATCGGTGATGTAAATAACATTTAAAAAACTAAACAAACGTCAAAAAACAGTATTTTTTATAGTATTTAATGTTGTTTTTCAATTTAAAAAAAATTAGTTAAAAAGTTAACATGAGGGAGAATTTAGAGCTGCGCTGTATACCGAGAATCAACGTTTACTCTCTTGCCTCCGTTTCCGGCTTCTCTCGCGTGATACACGGTTGAATCACACGTTTTTTAGCGATAGGGGCCGGAATGAGCTCGGAAAGAATAATGTGGTGAATTGAGTCATGACGAGCTTAAATAAACAAGTCTATTTGACTTCAGTCCCCAACGAAGCTACGATCCTTAAAACCAACCACAGAAAATTACCTCCGAACTGAAATTACCTGTAGTTTAACACACTGGCCTTAATGTAAAAATTAATTTTGCATTAACACCCCCGATTTCCATCAGTCTTTTTAATACAAATTAGTGCAAGTTACGTCTAACTCAAATAGTTCTCTGCAAGAGTGAAGTCTGGAGACGTCGGAAAACAGAGCACACCCGGCAACTGGAGCAAACAAGATATATTAGGAAACTGTCCACAATGTCTTGTGTGTAAATCCATCTTAGGTAAGTATTTCCGAACTCCGAACAACTTAAAGCACCCTCGTAATTACTTCGAGGGTATATTTCGGTGGAATTAAATGGTTTTGCGATTCGAGACAAACCGATCAGAATCTCCATGATTGGGGAAATGAAATGGAGACCAACATGGACGTAGTTGTTATCCACCAGATACGAATTAGTTAGCGATGAAACTTTGGAATTGAATATACTTGTATAATTCTTTTCATAGATCGTTTCAGCAATTAGTCATAGGGATAATGAATTTGGTAAATAATGTGAAGAAGTGTGCGTTCATGCACAAGACAACTTGATGCGGCACTGCGCCACTGCTACCTCCGTTATCAACCCCCTTGAAAATTACTGGAAAGAAGTGAGTTCCTGTCCCAAAAAGGAACTATTTAAACTGGGGGCCAAATTTGCAATTGAAATAATCCTATTGAAACCATTTCTATTCAAAGTAAACCTTCCCCAGATAAACGCCGGCTTTTTTGGCCTTATTGGAAGGATTCGGAGGACACTCATACAATGTGTTATATATTCTTTTTTACCCCCCTTGTGCTCTGCGAAATTATTCCGGCAATCCAAGCCTGACTAGGGTTTTTAGGGTTGAAGCTCGTTAAATAGAATAATATTATTATATTCGCCGGAAGGAGGTTTTTCAACATAATTCAGTTCACTTGGGCCTCATACACAATAGAAAGAAAACGTTAGTATCGAAGAGTTTAGTAAAAGCCATTTACGTCATCATAAATGTTTTTCATTAAAAATAAAAATGATCGTTAATTTAATCCAACTATATTATTTTCCATGTACCATTGCCATTAATATTTAGTTTCGAGACAGAAAATGAGAAAAAAACTAACAGGCATTACAACAGTGATCTTCAAGAGATATTGCATAGATTACAGCAGTTTGCAGAATTTTTCCGAACCTGGCAAATAAAACCTATTTTATTCATACATCCCCAGTCGTTCCAAAAGTACTCGTGGTTGTCTGTATTAAATAGGTGTACACAAGATTCAACACCACCAGCCCTATCAGGCTGACCCTTCGAAAATTTGTTGTAAACCATAGGTTCACCTGTGGCAAACCAGAGATATGCGTCATTTGGTGATCCTTGTCTGGAGCCCCCGATCCAGTATCCACGAGTTATTCCAGCTAAATTGTAATTTTAGACGTGAAACTGGACACAGAGGAAATTTTCTTTATGCTTACTACTGATGCAATACTTCGTTAACTCAGTCTCTAACGCTTGTTCCTCTTCCTGTGATTTTATGATGGCGAGATCCATTCCATTTTGAAGACATGCAATGTAAGCTCCAAACCAAGTAACAGTAGTTTTATTTAGAACATATTTCGTTTCAAGACGACAATTCCCTGCAACGTCGGATTCTTAAAATTAGTTTTGTTTTATTTCATATCACATATTTAGTAAAATAATATGTACCAGTCGGTGCGTTCCTCTCAACTTTATGTTCAGTGGCAGAAATATAAGTAAAATCTGAAAAAGAGAGTGAACGGGTGAAAAAGTGGGGAATATTGCACAAGTTTCAAAACCCCTTTATATACATTTTTGCATGCGCTGTGTCTACTGCTGTGAGCAAAAAATTAAGTGAATTTATTTCTAAAATGAAAATTCTTGATTTATTCTTTCAAACCAGTTTCATCCCCTTCGAACTACTCGCTGACTGACACAATGCACTTATGCCAACGTTCTTACCAATCCTCGAGACAGCCGGAGAAGTCTTTTTTAGGTGTGGCCATCAATACTTTCTTCGATTCGGCTTTTCTCTCCTCATTCAAGTGGAAACGGTGTCCTCGCAGCGGCCTTTTGAGCTTGTTGAACCGCAAGAAATCCAACGGTGCTAAATCAGGCGAATGTGGTGGTTGTGGAACGATAAGAGTAGAGTTTTTCGGCAAAATGTTCTCGTAGAACCAATGCAGTGGGAAACGGTACGTTAACGTGATACAAAAAACTAGAATCGTTTGTTCATAATTTTGGCCTCTTGAGGCGAATAGTCTCACGCAAGCGACGCTTAATGCTCAAATAATATTTCTTTTTAACAGTTTGGCCTAGTGGAAGAAATTCACAATGCACAATGCAATGATAATTATTAGGTGCATACCTATGACTCCGCGTTTTTTTACGCATTTTCAACTGCTTGAAACTGTACAAATTTATTAACAATGTTTATTAAAAATAATTTCCATCGTTAATGACAACATTTTCCCAGAGATTAAGCAGTTTATGGATTCCATCGTAAAAAAAATTCGTCGGTTTTGAAGCGATCCATTCATCAAGCCATTCTTGAATTTCTTGGCGATTCTAGAATCGCTGCTCTGCCAAACCGTGAGCCATTGAACGGAAAAGGTGATAATCCGACGGGGCAATATCTGGCGAGTATGGCGGGTGCGGTAAGACTTCCCATTTGAAATCCTTCAAGGTATTCTTGACTGGTTGAGCGACATGAGGCCTTGCGTTGTCATGAAGCAATATGACTTTGTCGTGTCGATCCGCCCATTCTGGCCTCTTTACTGCGAGTTGATTACGCAACTGCACCAGTTGTTGGACGTAACGATTGGCAGTGGCTGTTTCGCCAGGTTGGAGAAGCTCATAATACAGTATGCTGCCCTGGTCCCACCAAATGCAGAGCAATACCTTCTCCCCGTGGATATTTGGCTTTGCGGTCGAAGTTGTTGGCTCACCCGGGCTCACCCATGATTTTTTCCTCTTTGGATAGTCGAAGTAAAGCCATTTTTCATCTCCGGTCACGATACGATGTAGAAAAGACTTTCTTTGAAAACGTACAAACAAGATCTCACATGTCGTTTTTCGTTGCTCTTTGTTCCTTTCCGTCAATTCATAAGGCATCCATTTTCCTTCCTTTTGAATTTTTCCCATAGCGTGAAGACGAATCGAAAGCGTTTTCTGCGTGACGTTAAGGGAAGATGCGAGCTGTTCTTGCGTTTGCGCGGCGTCTTCGTCCAGCAAAGCCTGCAGTTCTTCGTCTTCAAATTTTTTCGATGGCTTACCATGCTCCTTGTCGTTGAGGTCGAAATCACCTGATTTGAAGTGCAGAAACCATTGTTGGTAAGTTCTTATAGATGCAGCATCATTGCCATAAGCCTCAACGAGCATTTGGTGAGCGGCAGTGGCGTTTTTCTTAAGATGGAAAAGGAAGAGCAAAGCTTCCCGCAAATGATGTTTATTCGGCACAAAATTGGACATATTTAAACCTTAATTGAAAAGCTTTAAAAGGTCATATAGCAATTATCATATGTAAATAGAAAGCTGGTAATACGGAGCAAAAAATGAAATAAAATTCCTTAAATAAAAACATATTTTTTCAAAGAAAATAGAACTAGAAATAAAAACGCGGGGTCATAGGTATACACCTAATAAAAAAAAACTGTCAACATGATATTGATTTTCTAACGACTGTGGCGCGGTTTTTTTCGGTCTTGGTTCACCTTCTACACGATACCCACTCGATTGGTCGGTTGTTTCGGGGCCGTATTCATAAAACCAAATCTCATCTCTCGTAGTGTTGTCGTTCATGACGTTCTGGTAGTCAGAAACCATTGTTTGTCAGATTTCAACCGCACGTTTTTTATCCAAAAATTTAGTGTTTCGATGGCCAATCGATATTTGATGCGTTTGAGCCACAAAACATCTTTCAAGATGGTTGGGGTTGAGTACTTTTTTATAAGTACATAATGCAGGACGACCAGCAATGAAAACCTTCTTGAATGATTTTAGAGATACGAACAGACATACAAACTGCCCTGTTTAAAATAATAAAGATTAGTATATTACTTTGAGGCTCGTGTAGCTACACTTACGGAAATATCACAAAATACGTTGTTAGTGGGTGCACTGATACGCACATTTAAAAAAATATTAACGTGTAGCAGTTTTCGATATTTTGGCAGTTTAGAAAATTTTTAACACACCATTAAGGGTTTTATAGGAGATAGTTTGCATCTTTCCCAACCGTTACACCATAGAGAAGTCTACATTATCTAACTCGAACAATGCTTAAAAGTAAACGAAGTTTCTAACTTTACATATTTACTTACCAGTTGTTAATATTAAAACAAAATTGCAAATAAAAATAAAAGTACCACAACGTTCCATTTTAACTTGCTTGCACATTTAATTTCTTATGGAAAAATGATTAGAATTGAGTTCTTTATATAGTAAAAATTTTACCACCGTCCCTTATTTTCATCGTTTCCACAGTATTCATGTGGTCTTATCGCATTCGCTTCCTGTGCATTTTGATAATTTATATTATTCAAAACAGTTAACTATATTATTTATGTTAATTCACAATTCAAATTAAAAATGGCCTTAGATATGAAAGTAGACTTCATATCTATCTCTAATTTCAAAACACTTAAATCATAAGCAGGAAATTTTTGTAGAGCATTTAAGTGTTTCCCTCCTAAAAATACATTTTATGGCCCTTATCTTTATTTGATACGTGACGTTCCCCTTTCACGTATTTTAGGTGCCATTCTCACCCTTATATATATTTGACGCTTTTAGAAACACCTTTCTATTCCACCCCCTTAAACCCTTGTATTGTCCACCTCTGAAGTAAAATCAGATCATAAACGATAAGACTTGGGCTGGAAGAGACTTCCATTTTTAGAGTCGAAGCGAAATGACGAATGAATGTAATAGATCTAAAAGGGGGAAGTTTAGAGGATTTATTCCCGTTTGGAACGTGAACTGAGGATTGTTTTTGAACATTTTGCTCACTAAACGATATTAAAAATGTGCAAGCCACTCGCAGCTTTTTTTGACCTGCATATACATAGAGCTGCTCTGGGAAAAATTACTGGCTTTTGTATTTACATTCCTTAATAAAAATGCACATTCCTCACATGGGCGACATCAAAGGCAATGTAAATATAAACGAATAGAGAGGGAGAGAGACGAATAAATTTAACTTGGTTCGTATTAGAACAACCGAAAGGGAATTGAGGCAGTCGGGAATTCTTCTGATGAGCAAGCAAATATAGGTTTGTAGTTGAGTCAATAATCTAAGATATGAACGTGAGCAGATCGATATCATTTGAAATTTACTTTGAGCCTTAGAGAAGCAGAAAATATTGGGTCTGGCACATCAAAGGTCACATACTGCTAAGAATTTTTTGTTTAGCTTTTCAGAGCCGTACTCTTAGTCCTAAACTAGCTGCCGTTGTTTCTGAACGAACATTTTGCATGGGTGGTCCCAGAATTACATGACTTGATATATAGATGGTGATTTTTTGTTAAAAATTTGCATATAATACAAAGATTTTACCCTAAAAAGTGTATATCTAAAGTTTGAGCTTTCTGCGTTGATTTGTGTTTGTTTCCGAGCCCTTTTTAATGAACGCTTTTCGAGATTTTGTAAACATGGAAAAATTTGGTCATCGATACGTCATTGAATACTTTGAATTAAAGGGTCTTGATCCTTCCAACATCAAAGCAGAGTTAGATTCATCTCTGAGTGAAACCGTTTCTTCGTTTACAATTATAAAATATTGAGTCGCCGAGTTTAAAGACGGTGGAACGAGCTGCCACGACGAACTCCGTAGTAACCTATTGAAGTCTTCAGGAAAGGTCTTCTTATAACGAGTGTTATCTTCTACGTGGATACAGCCACGAAAATCAGTTTGATAGCCAAGAAAAGACACTATCGTTAACTTCAACAATTATCTGTATTGAGATCAAAGTGATTACTTCTTATGTGTATCTTGGGCACGAAAACAGGTTTTAACGTAAAATTAAGAGGAAAACGTGGAATACTACCTTTCGGCTCAAGTCCCAAACTATTTCTGTCTTGGGAAAACTCTGGAGAAAAAATGAGCAGGGTTTGGTATCTTCCTTCTTTCTTCTGATTGACCAGTCAGAACTCTGATTAGTTGGTCCCCAGCAGTTTAGGATTTTAGTCTAAATGATTTAAATCTAAACTTTAAAATATTTTTGCAATTAACATTTTAACACGTTGCTTCTGCGAAGGGCATGATCCATATCAACGTTTATAAGTGACGTCTATATGTCTTCTCATAGGTCCTCACGATCAAACCAGAAAAACCCTTAGGTTGAATGGTTTGGCTACTCCAGAAATTCTTGTGAAAATCCACTAAACTGTACTGGAAGATAGAGATTTCAAAAAGTACTGTACATCGCATTTATGGCCGAATAATTGGATATGAGAAAGCTGTGCGAAACATCAATGCTGCGATTGCTCACAATTGAACAAAAACAGCGCCGTGAGAATGCTTGAAAAAGTGTTTGGCAAAGTTTTGCAGCAATAAAGCTGAATTTTTGCGTCGATTCATAATCATGAATGAAACATGGGTCCATCATTTAATACGTGAGACGAAAGAGCAGTCAAAACAATGGACTCAAAGGGGAGAATCGGCTCCAAAGAAGGCGAAAACCGTTCCATCAGCAGTAACGGTGATGGCGTCAGTTTTTTAAAATGCACGAGGGATAATTTTTTATTGACTATTTCTTTAGAAGAAAGACAATAAACGGAGAATATTATACAAATTTATTGCAGCGTTTAAGGGAATAAATTAGGAGACAACGACTGCATTTGGCTAAAAAAAAATCTTCCTTGAGCAAGACAGCGCACCAGTCCGCATTTCCATCATCGCGATGGCCAAAATCAATCAATTTGGTTTCGAACTTTTTCCTCATCCACGCTATTCGCCAGATTTAGTCTCCTCGGATTATTTTTCATTTTCAAACTTGAAAAAATGGCTCGATGGAAAAATATTTGCTAACAATAAAGAGGTGGAGTCCGAGATCGATGCCTATTTTGAAACGTTCAAAGCTTTTTCATGGCGTAATACTGGGAAAAGTGTTCAAATCTGATAAGAGACTAGTTTGTTGAGAAATAATGTAATATTTTTTAAAATTTGTGCTCTTTAACCCATCGAATGCGAACGTCATGAATCCGTAACGCATGTGTTTTAGCCCCAGTGTGCACAACAAGGATCTGTGTCATATGTAGGCTTCCAGTTTATTTTCAAGTACGAAGTGCGCACTGCATGAACGAGCTCGTACGCTGGACAGCGCGTAATTATTACATACGAAAACCTAAAAATTTTCTAAGTTTGAACTTTTTTCGTGTTGAATGGCATAAAATATATCAGGACTTGGGAACTCAATAAATCCAACGATGGCCGCTTATTTTTTTGTATGATTGATTTTATTTATTCATATGCCTAGATTTAAACTCGTAATAAAATATCCCTAGCGCGCGTAGTATTTAGGGTCAGTTGTTTTTAAAATTAATTTCTATTTAAGTTTAGGTTTGGTCTAGGCTGAGATCATGGACCTTAATTTCAAACGCGGCTAGCTTGAAGAAATTATTAATTATGTTTTAATTTTAATTCTTGTTTTTAGTTTTTTTATACAAAATTAACCACGATAATACTTCCTGTCGCGAATCGTGTCAGTCTGACATACGCGCAGAATTTATTTATAATAAAACAAATATCATCGCGTCTTGGCTAAAATGGAAACATTCCCTTCACAAATTATTCCGTTTCCAAAAGTTGAGTACTTTAATCTAGCAGCAACGATAGTGTTAAGGGTTAGGTCGGATACTTTTGGGACTATCCTCGTATATTCCTAATTTCCTTCTAAGCTCCTTTTAAGGTAAGACTGTAGCTCTTTACATCATAAAACGAACTTAGCGGCTCCATTTGAGTTGAAACAGGCATTACCGTGACCTCTATACCTGAGCTCGTTTATTTATGATAACACTTAATTTACCTACTAACATACGCCATAATACAACTTACTATCCATAAATTAGCGACTGAAAGCTAAAAAGGTTTTGCAGACGCCAGCAGCAACTCCTAAAATTTAATATCAACTATGACATAATAGAGCAGGTAATGAAATTGTCCCAAGTTTCCAAGTTAGAATGTTAAAATCGGTTAAAATGACTCCTCGGTGACAGTCACAGTCATTTATTTAACCTCCCATTTCCATTTCTCTTCCTTGGATCCTCGTTAATGTACCCTCCAAAGAAAGCAATTTTAAACTGGGCGGTTGTTTGACAATAGTCTTGACGGACCCTCCCTGGTAATGAGATGTGAACGTCTTTATATTAAGACGAATGGCCCTCCGGCTGTCTTTAGGAAAAACTTTTTAACCATCCAATTAACGCGGAAAAAACTTATAAAGAAATAACGCTGTATCTGAAGTTTCCCTTGTTATCCCCTGGTCATATAAGTTCAGAATGCTAGTATCACTTAAACTTTAGTCGTCCAGAAACATTAAATGTAATGGACAATTTGTGTGAGGTGGTGGAAGAAAAAAATATGAAAGTTCCTAACTTTTTATCTCGAGGCTCGAACGTGAAGGGCATTGAGTAACTTTTACTGCCGCTCTTCTCCTGGAACTTTGTATGGGAAAGAGGGAATTACAGGGTCGAAAGCCCATGATATTTGCATTTTCGCTCTCGAGTCTTACGAATTGGAGGTAATATATGTGGAAATAATGGTCCGATGCTTGGTATGAGCTACAAACCTAGAAATGAAATCGCCAATTAAGACACAGAGAAATTAATTTAAGGAGGTAAAGAAGAACAATGGCAAAGATTATTAGTTCACAAAGAGATTGTTTCGCTGGAATGACGTCAAAATGACGCATTTTTAACGATTCTTCGTGTTCTGTACTAAAGGTTTGTTATTGGACCTTCATCAATCATTCTGACAAAACCAAATTTGAACGTAAAAGCAATGGGAATGCATTAACCCATATCGCCTGTAGTCAAAATTTTCTTCCGACGAGTAGCAGATCCTCAATCATTCCAATTTTTTTAATGGACTCTTGTATTATGGAAGTTGACAACTCCCTCTGGTGACCTCTGCCCACCTCTATCAAAACGATAAGGGAAACGACTTGAAACTTTGGCATATGCCTTTGCTACAGTATGTCCCCAGATAGAGTTGCCAAGAGGAGAAAGTTTCTCACGTTTCATTTTAGGGGAAAAATGCATTTTTCATGAAAGTCTTTGCTTGTTCCATAACGGTCGAATTAGTTTTCATCGTTTCAATTTTCGTTTTCGCTCCAGATAGGTATCGAAAAATGGGACCATTTAAATGAAAAATTTTCGAAGTCCCAAAAGTCAATTTTCGTTTTCGTAGTACTATAATCTAAATTTTTATTTATTAAGTTTTCATTACAATGATTCAACAAAAAGGCAAAAACTACAAATAAAAATTTCACTCGATGCATTCCACCATCTTCTTGAACGACCACCTCAAGTCTTCGACAGAATTCACTGCAACTCCTTTGCATGTCTGTGAGAGATAAAAACGCCCCAGCATCAATCATGCACTTCTGCAAGTGCTTTACATTCGGAGGAAGATCATTCGCATACACTATTCGTTTTAAACCACTCTAAAGGTAAAAATTTGCCATAGTTAAATCAAGTCTACTCAATGGCCATAAAAGAGGATAATTTCGACAGATCTAAATATCTCCAAATTTCCATTTCAACCATTTTACAACTGTTCGCGCATAATGGACAGAAGAACCATCTTATTGAACGTAACACCTTGAGAACTAATTAATCAGTAGATTGTCCAACCTTTCATTTAGAAAATGTAATATATTTTAATATGTACGCTGATTTACTCAATTTTTAAAAAATATGGTCCAATTGTACCATGGTAAGAAATCATACTCTTTAACCGAATATTACCCATTGCGGGAAATTCGAAAATAGGGATTGTGATGACTCTAGTACCTTAAAAGCCGAGATAAAGTAGTACCATTGGCGGAAAACGTGACTTTATCAAAAAATACAATTTCGTGATAAAAATATAGATTATTCATAATTTGCGCACCCATCGAGCGAAGTTTTTATTTGTAATTTTCTCTGTTTTGTTGAACTATTGTAATAAAAACTTAATAAATAAAATTCTAGATTATAGTTGCTATGAAAACGAGAATTGATTTTTGGAAGCTATTTTTTAATATTTGTCTATAAAGAAATGGAAAATAGAAACGATGAGAACTGATTCGGCCGTTTTGGAACAAACAAGATCTTTCATGCAGAATATATTTTTCTCATAAAATGAATAATAAGAAGTTTCTGCACTTGGCAACCCTATCCGAGGATATATATATTTTTTAGTTACATTCAAAGAACATTTATTGTAAAGCTATGAGATGCACCTTATGATGTGCAAGTTAAAAATAAACTCATGGTAAATCTCAGATATCTTTCTTCTTCGATGGTCAAGTGGAAAGAAAACTCAAATAGATGTTGAAACGTGTGCATTGCTCGATATGTAGGTGGAAGAGAAAATAGCAAAGTTGAGAAAAAACTTGCTCTGAAGCAGCGATGTGCCCCTAAAATATTCAAAGGAGAAAGGCGCTCAGATTAAAGCTGAGAAAAGGGACCATAGACGTGTCAATTGAAAAAGAAAACTTGAGCTGGGGGCTGAAACAGATCTCTGTTTTTATTAATGCTCATATCGAAGAGACCGTTGCTCTGAAATTGCAATGTATGCAATGAGTGTCAAATTTCGTTGTGGACGTTATTTTGAAAACCTCCAGCATATCTCAAATAAACGATTCGTTTTTCCCGTCCCCCTAGAAGAATCCTCGAAAATTTATTCATTTCGCTACAATTTATTCCTTTGCCCTAGAATACTCAGATTGCAAATAAATCTCAGATTGAAGCTGACACAGAGCCTCCAACGAGATTGCATGTCCTCCAACGTTGTATTTGAATTTAGCACTATTTTCATGATCCGTAGCAATTCTTCGAAATCTGGTAGTTTTCAAACACCCGAAACTAGAAATAAAGCTTCGTAATGTAATCTCCACAGTATTTAAATTGAAAAGAAAAAATACCTATCTTGAAGGAACTACGAGTAACTTACCTGAATGAACCTACGAATAAAACCAGCTGTAACTAAAACAGTACTTAAACTGAAAGGGAACTTTACTTGAAAGTGAAAGTGTCTTGCTTGATATTTAAGTTTCAGAGAAACTTGGAGTGAAAGTCAAGAAGTCTGCCACGTTCATTTCAAGGATATAAGAAAAAATTGAGTGTTCAAATAGTGACACAAGTGCTGACTCCAAGTAATGATCTTTTCCACATATCTTCTTGCCATTAAACGCAAAAAACCGACAAAATCCTGTTCAGACTGTCCAAATAAAAACTGGTCCAGATGCTTTTCAGGTACCAACTTCATCCAGAACGCAAGATAAACTCCATTTTTTGTATCTTAGTCCTCGCACGTATCTCATAAAATCAAATTTTACGCCTCGTCGGTTGGAAAAAAAATCTGGAAACCTAAGGAGCTTCGAGAGAACACGACCAGCCCTCTACCATGTAGGGATTGTCAAGATCGTTTCGAAATTTGATTGTTGAAGTGTATGAGCACTGACCCCACGTATCTCTGAGGTCATTCACCTGGGACACAGATGAAAAACTCCGATTTTGAATATTACTTTCCAAACCTCCTTCGCCTCTGAGACAATCAATTCTCCTATCTTGTCGTCTGGAAAAAATCCCCTAAAACTTATCAAAATTTATTCCTTTCGCTGTGCACTTCAAAATAAAAAATCGCATCCGACTTTCCCAACTTTCCATCCGCCACGTTCCGTAAATTTCCGTGACCTTTCGCCGTTTCGAACATATAAGAATCGAGGGCTATGACTAATGTGATTGGAACCGACCGGTTTTGTTGAGAAATTGAGAAAGACTGTTGTGTGCTCTATTGAGACAATTTATCATTTTTTGCCCTCGCTGAGGTTAACTTAATGTGATTTATAACGGTCTAGGGGCTTGCAGGGTTACTCGTGCATGAGCTCTTATAAAATGGATAATAGTTTGTCTTTGGGCCACTTTGGTATTCAGGACTCGTTCCTGAAGAAGGATAATGTACATTCTCAAGCATAAATACCTGCATATAGAAGACGTAATGAAAGAAGAAAAAGCTAACATAGAGACCTCATATATGTATAACCTTTCAGTAAACAAATCGTTTTTTACAACAAATATGCCGCAAAACATAGTCGTTTCTATTTTTTCTAACCCCCTTTAAACGATTTCAATATTCAAAAAATCCTACAGCTGCCTGCTCCGAATTTCCAACGTATTGTTGAAATATGAAAATAAACCTATGTAAATGGGACCAAACAACAATTTTTTCATCGGAGAGCAAAGGAAAAAAGGGCGGTTTACTGTAGGAGTTATGTCTGTCACGTAAGGTCTCGGAATAGAAGGCAGATGCAGATACGAGACTGGATTTAAATTCATTATTAGCAGTAACAAAAGTGCTTGACAAGCTGGTTTTTAAAGTTCTGCAAGATATTTAGTTTTCGGTCAAAAAGTCGACGACCCTAAAGTTTTACGAGATTCTTTTGCAAGAATTTATAACGATGGTGATCGTTAGCGTGAAGATGACCATGACAATCATGATGAGTTTGATGCTACTAATGATGCTGAGTATGGTGGTAATGATGATGAGAATGATGACGATTATGATGATGATGATGATGATCAAGACGATGTGTGTCGGTAATGATTATTCCATGTTTCAGGTAAAAGATAAAAAGCGTTTTATTTGATTGTTTAATGAAATTTCCGCAAGGATTTCTTATCTTCGTATAATCTGCAGCAAGTACTTAAAATGATCACAATTTCACATTTCTTTCCATTATAAAATATAACATAATGGCAGGTAAAAAACGATAACTTAATTATCTTGCCCCTCCACTTAAGGGCCTCCGAAATGATAAATAGAGACCTGCGGAGTAACAGTGGAGCCGAAAGGTCGAATGAGTGAATCAACATTTTACTTCTCTAAACGCCGGGTTCCACGTTTTAATTCAAAAACGTTGCAGGAATTAATTATAACCGTTAAAGTGCTTTAGGTGCGAGCACGATAGCATTGGATCTATTCCAAAAGGATCCCAAAAGGGGAAAATGGGGAGATTAAATATTGAAATATTTAACCAAAATAACGCTGCTGCTCTTTATCGGATATGGAGAGGTTCGTAAATAGGTATAAATGTATAAACATAGAACTGCAGAAACTTCGATCGATATACATATTTACCAGTTAAAGTAAAATTTCAACTGCAATTTGGTTTCCAAAAACTATTACGTTATCGTTAGAGATTATTTCGTATTAATTAGCTCCTTCTCCATCGATTTATGTATATGCATCTAAATGTTGCATTTTTTATCGTCCAGTAGTATTGCCATTTGGAAAAATAAGAAAATTTTAATGGAACATGGCACAAGATTTTCTGTTATGGTAACTTCAATTTGTGAGGAAATGACGACTGCAGTTATGCTACTAGAGAAGTAATAATTTCCTGAATATGATCTGTTACGATAAGCGGATCTCGGTTTGTACAGGCGGTTGATGCCGCCATCTTTTTAAGCAATAAACCTGCCTATTTCACACTAGATTTTCGTCATAGTAGTCTTAGTTTGTGGAGAAAATAGTGACTGTCGTTAAGTTAATAGACGAATGACAATTTTCTAAATGAAATTTAACTATTTGTCAGGAAGCGACGCACTTTTCTCAAGGTTTGAGTCGGTCCTGTTTTTCGAGAAATAAATATTTCAATTTAACACAAAATTCTTTATTTTCTACCTTGATTCGTGTCGAAATAGTGATTTTTACTAGATGATAAATTCACTTCTCTGTAGGCCCTTCGTACGGTCTTATTTTTAAGCAATAAATTTACCATTTTTACGTAAAATTCTGCCATATTAAAAACTAACCATTGTTCATGCAAAGTTTTTCGTTCGGTAAAAGCTGAATACGGCCCTGTTTCCCAATAGAAATATCTAATAAAGAAATAGTAGTTCAACATGATATATGTTGCTCCATCAATATTTTCTTTTAATATTGTACTTCCTTAAAAAGCCGTTCATGAAAAAAAAATTCAACGCGCTGTATATCACCAACGGTGATCTGAGAGACAATGTTGATAAGGCAGACCTAAAGCATTGCCAAAAATGGAAATCAGCCACCTGTACATATCCTGGTCTAATACTACTTTTCCTGATATCAAACTCTAACAGTGGCCCCAAGTGCGACTTTTTTAGGAGGTATGAAAGATAGAAGCAAGCAAGCTATCGTCATAACGAAGCACTAATACTTCGCTACTAACCCGGTACTTCGCGGTACTAACGTAAGTTCAGTCAAATTGGTTTCAGTTGTACTTTTTCTGGTTTTCAATAAAATTGAGCCAGTGGTTTCTTACTGTAACCATCAGACTTGAGTAGTAACCTGTCGAACTCGTCAAAAAGGTTTTCAAAATCTGTCAAGAACAAAGAAATCGAAGTTACAGTCGAAATTGTTCTATTTTGGAAAATGTTTTGCGGGGTACCTAAGCAAGTTTTACAACATAATTCAAGTCTGCAGATGACAGAATGTGACTTCACTACCGTAACTCTTTCAGTCGATTGTTAAAAACCCAAAATATATGTGGGATTTGGGGTCCAGACAGAGATGTCATTTGAATATCGCATCCCTGTATAGTATAGATTGTAAGTTAAGAAGTAGAAAGTATCCTTAGGCGATTCACGGTGATGACACATCCATGGCTGTTGTTGGCCATTACCCTGGGTTCTGGCCAGATGTGAGCGTAACGGTCCGCCAGGGAGGGCGGCTTACAGGCCTCTTTTTGAGCGCTAGCCGGTATGCGCCCATGGTTTACAGCCATGGATGGGTCTACTTAAGGGTTGGAAGAAGGAGAACTCGCTCTCTTTTTGCTTTCGGCCGGTGACCCAAGACTAAAAGGTGCGCCCGTGTTTCCTCTCTACTAATAAACTCTAGGATATCTAATTAGTCAATATACGTATCGCTAAGTTAACGTGATTCTCTTTCAAGAACCCCAAAATTCCCCTAGACAAAAAAGAAGAAAAAAAGCCTACATATATTTTTTAAAGAATTCTGTTTGGCTCTTTTTTAGGGGGTTCTAAAAATTTTAAAATACGTAAATATTTCCTCGGGGTTACTCTAAATCTATGAGACCTCTACTCGTTTTTTGATCCGTCCAAATCTCGGGAGCTATTTAAACCCAAATCCTTTATAGCGTTAAGGATAACCCCTGATGGCTCTCAGACACGTGATATTTGATCTTCTACAAACCCCGTCCTAAACAGTTTGTTGAATATCGGTTTAATGTCGGTCTAAGGCCGTCGGAGAAATGCAAAGATAATCCGGCCTCAGCGTTGCATTAGAGAGGTGTCCGTCAAAGATTTCTGTTTATACTTTAGACTACAACAAAACAATGACAATATAACTCGGGAAAATCGGGTTTTAGAAATCCCGATTTACCCCTTTCGGTGGCAGAAAACTTTCCGTGCAAATGGGGCGAAAATTAAACGAGAGTCAAATAGATTTTAACGATGCTAAAGGGTAGATTTCAACGTTAATGGAAAAAGTTTCATTGTGCCGATTTTCAGTGTTTATCCAGCCCTATTTCAAGGGCTAATTTGAATTTTAATTTCTAAAATTGTCGGCTCATCATCGGATTCGTGGAATTTTTTTTATAGTGATTTAACGATGAAAAAATGTGATAAATAAAACAATGTAATTTTCGGTTTATAATTATGGAACCTAAATGATAACAAACTGTACAATAGAATGTCATTGACCTACAAAATTAGGAGGGAAATAGTTTGATAAAAAACCGGTTACTTTGCTGAAGGGTATTCAATAACTTGAACTAACTTAATAATGTGCTGATTCTTGGCTGATCGAATTTTATCATCAGTATTTATTCCTTTCGAGATATCACATAGAGAATTCCACTTTTACATTCTTGACTCTACTAAACACCACTGCAAGAAAATATTTTTTGATAGATCATTTATTCTTTATTACCATTACTTACGACTTACTATTACTTGCTGTGTTTATTTCCTGTGTATTTATTTAGTTTCCTTCATTATCGACTTCTTCCATTCCTGATTGTTAACTCCCATATACCTAGTTTTGCTATACCTGTTTGCTTTCCGACTGTTCCGAGTGGTCTGAATGTATCGTTGTCAATTTCTTTGTGTCTTAAATCCGTCTTTATCTCTTTTTAATTTGCAAAAAATGTTTAATTTTATGAAACATGCTCCATGATTTATGTTGTTCATAAAAAAGCATTATTGCGCAGCAGTCCAACTGCAAAACTGAAGATTTCGTTTAATTGAAATTCTCTTATTTTTCCTACATAAATTATAGTGTTAAGTTATTATAATATCATAAAAAAAAAAACAAAAAAAAATCCGAAACCTGAAGAACAGTACTACGTTAAGTACCAATTTTATTACAAATAAGTACATATCATTTTAAGTAATGTTAAGAAAATGATATTTTATTTATTATTGGAAAAAAAGGTTTAATTAACTAACTTTGTTTATGGTTTTTTTCTACTTAAAAGCATTTTATTTTTGGCGATAAGTTTCATGCTACTAAATTTTCGCTTTTGAATCTTGCGTTATATTTTCATAATTAATTTAAACACGTTATAAAGTCAAATCTAATAGGTCCTAGAATTAAAAATAATGGAGAAAAACGAAAAATTATCAATTTTCTTTACAGTTCATTTTCTGTTGAGAATCAGGAATGCCACAATACATGCAAGAAGCACCAGTGGATTTTGTTTCAGGGACAATTTGGTGTTTCACTTGCTTCTAGGCAAAAAAAAGTCTCAAAACTAAAAATATTATTTTAAAATTCATACAAGCGCCTTATAGTCATTTCTTCGTCAATACAGGGTGTCTGAAAAACGGGCGATGTTATAACTCATTTATTTATGAACAAATTTTAGTGAACTAAAAATAAAATGATGTTTTTCAGACTACGAAATATTATCAAAATTGAATTTTTTAACGCAACTTCTTTGCCTTAGATACCAATTTCAGAATTTCAAATAGAACTCGATATTTTTTCCTATATTTTTTGATAAAAAATATTTTTCTAAATTTGATGATGTCTGACAAATTAATGTTAAAACAATTTTTAACTAAAAAAATTGAAAAATTTTAACATGAGTAATGCAGTCATCTCTATTCTAAATTTGGACATTATGCATTACGAAACCATATGTAGCGTCATGGGGCCATCTGAGTAATTTTGTAATCATTTGCATTTTATCCCATCTCATACTATTGAATCATCTTGTACAAACTGTCGCTCATGTGATACCCAGCGAGAAGGGACACGACAAAGCCGCCCTTAACTATTGGAACCACGTCATTCTTCCTGTTAATTTTCTGCTAGCAGTTATACCAGAAGTGTGATTATTGTAAATTAATTCTTTAATGCAATAAAAATAGTTATTAGTGTTATTATTGGCGACAATTATCAAGTGTTACTTTCAACAAATACATGGTTAAATGCAGAATAGAAATTCTATTTGTAATATTCAAGCCAATATATTACTACTTAAACATATATATTTCTTTTAATTTAAAATTGTTTTAACATTAATTTGTCATATATCGTTAAATTCAGAAAAGATTTTCTGTCAAAAAATGTATAAAAAAGTATTGAGTTCTACTTGAAATTTTGAAGTTGAGGCCTAAAAGAGAAGAAGTTGAGTTTAAACAAGCTCAACTTAGATGTTACTTAATAATCTGAAAAATACCATTTTATTTAGTTTTTAGTTCATCAAAATCCGTTCATAAACAACTTGATTGTAGCTTCGCCGTTAGTTTTTGAGACATCCTGTATAAGCACATAACAATGTCACTGTTCCATAAGTTTAAATTTACCTACTACTAGTAGAACAAAAAAATATACATTAACAAGACAGCTGTTACTTAGTGTAAGTATTCTGGAATTCCCTGAATGAAAAATGTACTCTTCACTGCAAAGCACGATGTTACAATCCATGTGACGTAATCCTGGCTTACATGCGTAATAAACCTTAATTTCCATAATACAACATGTCGTTGTATTTTACCTAGGTTGTAAAGTGCTATTAACGTATAGTGGTCTGTGCAATTATTATCAAAATAAGTATGTTAATGGGTATTTTGTTCTGTCATGGGGCTACAGCTTTTGTACACTAAATCAAGGTATTTTTAAAGTTCGAAAACGAAGAAGATTTTAGGAGGAAAATCACGCTTTTTCAAGTTCAGATTAGTCCATGTGAGATAATATGTCTTATTATACCAGATCACATAATAGCACTACTCAGGAATGAGTACAAGGAGAAATATCCCCAAATATTTGGTGGTAGTTACAAATATTTTTAACTTTCGCTCAGTTTTCAATTTTGGGGGTTCACACGCAAAAAAGTTTAACAATTTTGTATTGTATCTCAATTTTTTCACGATGATTCACGTTCCTTTTCCGATTTATTCAGTTCCTACTAAATAGTTCTAAACAGGGAATTTTTATGATATGGAACTCATTAAATGCATCGATTCAGGTCATAAGACCGCAGCAATTTGTTGATTTCTAATCACCTGCTCGTACGGTAGTTTAAAAATTTCCCAGACCTTTTAAATGACTGAAATTAACGTAGAGGCCTTCGTCCAAATCAATAATAACAGCAATAAGTGCACTGACGAGACCTAATGTTTGACCTGTGATGTTAAATGACTGGGAAAGTTTATGGTAAGACCACATCATGAAGTTGGGTCATAGTCCTCACATACGCACAATAATATGTAGAAATTTTGTTACGTTTAATTTCTTCTTTTGCATTCGAAATCTATTTGCTGATGTTGATCCTTTCTTTCGACCATAAACAGCTGGCTTGGTACCATCACCAAACGATCGCATTCTGTGGTTCATTACATAAAACTAGTCCATTATCTATAATTTCACGCTAAAGTTTTATGCAACCGTAATGTGTAACGTAGAATATAACAAATTGAAGAACTACTTATTTTCGGTTTTGAAGAGGGAGACAAGCTGAAGCCGCGACCATCACGCTGGCTTGCAACCGTCCAGTCTAGTGCTTCAAAGCTCTTCGATCGCGGAGGTTTGACCAGTTGTATCTGATTAACGGTTGCGAGGAATAATTGTGACATTCGGTAAACATTGCTATGTGGCCAAAGTATGGAAGTTAATAGCAGGCACCCACTTCTCCATCTAGAACTTGGAACTCTAAATCATCGTCACCCAAACTGATCGAGAAATTCTTGACGTTTTAAGGTACGTGAAGATGAGCACAATGAAGAAAAATCTTCCTAAATTTCGCAACCAAAATCTGTGCAATACCAACAAGAAGCCTTCTCTTTCTCTCTGGCTTCTACGAGGCAGATTTCAATTGTAGAAATCGCGTTCAAACCAACTACTTGTTATATAAAAACTGGTGATTCATTTGAAAATAGCTCTTACGGTGGCTGAGCATGTGTGTAAATGGATCAGTGTTTTAAGAGAAAGTAAAAATTACGGGTTTTGTCAATCTGGTCGTGCATAATTAATGCCAGAAGAAGTAGTGAATTAGTACTGGTAATGAGCTGCCCTGACACACATAGTACGGATTCAATTAGTATTTCGAACCGTCGTCAGCAGGTTAGTTAGAAATAATATTTATGAACAAAGGTTTGTATAAGGTTCGGTTTTTGCTTCACCTGCAGTAAGATAAATCACAACGGATTAATTTTAAGTTGAAGTTTTATAAACAAGAACTTTGGTAAACAAGTGCAATTATTGCGTTGGTGATCAAGTGACATAAATTAGAATAATAGGTGAAATATAAATATGTGGTATAAATAGATATACAGGGAGTCCCAGCGATGACAAAACATAAAAAATGTTAGACTTTCTTTCCGGAAGTCCCAAGACTTTCTGGGAAAAGGGGCTGGGTTGGGGGGGGGGAGGGGTTAAGAAAGGAAAAATTATAAACAGGAAAGTTCGGAACGAAGAAAACAAGGAAGAAAAGAAAATTATGAGAAAGGGAAACATTTTAACGGCTAAGAAAAATAAAATACAGAAACATTATAAAAAAATCATGGAGATAAGAAGCAGAAAAAATGTTCAGAACAAAAGAGTGATGTATTTCCACTGAAAAAAATTCTGATAAAGAAGTGATCAACCAAATGTACTTAACATACAAAGTGTTTCTGAATGGATGGTAAAAAAAAACTTCATAGATGAATCTTAAACCAAATTTAAGACGGAAAGTTCACATAAAGACAAATCCAAAAATGCTTTGGCTTCGATCTACAGAGTGTTAAAAACACTTTTTTGTTTTTTCTAAACACCGCCGAAAAACCATCGTTTTTTGGCAGTTTCCAGAAATTAATACTGGCAATAGCTGTCAACCTTGACAGCAAACAAATGCATCAAAAAATCATAACTTACTTCACTAAATTTTACTTTATCATTTAAATTGATCGATGTGAACATCCTTTACTATTATCGCGATTATTATCTAAACCATTGTTTTAAGCAAAATTTTGCATGTAACAGAAAAGTGAGAAAACTCAATACGGATTTCAGAAATTTATCAAAGAGATTTAAAATATTAATAGTAAAAAAATTTGCGATAAATGAGAGTTCCAGACCCACCAATCCGTATCACTTCGTATATGAAATCAAAGTCCGAAAATTTTCGTTTCTAGGAATCACTCGGCGTATTATATGTACAAATTTTCAGCAAGTTTCGATAAAAAATAAACAAGTAATAAAAAAACGAAAACAAAAGTGTTTTTAACACTCTGTAGGTCGAAGCAGAAGCATTTTTGGATTTGTTTTTATATGAACTTTTCGTTTTAAATCTGGGTCAGGATTCACCTTTTCAATTTTTTGCCATCTCTTCAGAAACACCCAGTATAATAATAAAACGAGAAAGGAAATGTAGTTCTAAGAATTCCTCTTTCTTGTATTCCGAAGCGTTTTTTTAATTCCTAATGTAAGTACACACGATGAGTGCGGTTGTCCTTATTTTCCTACAATTCGGATGCCAGAATTCAGTCAATAAAAGAATAGCTCTATTGTCGGAACAAATCGTCATTGACACACCTATAAGCAAAACAAACAAAATTGAAACGCTTACTAACTACAACAAGCCATCAAGTAAACCAATAAATAAAATATAGGATGTGTCGCAAAAAAGGAACCACAGACAATGGGAGCATGACAATAAAAGATGTAAAAAAGGAAACGGATATTTATGTAATCAAGGCTTGTCGAGAAAATAGTACTAACCCTTGCCAAGAAGAAAGCCCTTCATTTCCCTCCGGAACTTTAACGTGGGTTGTTGGGGTTTCAACTCTAAAGGAAGGTTATTAAAGAGCTTTTTGTCACCGTAAATGAGTGAAGCTTTAATCTGTTCCGTCAGGGGATCAGAAACCTCAAAACGTGTCACCTACGTGATATACGGGGTGTTTCGAAAAATTGGTATAAAACTTAAAGAGATGAGAGCAGAGCCAAAAATAGTAAAGAAAATACGCATAAACGTTGATCATACGGAGCATCATTACTGCGATATGTCTCTCCAAATGGGTCCTATCATTTGGATATTTTACAAATTAACTTTCCATTTAATTAAAATATGGAGATTAAGATAGATTGAAATCTTAAGCAAAAAAAAAATTAAAATATGCAAACGATGGGACCTTTTTGGAGCCCCGCATCTGAGAAACAGTGTTCCATAGGACCAACGTTTATGCGATTTTTTTTTTACTGTTTCAGCTCTAGTTTCACCTCCTCAGATTTTGTACCAACTTTTCCAAACACCCTGTATTGTAAAAGCAGAGCTTTCCAACTGTCGACCCCTAATAATATCGCGGATTTAGCAAACATTTTCCAGGTTAAAAATATGCTACAAAGTAAGAATCTCATGCTTAATTAACAGATGTGTACAAGAAATTTTGATATTTAATAGGACGCAAATAACGCAAATTACGTTTATGCGATGTACAGTATGGCACAGAGGCAGTAACACAACACCTTCCCTAAACACGGTATGTCATAGTACAGATGAGAATTAGAGGCTATTACGAAATATTTGAGATGACGTAGATTGTTAAATATTATTTTAAGGAACAACAATCATGTAAATAAAACACAAACCATATTCCACGCGTAGACCAAACCGAAGCGAATCGTCAATGAAGAAGCACTTCATCGACTAATACCGAAGGTGCACAATAGGTCATTAAGATATGGTTTAAAGTGAAAAATTTTGCTTTTTACTAATATACTCCGTTTCATATGAAATGCGCTACCCAGCAATAATAATAATTAACCCTTGTGATTTTAGCAAAATAATGCTTCATAATACAGTATTGAATGATAAAAATTTCAGTAGAACAGAAAGAATGCCACTGTCTTTGTTTACCTTCATTATCATATGCAGGGTATCCTCAGATGGGATTGCCTATACCACAACTGGACAAAATTTGCATTTTTCGACAAAAAATAACTTTTCAAAAAAATTGTTGATTGTTTTAAAAACACCTTTAATCCTGAAGAAAAACAATTTTTTTATACGGAGAACTCGGAATCTTTTAAAACATAGTTTCGACTTAAGAGTAAACAAACTCTATTTCTCATTTTTAAGCAAAATGTTGCGTGAAGAAGTTAGTTAGAATTACTTTAGCAGTCAAAATCCAATATTTCAATTGTTTTTATTTTGAAATTGATAAGTAATTCTTAAGCCAACTAAAGAAGATACTGCTACTATGTAAGCAGTTAAATAATTGTGACTCACTGTTGAGCAGGTTTCCACAGGTGTTTTAAACATAACTGTCATCATTTTAAAAAATAAGCTGCACTTACATTTCCTTAATTTCGATGCAGAAATGCTCCCTTTAAAGCATAGAATTTATTTGGTTAAATGGTACGCCATTGGTGATAGATATTATCGTAATGGTATTGAAATATTCCACCAAAAATATCTCGAAATACAAGTCAGTCGAGAGAACTTAAAGAAGCTTTTACGAAAATTTGATCGAACTGGTGATGTTAAAAACGTAGAGAGGCCAAGAAAAATCCATAATCAAGATGATGCAGCGACACTACTAGTTATCGACTGGGACAGAATCCGAACCTATCACTGAAGAACAGGCCAAAATCATCGTCAAAATAAAAAAAAATGTTGGATTTTGACTATTAAAGTGATTCTAAGCAACTTCGTCTAGTGATATTTTGCTTAAAAATAAAAAATAGAGTTAGTTTACTCTTAAGTCAAAATTGTGTTTAGAAAGAGTTTAAGCTCCTCGTACAGCAAAATCATTTTTTCTCGGGATAAAAGGTGCTTCTGGATCGAACGAAAACTTTTATAAAGATTGATTTTTTTTTTAGAAAAATACTAAATTTGATCCTTTTGTGATATAAGCAACCCCATCTGAGGACATCCTATATATATATATGCCGTATTATCAATGTCCTAAGGCCATTATTAGTACCCTTCACGCAGACTTTGCCAAATGGCATTTCCCAACGAAATAATGCCTACAAGGTCGCATACCGCGAACATTAACCGAAGATTCCTGGGACAAGCACAATTGGAAGTGTTACTTTGGCCTGCTCCGTCACCTGACCTATCAGCTATTGAACATCTTTGAGACATGATCACTGACCGCCTTCGAAATTTACCAAGACTTTCAAGCCATGTAATTGACCTAAGACACCATATTGAGGTAGAGTGAAATGAAATACCCCAGGAGGTTATTGATAATTTGTTGTAAAATATGCAGCGAGGAATCCATGCTTGCACTCCAGTGTCACTCATTATATATGTACTACATACTCACTACTTCTTAATTAATCAATGTTATTTTTTGTTACTGCAATTCTGATCGTTTGATATTCTGTAATGAAGCATTTTTTTCCTAAATAATTACAGTTATTATTGAATGGTGCATTTCACATGAAACTGAGTTAGAGACAGTTAGTTGAAAACAGTTGCACTACTGCACGATTAAGAAAAGATCTTGATTAACGGTGATCATCAGTGAATCAACATCCCGATAACTCCAAATAATGGAGGCATCGTGGGTTAGGACAGTTAATTTACCAGCCGCAGGCTACAATACCATTGTTATAAATTAGAAACACTAAAGCCGTCAGAGATAGTGGAGGGAACCAACAGATCCGCAGACCCCTCATCATCAACAAACATTTTGTGCCGAGACGATGACCAGACAATAAAGAACAGAACTAGATCAATGGAAGCTCCCTAAATCCGTAATGTTCGAAGGAAAATCTAGTCCTTCGTAGAGTAGAAAACCAGCAAAGTAAGAATATTCAAATAATAAATATCTTTAAGGAAATTTCCGAAGTTCCTTATGAATTAAGGAAAGTTTAATCTAGTTAGGAACATTTTGTCCATTTTGAGTAGATTCTCATGAGAATCTCCTTCCATACTGTAAAAACCATTGAAAATCTTTAATCCTGCGAGGCTACTTGGTATCTCTCGAGTTTGTCAAAAATTCTTTTAGAGATTTGACAACTCATAACAAACACATTTATTTCGTACTAAATTTATCAGAAGAATTTTCCCGAGACTCTCAGTGTTTTCCCCCCTTGAAAATGATTTGTTTACTTCTTCGATTATCGCTTGAAGTCCGACTTTTGAGCTTCGTTAAGTCACGTTAATTGACCTAAATTTATTTTTTAAGGATAAGTATAATTCATTTTAGTTACCAGCCATCGCCCATTCAAAATTCGGTTTTTTATATTTCTTGCGACTGTAGCTGTGCGGCTTCTTGCCGTTTCTCACTGCAGGAATATTGTGGAGAAACGAGTAAAAAACTATCGAATTTTGGAAAATTTGGGACATGGATTTCTGAATAAATAAGAATCATGACGCTAGATTCTTCATCAGATTTAACTATTTTATGCTAAGTTCGGTGGCAGTCATTCAATACCGTTAGATGTCCAGAAGAAAGTAATTAATTTAGTCTAATTGACAGTGATCATTAGCTCTAATATTAGTTCATAAATTATGTAATGGGCCCCCTACATTCCTTGTTTGTACGTATTTCAGTAATTAATTATTTTCCCAGAAAGCTTAATCAGATTTAGTGCGGTTCTAATGAGCCAGTAAAACAGCAGGATGAGTGAACATGTATATTCTATTTTGAAGGAAATGTTTCAAAGCTAAATACAATATTGTAATTATGTATTTTTTACAAATTTGTACTATGTTTTTGTAGTATCAATATTGACCATATGTCCACTATTCACGTTTAATTAAATAGTTATTCATTCTTACGCAAGCGTTATTATTGTTCCTGATGTAATTTTATTCATGGGATATCTTCAACATGTTTGAACAACGTTGCATATTAAAATTACCGTATATAACGAAATTCTCCGAAAATACCAATATGCATTTGGGTAGCAGATAATATTTTCAGTTGGTTAAATTTCCTTAAGTACTATGAAACCCTCGTTCATTTCAATTACATTCTTCATTTCCCCAAGGCGCACTAATTACCCGTAACTTTTCGTTTAGGTAAGAAAAACAATCTCTATCAGCCGTTTACTGGGTATATACGTTTTTTACTGAATCAGGAACAATTTTTTTTTTAATCGTGATCCAAAATAACATTACATGACTTTAAAGTGGCGTGCCAAATTCATATTAAACTTCTAGCCTTGAGATGTTATGTAACTCACATTAAGAAAATTTAGTATATTTTGTATTGTGAACTTTTGAAAATGACCAGATAATGATGTGCGTCCAGGAAAAATAATTTAGTTTTGTGGCATTATTGTGCAAAAAAAAAATTACTGGTTTCACGACTTTTTTAAAGGCTTCAAGAAACTTTATAAAATGCTCCCATCATATTCATGAATTCAATTTCAATTTTGCTAATAACGCAGCAGTTTTATTTAAGTTTTGTCCCACGGTATTATCTACATATTTGCCAAGGTTGTGTTTTATTACTTCATTGCTATTATGCAAATATGTCTTGGCAAGCAAAGATACTGGTAACGAACGTAAAAAAAAAAGTTTGAACACCTGCAACTTAGTTCTAACGTGCAAAAAAATTGAGTCTTTTTGGCCTTCCAAAAATTTGTGTGTCAAACTAAATGTTTTTCCTTCCCCAAGTAATCAATCACGTAAAACAACGTGATAATCATTTTATCAGAAGGAATATTATTTAAAACATTAGTAGTAAAAAAAGCAATGACTAAAATTAAAGTCTTAGAAATATTCTAATAAACACTCCTCAATGGTTCGCAAGATTATTAAAGTCAATAAAATCATATAACTCAAGGACAGTAAATATTAATTAACGTGGAGTTTCGTAATATGTACACACTGGACAAAAATTGTTGCATATTTAGGTGTTTCAATTTGGATTTTATGCACTTGTGGATATTATTACATTTTTCCTTCCCCTTCCTCCCTACCTTTTTTTCGACATCTTCCCAGACGATTTATATGATTTGGGTCGTGATATCTTTTTTTTACTCGCCACACATCACTTTGCAAAACACTTAGACTTTGTGCAATAGCCGTTTAACGTAGACCTTGTAAAAGAGTAATTATTTTTAGTGTATTAAAATAAGAAATTTTGTTTCGTTGGCATTTCAAAGAATGCTAACAAGATAAAATGAAAAATTAAATTTAGTCTGCAACTAACAGAAATGCCAATATCAATAAAATTCTATGAAACCATGATCATTTTTTCAGTTCTTTTTTCTCTATTCTTTTCATTGAAGTATACGTTATTGTTTGCACACCCCGATGAAAACAAATTGAGAGCAAAATAAAAAAATTATAATGCTTTTATTAAATTTTGTTAATATCCGTATTTCCGGTAGTTGTAGGCTAAAGCATATTTTTGATTTTATTTCATTAGCGTTCTTTAAATGGCCTAGAGATACGATTTCTTATTTTTATAGAGAGGAAATAATTACTCTTTTACAAGGTCTTTGTTAAACGGATATTGCCCCAAATGTAAGTGTTTCACTAAGTGATGCTATTTGAAGTTAAAAAAATACCATAAGTCTCCAAATTGAACACCACTGTTAACTTTTTAACAAATATTTTTTCAATTCAAAATCAGCATTATATAGTGCAAAAATACTATCTTTTGACGTTTGTTTATTTTCGGAAATGTTGCTTACGTCATCCGTCGCGCTAATTGGCCCATTTAAAAAAAAATGAAACATGAGCCAAGTGACCCCTCTAATTAAAGGTCTGTCAAAACTACATTTAATTGTATGGACCGATTCAAAACTTATCGATTAGTTTTTATAAAAACAGGTATAAATTTGGTAAAAACTTACATCGCAAACTCAGTTAAATAGTACGTAAACAATGAAAAAACTTGTTTGCTGCTAGAAAATTGGTTTATTTTCGATTTTGTGCTCACAGTCTGGTTTAAAAAAAAAGAATAAAAAGATAAATAAAAATAACCAAAGACTGTCTGTGAGGATAAAATCGAAAACAAACCAATTTCCTATCAACAAACAAGTTTTTTCATTGTTTGCGAACTGTTTAACTGAGTTTGTATCATATTTTTTACCAAATGTACACCCATTTTTCTCAAAAACTCATCGACAGATCTTGAATCTCAATACACCATTGAATGTAGGTTTGAAAGACCTTTAATTTGAGGTGTCACTTGACCCACATTTCAATTTTAAAAAATCGGATTAATTACATCCGCACCGTATACTGCTACTGAAATGATGTTGTAGGTTGTCCAGGAAGAGATCGAAAAAGAGGTACAACAGCTGCTCAAGATCGTCAAGTATCTTTAATAGCCCAAAGAAACGTATTAATATTCACAAATCCACAAAATCTAAATTAAAACATGTACATAAATACATAACAATTTTGATCGTATGTGTATATGACTCAGAACGCATTTACTTTGATCAGATAAAGTTAAATTTTTTTCCCAGTATTTGTTGGTATCTGATTGATAAAATTTAAGAATTGCATAATTTGCCGTTTTGTCCGAATTCTACGAGACTAGACACGAACGCGGATACCTCAGAGCAGTTTTAGTACCACAAATATGAAATATATTGGCAGCTTCTGAGTCACCTCTAAAAGAGACTATAAAGAAAGACACATTAAACTTAAAAATTCCTCATAATCGTCGGTTAGCACAAAATCATGACGCAAACAACCTGATGTTCGTGACTGCCACTTTAATCATATTTCTACAACTTCAACAGTATTTCGCTAACTCTACCAAAAATTCGTGAGTATGCTACTTATACTTGAAACAGCAAACTTCTCTGTTTAATTGATATTGCATTCTCAAATAGCACCCCAAATTTAAATTTTAAATTGCCACTTTACTTAAGTCCAGCGCAAATTGCTTCAGCTTTACACATCACCATCAACACACATTGGCCCCTCGTTTTTCTTAGCTCTTTTCGAGCTTTCCGCTGATGTAGATTCAGATTAAATTTTAAATAACCAGTTCCATTGACGTCATTGATCGGGGGTTCCCCGTCAGGAAGATTGACGATCTCTACATAATGGTAAAAGATCTCACGGATGTAAAGGGATTAATTCGTAAGGTCCATATGTCACTGAACAGTTTATTATGGGATTTTGTCAAGGTGAGATTTCTCCACGGTACTCGTATATCACAAAGGAAGCGCAAGCATGTTCGTTGGAAATCCTGCTAATTACTCGACAAATAGTGTGGAAGTAAAAAAGTTGGTGAGAAGGAAATAAATGGAACGATTAGGTGTGCTACCATCAACAATCCGTTTTTTACAACAATCAGCGGCATAAATGAATAGTAAATTACCTCTGTAATGTATGTAGGAACTTATATTACTGGCGCATTGCCTTTTCCCTGCAGGCAAGATATTAATTATCCTTTTACGGGTAAATGACCTCAATAGCAAACAAATGATCTGAACCATTATTATTTAATAGTAATAGATTAAATGGTAACAGTTGGGGTATTCCCCAAAACCAAACCAAAGCATCCCCTGCAATTAAAAATGGGCAAATAATGATTCATTATACCTTGTTTATAGCAATTTTATTGATATGACACACGTGTGTTAAGCCAATTAACGGTCAGGTACAATTCTCATGAAGTAAGGTAAGCTGACGTAATTCCGCCTAAATTTACTTTCTGCTAATTACATTGTTTAATGTCCAATTTTAGTGCCTAATTACTGTTAATGTATGTGTATTTAAGCACGATGAATTAGATGCGCGAGGGCGTAAAGGTATGTGGCCAATGTCTCTTATAAGACACGGTATGGTTCGCAACTCCGTCACTTGACTGCAGCTGGAAAAAGTTAATAATAGCCAAGAAAAGAAATTTTCCGAAATTTTGGTATACGCAAAATGTGAACGGAAGCGCCTAATATACTTGCACTGCAATATCTAGAAATGCAGTTTGTTGCAGCTGCATCTCCACCAAAAAGCATATCCCAAAAACTAAAGGAGGTAGACACCTACCATAACTCCTGAAGCATGTTTATGTAGATCGCACAAGAAACTAGTTTCGTTTCAAAGATATTTGCATTAATTTTTATAGACCGGGCAGTAATTAATTGGGATTTTACCTGACTTCAGATGTTATTTGATCTATAAATAATTGTATAAGAACCGCAACAATCCTGCACTCGCCTGCAAGTTAACATTGGTGAGGAGCTCTTCATTTACCATTAGCGAAGAGAACTCTTTTGAGAGCTCTGAGTCCTTTCCTGCGATCGGCCGGAACACAACAATCGTCCAAACGGCGCCGTTTACTCGGACCAAAGATGATAGTTTATTGAGAGAGTTTGCACCCACTGAAACTGTGTGACTTATTCACTGAGCAAGTAGGCACCGAACCAGCATCAATATATAAAAAACGAACGAGGTTCGTTCGAAATTTGTTCATTTTTTTAGCTGAACCTGAAACATTTCCTACGTTTTCTCGTCGGCGGCTTTCTTGTATAACCCCGAATTATTGCTTAATTGTCTTTTGAAAATTATTATGGAAATATTTTGATTACGTAGCGATAATGAGTTCGTAGTTCGGTATTCGATGTTCGTTCAGTGTTTGTTCGATCATAGAACACTTACTTAATATTAAAACATTTGCTGTTTATTGTTGACAAAATTGGCTGTGCATACTTGGACGTAATTATGCGAGCTCTATTAAGTAATACTAACTCAAGGTAACAACTTAAGAACACGAACAACGAGATATTGCCAATGTCCGATTGGCGAACTTTAAAATGGAGGTATTCGTTTCGGGTATGCTTTAAACGATAAACGAGAAATTGCGATCGCACAAACTTCAAACGAACTTTCTTGTTCAGAGTTCAACATTTGTTCGATGTTCGTTGGTTCAGTGATTGCGGACCTTTATCGTCATCGAATCTCATTGAATAAATTCGAAGTCGTTATTAGGAGGTCGGCGTTCGTTCGTTCAGGGAATACGCACCTTTAAGTGTCTATGGTACTCACGTTAAATTTAATAGACACGGAACACTTCAATTTAGAGCTGCGTATTCACTAAGAGAACCAACGCTGAAGGAACATACATAGAAGTCCAAAAGTCTCGCATTAATTCATTAAAAATTGAAAGAAATATTTTTCGTGAAAATGCCGAAAGGTATTAAATATTGTATTTAGTTGCGTATTTTTTGATCTAACAGACATGTATACAAGGTTATGTAGAAAGTAAATGTACTTTTCCATTTTTATCTTATGAAACTCCATGCACATTATGGCGTTTTTGAGTTCTTTGAAAAACTCTCAACATATTTCATGTAACATGCCCACGTCTAAGAATTATTGAAATATTTACAATTAAAGCGACCTGCTAGATCGCCTGACCTCGCCCCTCTGAACTATTTTTACGGGGTTATCTTAAACTTGGGGTCTGTTTAAATGAGGCCAGAATATAGAAGAGTTAAACAATAAAATTGCTCAAAAAACTCAACAAATACCTCCTCAACAGATAAGAAAAGTTTTCCAGGAATTTGAATTGCGACTTGCCCACCGTCAAGTAGTCAACGGGACTCAATTCGAACATTCAATACATTAGATTATAGTAGTTTGTATTGTTATTTTTTCAGTATTAATAGGTATATCGTTATTCCTATTTTTTCTGATGTTTTTCGAGAATGTATGTCTGTTACGGAAAAAACGTACAACTAAAAACAATATTTAACATGTTTCAGCATTTTTACGCGAACAAAATTCGAAGTTCGTTCGGTTACAATTAATAGTTCTCGAAGCTTTAATTTTCCGCTAATCGAACAGAAAATGGTACAAAAACAAAAAAGAAAGCGAAGATATTTAGTGTCAATAACTTAACAAAGTCGAGATCATTGCAGGGGATTAGAGCTTCTAATGAAATTGAGAATAAATTACTTAGGTCAACTAGTTTGGACGTCGTACGTAACAATCTAGTTTAAAGCACAAATGCATAGAGAACCAACACTGAATAGCAATTTTTTTTATGGTACCTCGGAGCAAACGGTACCACAGCTGTTGTTCGGCATTCGATATTCGTCCAGTGTTTCCTCGATGGAACTTTTTCAAAGGAATTCCATGCAGATAAGAATATTTGGAAACTTTTGAAATTTTTCCCTCATTTCAATCGAGGATAATTTTTGTATTTCACAAAAAGACCAAACGTTTTATCCGCAATATAAATTTTCTGATACCACAGTGGCGATCTTATGTACATACGTCGCAGTTTACAAAAGTTCAAAGAAGAAATATAATAACGGGATCGTTCTACGGAATCGTCTAACGAAGAGGACGGCTTTCTGTCACTTCATCAGATACTCTGAGAATATTATTGGGTACGGCTGGAGGTTACTTAATTCCGAATTGCACAATGCCATTTCAGAGAAAAATACCGTAATTGATTCTTATGAATTTAATTATCACTTCTAAATTCTTAAATCTTGGTATGGTACATAGGTACTTACTTTGTTACGTCATAGCTCGTAATACTACTTAAATATTTTGGTTATTTCTCGTATCTGATCTACCTGTAATTGTTTTATTTAACACTTAAAAGAAAACGATGTTTTGAAGTCCACAATAATTGCTACAGTGATCTAATATGATGACGTTGCTTCATTAACTATTACTTATGGTCAGTTTTATAATTGTGGTTAAATTCATTACTACTGTTTCGCATTATCACTGCTATTTAGAAAGTGATGAAAAGTAAGGAACGGGAATCCCTATTCGGATGTAACTTTCACCTTTCCCATAATTCATGATGTGTAAACCTTCATATTTTCTCTTTTCCGTCAATTGCAGGAATTCTAGGGAGGCATGCCTGCCCTCCGCCTTTTTGGCAGGAAATGGTTAGCAGCCTCGGACGACCTCGTTTTTCCTGGACTTTTTGAAATAGGCCTCAGAATATTATGGTAAGTCAAAACTCTATCCGACACATTTGAATTTGATTTATTTAAATTACTCATAAGATTTTTCAAATCCTTTTCCATTTAATCGATGTCCTATCATATATGCGAAGAGGACACACTGTACTTTTCTCATGAAATATACAGGGTAATTGAAATTCGCTGCTTACGATTGGAATGTCAAATACCATAAAAAATACGAGGTCGCTTAAATTGGGGCAAATTTGCGCATTTTTCGAGCTTCACTAAATGTTATTAAAAAAAAAGAAAATTCCACACATCGACTTCTATTTTTGTCAAATTATTTGAAAAAAAAATTAAATAAATTTCACCTCCTCACTGACACTTGGCTACTTTATAAAATGACGTCATTAAACTTAAAATGTGTTGTTTTAGAATTTAGGAACCATCACCATCTTCATTTTTTTTAAATGTGGTCCTGAATTTTTTATTATACTTTTGGAGAGCCTTTGCTTTTCTCAATCCTGCACTTTCTGAATCAACTTTGCCACAATTCAAACGATCTCGTATCTTTTATGGTTTTCGAGATCCGAATGAAATGCTGCGAATTGGAATTATCCTGTATATTGTTGAAATCTAATCATCGTTTTTCAACCAGGGAAATGTATACCAGAAATATTTTTCCAGGCTGTCGCTATTAGTCTGCGTTCACATCAGGTATTACGACGACACGTGGAAATGCTCAAAAGGTGGAGACTTCGTACGAATATACGTAATAGGTACTCAAGTATTGTCTCTATTTTATGAAAAATTCCTCACAAGCTCTTTGTTTAAGGGATGATGGCCCTACTTTCCGCAGTTATCATAGTTTTAGTGGCATTGGTTAACCAAAGCGCCAAGGGTTCCATCACCAATGTGGACGCTCGAAAACTGGTTCCTCCTATCCTTTTATTCAAACTATTTCTCATCATTCCAGAGGTGATTCTCAACGTTTTCGGTACCATGTGGGCATTCTGCCGAGATATGGTAACGTGCCCTTATGAGGGTCACTTTTCCAGAACCGTTATTGAAGGTATTCGCTAGACTTAACCGTTCTCCTCAATATTAATAAAACATAATTTCAGCTTTGGTGATTTTCAATTGGGTCCTTTTTGGACTAGCAATTTTTGGGCTCGTAATGGTGTTTGACCCCCTGGGGTCTAAGAGGTACCATGAGGTACAAGGATCTTCTAGTGCTGGTGAGTCTCTGCGACACCGCAAAGGTACCAATGTATGGAAAAGGCGTTTCCGATGGGCTTTTTGTTGGATGAGATCTGACGAACACGGTCACGAAGCTTTCCAGCAGGTATTGAAAACGTCGATTTAAAGTTATGTTTTTTCTTAATATGGTATTACGGTTGTAGGTAGCAGGCCTTCTGAGTGCTTTGTTTAGGAGTACTGATTTAGTACCTTCTGATGTACTAGCTGGTAGTATCTTGCTTCGAGTTAAGCAGAAAAGGGAGACTAGAGAAATGAGGAGGATTTACATGTTATCAGATGATGAACCTAAATACTCAACGGGTAAACCTCCTCCCAATTATTGATAAAATGAACTGTATCTCAGACTTTGTAGATGTAAACAAGGTGTTCTCCATAGCGCCACGATGGATGAACATGGAAAACGCAAGACATTTTCTTCGTTTATCAATGGCGGCCTATGGATGGCCTTTCGTGATGTACCTCCACTGTGGTACCGGACTATTTCGTATTCTGAATAATGTATCATGTTGTTCCTGCTTTGGAAATCCCCAATACACTATGGTATTAGAAGACAACTGCTGTTTCTGCCATTTGGCGGGTGTTAAACATCTTTCGAAAATCAACGAAGAAGACATTCTGTTTGCCTCATTTAGAAATCATGTTTTTGAGGTAGGTCTGTTCAATGTCGCAAGAGTAGTTTAGATTAGTAAGATTGTAATTTTCATGTATTTATTATACAGATGCAAGGTTAACGCCTTCATATTTATTTTTTTTGTATACACGAAGATATTTCAAGTTGAACTAGTACGTTTATTATGTTTCTGGTCGCGAATAAGAATATAGGAGCTATTAATCATCAGAAGAATTTTTTGAATTTGGTTAAACTAATTCCAGCTCCCATTTTGCGTAATCATCGACCATAAAACCTCCAACCTTGTGGTGGCTATCAGAGGTTCAATATCTCTTCGAGATATCTTTACTGACCTCACAGCGACTTCGGATAAATTCGAAGCGGATGGACTACCACCGGATACCATGGCCCACAAAGGAATGATTGCAGGTGCCGAATATATTGCAAAAAAACTTAAGGAAGTAAGCTTCAACGACATTTAATTAATTTTAACGTAAATAGCTTTTCGCGCTCATCTCAGATTGGCATCTTGGAAAAAGCCCAAGCAATGTATCCAGAGTACGGTGTAATACTTACGGGGCACAGTTTAGGGGCAGGAGTTGCCTGTTTGCTTGGCTTCAAAATAAGACCAAAGTTCCCGGATCTCAAAGTATATGCTTTTGCTACTCCAGGTTTGCATAATTCCTTTTTACAATATTCAAATATCTAAATATGTGTATTGCAGCGGGACTATTAAGTAGAGAAGCTGCAAGACTATCCGAAAGCTTTGTTTTCACAGTGGGAGTTGGTGACGATTTCGTTATGAGACTTGGAGTGGACAGTATCGAGAACCTCAGAACTGGAATCATCCAGACTCTCCACGCTAGCAGATTACCGAAGGTACAACGCAGTTTGTCATTAAAAAGACATGGGTAACTTGAATTGGTTTTCCAGTATCGAATTCTACTTAATGGATTGGGATATACTCTATTTGGGGTGCCTTCACGTGATTTGGAAGCCACCTGGAAAGACGAAACTTTTCCAGAACCCACTAGGTCACCTTTATTGGATTCCATAGCAATTCCTACCGTAACAGGTTCAGCGGTAATTAAGAAATTTTACTTGTAATTAGCCAATATGTATCCGTCATTTTTCTTTCAGGAAGCAGCCCTTCTTTCCAGAGACTTGAACGTGAGAAGATTTTCAAAAACCAGGCTCTACACTGCTGGAAGAATACTGCACATAGTTAGCAGAAAAAAGACTAAAGCCGAAAAGTGCGTTTAAAGTTATTGATAATACAGTCAAGAAGTTGATTAATAAACTTTTAGGAAATCTAGCTCTAGTGGTCCGGGTTACGAAATGAGATGGGCCATTGCTGAAGACTTTATGGAACTGAAAGTTATGCCCAGAATGTTGCTAGACCACTTGCCAGATAATGTGTACAAAGTTTTAGACACTATTTTAAGGGAGCAGAGAGATAATGTTAGTGAGATAATATAGAAAAATATTTTAAATACATATTGCATAAATAAATTTTATTAAGTTTACAGAAGAAAAATTTATTTGTTGTTGATTTGCAAACAAAACTGTTAATATTTCCTTCTATTCTCAAAAGTGTTATATTATTCACGCAACACTTCCGTACAATTTTCATTTATTAAACATAAAATTAATTCCTTAATTGTCTTTGATACAGATTTTTTCAGGTCCGTGGAAAAATTGATTCCATCCGAAGTCTGGAAAAAGATTTAATGAAAATCAAATATTTGCTTATTAATGACCCATTAAAAAGTTTTCAGAGCTAATTATTTATAGTCGTAAAACGTAAAACACATAAAAACAAGCTATTAACAAACAAGTTGTTAAGACTTGTTTATTAATGTTAATTCTTTGGATGATAGTATGAGGGGTACTAGATGAGGTACATAAGCAAAGAATTTCTAAAAGATTGTTGTAATTATATTACCTTCAAGTCTAATTTTAAAAATATCAGAGAGGGAGTAAAAAAATATATAAGTTTGTGAAATGATTTAAGACTGGGAAAATTTGCCTGGGAAAGCAGAGTCTCTCTTCAAAACCAAAAAAAAAATGGACCTGAGCTTCAAGCGTGTTTTTTACAGGCATCTAGGGTCCAAATTAGGGGATAATCAAGAACTTAAAAAATGAGTTTTGGAACCTGGATGTACATAATTTTATTCGCTATACTCGTATCTTCATGTATTAAAATGTAAAGTGACAATAAATAACAAGAGATATTTAATTCTAACTTCATAAAATTTCTTAATATATTTAGCAAAACCTCTAACTTTCTTCTGCATGAGAACCAATTTTAGGAATTAATTGTCCGTGTTTTATGTGTCCAATATTATTATATGATTAACACATAAATCCTGTATAAAAGTTTAATATATTCAATAGACATTTATACTAATGCTCTAAAATAAGCATATGAGAAATCGACATTTCCTCGATAGTGCTCTGGGCTTTTGCCAGTAATAACAAATAGCGATACCGAGAAATCTACAAGTAGGGTTACTTTCTATTAAAGAAAATGTCATATTAGAAACCTTTAACTCCTAATATTAAACGTTTCTTGTTTCAAAAAGATTGTGACCTTAAATTGCCTCTTAAAATTTCTGCAGCCGCATTGACAAACTTTGTACTAAAACTCAGGAAAAACTCTTTTTCAAATAAATCTAGACAACCAAATGTGAGACATCCCAAGTGTATCCAGGCAAATATCGTGGAATTGGGGGTAACTGCCCCTGGCCACCTCCCTCCTCAATCCTTCTCTGCCTGATATCAGTATCTCCAGGCCACGCCCTTTCTGGACCACCAATCTGACCAATTCGTTGAAACTTATCCACCGCGTGAGATATGGTGACTGCCTCGTTAACTCCATTTGACTTTATACGTCTTTGGGGCACAGAGGAAGCTCGAAGAGTTTTACGTTTCTAGAAAAATTCAAACGAGTTAGAGTCAATAGGTCAGACTCTTGACAACATTACTAAGGCGATAATACGCACGGAAACATTGAAATAAAAGCAGTGTACTAGTCAGTTTCGTAGTTTCCGTGGAAATTATCCTCCATGTAAAGTTGCCAGTAATTGCCCTTATGGTACTCAGCTGATTAATTATTTTTAATATAGAATCATCCACTATGGTCTAAAGTTAAGTAAATGTGATAAAATTAGTTCTTCTACTAGTAGATATAAACTGGAAAATCGACTAAGTATTTATTTAGAATTAGTGATGGTGCAACCAAGTTTATAAGTTTATCATACGCAAGACAACACAAGTTTAGTGTGTAACTAGACGATACGCTTTTGCATGTTCAAATATAAAAAGTGTGTAAGAAGAAGGTAAAATCGTATAGAAGCTACGATATCATACTATAAGTTTAAGAATAAATGCTCACATTTCTATTTTAAACTAGTTGCAATTGCAGATATGACTTTAGAGTTTTCGGTCCTGAAAAAATGGGCTTTGTCAGTTCTTGAAATTATGTCTTTTGGTGGTAGAGAGACAAAACAAGGGACATAAAAATGATTTAATGTTAACGTTTTCATTCATAATCGATATACATATTAAGCGTTTTTCTTTCTTATTAAAACAATTTTATAAACCGAATTATAACCAGATTTATGTGGAATGTCAGGTACGCTGTGTACGAAAAGTCCAACAACCCTGAAATATCTTGAAAAATATACAATTTATTAAAGGTTACCTCATATGAGAATTGAAGGAGATTAAAAATTCTACCGTTCTTTGGCATTCAGAAATATACAAAGTGCATCACAAAGCAGAAGTGAATTTAAGTTACGTTTTCTCTTATGGAATGGAAATCTTTTTGTGGCATTTTCCGATTCACTTTCATATTCTGACAACATTTCATGTAACGTGTCCTATGGCTAACTCAAACGGGTAAGCAGTTATTGTAGAAATAAAGAAAACAAAAAAAAAAGAAATTGTCTTAAGTAAGTGAACTTATTTTTGTTGAAGCAAGGCTCAAAATGTGTCCTCTGAGCTGCTTGACATTAAACTAAACCACAACAGAATATCTCAATAACATGTTGCAGCATTTTAGCAGTGATGAGACGGTAATCCTCAGTGATTATTTTTTTTAACTCGTTTAAATTTATAGCTTTCGTGCGATACACCTCACTTTTTAAATGGTCCCAAAATAGTCAAGTGGCGTTATAAACAGTGAGTTAGGGGGCCCTTCTGTTTCACCTCCACGTCCTATCCACCGGCTAGGAGGAAACACATACGTCGTACAAGTAGGCCCGTATCTGACCATGTGACATAAGAACATGTTACATGAAATGTGTCTAGAATACGAGGATGAATGAAAAAATGTCATAAAAAATTTGCCATTCCATAAGAAAAAACCAAACTTCAAGTCACACCTATTTTATAGCACATCTTGTATATCTCTGAATAACGCAGAATCATAAAATTTCTAAACTCCTTCAATTTTTATATAAGGTACTTTTTAATAGATTATATATTTTTCGAGATACTTCAGAGTGGCTGGACTTTTCGTAGACGGATATAAGGAAACATTCCATTTTCGAACAGAATCACGCAAAACAGCTGTCAATCCTTTATGAAAACAAAACCTATGAAAGTCCCTCAAATTCAGGTCAAAAATTACAATTATTTAAACAGAAAAATGAATCAAAAATTTCAATGGCGCAAAGGTTTTCCTTACCTCAACGCATCCTCTCCATTTATCAGCCGCATGTCTTGCC